>NC_060142.1:22378600-23007267 GCF_021461385.2 Schistocerca piceifrons
TTGTAACTGTAACTGGAAATATCAGTTTGTACTATAATTATTAATAAAGTGTGATCCTTGACTCCTGTAATCGCTAGTCGTACATCGAAAACCGGGGGCTCAAGGATGCAAAAGTTTGAAAAAATTCGAAAACATAGTACCTCACTGCCCGCTGAGCGCCTAGCGAGTGTGTGACGCAACCCGCCCGACTTGGCTCGGCGCCAGACCGGCGCATCAGCGGAGCGCGCTGGTAGAACGGCTTCAGCGCGCGTCCAGGATAACCTCTCCGCCTGATCCATGCAGAGTCTAAGTCCGTTATCGGCCGTGCACGCCAGCGGAACCACTCCGCTGTGAACTCCATCTGCAACAGCATTAAGCACTATGCCTCAGTAGGCGTGATAGTGATGGATCTAGTATGTCGCTGCCTTCGTCCAGCCTTTGAACTGACACTATAGGGGACGTACAGCTTAACCCGGATACCGAACCATGGAGCAACATGCCATATTTGAAAGAATTGACCGAGTCAAACAGTGTTTCGTTCACATTTTTGTCAAAAAATATTACGTTGTTTTTAACATTGTGAAGCGCACAATTTTATTTTTCCGAAAATCTTTGCCGGGTGCTGTGGCCGAGCGGTTCTAGGCGCTTCAGTCCAGAACCGCGCTGCTGCTACTGTCGCAGTTTAGAATCCTGCCTTGGGCATGGATGTGTGTGATGTCCTTAGGCCGGCCGCTGGTGGCCGAGCGGTTCTGGCGCTACAGTCTGGAACCGCACGACCGCTCCGGTCGCAGGTTCGAATCCTGCCTCGGGCATGGATGTGTGTGTTGTCCTTAGGTTAGTTAGGTTTAAGTAGTTCTAAGTTCTAGGGGACTTATGACCTCAGCAGTTGAGTCCCATAGTGCTCAGAGCCATTTGAACCATTTTTTGATGTCTTTAGGTTAGTTAGGTTTAAGTAGTTCTAAGTCTAGTGGACGACTGATGATCTCAGAAGTTAAGTCCCATAGTGCTCAGAGCCATTTGAACCATTTTGAACGGAAAATCTTTGCAGCTCTCCGAAATCTCATGAAGATTCGACTGAATACTGGTGCAGATTTTTCAGACATTCTGAGGGTTGTGCTAATATTATGTGCAGGGTCATTAACACACAACGTGAATAGCAACTGTCTCAACACACTTCCCTACGGCACAGCTGAAATAATTTCTGCTCCTGTCGATGACTATCCCTCCAAGATAGCATGCTGCGTCACGCCTACCGAGAAGGTATAAACTGAATCACTAATTTCACTTGATACGTTACACGATAGTAGTTTCGTTAATAAGGTTACATGTGGTACAAAGCAAAACATTTTTCGGAAATAAAGGTTCAAATGGTTCAAATGGCCCTAAGCACTGTGGGGTTTAACATCTGAGGTCATCAGTTCACTAGACTTGGAACTACTTAAACCTAACTAACCTAAGGAGACGACACACATCCATGCTCGAGGCAGAATTCGAATCTGAGACCGTAGCAGCAGCTCGGTTCCGGCTGAAGCGCCTAGAACCGCTCGGCTACAGAGGCCGGCAGGAAATCAAGGAGTAATGAATCTGCGTGACAGCTCTGATACATGTCGTTCAGGATGTCATGTGAGGAGTAAGCGGATTGAGTTGCGCATGACCGATAGTGTCGGAAATACGCCATTCCGTTCGAGATATCTCGCTATGTTTGAGCACGGAATATTTTCTAATATTATACAACAAATGGATGTCAAGCATATTAGTCGGTAATTTTGTGGATCAGTTTTGATTCCCTTCTTTAAGACGAGTGTGACCTATTCTTTCTTCGAACTACCGGGATTGGCTTTTTGATCAATAGATGTACAGTACGTAAAGGTAAAAAAAGGAGGGGCTAGCTCATCCGTAAGTACAATGTTCTCTCAGCCGCCTCGGTCTATTTGGAATCGGTCCTTTATTAAGCAGTCGAAATAGATGTACAGAACGGCAAAATCAACCGGGACGAAATATTTCAGCTGAGCAGAGCATAGGAACCGGCGTTGGTCGGGCTAAGATCGTCGACCTCAGACAAACGAGTCTGGCGGGAACACGCAGATAGGCGGGGCAGCCAGGCAGCGCGATGGAAACTGGTACTTTGACACGCGTGGGATTCTCGCACCGCCGGGTCCGTGGTTCGTTCCTCCAGCAGCGCCCTCTAGACGCGCCGCTGAGGACCCGGCCCACTTCTAGCGCCGCGTGACGAGTAGCGCATCCACTTTACTCTTCACATACACAAGCAAACTCACTCTCACATATGTTATGGTACCAGTTTCTTGTCTTGGTCATATTGCCATAGAATTAATGCAAAAACGATCGCAACTCCCAGTTGCGACCATGGTTTTCGGAAGAAAATCAATTGCTGTAACTCGTAGTCTCTCACATTTGCTCCTGACCGGGGACTCATCCGCCCCAGTAACACCGCCTCACCAAATATTTGAGTGATAGACCGTGATGCTACAGTGGATCAGAACTCGAACAGGCGAGTCTACCTTTAAAGGTGGGTTACGAGAAGTAATATTAATTTTTAAAAAGTGTTCTCAGTCGCACCACAAAATGATCAGCACCTGTCGCGTTGAAATATTGTCCACTTTCTACATCATCATACGACTCGACGCACGAATATTCTTCGGAGTAGTTACCATACGGGGAGTGAAAGGAAAACGATACACGGAAAAAGTACACGAGTTGTTTAGTATTTCAGAAGTGAACGCCATTTAATACCTTTAATTGACTGTGTGAAAATGTTTTCAGTTACCTACCCAGCAAAGACTGTACCCAGGCGTGCAACTCTTCGTCCGGAGCAAATCGACGGCCAGAAATGTCGTTCTTCAGGCCTCAAAAAAACAGTAGAATCGCTGGCAAGAGATCGGGATGAGGATACGTAAGGGTTCCCCGACGAAACGTCTGCAGCGTAAGAGAAACAATCTTAGTAACACGTGGGCGGGCTTTATTCTGCAGCCGGCCAGGTGGCCGAGCGGTTCTAGGCGCTACAGTCTGGAACCGCGCGATTGCTACGGTCGCAGGTTCGGATCCTGCCTCGGGCATGGATGTGTGTGATGTCCTTAGGTTAGTTATGTTTAAGTAGTTCTAAGTTCTAGGGGACTGATGACCCCAGAAGTTAAGTCCCATAGTGCTCAGAGCCACTCAGAGCCATTTGAAGCATTTTTTTGACCGTAGATTTGCTACAGATGAAGAGGCGCACGCCTAGTTACAGAATCATGGTTCCGTAGTCAGCCGCAAACATTTTAGCACAACGGCATTGACCGTCTTCTCTGCCACTGGGATAAATGTATTGAGGGTTATGGCGATTAGTTTTGAAAATAATGTTAACATAACCTTTTCCACCAGCTTCGTTTTTATTTGACTACCTCTCAATCATCGGGAACGCCTCAAACAGCGCAATAAAGCTACTGCAGTGCAGAGCGTAGGGATTTACATCTGGTTTGTGGAGGCTTGCTCATTAGTCCCCATTCAGTGGACGGCACGAAGACTGAAACGAACGGAGTTCGGCGATTGCGCTTACCAGGGCCTCTGTGACGTCGGCGTCCCCTGTGCTTTCTGACGCAGCGACAGAATTCAGTCAGAGCGGGCCAGCAGATGGCCACACAGCCGAACTACTGTGTTCCACGGTACGACGGCCATTTGTTCGATACGTTCGTGAATGTAATTTTCAGAATTTCCGTTTGGCTATACACTGGACGATCTCACAATTGCATTACCGAGTGCTTCACAGTCATTTACGTTGTCCTTTATAAGGAAGAGGAAGTAGTTGTGTGGATCTTCGCACTTAATGTATCATCGACAATACGCAATCAGTGCGCTTCTCGGCAACTATATTGTCTGTCAGTTTTGCATCCTCTTGCGTAAATTGTACATCTCCCCCCATCCTCCTCTCTCTCGCTTTCTCTCATTCTTTTCAATACAACTCCCTCCATTTCCCCACTCCCCACCACACACACACACACACACACACACACACACACACACACACACACACACACATACATACATACACATACACAATGACGCTGAGTTTTTTCGTTTTACTTGCAGCAAAAGACGTCGCAGAAACCGAGAGCGAAAGCCAGGCAGACGGTGCGGGGGTGTGACGAGCCGGGGGTGCCGCCCCCAACCTCTCAGCCACCCCCGTCCCGCAGCCACCCAGTTGCAATGTTTATTCTGCGTTAGCACAGTGGTTACCATGGTAATGGGGCCTCTCCGAGGGAAATGCTGCCGTGTTAGCGTCGCTCTGTGTGAATATATGCAAAAGGCAAACGCTATCTGCACGCCGCATTTGCTGAGGAAAGGCACCCATAGTATGCTGATTCACGCTAATAAACAGGAATTTACTGGTGGCCGCATAAGGGTCTGATATAATGACCTCCATATCCGTAGAATTCGCAGCCGCTACACATAAAAAGATCGCGGCGTTTCTCACGTGCAGCTCCCTTTGGCAATGTGAACGCCATCTCAGAGCATACTTTACGGTCTTCTGCTTCTGCCACGGTCTCTGCATTTCGTGTAGTACAGGGCTTTGTACATGTCAGTGTCGGTGTTGTCTCGTGAATCCTCTGAAACAGCAAATATCTCGGCAAAATCTTGGCTATATCCGTTGGACTTGCATGTGACTGTACTCATTTTGTAACAGTACTACCTGGATCACACAAACATGCATGTCGCTGAGTAACCATCTCTGTTTTGTGGTTGGAGACAAAAGTATTTTGGCATATAAGCGACACACGAAACAAAAGTCGCTTTTTAAATAAGTATATACCGCAGAGTATTATGTATTAATAGCACGTGCACGGCTTACAACAATAGCCTATCGAACTATTGCTGGTAATAAAAGTGATGAGAGGGACAATATCTATAATTTTGTAGAGTTTCGACATCAATCATTTCCTGTTTGCCTGCGTCCACAGTGCTCCAGCATTTTAGAAATAGCATGGCCCGCTTGGACCGTTTGTTATTTACTTCCGATAACAATTTTGGCTATTGTCACTTGAGAACACCATAATAGCTGTAATTGCGATACTAGATAAATAATCTTAGTAGATTCCAAGCAAAGCATGGTCTCATTTTCACAAATTCAGGTGCTATATGTTAAATTTGTTTTCAGTCACACTACGGTCGCAGGTTCGAATCCTGCCTCGGGCGTGGATATGTGTGATGTCCTTAGATTAGTTCGGTTTAATTAGTTCTAAGTTCTAGGCGACAGATGACCTCAGAAGTTAAGTCGCATAGTGCTCAGAGCCATCTGAACCTTTTTTTTTGTTTTCAGTCAGAGTTACAGAGTCTCGATTCCATATGGGTTTTGAGGTAGGTGTGTCAGTCCTTTATGTTTTTTCCACAGTTTCGATTTTATGATTCCTGGACTAAAAGCGATTCGTCTCTTCCGACGTCGTCGCCATCTTCACATTCGCCGTCAGCGTCACCGTGGCTGCCATCGTCGTCATCATCACGATGGTACGCAACCGAACGTTCCCTCCGCAGCCAGTTCGGCTGGTCTCCTGTTTCAGCTTTGTTCTTTTCAGGAATCCGAATATTCGTATCTGGCGTGCACAGCCGCCCCTCGGCCCCACTGTTAAGCCGTCACAAATGTTTCTAGTCGATTCGCTATGGCTCAGGCGTTCTGCGTTCTTGAGTAGTTACGTTAATTTATTTGAATTGGTGAACGTTAAAAGGGCAGCAATCAGTGATTACTCGATTTTCATATGTTGGCATTTTCGAGTTCGACATGGGCAGCCGCATCGTTTCATGGTTAAAGGACCGTTGTCCGCCACTTTCCGGCTGATAAGTACGAGTTTAAAAACGCAGTAGTCCGGACAATGGCACCTTAAAAATGTGAGAGACGACGGCATGCCAGCTCATGGTCTCCTAGAGATCGTTGCGTGTTTGTGCATTCCTTTGTCGTCTGGTTAGTACGTATCTCATCCTTCCCCTTCCACCACCACAGTCATTTCACGTTCAGTTCCCATTTCCCGTACAGGTATGACGCAAAAGCTCTTGATGAAACACGCAAATCAATAAATTCAGAGGAAAAACACACCTTCGTCCTTACCAAGAAGTCTCCAAGCAACGACGTCGTTCGTCTACCTACCGGTGCAGCATACCCAATTGGAAAAGTTGCGATAAACCCAAGAAACCTTTGAGATTTGTTTAAAAAAACTGGTGGAGTATATCCCAGAGGAAGCCAGATAACTTTGAGGAAGCCGCCTTCCGATAGCCCAATCGAGACACCCGAGCAAATGAGTACAGTGATTAAACAACGCTGCTGTTTCTTGAACGTTTTTAGTTTGTCCTGAGGTTTATCTCATACTTTCAATTGCCTTTCCACACAACAAACTATCCATCTCATTTGAACAATGTTGGTTTGTCGTAAAAACCTTTGGTTTCTCATAATCCGTTGGAAAACTCGAAGGAAACTGACATGATTTTTTCATGGCATGTGAAAAGGCCAGTAGTCCTCGACCTTTAAAACGTCTCTAAAATAGAGACCTTGAATTAAAATTATATTTTCTCATGACTTACCTCTTTGAACGCTTGTTCCACAGTTACACTGTGTGATCAAAAGTATTAACTGGGCAGGCTGGGTGCACTCGGGGATTGTCTACTGAGCAAAACCATCCTACCCACAAAAATAAAATAAAACATAAAAAATTAAATCAATAAAAAATTAATCAAACAATGAACTATAGATCGTGAAATACGTAATCATTATTTTTATATCTCTTCATTCCATTATACTTAAGTTTAATATCACCATCTTCAAAACATTCAAAGTCCAATTCACTTATTACTTTAGTAAATCTGTCTGGCGAATTAATTTTACTATCAAGCTCCATAAAAATTTTACTTTCATATCTAGTATTTAAATATTCACGTCCCATAATGTATACAATTCATTTTCCACTAGCTCGAAATCTTTATAAACCAATCAGAATTGTTTGCATTATTTTTCTTCGTCAGTAGAGAAACCATTTATATAGAATAAAAAAATAACATTAAAAATTTTCACTCAAAATTCTATGCTGATTATCATATGTTACATTTTTCTTATCAAGGATGAGTATGTAGGCAAATGTATCTTTCGTAATTTTATCATTAAAACTAGCAACTAATTTCATTGCAGTTTTCTATGTAGCTAGCTCATTCATTCTCCTAGACATATTTATAACAAAAATAGGATAATTCTCATTAAAACCAAAGGGATTTACATTGACATCGTCACTCAATTGAGTGACTCTTAAAATCCGGGAAAGCAACATATGCTTTCAGGTAATTATTTGGTGAATCAAGATTCCAAAATTCTTGAGAAAAAACTTCATTGATATTTTGTAATTTAACATGATCAAATAAAGAAGAATCAATTAGTTGAATATTTTTTTGATTAGTTTGGAAAACAATGAAAATAAAGTAAGGCATATCAAATTCTGAAGAATTATAATATTTAGTATATCTAGATCAAAATTTCTTTTTCCTTCTAATCCAGCTATTTCAACTGTTTGTGATTCAAAAAAAGAAACTCAAATTATTAGATTTTTTACTCTTTCTTCATCTAGTTCTAGTGGATATTCTGGTTCATACTTCATGACAGGAAAAGGGATTCCCATAAATTCTACTACAGTTCCACAATTTCTTAAATGGAATTTGTGGTGTCACCGCCAGACACCACACTTGCTAGGTGGTAGCCTTTAAATCGGCCGCGGTCCGTTAGTATACGTCGGACCGCGTGTCGCCACTATCAGTGATCGCAGACCGAGGGCCGCCACACGGCAGGTCTAGTCTAGAGAGACTCCCTAGCACTCGCCCCAGTTGTACAGCCGACTCTGCTAGCGATGGTTCACTGTCTACATACGCTCTCATTTGCCGAGACGACATTTTAGTATAGCCTTCAGCTACGTCATTTGCTACGACCTAGCAAGGCGCCATATTCAGTTACTATACTATTCTGAACAGATAATATTGTGAATCATGTACCGTCAAGAGAGACGTTCATCATTAATGGATTAATGTTAAGTATGAAACTAATTACGTCCGCTTTCTGAATACTGATTCCTTGTCATGTTCCAGACCTCACGTCAGTATAGTTCATCCCTTCTCACGCCAACCTGCGTGAGGTAAAACGCGTGATTTCGGCCTCTACTAGTAACACGGTGTTGGCCCTTCTGCCAACACTACAGAATTCACCCCAAAATCAAATTAACCTTGGAGGTTGAGAGGGAGGTCGATCTCATGTTCCTAGATGTGTTGGTGTACAAAAGATCTTATAACACCCTAGGTCACAGAGTGTACAGAAAGCCGACTAACACAAACAGGTATTTAGAAGCCACTTCGCACCTCTACCTAGCCCAGAAGTAAGCAGTACTCAACTCTCTGTCTTCACGTGCCTTCCGTATCAGCGATGACGACAACTGGGAATCGGAGTTGAATTTTTAAAGAAGACAATGAAGGCAAATGGGTATGATAGTTATTCAATCGACAGGGCTTTTAGGCGGAATATTTATACCGTTAATAAGAACGACGAGGAACCGGCTTCTTATTCCGTTAGGTTACCGTTAGTTTCTGGGGTCACTGACCGCATAAGCAGAACTTTAAAGAAAATGGTCTTCAGACATCTTTCTTTAGTCAAAACAAAATAAAAGACTTTTTCCGACGGAAAACGGAGGCACCTGATTGCCACCACAATGCAAGCGTCTGTCAAGTGAAATGTGGCTACGGCAAACTGTATATAGGGAAATGGGAAGAACTGTTAAAGAACGCATTAAGGAACACGAATGGCACATGCCGCTAAAACAAAGTGCAAAATCTGCAGTAACGGAACATTATGAGAACTGTGGCTCTGACATCGATTTCAATAACATACGTGTACTGGCTAAAGAAACAAACATTTATAGAAGAAAGGTCCGGGAAGCGGTTGAAATTTCTAAGAATGCATGTAATTTCAATGGAGAGGACGGCGATAGGCTTCCAGCATCGTGGCTCCCCGCCATCAACGAAGTAAATACGCGGCCGCGGTGTGTGAGCGGCATAAACAACGCGCTGCAAGTCATCTCGGCGGACAATACTGTTATGGGTAAACATTGCCCCATTCTTGCTCTGTCCGTTACGAATCTAGTCACTGATGACGACCAACCAATAGCGGTAGCAGACATTTCAACCAATAACCCTCCACCAGCGTAATTGTGGAATAGTGGCTTTCTCTCCAATGACGATGGACCGCCAGTGGTATCCACAGGAGATGAGCTACCAACGCCCCTTCTTCTGCATCAGAGCGGGAATATTAGCCTATGACAATGACCCACCAACGGTAGCCATATGAATTTTAACCAATACTATCACTTCTCCAGCACGAACGCCAGAAAACTCCCCCTTTGTAAGTGGACGTGACACTCGTCTCTGACAGTGATGTAGCAGAAGTGGACACCAAAAGATCCTGAGCAAGATCCCAGCAGAGGGGTCGAAACGTCGAACATTTTAGAAGAAACATGACGCGGCCTAATAACCCAGAAGATTTTAACTGAAGTTATTTATATTATTAGATACTCGTTTCTGCCTTGATCTAGATTTTTGGAATAATTATGGATGAAATTGAAACTCCGCCGCGAGATTTCCACACTTCTAAACATCTCTAGGTCCACTGTCTCCAATGTGAAGGGCCGTGTACAGGCCGACATCGTTGTTGACTGACAGAGACCGCCGACAGTTGAAGAGGGTCGTAAGTGTAATAGGCAGACATCTATCCAGACCATCACGCAGGAATTACAAACTGCATCAGGATCCACTGCAAGTACTATGACAGTTAGGCGGGAGGTGAGAAAACTTGGATTTCATGGTCGAGCGGCTGCTCATAAGCCATACATCACGGCCGTAAATGCCAAACGAGCCTCGCTTGGTGTAAGAAACGTAAACATTGGACGACTGAACAGTGGAAAAACGTTGCATGGAGTGACGAATCACGGTGCGCAATGTGGCGATCCGATGGCAGGGTGTGGGTATGGCGAATGTCCAGCGAACGTAAACCGCCAACAGTAAAATTTGGAGGCGTTGTCGTTATGTTGTGGTCGTGTTTTTCATGGAGGGGGCTTGCACCCCTTGTTGTTTTGCGTGGCACTATCACAGCACAGGCGTACATTGATGTTTTAAGCACCTTCTTGCTTCCCACCGTTGGAGAGCAATACGGGGACAGCGACTGCATCTTTCAACGTGTTCGAGCACCTGCTGTCTATGGCGGAGTGGTTATACGACAATAACATGCCTGTAATGGTCTGGCCTGCACAGAGTCCTGACATGAATCCTATAGACACTTTTGGGACGTTTTGGAACGACGACTTCGTTCCAGGCCTCACCGACCGACGTCGATACCTCTCCTCAGTACAACACTCCGTGTAGAATGAGCTGCCATTCCACAAGAAACCTTCCAGAGTGGTAGCTGTCAAAAGGCTAAGGGTGGGCTAACACCATACTGAATTCCAACATTACCGATAGAGAACGCCGTGAACTTTCATTTTCAGCCAGGCGTCCGAATACTTTTGATCACATAGTGTATGTATCACCCAATGAAACAATTCGCCAATATTTTCGATATGAGACAGTTTTGTTGTTTTACTGAAAAGTCAATGTTATATGTAATATTCACCGTTTCATTCATGTCTGTTACTAGCCTATCTGATTTTTTTCCCTCTACATCCAGCTTGTCCGTGTGGATCTCTTATGTACCCACATTCCCGTGCCTCTAATACTTTTATCTCTATTTATATCTTTCTTCTTTTACATCCCATTCATTAAAGATTAAATTTAAATATTTATAAGCAGACTTTCTTGACTCTAGATTGAAGGATGTCCTAGTTCAAAGATTTCTCATATCCTGGAAGGCATGTTTACATGACGTACCCGCTCCCTAATTTTCGAAATATATTTGTCCTTTTCTGAAACGACGTTCTGTCAACAGTAAAGATTCATAGCTCTGGATTTAACTATCTCATGTTCGCAAAGATTTGTAACTCTGGTTAGCTGTTTCATGGTCGCTGTAGATTGCTGACCTTCTCTTTCAGTGCCAGTTTTGTTTTAACGCGTTCATCTATAAACTGTTTGATTGTTTCTAGTATTTTCATTGTACTGTTTACATTGTTTCCAGAATCTATGACAAAACGAGCCCAGAAATGAAATCGTTCCCTTCAGATTTTTGAATAGTATCGTGAGCAGCGTTCTATCTATTCATAAATCACTAGTCTCTGCATAGAAAGGAATATCAGTTTACGGTTTACCACGATAAAAATGGTGCCTTCTGAATGAGAATGACGTTAAGTAATTTTTTCAGCGTTTCTCTCATACGGAAAGCGCCGACAACAGCTCTCCATGGTGGACGACGTGACAAACTATTGTACCCTTTTCCATCGCGGCACAGTATTACTCGGCTCGGCCCTAAAGCGGCAAGTTGTCCCGCAGAGTGCTTAGAAGGAGTTTTATTTATGGCGAGGATAATTCATAAATTGCACATCGGCCGGATGAAAAGCGGCGCCCCGGGGCCAGCTTTGTGGAGGAGGGGGTGGCGGTCAGGTCCCCGCAGGGGGCGCCGCGGCGCCCACCCGCCCCCGCGCCCCGGAGACTGGCCCCGCGTGAGGCGGAGAGGAGGACTGGCAGCAAGGGATCAGACTGATTCTGTCATCAGGTTACGCGACAGTCATCTCACAGCTCTATTCGCACGTTGGTCATTTTGGAATTTTTTCTTCGAGCGAATATGTTAGTAGGTTGTTGTTGTTGTTGAGGTCTTCAGTCCAGAGACTGGTTTGATGCAGCTCTCCAAGCTTCTTCGTATCCCAGTACCTAATGCAACCTACATCCTTCTGAATCTGCTTAGTGCAATCATCTCTTGGTCTCCCTCTAAGATTTTTACCCTCCACGCTGCCCTCCAATATTACATTGATGATCCGTTGTTCCCTCAGAACGTGCCCTACCAAACGATCCCTTTGTTTTTTAGTCAGATTGTGCCACAAATTCCTCTTCTCCCCAATTCTGTTCCACACAGCCTCATTAGTTACGTGATCTACCCATCTAATCTGCAGCATTCTTCTATAGCACCACATTTAGAAAGCTTCTATTCTCTTCTTGTCCAAACTATTTATCGCCCATATTTCACTTCCATACATGGCTACAATCCATACAAATACTTTCAGAAACGACTTCGTCACACTTGAATCTATACTCGATGTTAACAAATTTCTCATCTTCAGAAACGCTTTCTTTGCCATTGGCAGTCTACATTTTATATTCTCTCTACTTCGACCATCATGTTATTTTGCTCCTCAAACACCAAAACTCATTTACTACTTTAGGTGTCTCATTTCTTAATCTACGCTACTTGCCACGAAAATTGCTACACCACGAAGATGACGTGCTACAGACGCGAAATTTAACCGACAGGAAGAAGATGCTGTGATATGCAAATGATTAGCTTCCAAGAGCATTCACACAAGGTTGGTGCCGATGACTACACCTACAACGTGCTGAATGAGGAAACTTTCCAACCGATGTCTCATACACAAGTTGACCGGCATTGCCTGGTGATACGTTGTTGTGATGCCTCGTGTAATGAGGAGACATGCGTACCATCACGTTTCCGACTTTGATAAAGGTCGGATTGTACCCTATCGCGATTGCGATTTATCGTATCGCGACATTGCTGCTCGCATTGGTCGAGATCCAATGACTGTTAGCCGAATATGGAATCGGTAGGTTCAGGAGGGTAATACGGAACGCCGTGCTGGATCCCAACGGCCTCGTATCACTACCAGCCCAGATGACAGGCATCTTATCCGCATGGCTGTAACGGGTCGTGCAGACACGTCTCGATCCCTGAGTCAACAGATGGGGACGTTTGCAAGACAACAACCATCTGCACGAACAGTTCGACGACGTTTGCAGCAGCATGGACTAGAGCTCGGAAACCATGGCTGCGGTTACCCTTGACGCTGCATCACAGTCAGGAGCGCCTGCGATGGTGTACTGAACGACGAACGTGGGTGCACAAATGGCAAAACGTCATTTTTTCGGATGAATCCAGGTTCTGTTTACAGCATAATGATGGTCGCATCCGTGTTTGGCGACACTTTAGTTTGGAGTGTTTCTTTACAGCTTTCCTCTGTGAGACTAAGGTAACTAAGGCAACTGTTATATCTTTTGGTATGGCCACCAGCAGAGAAACGTAACCTCCTGTACAAATAATACACAGACAATGTTCAGAAAACATAACTCGCAAACATGGTGCGCAGAAAACACCCAAATGACGAGCAAAAACTGATTAACTCACGCGCATGACGTGCACTCAAACAAACGGTGTGCAGAAAAACGAAGTGCTCTCTCTCCCTCTCTCTCTCTCTCTCTCTCTCTCTCTTTCTCTCTCTTACACACACACACACACACACACAACATACACAAGCTCGCAGGCATACACGCACATGCACACTCAGTCTCCAAGTGAGTAGTGTGCATACAATAAGGATTCGATTCCGTCAGAACAAATGACATTCTAGTCATCATGCTGAGACAGACCGATTGTCAGTTGCAGTACAATGTGCGCCTCATGTCTTCGTGACTGAGTACTCAACTACCTTATCGTGTTTGGAGCTGGGGATGGAGCACTGCCAACAACACTGTGCAGACACTTCCACTAACCTTCAACCGTGATGGCCATTGATGGTGTATGCCGCACACGCTTTGCGCATCTAAGGGTTGCACCTTTCTCTGTATGGTACGCATGCATCTGTGAGTAGAGACCTACAAATTCCACAGTTGGTGATCCATTCCTCTCGTCTTTCCCGAGACGAATAACATTAGTGAAGGCAAGTGTTATGCCATAAGAATTATAGGCCGCATAACCAGACGTACCAACTGCGTCACGGTGACAACTGACTACTTCATATGAACCACAACCCTTCACGCAGTACACGGAGCTGTCTGTATCCACATAAAGTAGCTTTGAATATGCAAAGGGAGTTTTTGCAAACTCACAATGGAACTGGTACATGTCTAGTATGGATAGGTCCAATACGTACATATCAACCTAAATCGACTTCGTGAACTTTAGCGAAATTTTAGTTATCTCCAGAGTGATGAAATGTTTGCTGAAGACAGTGACCTGTTTGCCATGGCGATATAATTTGCTAGGCCAAAACGCCCCTTCCAACGGATGACTAAATGAATTTCACCTTATTGTCTGACATTCTGCATAGTTTTGCCAAAATATGCATCGCTCGTAACTTGTAAAAATCTTTCTCAAATGTACACGTCGCGTGAGCCCTCTTTTCTGTGTTTAAATCAATGTATCCCTTCAATTACGCAAGAAAATAGCGCGTATAACTGTCCAATTTAGACCCAACCCGAGACAATGCTGGAGATTACGCTAATGTAATATGTACCTTGTTTTTGCCTCCAGCGTTGTCATCAGTTTCAGGAGGGATCAGTTTTCCGGAACTCGGTGCTCTGGACGCGCAGTAAATCACTGTGCTCGTCATGCAAACTTGTAGGGTACGTTAAACCTATCTGTAAAACGCACGTGTTTCACGTCAGCCAGCACCTGTTTGAGTTTTTTACCCACTTTGGTGCATTGCTTATCAGAGAGGCATCGAACCCTTCGACAGGTCTAGGTTGTTGCATGGGTTGCCTGTATAAGTTGTTTACATTGTGATGTTACAAAATAGAAGTGATGTTGCTATTCAATGGAAAGTTGGAAATTGAGATTTAACTAACTGTTTTATCAATCACAATTGGCGTAAGAATCATGGATTGACCATTGTCATAAAATATTGCATTATGAGATGTGAATAGTTTTTACTTGCGGTTTCGCGTGGCTTGAGGCAGTCACAACTAGCGTGCTATTGATTAAGAAGTTGCGTTATCGTCTTTCTAATTACTTCATGATCGTAGATACGATCATACCCGGTTGTGAAGTTATTGTTATGACAAAAAAAATTTCCTAAGGGACCAGAAAGTTCTTAAGGGCGCAAAAACAACTGTAACATCACACAAAAGGGAAATTCGATATTAAAGCTGATGCAAGAAGACGATAAAACAGTTTTCTTTTTATCAATGTAACACGCACATTGGACTGCTGATCTTGGAGTCTGTAATATTAGCAAAATGCATAATTAAAATGAAAATAATACTGAGGAGATAATAGAAATGAGCACTGCTAAATGATTCAGTATTCCCAGAACAAATATTTATTATAACTAAAACATATATCGTACCTTAAGCTTAATACAACAATGACGGTAGATTTTTATGTCCGTATCATGTCCATTTAGCGCTCTTTTATATAGCCATTGTCTTCTTTGAGTCGCTCGTGCGTCGTCACGGTAAGTTATAACAGTTCTTTACACTTCACTCAACTCAGACATACACGTTTTTATACATTTAGTAAAAATTAGATCAGACTGCCACAAATCTGCGTCCGTCTTACTTCAGAAAAACAGTACAAGTCTTTTTAGCGCTCCAGGCTTCATTTGTTCTCCCGCGAACAAAATAGTGAAGGATCGTATATCTATCCGTATTTTTCTGTTTTTATTGCCGCCCAAAGACGACAAATTACATCACTAGAAAATTCCACCGTCGCTATGCCACGCCTCATTATACATTAATCATTATTTACAAACAAGTATTTGCCTTCTGGCTGAAAGTATTAACTACTCGTATTTGCTGTTTTAATGAAGTCAAAAATGGCGAATATCTCATTGCCTCCCATGAGGAGAGAGGGAATGCCGAAGGATTACCTCGATCCTCATGTCCTCATGAGATATTCGTGATTTTTGGTGTGACATTTACATAATGTTACTGGCGTACCATGTACTTAAATTGAAATTACATTTATAAACATATATCAGATATTTATCATTTTTCAAAATAAAGTTTTTCATTTTTTGTTCATCAGTCACTTCATTCCATAATACCAAGACTAACATTTATGTGCATTTTTAAGTTTGGTCCATATTTGCTTATAACAATAAGTGAACGTTCATTTCGCACTTCAGGGGATAGAATTCAGGAATTACTTTCTCTTGAGCTTAACAACTAATACATGAGTACAGTGAGTGCTTATTTTCACTAAACTAGAGTGGACAATGTTCGAGCATCTGTTGACTCCTTGTGGTTCAATTACAGTTTAATAACGTAGCACTACACTTCGTGATGCTTTCACTTTCTGTGTTAGCTGTCTACGGCGTTCATCATGCAGTACATCTGTCCTTTCCACTGTGGTGCCAGGAATTCAAGTGGCTTCCCGGGTTTTTATTTACAATATGAAACAGAAGAAGTGGAAAATTATTAGTATGACTTACAAGCTACTGGATACATTTATTAAGGATCGGGACTGGTCTGGAGTTTAGGGTCTTCCTATAGTGCACATTCATTTTCTTTGTCCATCAAGAGACAGGATTATAATTCATTTTAGCAGTGTTCAGGAGTGCCGGTATTAATGGCTTTAAGGTCTGAGTAATCTAACAATCTACTTCTCACTCATCTTAACTTCAACTCAAGAAAATTGCATAATTTACATATGAAAATGTAGTCACACAAGTGTACAAATGTCTTTCCTCCAGTATGTACGATGGAAGTCATGGCGGTTAGCAGTTTAAAGTTTGGATTGTTTCGTCACCCACACGTCAGCCACTCACAGCGGCTGCACAGTGTTGCGTGAGCTCCAACACTCAGTATCCGTTCGCGCTCAGGCTGTAACAGAGCTGGTGGTCGTCGAGTGCTCCTTTTTTTTGTGAACTTCGTATCACACGAGTGCATCGATACAAACACCTCGCGCGCGTTTTCCATCGGAGGAGCCAGACACTGAAGCTGCCTCCATACTTCTCTGTCAACTGCCTCCCATGAGGCTCACAGGTAAGTGACGACGAATGTTTTAGCTGTCGCCGCACTTAGAACAACACTGAACTTTGCGTTGCACCTGTTGTCGTAGCCTTGACTTCTTTTTTACACTTGCAGTACAACACTACCACTAGTATACAGTGAACAGTTATTTTTATTATGCACGTCGCACTTTAGTGTGCATCTTCACACAGCATTCGTGCTTAGTTCCTTCGCCGATGGAGTTCATTTACAAAACAATCAATTTTGCACGTTTCCTCCACTGGTATAGAAAGACTTATATTCTACTATTTACAAAATATCACTTACGAGCTAATATTTACAATTAATGGTCACTCCTTTTGTTAAGTCCAGTGAACAACTGCTTTATGAATGGACTCTTTATATCTCAAGATTTGCTTTCACTAGTGAACCTAAAAATATTCTTTCAAACTTTCTTTTAAGTGCTCATCTCCTCATTATGAAAACTACAGGTTTCGCAACACTCGTTGCATTTATTCTTTAGTGCACCCAAGATCATTTTCTACTGCCACGCAGCATATCTACTACTTAACGAGTACACATTTAACGCTGAATCTTTTTTTTTCTTTTTTTTTTTTTTATAAATTTGAGGGCAGACTGGATAACAATAGGTCTCCCTCTTCGCTTCATGTACTCAGCAATCGTTCTCTGTTAAAAAAAATAGGGTAACGCGTGTCTACTATTTTTCGCATGAATGGAATTACCGACAGTTCACTGGGTTTACGCAACCGGTCCATAACAAACATTACCAAAGCTAGCGAAGTTCATCACGCTACGTGTCTCATTTCTCATAAGCACTGCTTTGCCCCGAAGCACACGTGCCTTTTACAAGTCGACCCTTGGTCTGGGTTAATGAACCAGGATCAAAAGGAACGGGCAGAAGGAAAATGGATTTCATAAGAGGAGTGTCTTAGGAGACATTTTTGCAATAAAATCTGCACGTAAATAAAATTATCATAATAAACATAGGCACATATATAAATTTCAACCTCTTTCATTACAGCATACTTTGCTACTTCTACGTCTTACTCAGGTTATAGTCAATATTAAGTTTAAATATCACTGCATTGCTTGTTCTTTAGATTAGCCTTCAATTAGGGTATTGAATGGTCGCTAGATTACACTACAGATCTTCTGAAGATCTTTACTTGGACTTATTTATGATACAGGTGGCTTGCTGTGTGGTTATTTAGTACCTCGATTCTACTGAAATCAATTCGTCAGCTAACATTCCTCATATACTCTTTACATTGGGCTCAGATCACAGGGAAATAGTTTACTTTCATAGCAATTAGTGGCCTCGTGGAGTACTTACGCTACATTATTGATGCTTCATGGTTTGCCTCTATTTGTACTGTATTTCACCTAACTTAGTTTACTACAGCTTATTGTCTCCTTGCGTGAACACATGTGGGTTACCACTTGTTTTTCCATTTAACAGCACGCTTTAACTGAACTTTAAGCTATTTCTTCTACTCCTGTCCACTGTCTGGAGTGTTTGAACATGTACCTTTTTTTTTTTAAGCAGGTAATTTGGGCTTTTACAACAGAACTTCAAGTACTTACATTACTAAAAATAAATCTATCTTCTTGTACCTTGAGAGAAGTGCTTATTTACGCATCCTTCTCCATTTCTCACCTTTACATATTTATATAGCTCCGGGCAATCGCCTCGCAAGCACTTTTTTTTTTAATACTAACTTAAAATTAAGTTGAAATTCTTGGTGCAACCCCAGTTTCCTGCTTCAGCTTGTTGAAGAAATATCGGTTCATGTCCATCACTATAAACAATTTTTTCATACATAGCATTTAATACTTAAAGTTTACATGTAATAGCCGTTACCATGTAGTCAGTGCGCTGTTCAACACAATACTTATCATTAACAGTTCACACAAGGAAATTTCCAGTAAGCAAGAATTCATTTCCACGACAGTATTTAACCACTACCATTATAAAATTTCTTTAAGTCTTGATGGTGAAATAAGCCTTTTACTCTCCCCGTAGCCGGGTCAGTTAACAAATAACTCCCTATGTGCGGTTTCCTTAAAATAAGGTAAGGACCTTGGTACATATGTTGCCACTTGCGATTTTTCTTACATATTAATGATGGCTTGAAATGAGTCTTAAGTAATACCTTTTCACCTACATGGTAATTTACAACTTTGTTTACTTTTTTATCATAGCCTTTCTTCCTTAATTGAGCATTGGTGGTAATGGAACTTAAAGCTTCTCGAATTTTGACATCTAGATCTACCTCAGGGCTAGGTATCTTGGGAAGAGGATCAACCCACTCATTCTGTTCCTTCTTTCGAGATATCAACTCGTGTGGAGTAAAACCTGTGGAAGTGTGCGGCAAATTATTAACTATCTCCTCAAAAGGTGTCACAAAATCAACCCAACGAGTTTGCTTGTCTGGAATGTACGTCCGAACAAATCTGTTAAACTCCTTGAAGATCCGCTCAGTCAAATTCGACTGAGGCCTAAAACGTGATATTAAGATCTGCTTGACATTGTGATGGGCCAAAAACTCACGCCATTTGCGGCAAGTAAAGTTGGATGCATTATCTGAAAGTATAGATTCGGGGACTCCGAATCGAGGGAAATAGTCATTTTCAAGACAGCGTATAATAGGCGGAGCACAAGATGTCTTCATAACATACATTCGAACGTATTTTGTGAAGTTGTCGAGAACAGCAACGAGGTATTTGACACCTCCCCTACCCATCGGTAGTGGGCCAGCCAGGTCAATGCTAATGAGCTGATTAGGTCTTTCTGCGATGATCGGATTCAATGGAATTAAAGTAGGAATATTCAGAGCTTTCGCCTTTTGGCAGATGACACAGAATTTTAGCAACTTGTGTATCCGACGATGTAGGTTGGGCACATAACAGTAAGTAGCAATCTTCTTTTTACACTTCTCTGGACCATAGTGGCCCCAAGAAATGTGGGTATACCACAAAAGATATTCGACAAAACTGCTAGGTATACAAACAAGCCAGTTGTCTGATGACACAGAGGTACGATGAAATAATACCTGATTATGAATCTTGAAGAATTTGGACAACTTATGGTTTGGATTTTCTTGAAGAAGTCTGATTACTTTTCCCCACTTAGGATCTGTGGTCTGTAGTGTCTGGATTTGCTTGCACAGTTCCAAGAAATATTTTCTATGAATGGGATCCTGCATAAGAAGAACTTTGTAATTCGACATCTGTTCTACCAACTCACTTGTCTCAGGCAGACCTTCTGGTGAACGAGAAAGTGCGTCTGCAATAATGTTATCCTTGCCCTTTATATACACAATATCAAAGTCGTATTCTTGCAAAAATAAACACCACCTGGTCAGACGCGGATGTTGTAATTTACAGGTCAAAAGATACGAAAGTGCTTGATGATCCGTAAACACTTTTATCTTTCTGCCAAAAATGTAATAATTAAACCTCTTGAAGGACCAAATAACTGCAAGTGCCTCCAGCTCAGTAACTGAATAGGACTTTTCACATTCTGTTAAGACCCTACTCGCAAAACTAATCACTCTGATCTGCTCTGTTTCGTCTACTAATTCAATCTGAAACAAACAAGATCCAATTCCAACAAACGAAGCGTCTGAGGTGATACAAAATTCTTTGTCCATTTGTGGATGACAGAGAATGTTATTGTTTACAAGACCATCTTTAATTGCCTGAAAAGCTTTCTGACACTCTGGTGTCCAAATCCAATGCGTACTTTTCTTCAGAAGATTGTGCAAAGCGGGATTGTTCATTACTTGACCAGACAGAAATCGTCGAAAGAAAGACGAAAGACCGAGAAATCCTCTTAGTTGCCTCTTAGTTACCGGCGTAGGGAAATTCTTAATCGCAGACAACTTTTCCGGGTCGGGTTTAATCCCTTCAGGTGTAATCACATGACCTAAAAACTTTACCTCACGTTTTCCAAATTTTGACTTTTTCAGATTCGCTGTAACACCATGTTCTTGAAATCTCTGAAACACCTTTCGTAGAATAGCTAAATGATCTTCCCAGTTCTTAGTGGCTATCAACACGTCATCTACATAAACAGTTACCTCATGCAGAAGTTCAGGTCCTAACACAAAATCGAGAGTAGAAATAAATATTCCCGAGCTTACATTTAAACCAAAAGGCATGACCTTAAACTGATATGAGCGGCCGGCAAATATAAAAGCAGTATATTTTCTGGATTCCTTGGCCAATTTCACCTGCCAATAGCTACTTCTTAAATCGAGTGTACTCAAAAATCTAATGCCATGAAATTTTTGCAAGTGCTCCTCAAGTGCTTCAGGCCGAGTCCTTATCGGTACAATTATTTTGTTTATTGATCTGGCGTCCAGTACTAGTCTGACACTACCGTCCTGTTTAAGTACGGACAACAAGGGACTTGAGTACGGCGAATTCGATAACTCGATAACATCCCAACACAGCATTTTCCTAATCTCATGCTTTACAGCTTCTCGTCGGGCGTAGGGTACTGAATAGCTTGCTTTGCAGAACGTTGAGTGGGGAAGCACTTCCATTTTATACTCGAACCCTTTTATTACTCCTGGTTTCTTTGAAAAGATTTTCTTGTAACTTACTAATAAATGGAACAACTCATACTTCTGCTCCCCCCTGAGTTCAGTCGATTCCTTGGCTTTAGCATCGATCTCGTCTGTGTCAGGAAGTAAGTCTTCATACTCATTGTCATTTATGTCATCCCATTTACTCAGGTCATTTGTCTGATCAAAGCACGGTTTGGCGGTCCTCTGTCGTCTCCAAACCTGATGCAATGTCAACACTGCCTTCACTTTACTCCTTAACAAGTTAACAACAACTTGTTGTTGATTTACGATAAAGGTACACATTCCAGATTCAATATCTATCACTGCTTTTGTTTGTCGATGAAACTCCATCCCCAAGAGACATGGAACTGACAAGTTCTTTACTATTAGAAAGTGGCAAAAAACCAAAACAGATTCTATCTGCAGTTGAAGCTGCGTCTGTAAACTAACTCTCTGTTTCAATGGACCAATCGCTCCCGATATGGAGCAGCCCTGAATCGGCAATGATAAAACTCTTGAAACAGAAGACACCTGTCTGAAGAGACATGATGACATCACATTGATGTTTGCTCCTGTATCAACAATGGCTGTGACAGGAATGTTGGCAATAGAAATCTTAATCGAAGCCTGGACCTGTTCATCATAAATGTCATTAATGTCTTGAGCTTCTAGGTCAGGTGCAAGGTCATCTCGTAAGTCGGTCTCATGGTCGTACCGTATCGCATTAACATACTCAGAATCAGAGTATTCGTTAGTACCCCCACTGGAACCGGCAGCGACCTCTAGGAGGCTGAAAGGTGCTGCCTCTAATTTTCCGCAGGATGTTTAACCTGTTTGTCATTCATGGCCTTAAGTGTTTGTTCCGTTTCATATTGGTGCTGGTTATGTGGTACAAATGCCGGTGTAAAGGGGTAAAATCCACTGGGTGCATTCACTTGTGAATAGAATACTTGAGAAGGCTGATGTCGCCCGATCTTTTGGTTGCCGGCAAAACCATTTCCTTGTGAAGGAAAGTTCGCATTTGGTGCCATTTGAAAATTGTTCCGCGGTCCTCTATCCTGTGAATAGTTGTTCTTATGTTGTGCTGGGTGGCCTCCGCCTTGCCCATGCCACTTGCTATTTTTCGACCTGTAACTTTGATTGTACACTGGCCCATTTGAAAAATTACCACTAGTTTGTGGAGAATTTCCATACTGCTCAGGCGCAGGATTAAAGGGTGGGTTTCCGTACTGATGTTGTACCTGGTGGTTGTAAATTGGGTGGTATCTCTGCTGATTACTGTAATTGGTTTTCTGCTTCCGTTTAAAGTTATTGCCGTTTGCGTTTTGATAACCGCTGGCAGGTTGGTAACAGCGGTCGCAGTAGCTCGCTCTCTCCTTGGGCGCATTGTTGTCCGCGTGCGATGCATTCTGCTGGCTGCCAGGGAAGAATTTGCCGCTGCCAACCTTGGAGCGCACATCCTCGCTAATTAAATCTAAGGAATCCAGCACAGAAAGGAATACATCCGTGTCTTCTTCGGACACATTTACTAATTTCTCTCTAATAGACACAGGGAGTTTGCTTTTGAGAATCATAATTACGTCCTTGGAAGAAATCGGAGAATCCCAGAATTTAATTTTTGCTAGATACTTCTCAAAGTATCGCCGGAGACTTCCATGCTTCTCATTGAAAATTTCCGCACCATACACCTCCTTCCTTAATCTTTGCTGTACCCCATTACTCCAAAATTTTGCCAAGAACATTTTCTCAAACTCTTCATAATTCCTACACGTGTCTACCATTTCCGTTCCCCATAATGCTGCATCACCAGAAATAAAGCCAGTGACGAACTGAATACGGTGTCTGTCTGTCCAGCTCCTGGGAAATATGCCGGAAAAATTCTTTAGGAACACGATGGGGTGTATTTCTCGCTTCTGCGGATGAAAAACAGGAAAAGTGCGATGCTTAATCACACTTTCCTCTTGCATTAAACTCACAATTGTGGGCGGATCATTTAGTTTCCCTACTCGGGACTCAACAGGACTGTTGTTTTGCATGTAATCAGGCGGTGAACGATAAGGAGTTGACTGACATTCGTCACCGTCTAAAGAGTTGTTCCCTATAGTTTGCGTATGCGTGTGCGGATTTTCTACACAGTTTCTCAGCATTCTGACTTCGTCCACTACTTGCTGCTTCCACTCGGGAAGATCCCGTGTAAGTGTCCTCCGAATCTGTCCCAATTCAGAAACTACTGTGTCTCCCGACTTACCAGGAGCAGCTAAGATTTCATAAGTTACATCCTTGACAGTCTCCCTAAGCTCCTCCCTGACCTTCTTTTCGATAAAAATATCTTTACCCTTTATCCATTCACTGTAGTGTTCCGACAATGCCTCCGCGTGTGCTTTCACGGTGCTCTTAACCTGTTCTTCAATATTGATTGAGTCTATCTGCCTCGACAGATCCTCCACTACACCTTCAATGTCAGATACTGCATTTCTAACTGAGTTTATTTCTTTGGTAGCTGCCTGAATTTTTGTGTTTAATGTTCCAGATACTTCAGCTATTTCACTTTTCACCTGTTTCTGCATTTTCTGAATTTGATCACTGATCTTAGTTTGCACCTCACCCAAATGGGTATTTAATTCAGCCGTAATTTCTTTATGCAGATCTGTTTTGATTGTGCCTAGCTGTGTTTTTAATGATTCGCTTACAGCATCTAATCGGGCGTTAACAGTCTCATTTTGTGTTTTTATAGTCTCATTTTGTGTTTTTACTGATTCGCTTACAGCATCTAATCGGGCGTTAACAGTCTCATTTTGTGTTTTTATAGTCTCATTTACTGCGTCAAACTGTTGTTTCAGCATTTCCATTAACGCACCGAGGTCATTTGTAGCTGCAGCGGGAAGAATTTGGACTTTAGGGTCACTTTCCCCTGTTACAGACATGGTTAGTTCAGTTTCCACACGGGAACCTACCGTTCGCGATCGTAAAGGGTATGGAATACTATTAACGTCTTCACTCCCGTCTCCTGTTGTCACCTGTCTCTGTTTACTAACTGCCATTTTCGTCAGTAAACCACGTGCTACGCAAGACTTTCGTCGTTTGTCACTGACGTGGTGAGTCCGCTAAGAGCACCGCTCTCGCGTGAGCAACAAATGAAATTCTATCTGGCAAGAAGACAAGATGGAACCTAACCGTTTCAGACAAATGAATGAAGATGCTCTTCACTGCAAATTGCACACACTATCCACCATGTTGAAAATGTAATACAGCTATACTAACAATGGGGAGAAATAATTTCTGTTATCAGACTACGAAGAATTTTACTTTGAAAGATAAAATAAAGCAGATTTTCTATAGCGGGAAGGAGATAGAAAGGATGTGGATCGACTTGGAAAAGCAACGTTGCTACTGAAGCACTACACTGCGTATGCAAAATTCTGACTTACTTTTTGATGGCTTGAATACCGCTATGTTGTCTCAGCAAATTCACGTCTCTTTTCTTTTCTTTTCTCTCGGTAATTAAACTGCATTATTGACCGTTATTCTCACAGAGATACGATGTGTACATGAAACGACAGAACATTTATTAACACAAGCACATAGAAAATTTTCCAAGAATTTGAACTAATTTTTGGTCAAGTCCCTGTTCGGGCGCCAAGTGTGATGTTACAAAATAGAAGTGATGTTGCTATTCAATGGAAAGTTGGAAATTGAGATTTAACTAACTGTTTTATCAATCACAATTGGCGTAAGAATCATGGATTGACCATTGTCATAAAATATTGCATTATGAGATGTGAATAGTTTTTACTTGCGGTTTCGCGTGGCTTGAGGCAGTCACAACTAGCGTGCTATTGATTAAGAAGTTGCGTTATCGTCTTTCTAATTACTTCATGATCGTAGATACGATCATACCCGGTTGTGAAGTTATTGTTATGACAAAAAAAATTTCCTAAGGGACCAGAAAGTTCTTAAGGGCGCAAAAACAACTGTAACATCACACAAAAGGGAAATTCGATATTAAAGCTGATGCAAGAAGACGATAAAACAGTTTTCTTTTTATCAATGTAACACGCACATTGGACTGCTGATCTTGGAGTCTGTAATATTAGCAAAATGCATAATTAAAATGAAAATAATACTGAGGAGATAATAGAAATGAGCACTGCTAAATGATTCAGTATTCCCAGAACAAATATTTATTATAACTAAAACATATATCGTACCTTAAGCTTAATACAACAATGACGGAAGATTTTTATGTCCGTATCATGTCCATTTAGCGCTCTTTTATATAGCCATTGTCTTCTTTGAGTCGCTCGTGCGTCGTCACGGTAAGTTATAACAGTTCTTTACACTTCACTCAACTCAGACATACACGTTTTTATACATTTAGTAAAAATTAGATCAGACTGCCACAAATCTGCGTCCGTCTTACTTCAGAAAAACAGTACAAGTCTTTTTAGCGCTCCAGGCTTCATTTGTTCTCCCGCGAACAAAATAGTGAAGGATCGTATATCTATCCGTATTTTTCTGTTTTTATTGCCGCCCAAAGACGACAAATTACATCACTAGAAAATTCCACCGTCGCTATGCCACGCCTCATTATACATTAATCATTATTTACAAACAAGTATTTGCCTTCTGGCTGAAAGTATTAACTACTCGTATTTGCTGTTTTAATGAAGTCAAAAATGGCGAATATCTCAACATCCAAGTGCACGACGTAGCTTAAATCACCAGATTCAGTTAATTGTACACTCATTTGTGGGTTGTTTACTTGGCATGCCTATGGACGCAATGAGAAAGTCCGCGGCGAATCCCTCGTTCGAAAAACAATGGCACGTCAATATCGGTCAATAGTTCAGTGCTTACATTTTACTTTTCAGCATAACACCCCACGAAAGCCCTGGCGTGATGTAGTAGTAGGCAGGATCTATTTCGTGTGTTTCCACGCATACACTCCAGAAGTGCAAGTAAGCGCACATCTGTGTCCATAAAGCGTTTCCCATATTCATTTAAATTATAGATGTAGCTCTTGCTTTACGTTCACCACATGCAATATGGCAGTGTATTAAAGTTTGCTGAAGAATGTGGCTATTTCGCTCAAGGTAGTTTCGTTGAGTCTCACCCATAAATACAGACTTTCGTATGGGACAAACTCCTCCTCCGTTCCGAGCTGCGACTTTGCATTATCGGGAAATGCAGCTTGAGTGAGATGTAAGTCCTCCTCTGGCATCGCTTCAGCAATTTTCTGTATTGGTGCCCGCATGAATGTCAGTGGGTCGAGGAACACCAGTGTAGCTTTATTAGTGATTCTCTTTGAAAACTGTCAGTGGTGTCAGGTAGGAGACTAACCTGATCTCTGGTCTTTCTGTAATCATCCAGGGGCTCGACTAGGATGTGAGCATCATACCCGCTCAAACTGTGGATGAAAACATGTATACGTTCTGTGAATTGGTAATTCAAGCTGCATGCATTGTGGGCAGCACTGTGGAATTTGCTAGTTAGATGTCTATGATCCCTATGTGGTGTGTCCGGTTCTTTATCTGATGGCTGCTCAGAAATATAACCGCCAACCGCATTCTTATACGGTAATTTATCCTCCTGTGGTTTGGTCTTAGGAATGATGGTGTCATAAATGCCATCAACTTTCCTTGCAAGTTTTTCAAGATCAGGTAGCAAATAATTTACAGGTTATCCCCAACCTGTGAATCAAAATGATTAAAACTTGAATCGTGTGAGCATACAGCTTGATAAGCAACATTAAAACAGCAGGATCAGCCCGCCACAGCAGCGAGAAGGCATTCGTTGTAGGCATATATGGGAAAAGGTACTCGCTCCTTCTGCAGAAAATTCTGAAACTTCAGGTCCATGGTAGAGCAATCTGTCTGATGATTTATAAATTTCTCGCTCGTTTGAAACAAGTTAAGGTACCCAGGGCAATAATTCCGTTTACTAGCATTCTTCAACATTTGGGCAGAGAGAAGGCAGGACATGCTTCAGATCCAGCAGAAATATTGTCACAGGAGAAGCTGAGTAGTACAGTGGTGTAGTGGTTATGATACTAAACAGCTGAATGGAGGGTCCTGGACTGTACCATTTTAATTTCTGTATTCGGTTCGAGTACATTCCAGAAGTACCCACAAATGTCAAGAATCATTGTACTGGAATGTTCTGTAACTGTATATATACCATGTGTGTGTTTTGGAAGGAGGCAGTTCGCTCCGAGCTCTTGTATGTCAAGTGCTGAATAAACCTTCGTTAAGTGAAGTTAGTGTTCGTCATTCATCTAATTACACCTTCTTCTACGCGACATTATTCTGATGGAAACGCCGGGTATTGTAACTTGTGATATCGCACATTATCGACGACACAGTCGCTCCCAACAGGCCGCGACAGAGCCGCCGTTTACGTGACAAGAAACCCGAGTTCGAGCAATATTCAACAGATCGCAACCCATCGGAGACAAAAGAAGAAGAGGACGTTACGATGACAGCAACTGTGTGCCACCACATGAGACACCCTTCCGGGTTCTCTGGTGACGATTCCCAAGATCCAAACAAGATGCTGGAGGTATATGAGCGTATAGCCAAATTTAACAAATGGGATGATACCGTGTGTTTGGCTAACGTATTTTTCTACTTGGAGGGCACTGCCAAGGACAACGAGGAGAAGTTCACAAGCTGGGAAGTATTCCAGGCGAAACTGTGCAAGTATTTCGGCGACACACAATGCCAGAAGTGCAAGGCTAAAGTGAATTAAAGTGCAGGTCACAGCGTCCAGGAGAAACTGCTGCATCGTCTTGGAGCTGTGTAAAATAGTGGTTCCAAGAATGAAGGAGGAAGATAAGGTTGCACATCTCATGAAGGGTGTTGCTGAGGACAAGTATCAAGCCCTACTCCTGAAGGAAGTTTCGACAGCAGACGACTTCATAAAATGGTGCCAGTATATAGAGACAATGCATCAAAAAAGAATTACACGCCAGAAGTTTGAACAGCTTCCAAACGTCTTATCGATGTCTGTAATGGAGGAAGAAACTGATTTCACAAGTGGTCTCCGTCAGATAGTGAGAGAAGAAGTTCAGAAGGCACTTGGATTGCACGGCGAGCAAAGACCCGAGGCGCTTCAAGAGGTCATAATGGGGGAAGTGGAACAGACATTGAACCCAATCTCTCGTCCTTCATTTCCCTTTAAAACGGTGAAAATGTAGAGACCCAGGCGGAGTTATGTTCCTACAATGCCGCATGAGGAATCTGTTTGGGCACCAAGGAAGACTGACGTCTCGAGCAGCCAGGATAATCAACCAGTATGTTTCCTCTGCGGACGACCGGGCATGTGGTGCGCTATTGTTGAGAAAGGCGGCGGATATTTGATGACGCCCGCGCCAGAAGACAGAAGACCGACCTTAGCCGACGCCAACTCTGGGACGACGAAGATGAACATGAAGATGTGGTTGCAGGACGCCGCAAGCTAGCCGCTGGAGAGGACGCTCCCCAACGCGCCGATCAAGGTCTCCATCGCCATTTAGCAGCTCCAGCCGTCACCTAGCCGCGGAAACCTGGAAAAATGGCCACCTTCCTTGGAGGTGAGGCCGCCGAAGAGAAAAATCCTCCGCCGTCGATCACTACAAAAGTGATAGGAAACTACGTCGCTGTCCTCATGGATGGCCGACCAGCACAAGCTCTTGTGGACTCGGGAGCATCATATTCAGTCATTTCTAACAAGTACCGTCGCCACTTGCAAAAAACCATACTCGTCGACAGCAAAACATCTCTGCTGAAGGTGGCTAATGGGAAATATGTAAAACTTATAGGAAGATGTACCATTCGTGTGAGTATAAGTGGCCATACACAGCCCTTAAAATTCATCGTCCTACAAAAGTGTAGTCACGACGTCATTCCCGGATGGGACTTTTTGAAAGCTTCTCAGGCAATTATAGATTGTGGTCGCTCGAAGATTATGCTAGACGACACGAGATATTGTGGAGAGGAAGGTGCACATCTGAGTGTGTGGAGAATATGTGCGCTGGATGAAGTGATCATTCCTGCAGTCAGCACCAGACAGGTAAATGTCACGGATCATGCCATGCATCAACCCATGGATCTTGTAGTGGAATGTAAGTGAAGCATACCACTGATGAATAATTTGGTCATCCCAGCCTCTGCCGTCTCGTTTAAGAACGGAGTCGATGAACTGTGGGTAGTTAGAACCGCAGATCCTTCCAAGACGCATGTGCGCTTGCAAACGCTGAGCCGTTAACTGATAAACAGCTGAGCGTCATAGAAACCTCACACGCCGAGTCTGTGGGCGAAATTGGTGCTACCACTACGAGACAAGATGTTCTAATTCGACTATCACCAAATCCCACTAAGGAACAACAGAAAAAGCTACTTCCCATTCTTCAAGAGCTCTCTGAATGCTTCAATCTACAGGTGAGGAGCAAATTAGACAAATCGATGGTGAAGCACCGGATTAGCACTGGAGATCATCAGTCAGTAAGCCAGAGAGCATACCTGTGTCAGCAACGGAACGTCGAATAATTCGCGACGACGTAGAGAAAATGATATCATTCAGCTTTTGCAGAGCCCATGGTCGTCACCCTTGTCAGGAAGAAGGATGGCAGTTGGGGCTTTTGTGTTGATTACAGGAAGCTTAATAAGATAACTGAAAAGGACGTTTACCCTCTTCCACGAATTGACGATACCTTAGATTGTCTGAAGGGGGCTAAGTTTTTCTCAACCATGAACATGTACTCGGGATACTGGCAAATCGAAGTAGAAAGGCTGATCGTGAGAAAGCTGCTTTCATCAGCCCTGAGGGCCTGCATGAGTTTATGGCAATGCCGTTTGGTATGTGTAATGCACCAGCAACATTCGAACGGATGATGGATAATCTTCTAAGTCGCCTGAAGTGGACGTTATTCTTTGTTATTTAGATGACGTTATAGCGTTCTCAGAGACATTTGATGGACGTATAAAAAGACTGAGGGCCGTTCTTAAGTGTCTCCAACAAGGCAGACTGAAACGTGATCCAAGGAAGTGTCTATTTGGAGCAAAATAAATCAAAATACTTGGACACCTTGTGTCAAACGAAGGTGTGCGGCCAGAGCCAGAAAATGTGTGATCTGTAACGGAATTTCCTATTCCTAAACTATTAGAGATGTGAGAACCTTCCTCGGATTATGTTCTTATTACAGTCGTTTTATCAAAGACTTTTGTATCAAAGCCAGGCCACCCCATGAGTAGTTAAAGGCTGATGCTAAATTTATCAGGGGTGGTGGTCAACAAGATTCCTTCGATGTGCTGCGAAAAGCTGTGACGACTGACCCTATACTTGGTCTGTATGATGAGAGAGCACCTACAGAACTACACACAGATGCCAGTGGGTATGGGCTCGGAGCTGTTCTGGTGCAAATTTCTGACGGAAAAGAAAAGGTTACAGCCTATGCTTCTGGGACACTTACAAAAGTCGAGAGAAAGTACTCAACTACAGAAAGAGAATGCCTTGCTGAGATTTGGACCATGTGAAAATTTCGACAGTATCTATATGGAAGGCCATTCACAGTTGTTACAGACCATCATTCACTTTGTTGGTTGACAGGTTTTAAGGATCCAACAGGACGACTCGCCAGGTGGACACTACGTCTTCAAGAGTATGATATTACCATAGTGTACAAAAGTGGAAGAAAACACCAAGATACAGACTGTGTCTCAAGAAACCCAGTGCAAGACCATCGGTTTACGTTACCGCTGTTGGTGAATGACGCTTCGTCGATAAATAGAACGCGTGCAAAAAGTCTGTCATCGTCCGGTAATTTCTTTTGTGCCCAGTGGCAGAACTGTACACGACGTTCAAAGTCGTCGCCATGCAATTCCTGGTGCATAGAAATACGGTACGGGTGCAATCGATGTTGATGTAGCATTCTCAACACCGACGTTTTTGAGATTCCCGATTCTCGCGCAATTTGTCTGCTACTGAGAATTAGCCGTGACAGTACCTAAAACACCTACTTGGGCATCATCATTTGTTGCAGGTCGTGGTTGACGTTTCACATGTGGCTGAACACTTCCTGTTTCCTTAAATAACGTAACTATCCAGTGAACGTTCCGGCCACTTGGATGATGTCACACAGGATACCAAGCAGCATACATAGCACACGCCCGTTGAGCATTTTGATGACAATAGCCATACATCAATACGATGTCGACCTTTTCCGCAATTGGTAAACGGTCCAGTTTAACACGGGTAATGTATCACGAAGCAAATACCGTCCACACTGGCGGAATGTTACGTGATACCATGTACTTATACGTTTGTGACTATTACAGCGTCATCTATCACAAAGAGAAAAAAGTGGTCCAACTAAAACATTCATATTTCTTCACGTTCTACACGACTATGTAATAAAAAATGGGGGTTCCTGATTAAAAAAACACAGTTGATATCCGTTTGACCTATGGCAGCGTCATCTAGCGGGCCAACAATAACGCCATCTGGTTTCCCCCTTCAAGCTAGACGAGTTTCGTTCTTTGTAGTTTTTTCGTTTGATGCTTATTTCGTGAGATATTTGGCCCGGTCACTATCAATGGATCAACCTGTATATACTGTATGTGTTCTGGTCGGAGGCAGTTCGGCCCGCGCTCTTGTATGAAGGAAGTGTTGAATAAACCTTCGTCAAGTGAAGTTAGTGTTCGTCGTTCATCTGATTACACCTTATTCTACGTGACAATATTGTCTGTCACCGGCAGGCATTAATAACAAATCTGCATGTTTCGCTCGCTGACCATCAACCTTAGAAAAGAGAAAGGGTTGGGGTTGGTTTTTGGGGAAGGAGACCAGACAGCGAGGTCATCAGTCTCATCGCATTAGGGAAGGACGGGGAAGGAAGTCGGCTGTGCCCTTTCAAAAGAACCATCCCGGAATTTGCCTGAAGTGATTTAGGGAAATCACGGAAAACCTAAATCAGGATGGCCGGACGCGGGATTGAACCTTCGTCCTCCCGAATGCGAGTCCAGTGTCTAACCACTGCGCCACCTCGCTCGGTAAAAGTGAAAGGGTTCAGTGAGGATGTGTATAACAACACCATCATTTGACTTGCATTTTCTCAGGCAAACACATATGTAGATACATAGGGATTCTGCATCTCAAACTTACCATCGTCCTGAGGGGTCACAGAGGGTTTAATGCCACCGTGTTCATAACACTTAGTCATAACTTTCGTATTTTTTCAGTTGCTTATATAGTTTCTCTCGCAATCCAGAAGCGACCACATAAAGCAGTACTGTTCGTTATTTCGGACATTAAAAATGGCATTTTTATCAGCAATATCCTTCGGAAGGTAGACATGCGTGGAGCCTGCACTTACGTGAACGGCCAAATACAGATCCTTATTGAGAACTTTACCCGAATCTCCTTGTTGGAAACCGGAATGCTAATACTGTATAGGTCTCGGGGATGCGTTACCTCGCCCTATTACCTCGCTTATGTATGACAGTACCCTTCGACACAACTCATTACTTGGGAGAGTAAACTCGCAGCATATCGTAGTGAGCCACTTAATGGTAGAATACTGTGGATCCTTTAAGATATTGGAGTTCCCTTTCTAGAACAGGCAGACTAGCATTCACGAAAAAAACTGGGTATTGATACCCGAACATGTTACTGATGCGAGTGAGCAAGATCATGTTTCCAAGAGCACATCAGATCACTGAAAATGGCAATTCTTTGTGACATACCTGAGCATCCTCATCCTCATTGTCAGAACAGGCTGAGTGGCTGCTGCTGGCTGACAGTTGATCCTAGTAACACTACGAAGAACCCATCCCAAGGGCCCATGTGTCAGCGACGCTCACGACGGCCCATCCGTCGTCGCACGTGTAACGACTGGTAGGGAGAGGTGAAGCTGCCACTGCCAGAGGTGGTCTGGACACTGACATGGGTGGGGTCGCTGACGATGCTCTGGATGCCAGCACTGCTGTTCACAGTGGTGACCACGCAGGTGTTGACAGCGCTGAAATACACACACACACACACACACACACACACACACACACACACACACAAACATACCATCAGTGTCACTATAAGGCAGTAATCTTACAGGGGTTCGTTAGTGGACTTTGATGATGTGGCCAGCATCTGACTTAACTGGATAATATTCACCCACCACCCTTCAGATGCTGAAAAAGGACAAGGGCTCAGAAAATAAACCGATTCTGAAGCAGCAAGAAAGACAATGACAAAGTAAGATATCTACAAAAGTAAGATATCTACACCAACAACAAAAAAGAAACATTCTCAAACACAAACACACACACAACAGACACCCACCCACCCACCCACCCTCTCACCCCCACACCCGCACACACACACACACACACACACACACACACACACACACACACACACACACACCTTTGTGACCACCACACAGCACCACATGCGCCGGACTGCTGGCAACCATTTGAGTCATGAGCTGGGAGGCGCCAATTATCTCTGGAGGAATGCATGACACTGTGCATTAGCCTCCTTTGAAATTTGGTATCAGATTCACTGTCTGTTTTGTTTCCATCATACACCTTCCACTCCAGCTCAGTGGAAGCAACTGCTGTAGGTGCTCACCCTGCTGTGCAGATATTGACTGATTTAGTTCACAATACCACCAGGAGAGGACGATGAGGGAAGAAATCTCCCCATCCCTCCTCCCTCCAATACCCTCCTCCCCTCCCCCTCGCCCCTCCAGTTATTTCCTGTTGGACAAACTATCACGTGGCAGCTGTTCTTTAACAATAACAGCTGGGAAATTCCTGTCTAAACACATGCTCTCTCTCTCTTTCTCTCTCTCTCTCTCTCTCTCTCTCTCTCTCTCTCTCTCTCTCTCTCCCTCCTTCAAGTGGTTACTTCCGGACCAGTTAGCGTCTGGCACGTGCCACCGGCAACCATACTAACCCCTCTTTTGTATTGAACAAAGTAGATAATAGCTGGTAAATACTCAGACTTCTCCAAAATCCAGGGCCACAGGTGTCTTGGAAATAGTCCATTTGCGCTATCCCCTCACTCCCTCACTATCAAACTGTGTGACACATTAATTAAATCAATAACCTCAACGCGTAAAAAATTCCCTTGATTCCTATTGGTAGCCACTACAACTAGCATATTTTATGGGAAACTCTAGGGCTATCTGGGATACGATCCTGCAGCCGCTCAGTTTCCAAAAACTGTCCTTCCCCCGTCTCGTGTTTCCTTATCTTCTATTGGCAGATGCTGGTACAGTTAAGCCATCTGGTGTAAAACGAAAATGATAGCAAGAAGTTCATATTTCAGCTCAGTTCCACTATGTCCTTGAAGAAAATGCGGCCGGCCGGTGTGGCCGTGCGGTTCTAAGCGCTTCAGTTTGGAACCGCGTGACCGCTATGGTCGCAGGTTCGAATCCTGCCTCGGGCATGGATGTGTGTGATGTCCTTAGGTTAGTTAGGTTTAAGTAGTTCTAAGTTCTAGGGGACTGATGATCTCAGTAGTTAAGTCCCATAGTGCTCAGAGTCATTTGAACCATTTTTGAAGAAAATGCAGTAGAAGGGGAGGGGTTTGACGGAAGTGTGCTAACAATGCCATTGATGGAAACAACAAATATCGCGATTGGAAGCGGTGCTGTTTAAAATGATAGTTGTAATTTCAAATTTAGGCAGGAATTTAGGTCGTCATGATTAAGTAATTCCCGACCACTTACAGGTCTGTTAGCTATATTTCTTAAAATACTATAGAATTCCCAAGCTGGTTCCTTCTGCTACACCAGGTAGAACAAGGAGTGTAAAGGGTCTACCACCTGATAAGATAGTAACAACAACAAATCCACCTTCCTTCTAACAAATACCACACCACATTTCAGCTACAAGACAGAGGCCGCTGGTATGTATTGAAAAGCAGTCAACGCTGCACACACCAACAGTCACCACATGAGCAAGGTACTTCGTAAAAACCTGCACTAAAACCATGATCCATGATCCATTCCCGGATATGAAGCGGAGTCGTCCTAGGAAACCAGCCACATATTTATCAGTTTAATTACAATTAAATATTACGATAGCAGCACTAATCTGTTGACACTGTACAACGAGAGAAGTATTGAAAATACCTCCTCCTAATGACTGTGGCTCTAGAAATATTAATTTCCCACATAAATCTATATCCTTCTTTTGACTGGACGTAACTTTCCATGTAACGTCTTTGATACCTCTTATAGCTATCGATGCATTGAAATCACAGTTTCCCACGTCAGATCTACAGGGTGGCCCATCTGAAGTCTCGGATGAGATTATCTCGAAAACTATACATCAGGTAAAATTGTTGGTAAGACAATTTCGTAAGCTCAAAGGGGGACATCCAATGATACTACACGTGAAATCCAGCTCACACCCCCTTGGATGGGGTGTGGGGCAACTTTTAAATCTTAAATGGAAACACCCATTTTTATCGCAGATTCGGATTCTCCATAAAAAGTAATCTAGTTTTGTATGAAACATTTTTAAACCAGTGGCAGATGGCGCTGAAATCGAGAAAAATTAAAATTGGCGAAGAACTACGATTTATTTAGAATGATCCGAGGAGGACGCATCGTATCGATACAAAATGTGCACCAATTCTTTCATTACGCCAAATTAAGCTATTTTTTTTTTACAAAATCTATCCTACCCGCCACAGTTTTTGATGGAGGGAGGCGGAATTGTATTACAATCTCGTTAGGGAACTCTTCACAATTGCATTACTCACCCGACTGTGGCGAAAGTAAATTATTCTTTAGTGAAACATGGCTCACTATCCTCCTACAGAGATTGTTGGTATGATGTAAATTTTAGGTGAATGCTAAACCAATTACGCTGCAGCTGCGCAGTTGCATGCGGATCGTTTCCCAAAAAGACGACACCCATGTGAAAACATTATTCTAAATTGCACTCAACGAGCTCGAAATGGATACATGCACCGTCCACCTCGTGATCGCGAATACAATGAAAATGACGCTCGTGCCCTTACCGTTCTCGCCTGTCTTCAACTGCATCCCGAAAAGAGTAGTCGTGCGATTCAGAGACAAACATACATGTCATCATCAAAAATAGACCTGTGCGCTATAGAAATACAGTAACATTAGACAAGTGCAACGCTCTGTACATTGTGAAATGACGACGACATATATACATGTTGGAGGATTTTAAAGTCTGACATGTGCTGAAGCAAAATCTTATTATAAGTGTTCATGCATACCGAAATCAACTGTTTTGAGGATTTCGAAGGCACATAAATATCATGGATATCATATCACACTGACACAAGCATTGACAAAAATGGTTCAAATGGCTCTGAGCACTATGGGACTTAACATCTTAGATCATCAGTCCCCTAGAACTTAGAACTACTTAAACCTAACTAACCTAAGGACATCACACACATCCATGCCCGAGGCATGATCGAACCTGCGAACGTAGCAGTCCCGCGGGTCCGGACTGTAGCGCCCAGAACCGCACGGCCACCGCGGCCGGCAAGCATTAACACCGAAAGGGCACCGTCGCGCTACATGCCACGTAGGATTATGATAAAGCTGTGTAAAACTTAAAGTAAATATATTAAGGTCATAGTTAGATGTCATGTAACAAGAAAACTTATGGACGTCAGTTACAAAGGAATACATAATAGTAATTCGTAGCATATGTTAATTAAGTATATATATATATATATATTTATAAATATATAAATTAGATTCGACTGATATCGTACAACCTGTACTTCTGTTTCCTAACGTCTTCTTCACTTATAGCAGCATGCTTGACAACAGAGGGGCGCCGGCAGCAGGAGCGGCCCACGCCAGGGCACGCTGGCTCAGCTCCCCCTTCCCCCCGCCCACTGTCGAGACCGAACTCCGAACCACTCCTGGCGGCGTGCGGCGCTCCAGAGCCGTCACGTGGTGCACTGGAGGCGCTTACTGGACGACCCAGGTAAGTGTCCCGCGCCGATACACGCGTAAAGTCACTCTGACACAGGGGTCGCCTGCCAAGCCTTGACCCGCGAGGCTGAATTGAACCCCATCACTCGAGACTCAGTGATTAATAGCCCTACCGCTACGCACTTACCTCTGGTCAAGATCCTGAGTTCCGAACACCGGACTGGGAAGACTCACAGCCAAGTTAACTACATCACGCTCAACTGCCCGTAAGTGTCTTCCACCGTAGCTGAGTGGACAGCACACTGGCTTGTCATGTCGGGGGGGGGGGGGGGGGGCGAGGCCGATTCCTGGTTAGGTTGGAGGTTTTCTCTACTCAGGGACTGGGTGTTTGAGTATTCTTCATCATCCCCATTTCATCCTCATCGATGCGCATCTCACTGAAGAGGAGTCACCTCAAAAGATTTGCACCAGGTGCTCAGGTCTACCTGCCAGGAGGCCCTCGCCACACAACATTTTATTTCAAATACCGTTCAAAGTCAATAAGGAAACGGTTACTCAGAAAACATCACTCCCAGATTTGGAAGATAACAAATTTTAAAAAAATCGCTGTCAAATTATCCCGTCAAAGTCAGTCACTTTTATCCTAACCGCCACTCCGTCTTAGCTGATGTCACCAACTTTTCCTAGCGCTACAACTCTCGAAAAAGTCCACACTCTTTACCCTGTAACATTTGCAGAGAATAAGAGGAAATTCCATAGCAGTAATCGATTCGCGCAAACCAGAACCCATTTCGGAATACCTTCTCGGCTTTCCGTACCAGAATCGTAACCCTGTAGGTCGCAGAGCATCCCTCACTCCAGAGCTCTGATGCGAAAACTGCATCACAGCACAAACTCCGCTCCAGAGATCCCATGACGTACCGGGTCAACCACACGAGAGCTGGTGCCCAACTTGTCGATTTCCCGAGCACCAAACCACTCCACAAATTCAACTTGTGGGCGCTTCAGCCAGTCAGAACCAGGAGCAGACTGGAAGCCCCTCCATTGCCCACTCCCTGCTACTACCTACCGCCGCTTCTGTCATGTTCTGGTCTTCAATGGCGAACCAGCTAGCAGGCATGGGCGGCAACGAAATCATCTGTTGCAATGTGTTCAATCATGGCGTATCAAGCATTAATTTCTGAAAGCAATCCACATATTAAGGCTGATATATGTGGAAAAGAGCTATTTTAGATGCATTCTAACAGGCGAAATTACCTGAAAAGTTGTTACATGTGCCTAGTTGTTCCCCAGCACACGTATCACTCAGACACAACTGCTTCCAATTACATCGTGTGTAACTTGTGCCACTACCGACAAATGCTCGTCCTGTTCCCGATATACAACAACAGCTTTCCACACATAAAACTGAAGCAAAGAAATCCGTCTGCGCCAGATCCGCAAAACTATGCGAACTAGCAGAGAACCCCGACAAGAAACACACAGTAAAGAGGCAAAGCTGCCACAAGCATGGTACCCGATACACGAAATACAAAAACTTCACCCTCATTCATCTATATCCCATGCAGAACTTTTAAACAAACAACTTTCCACTAGAGAAACCTGCTACTTTCACGAGAAACAAGGTTTACAACTGGTTACATTCAGATCCAATTACAGCGCATCTAACACATCTCATGCCACTTTAACAAACCTTACAATATGTGCGCGCGTGTGGGGGCAGGAAGTTCTGACGTCATGTTGCTTGATAACTGTGTCTAGACGCAGCAGCATGTTCATTCGACTCGACGCAGCCGCACGCTACGCATCGCCATGCCGTACCGCCGTAGAAGATACATGAGGAGGAGCAGACTTTCAGTGTACAAGACAGTGGATACATTTTCAATTACACCGAATGAGACTGGTCCTCCTCATGTATCTTCTACGGCGGTACGGCATGGCGATGCGTAGCGTGCGGCTGCCTCGAGTCGAATGAGCCTGCAGCTGCCTCAGGACCGGATGACGCCACTGATAAGACGTCACAGCGGCAGTTCTGACAATAAACAACAAACGAAGAAGGTCACAGAGAAATTGTCAAATCGCTTCAACCTGCACTAAACCAAATGCCTGTTACACCATGTCGTTTACCAAAAATCACGAAAAAACTTTGCCAACATCACAAAACACCCATTTCGAAACCCGAGAAAACAGTTCGTGTTACTTACCGATCTGAAGCAACCATAACAGCAATCACGAAGCACGACAAATTGCAAGCAAAAGAGAAATTACACAGACTCCGTCTCGCTATTGCGATAACCGAGGTTGACCTCGACATAACAAAAGAAAAAGCTAAGGAGGACCTAAAAGTACGGAAAAACTAAATCAAATTTCCGTACACATCATTTCCGACACTATTAAAAATTCTGGTTATATAGAGTCACAAACAACCAACTCAAAACGTACTGGCTCACCATTCCAGAAAGCGCTGTGTACCTCACGAGACTGAACCTGTTGTGGCATAACAAGCTAGTTACGCCACATTGCGAGGTGAGCCGAAAGAAAGGCACGCGTACACACACGCCGACTGGCGTCAAGTCTGGAACAGGATAACTATTGAATGGTAGCAAGAAAAGTACGTAGCTGCTTTATACTCAACTTTTATTCTTTGATGAATACAGCATTCTTCTTGAGACATTTATACTATAACTCTCAAAGTAGGTAAGGCTAATGGCGCCTTGCTAGGTCGTAGCCATGGACTTAGCAGAAGGCTATTCTAACTGTCTCTCGGCAAATGAGAGGAAGGCTTCGTCCGTATGGTCGCTAGCAATGTCGTCGTACAACTGGGGCGAGTGCTCTATCGTATATCAAGACCTGCCTTGTGGTGGCGCTAGGTCTGCGATCACACAGTGGCGACACGCGGGTCCGACATGTACTAAATGGACCGCGGCCGATTTAAGCTACCACCTAGCAAGTGTGGTGTCTGGCGGTGACACCACAGAACCATCTAAAACATTACCTCTTCAATAACGTCGAAGTTGCAGCACTTTCCAACACAACTGCTGTAATAGATCGAAAAGTCGAAAACGCAGTCGAAACCATCGACCTCTTAAAATGCAAAATATACCCGCAAAAAGAAGCACGAAAATGCGGCAGCTGCAGCGCTGATCACTTTGACGGTGATGAGGAGTGCAAAGAAAACCCAAAAAAGTCTTTCTCAGGCACCATAGCTGAAAACGTTAAGTACATTGATGAAACAATAGTGTTCTTTGATCCAGAAAATCAGGAAAGCAATCAAGCACAAAACTTTCTCTGTGCCTTCACCACAGTCCTTCTCAACATTATACTTGAAAGGAGGACACTTATGGTGGATACTATTCTATCGCTTGAGCCTTGTCCCGCAGTTACGCAGGGTCAGCCATCGCTAATCGGATTTGGCATGTTAATGGTTAAGGGGTGGCCAGATGCCCTTCCTGCCGCCACCCCGTACCCCCGGGACGGAATTAGTGTACCCCAACTGTCTGTGTCGAGTGTAATCCATGGAATAGTGCGTGTCTGCGAGCCGTGTAACTGAGGCGGAAAGTGGACACCACCCCGGAATTCATCTAGCGGGATGTGGAAAACCGCCTAAAATCCACATCCAGGCTGGCTGGCACATCGGCCGTCGTCCTTGATCCGTCGGGGGGATTCGATCCGGGACCGGCACGCCTACCCGACTCCAGGAAGCAGCACGTTAGCGCTCTCGGCTACTCTGGCGGGCCTTGTAATGGATGCTATAATAATCAGTTTCTAAAAAGTTCCTACGGCATTAATTGGAGAACTCGCATGCCTGGAATAGGATCCATATCTACACTGCCTAGCGGATGGACAAGAAGGCCTAAACCTTACACGAGGCACCACGAAACAGGTATTAGTGTTTCCATTCAAGCCTGAGAAAGATATTGTCACTGTCTGCTTTGTCAATGCCTTGGTCTTCCGAGCGCTTAGAAGAAACTCTCGGAAGAGAAGTTACCATTATAATCATAGCCAATATCTGATGCCCAGGCAGAGAAAATCAACCTTCACAACCACATCTGTTACCGACCTCACCAACCCAAATCACACTGTTGTAGAAGCTATAAGAAATGATTTTCGATGTTTCATATAAAACATCTAGCTGTAATACGACGCAGCCTGCAGCAAAATCTAAAAATTCACCACACAATCGTATTAAAAGTTAGACCATACTATAAGACACACAACGATATTTGAACGTCTCATTAAATAGGTACCCTCACTCAGCCCAGCTAAAGTCACAGGAGACACATTGATAGATCCACGATATTTGCTAAAAAATATCGAACAGGAAAAAAGGAAAACTTCTGGTAGCCAGTTTGAATCTCGTCAGAATCAGAAATGACTCATTAGCTTTATCAATCACAATGGCACTTCGATCTTAGATCACGTAATACGTACACCACATCCATATACTTAAGCAAGATTGTATGTGGCGACAGCATAGCTAATGAGTAGCCACATTTATTATACGAACTACGGCTATGAACCACAGAAAGTAGGAAAAAATTAAAGCCATCATAGACTCAGGAAATCCGATCATAGAAAACTTCAGATTCAGACATTTAAGCACACAACTTAACGTATCAAGTATTGAAAGCACTTATAACTTATTATATCCAACAAATAGTGCAAGAAATACAACCCGCTATGCCCTAAGAAAAATGTAATGTAACACAGAGAAATATTACCAACGTGCATAGGAAGCAAAATTGAACAAGAAGAAAATTCTACAGACAATATACACTAATGGCCATTAAGATTGCTACACCAAGAAGAAATGCAGATGATAAACAGGTATTCATTAGACAAATATATTACACTAGAATTGATATGTGATTAGATTTTCACGCGATTTGGGTCGATAGATCCTGAGAAATCAGCTTCAACACGATGCCACAGTTCATCAAGAGTAGTGATTGGCGTATTGTGACGAGCCAGTTGCTCGGCCACCATTGACCAGACGTTTTCAATTGGTGAGAGTTCTGTGGAATGTGCTGGCCAGGGCAGCAGTCGAACATTTTCTGTATCTAGAAAGGCCTGTACAGGACCTGCAACATGCGGTCAGGAATTATCCTCCTGAAATGTAGGGTTTCGCAGGGATCGCAGGGTAGAGCCACAGGTCGTAACACTTCTGAAATGTAACGTCCACTCTTCAAAGTGCCGTCAATGCGAACAAGAGGTGACCGAGACGTGTAACCAATGGCACCTCATACCATCATGCTGCGTGATACACATGGCAATGATGAATACACGCTTCCAATGTGCGTTCACCGCGATGTCGCCAAACACGGATGCGACCATCATGATGCTGTAAACAGAACCTGGATTCATCCGAAAAAATGACGTTTTGCCATTCGTGCACCCACGTTCGTCGTTCAGTACACCATTGCAGGTGCTCCTGTCTTTAACGCGGCGTCAAGGGTAACCGCAGCCATAGTCTCCGGGCTGATAGTCCATGCTGCTGCAAACGTCGTCGAACTGTTCGTGCAGATGGTTGTTGTCTTGCAAACGCATCCATCTTTTGACTCAGGGATCGAGACGTGGCTACACTATCCGCTACAGCCATGCCGATAAGATGCCTGTCATCTGCACTGCTAGTGATTCGAGGCCGTTGGGATCCTGCACGGCATTCCGTTTTACCCTCCTGAACCCACCGATTCCATATTCGGCTAACAGTCATTGGATCTCGACCAACGCGAGCAGCAATGTCGCGATACGATAAACCGCTATCGCGATAGGCTACAATCCGACCTTTATCAAAGTCGGAAACGTGATGGTACGCAATTCCCCTCCTTACACGAGGCATCACAACAACGTTTCACCAGGCAACGCCGGTCAACTGCTGTTTGTGTATGAGAAATCGGTTGGAAACTTTCCTCCTGTCATCACGTTATAGGTGTCGCCACCGGCGCCAACCTTGTGTGAATGCTCTGAAAAGCTAATCATTTGCTTATCACAGCATCTTCTTCCTGTCGGTTAAATTTCGCGTCTATAGCACATCTTCGTGGAGTACCAATTTTAATGGCCAGTGGTGTATAAGCCCTACTCGGTGATCACCGTTCGACAAGTTTTACGCCAGTGACGCCACGTGGAACAGTCACGCCTCCACTACTACACACAGTCAACACTGCCGACGTCGCGAAACCTCGGTCGTGGAATGAGAGGACAGAGACTGCACACCAGTATCACTGCCCAACATGCGGCATAATTAACAAACAGGTCAACACCTGCACAAACAAGCTGGAATATTTGCTAAGCAAGTCGAGTTTAAGACCCTACCCTACAAAAGTGAATTAATATTGTTCTGTCATCGACAGTTCATTAATCTGCTAGCACAGAAACCGAACAAGCTAAATATTCTACTCTCCGTTCAAGATTGCCGCACAAGTAACTGTAAAGAGCTTTACACTCACTTAGACGAACTATTGAACTGCGTGAAAAACGAAACAGATTAAAAAACCAGAGAATAGACTCATCTTATTATGACTAGTGAAACAAACAGTGTAGAATTACTGTCATTGTTCATACACAAAATATTCGTTTATCCACAACTTGAACAGGCAATGTAGGCATGGCTAATGACAAGCAATCAAACTAAAAAGATCGTATCCAACAACAAGAGGGTCCTACGAATAACTGAAAACACAGTACATTAGTTTCCTGGTGCCTCTCTACATGACATTTTCAGTACAAAGAAAATTAAAGGGAAAGGCGCTGGATACAGGCTCAGTAGATTAAAATACACTGCATCCACGAAATTCCTCCTTAGAGCCAACCTGTACCCTTCAACTACCCATACTTCAAATGTTTATGTATTCCTCACACGTCATCCTCCCACTTACATCAGATATATTCTGTCAGTGAGTTGCAAACAATGACAGAATACACCAACTAGAAAATAAGGTGTTACAACACAGATGCTTGTTGTAGCCTTCATTCTGGAGACTGGTTTGACACACCTCTCCATTCTACTCTTAGGAAATGTGGGCATCACCCCATGTTGCGTTTTTGGCAAATGTATTCAAGATGGTGGCCATATATGTGGCAATGTCACATGACGTCATGGCGGGAAGTTCAAATTTTAGTGGGAAAATAGGTCAATTGGGCTACCTCCACTAACTTAACCACCCTGCCCACCCTCCTCCCCCTTCCCTCCCCTCCCCGTCTGGAAATAGGTGGGAGAAAGATTCAGTCTGTATTGAGCTGCCGGACAACATGGACGTAAGTCTTTATTTTGCATGCATTGTTCATTTAAACAGTTTGAGTTGTCATAGACAGTAGCTCCCTCCAGTGAGTTCACCACGAGGTCCAGAGCCCAAATGACCTAGTTTACAGTACTACCACCAGAGGGCGCTGTAGTCTGTCCCCCTCTCCTCTCCCATAATATAATCCAAGATGCCGGTCTGTGGAAAAATGGCGGGAAAAGGACTCAGTCCAGCTGCTGGACTAGGAGGATGGTTGTAATTGTTTGTATTATTTAGTGGACAAGATGTCTGTGCTGGAGTAGAAGGAGCATGTTAGCATCTGATGTCTGTGTCAATAGCATTGATATTTCGTGAAGACAACTACACTTCATGAAATAATGAATATGAGTTAAGTTATGCTTCGCAACTCATACTGATAAATGTATGTGCTGTAAATGTAGATCATTCGATAAAAGTCCAGTCAGTCAGTCTTCTGAGTGGCAAGAGACAACATGTTCACCCACATACATAACTTGAAGACATCACAGGAACTAAACATAGCACTGCACAAAGAGAGAGAGAGAGACAGAGAGAGATACAGAGAGAGAGACAGACAGACAGAGAGATCTCTCCAGATGACGCTAGAGTATTTAAAAATACCTCCAGCATCATCTCCCTCTCTCTCTAGAATGCATCCTCAATCTACCATTAAATCATACTTTTCATCTCAAGCGATCGCTCCATCCACTTCCTGTCATCCTCTAAGCACTATCTCTGCATCTGCAAAGCACTATCTCTCTTTCTTTGTGCAGAGGTACAATATTCCGCAACATCAGATTAATAACTCCTGAGGCAGTTAGTGTTCAACGTCAAAGGCTATCTGTGCACCAGAGATGGGAAGGGAGGAGCCCGCAGGTATTTCCGACACGACAAGAAGACCGTGCCGTAAGTCGTGAAGAGGCTTGGCGCAGGTAGCCTGGCGCTTTTCCTGCCTGCTGAAAGAGGCTGCGCGCCAGTCTATGATGGTATTGATTCGCGTTCCCGTGTTAATGGTAGCAGTCTTCCGAATGCAGAGGCCCGTTGGAGTGTAGGAATGTATCATAGTTAACTTTACCATCTTCTAGATGACCGAATAGCGACCTAATACTTAGTATGTGCTGGGCCGCTTTGGTGTAACTTTGAGAAGATGGTGCGTTTGCGGTGGAGCGTTATTGCCTCCCATGTAAATTTTTCGGTCGACTGCTTCTGTACATTTGGTGCCTTTATTTAGTTGAGGGAATATCGATAGTGGTGAGTTGGACACACGTTTGACTGTTCTCTAGACGTGGGAAGGACCCTAGTTGGTTTGTAAACAATATTGATCATCTGGAGTCTGTTACACCACCGACTTCGGTATTTGAGGTGCAAATATATGTTTACTCTGTTTGTTTCTAGTTAGTCAATGGTTTACAGCACGCTGCGTGTCGCTAAAGTTTGGTGTTTGTGGAGAAGGAATTTACAGCCTATATCTTGTGTATTATTTTGGGTTAGCGATCGGGAGGCTACTGCTGTGTGCTTGATGTCGAGAAGTACGGCGAAAATTGTAGAATATTATCGTGAAAATATGGTTATTCTTTTAATGGACGAGTCTGGAAATGTCTGTAGAAATGCGAGCAAGAAAGCGGAAACAGTAACGCGTTTCTGCTGGGGTGAAATGAGCCTGTCTTTGCACATCAGTTCTGAGAGAGTGACTTTGGTTCGCTGATGTAAAGGGGATGATTTGGTATGGTGGAGGATATGAACTGCGTGTTGACTAGATCGAGACAGTACTTGGTGATGTATTCCCTCGTTGGAAATCGGTTTGACACTCCAATATTCTTGCGAGAATCGTATGTATTTTATGACCTGTAGACAAGTTTGCGATGTTTAGTTGTCGGTGCAAAATAGTGATCAGTGTAAAATAGTTTATTACCACTGAGTGTAGCGTCTGTAAAAAGAAAGAACTGGTTGGGGGTGTATAGATTGAGGGAACTGTCGGTGCAATTTAGCAATCTTTGCAAAATAATGACAGAAATCCCCAGAAAGAAAATGCTCGATTGATTGTGGTGGGATATAAGAACGGTGAGAACATTTGTGTATGTAGAGACCAGAAAAGCTATCACATTATGTCCGGGAGGAATACTGGATTCGGCGATATTTTGGTGAACAGGTTCTGTTAGGGTAGGGGTTTTAGCGCATAGAAGCTGAGACAACAAGAAAGCGAGCAACTATTTCTGGGGCACTATAAAATTACAGAGAGCTGGACTAGGGTGATATTTTTATTTCACAAAGCCATGTGACGTAGGAATAACATTGAGAATGTTTTAGATGGCGATGTGTCAGTCTTGTTGGAGCGGGTACGTGCGGTTGAACGTGTGTGTCAACACGCTCTGTGCAACTGTGCTTTCAATGGTAAAGACAAGTGGCCCCTGGAGATGCTACTTTCACCCGAGCTGCAGCTGCCACACTTCGCAGGTGTTGTGGCACGCGGCCCTAAATTGAGGTCTGTGAGTGCTTTGACAGCTGATGGCCTCGTCTACCGTATGTGCGATCGCGTCATCGTCAGTGTCTAGCGGATAGGAGTTTCTCAGGTGTTACGTATGAATGGGGGTACCGCCACGCTTGCGGAAGCCGAGCGGGGGCCTGTGCACGGTTTGACGTCTGACTGATGCGTCACTTATCGCTACCTCCTGTGTACTCTACTGCACAGGAGGCAGTGGACTGTGCTTGCGCTCGTTGATTGCATTATTTCGCGAGCGGCTCTGTAGGCCATGCTATGCGCTATTTAGATAGTTTATGAGTACTGAGCGAGTTTACACATCAGTGTACACCTCTGGACTTCTTTCTGTGGGGTACGTTAAAGGAGAATGTGTACCGTGATGTGCCTACAACCCCACAGGATATGAAACAACGTATTGTGGCAGCCTGCGGCGACATTACACCAGATGTACTGCGGCGTGTACGACATTCATTATGCCAGAGATTGCAATTGTGTGCAGCAAATGATGGCCACCACATTGAACATCTATTGGCCTGACATGTCGGGACACACTCTATTCCACTCCGTAATTGAAAACGGAAACCACGTGTGTACGTGTACCACACCCCTCATGGTAATGTACATGTGCGTCAGTGAAAAAGACCAATAAAAAGGTGTTAGCATGTGGACGTAATGTGCTGTTCCAGTCTCTTCTGTACCTAAGGTTCATCACCGTTCCCTTTGGATCCCTACGTAATTCGAACAGCGGAGGAGTGGTAGTCAAGCGTCAACTTTAGGTTACAATATATCCGGATGTAATTAACATTTTACAATGCAACAAACGGCACTGATTACGTATTTCTTTATATGTTCAGATGTGCTAACAAAACTAACGGGGTTCCATTAAAAAAAACGTAGGTTTGTGTTAAAAAACATATTCCCGTGCATTTTTTTATGATTTGTATTATCCAATTACACTAGCCCCTCTCCTTACGTTCGGTCTGTGGAATCGATTCGTCAGTATTTGATGTGGTTTACGAAATATGTCCAGCGGTAACGTTAGGTGACTCACCCTATATATATATATATATATATATATATATATATATATATATATATATATATATATATATATAAAATCATGTAAAAAATATGAAAGTGATAATACCAATCATTTATTCTGCATTAAGTCATTTTCAGGCTCATTTGGTCATTACACGAAAAGGCAGTTGTCAAATCCTTGAAGTAATGATAATATCGTTCCATGTGTGGTTCAATCCCAGCATTCGGTCATCCAGTTTTCCATGGTTTCCCTAAATCGCTCCAGGCAACTGCCAGAACGATTCCTGTGAAAGGCCATGTCAGATCTTTTTCTCCATCCTTGACAGAATCCGAGATTGTGCTCCATGTAATGACCTCGATGTCGACGGGACGTTAAACCCAATCTTCCTTCCTTTCTTTTTCGTTCCATGTGAGAGATACCATTTTTACTAGTGCAGCCATCTGGGACTCACAGCCCCACCACCTGTTGCTGGCTGCTGGCAGACTGCACCTCCTCGCCCCCCCCCCCTCCCTCACCCCCCTGGTCAATACGTGGCGGCCTGTCTAGTGTGTTGTCGTGTGGCTCACCCACGGTTCCCTTAGGCCCAGTGCACACGAGTGAGTTACAGCCGCTCGTGCCTACTGTGAGATCACGGCGTCAGAAATCGTTTGAGGACGTAGGCACGCAGTGGCATCACAGCGATAATCGCTCAGCAGTACCACACTGGAAACCAGTCAGTGTGCAGGTAGGCAGGAGAAATCAGGTAGAGATGACTTATTTCTTTTATGAACACATTAAGGAACGAAACTGGAGGTTTTGGACTCAACTAATGGTTTCTTGACGGCTGTCAAAAGCAGTGATCAGGACACTTTTAATTTATTTTATGTTGCGCGTCTAGTTCCGTAGGTCCACATTGAGGAGCAAATCTCTATGCTCATGGAACGTGTCAGTACATGAATTAACAACAGAAATATAATAATCGAGAAAATAAAATGATTATGAATCCTAAAATGGTTCAAATGGCTCAGAGCACTATGGGACTTAACTCCTGAGGTCATCAGTCCCCTAGAACTTAGAACTACTTAAACCTAACTAACCTAAGGACATCACACACATCCATGGTCGAGACTGGATTCGAACCTGCGACCGTAGCGATCGCGCGGTTCCAGACTGTAGCTCCTAGAATCGCTCGGCCACTGCGGCCGGCTATGAATCCTAAAACGACGACAAGCTGTAAGTTTATATTTACATAAGAATTAGCTTAATGTTTCAGGTAATTGCTTGACAGAATAGGAGGATTGAGACGTGAGGAAACTCTTCAGTTTGCATTTGAAAGCTTGTGGTTTACTGTTAACATTTCTGGATTCTTGCTTACTGAAAAATGGAGTCAGCAGATTACTGCTCGCCCTTCAGCACAACAGTCAACGAGGTGGTGCGATCCAAATGCAGATAGGATTTCTGCCTAGTCTTAAGTGAGTGAAAGCTGCTGATTCTTCGTAATAAGTTGATACTGTTAACAAGAAACGACAGCAAAGAATATACCTATTGAGAGTTGTACATCAGAATACCCACTAATGAACAGGGATCGACAAGAGGTTATTGTCTGAACCAAAACTACGATTTGAAAACTGAAACAGTTAACCCAGAATATAATAACATATGTCATAAGCGAATGAAAATAAGCGAAGTGGAACTATCACTTATTTCAGATACTATTCTAATAGGAAACATGGCAGCATTAAGTCTTTGGACAAGATCCTGAACATGGGTTTTCCACGACAGTTTACTATCTATCTGAACAGCAAGAAATTTGAACTGTTCAGACTTATTAATCATATGCACTTTCTGTGTAATTAGAACGTCAGATTTTGTTGAATTTTGCATTAGAAACTGTAAAAGCTAAGTCTTGCTGTCATTTAGCTTTAGTTTATTTTCTACAAACCAAAAACGTACGTCTTGAGCTACACTATCTGAAACAGTACAAGTGTTACACACAACATCCATTACGCCCAAGCTAGCGTCATCAGCAAACTGAAATATTTTAGAATCACCTGTAATAATAGAAGGCATGTCATTTATGTAAATGAAGAATAGGAGTGACGCCAGCACTGACCCCTGGAGCACACTCCATTTAACCATGACCCACTTCGATGCTACGTCATACCTTTGTCAGCACAGTGGTGAATGACCTTTTGCTATCTGTTCTTAAAGTAACAGGACAAATAATTGATTGCATTGATCATAAGACAATGCTCCAAAAGTTGGACCATTATGACAGATGGGGAGTAGCTCACAAACACCTTAGTTACATGAGAAAATATGTCTGCCATTTGCAGCCTTTTGTTTAATCCTTCCAGTACCTTACAGAGTAAACAGAACATAGAATTTTCAGTTAATCCACTTCTAGAACCAAACTTCACATTTGACAGTAAGTTATGTGAGATGAAATGATCAATCATCCTTACATACACAGCCATTCCAATAAGTTTCAAGTAAACTCTGAGGGCATAAAAATAGGTCTAAATTGTCTGAAATATCCCTCTCTCCATCTTTATAAAGTGACTTAACTACTGAGTACTTTAATCGTTCAGGAAACCATTTCTAAAGGAAAAATTACAAATACGGCTAAGTTCAGGGGTAACATGTGCAGCACAGTAATTTAACATTCTGCTAGGTACTCCATCACATCCATGAGAGTCCTTAGTCTTCAGTGATTTAATTATTGACTCAGTCTCCCCCATGTCATTATCACAGAGTAATATTTTAGATATCAGTTTCAGAAAGCCAATTTCCAAGATAATTATATGATTCCCTGTAGAAATTAAGATTTTATTTAATTCACCAGTTATGTTCAGAATCACTTATCAGTAAGAATAACATTTTTAATATGTACTGACTTTCTATCCTCCACCTTCTGCTGCTGACCAGACACTTCCTTCACAACTGACTGTATTGTTTTGATTTTACCCTGTGAATTAGCTATTCTATTTGCAAACCACTAAGTCTTTGCCTTCTAACAACGTTTTTAACTACCTTACAGTAGTGTTTGTAATGGATTATTGTAGTTCGGCTGTGACTACTCCTAACATTTTGACGTGATTCCCACTTTGGTCTACAGGATATCCTTAACGCACTAGTCAGCCAACCTGGTTGGCTTTTGCAGCTAGTACCCTGTTTTGAACGTTCTAATGGAAAGCAGCTTTCAAATAACATAAGAAATGTGTTAAGAAAAGCACTATATTTGTCATCTCTGTTATTAGCATTATAAACATACTGCCACTCTTGTTCTGCAGTGAGGTTTAAAAAACCTGTTGGATTAGCTTTGCTACATAGTTTGTAATTATATATAACATTTGTTTAAGTACAAAAAAGTTTTAGTGTTAAAACTTGTGTATCATAATCTGAAAGACCTTTCACCCTTTTTCTAACAGTATGCCCATCTAGTAATGAAGAATGAATAAAAATATAGTCTGCGTTTGTGCAACTGTTACCCTGCACCCTGGTTGAAAAAATACACACAACTCATTTTTGGTACTTGCTATAAACTGATACGAGAACAGTCTCTAGCTTGAGCAGAAATGCTCTGAAGGCAGAGGTAGGAGACCTGAAAGTAACTATAATTAGAAGTGTAGTTTCACTAAATCCAACTGTCCTCGCACATCATTCAAATAGCTATATAGTGCAGTACTTTGACACATTTAGGGATTGAAATGGAGTATGGTTTTTTAAATGCATAGCTACTGTCCCACTCTGCGAATAACTCATTGAGAAACAGCCAGCTAATCTGTATCCAAATGAAGGAAGCCTCTGGACTGTCACATTATCGGAACATCACTTAAATAGTGTCAGAATCGACACTAGAAGAGTTCACTAACTTCATCTCTATTATCTCTTATGTTTTGATTAAGTATACTAATGCCTTCATTATTTGGATACCTGACCTTCTTTGAAGGTGGTGCCTTTGTTAGAGAGATTTCCTTTAAGAAGGTATGCCTGTCAGCTGTCTTCAATTTGAAAATTAGATCTATATAAATTATCTGGATGCGAATAACTTGGCATCAGCTGTATTAGGTACAGATGTACCACGTACTGGCGATATATGGAAATTAGTGCCAGATCAGGACTCGAACCCAGACTTCTTGCTTATCGAGAGTGGCCGCCTTACCATTAGGCCATCCATGCACACTTCATGGACCAACCCAAATTTCCACATATCTCACTGTCTACATCCCTACACTACAGTCTCCTACATTCATCACTTAATGCTCGCAGCTTATCTCTGTTCCCACACTAGTGAGAACAAGACTATGGGGAATCGAGACCTATAAATTCATGATCTAGTGCCCGTCTCAGCAAGTAATATTTAGTTAATGTCTGGATGAAGAGACACTGATGACTATTGACAGCTGTTCGAAATTAGATCCAAATAAATTCGCTGCACGAATGTAAACAGGATTCAGCTTTATAGGAACAGATGTACTACCCACTGGTGGCATATAAAAATCTGTGCTGGAATGTGACTCGAACTCAGATTTGCATGCTTAAACTTATTTGCGATTTTATTACGATGTAATTTCGAATTGCTTTCAGTCATCACTGTCTCTTTATCAAGACATTAAGCAAATATAACATGCCGAGCCAGGCAATAGGTGATAAGTTCAATTCTGCACAGTCTCATTCCCACTAGTGTGGGAATACAGAGTTACGTTGTGAGCATTCAGTGGTGAATGTAGGATACTATTACATATGGATGTAGACAGTATGACATATTGAAGTTTGGGTCAGTCTGTGAAGCATGCACAGACAGCCTGATGGTGGGGCGGATCACTTTCACATGAGGGGGAAATCTGGTTTAGAGACCCAGTCCACCACAAATTATGATATGTCAGCAATAGGTAGTGCTCCTACCCCCTAACATGCATTCAGCAGACTTATTTGAATTTAGGTACAAACAGCTGTCAATCATCATCAATGTATCTCCAGCCACACATTAAGTAATTACAAAATTCTTTAAGGGATAATGTTAAAGAATTGCAGCTGTTCACCTTGTAATCTTACCCTCCTACACATCACCATTAAAGTCCTCATTCTTTGCACAAATTTTGAAAAGTTCGAGAGGAGTAAGATTACAAAAGAAGAACTTTTTACTTATCTTCATTATCTCATTGTTGTTGTTGATGGCTCAAAGTCTTGTCTAGGAGTACATTTTTGCAGCTGAAACTTTTGATTTCTTAAGATCCTGATATTAAATAACTGATGAAAATTTGTGTGTATTATTCTTAATTTTATTCTTTGTCACATCTTTCAACATAACAATGTTTCTACGTTTTCCACATTCAAAAAGCCAATAATTACATTGTTGTTGACAAGTTTAGGAAAACGTCTACTTTCATCAGAGGCATGTCCACTACTACCTACATTCTGTGGTCATCACAATTTCCCAAGAGTTTACAAATGGAAAGAGCTTACAAACTTTCTCAAGAGGAGAAGAATCTTCATCAAATTATATCATTATTTTATTAATAATTCCAAAAACTAATTTAATAATTGACATTTTATTGTGAAATTAATAATATGATTTCATTTATCTTAAAAGAACAGTAATTTTAACGTTTAGTACATACCGATTTTAACACGTTAATTTCTTTTTTATACATTTTAGCCTGAAATATAAAACATCGTATACAAAACCATATGAATTCTTTCAGTGAAACCGCTGAGATAATTTTCACCTATGCAAAAAGCGATAGTATACATGGTATCGGTATCTCTATAAAAAAAAAAAAGAAGGGGTCATTCGTTATAACTTCCAGGATCAATCTGACACACCAACGAGATCATATTGTGGTAACTTACTTACAATGAAAAACGTCTAGCAGCTGCTGCCTGATGCAGATCTGCCTGCGGCTCATACGAGTATAGTACATACTGTGTAAGAGAATGGGCTGCCCAGTGACACCGTGTTTCAGAATCGTCCAGACTGGTACCAGATGAGGAGGTTGATCAGACTTAAGCTGTGGACCTGAGCACCTTGCTGGACGCTGGAGACGGCGCTGTGTTGACGTTGGTGGCGGGTGACACACGTCTGGTGGCCCACAGGGCCGTCCCGGCAGCCAGGAGTCCTGTATTCGCCACCATGTTCCGCCATGGAACACTGGAAACCAGAAACACTCCAGTCGTTATCCCAGACGTGGAGGGCCCAGTGCTGCGCCAGCTCCTGACATACATGTACACCCTCCGCGCGCCCCAGCTACCTGGCACGGCTGTCCTGCTGCTGATCGCCGCTGACAGATACAGTGTGTTGCCCCTGAAGGCAGCCTGCGAGCAGCAGGTGGTCGCGCAGCTATCCATGGAGAATGTGGTTTCCACAGCGGTGCTCGCAGTCAGGCACTCCCTTATCTGCCTCAGGCAGGCTGCCATCGCCTTTACAATGGCTCACATTTTCGAGGTGTTGGGCACGAAGGGCTGGACAGACGCGATGCATACTCAGCCTGAAGATTTGGGCGGAGTGATAAGGCTGCTGTCTGGTCCTCCAGCAGAAACCAGGTAAGCACAAGACAACCCACACATAGATGTTGCCCACTTCTGTGTGTGTGTGTTTTATTATTATTATTATCTTGTCAGAAACATACAGGTACATGTACATATATTTTATACAGTTATGACGAAAATACTTTCGATCAGAACTTGGTCATTTCCAGTTCATTTTCTGTTGCTTGTTAAAGGTCATCTTCTGTACAGGAGACTGGGCGCAATCGGCACTGAAGCATATGCCGAACTGTCTGTTCTTCTCCACAGTCACACCAAATATCGTTTGTATCAGTATATCCTAATCTTGCCAAGTTAACTTTTGATCTTTCAACTCCTGATCTCAATCTGTTCAGGGACTTCCAATTTGTCCTTTCCCGATCATCGCCTGCAGGTAAAGCTTCAACAACTCTTTTTCAACCAGGCGGAAGGCTGATCTTAGACCTCCATAGTTATAACTAGCTTTTTCAGCAGTGGATCTAACTTCCTTTGATGTCCTAAGGAAACTCTTCCTTGACTTCAGTCGTTGCGGATGCAGTTCATACCCATACAAGAGGATGGGTAACTTCCCGCTCCACTGCCTTCATTCACGTGTTCACAGCTATCTCTCTTTGAACAGGTGGTGGTGTTATTCCTGCGAGGTGGTAAATCCATTCGACTGGAGTGGATTTCAGGCAACCTGTTATAATTCTGCAAGTTTCGTTGAGAGCTACACACACCCGTTGGGCACGAGTTGAATTATATCAAACAAGACAGGTATACTTTGCCACAGAATAGGATAGTGACATTGCAGATGGTTTCAGGTTGACTACCCCTCTGTGATCCTGCCAGTTTCTGCAGGAGATTGTTCCTGGTGGAAACTTTCTACTTGCATTTCATGCAGTGCATTTGAAAGTGAGAGATCTGTCAAGTGTCACTCCTACGTATTTTGGAGTCTTGTAGTGTTCCAGTTCGACCCCAGACCATACTATTTTCAACTTGCACGTGGCTTCCTTGTTTCTCAAGTAAAAAGAATAATTGCTACGAGAACTATGCAGTTAGCACCAGTGGCATATACTGTGCATACAGGAGACACACAGAAGTTGTGTGTTTGTTTGCGTGTGTGTGTGTGTGTGTGTGTGTGTGTGTGTGTGTGTGTGTTTGTGTGTGTATCAACTTCTGCATCTCAGTGGTTGCCACTTATTTTCTGTAGATTTATTTCTGATTTATAATACACGACCATTGATGGCTATTTTCTGGTAGCTCATCCTTCCATTGTCTTCTCACAAAAACTCCATTGAATCTCTACATTGAACTGTGTTTATTAGCAGTAAGTTAGCTAAAACAATCTTTTGAGAGCCAAGAATTTCGTTGCTTCATAATTTGTTTTAACCTTTTTTGCAGTTAGTGGTTCAGTTCAATTCTGTATATGCTAGAAGTAGTTCTTCAGTTGTTGTTGTTGTGGTCTTCAGTCATGAGACTGGTTTGATGCAGCTCTCCATGCTACTCTATCCTGTGCAAGCTTCTTCATCTCCCAGTACCTACTGCAACCTACATCCTTTCGAATCTGTTTAGTGTATTCATCTCTTGGTCTCCGTCTACGATTTTTACCCTCCACTCTGCCCTCCAATACTAAACTGGTGATCCCTTGATGCCTCAGAACATGTCCTACTAACTGATCCCTTCTTCTACTCAAGTTGTGCCACAAACTTCTCTTCTCCCCAATCCTATTCAATACCTCCTCATTAGCTATATGATCTACCCATCTAATCTTCAGCATTCTTCTGTAGCAGCACATTTCGAAAGCTTCTATTCTCTTCTTGTCCAAACTAGTTATCGTCCATGTTTCACTTCCATACATGACTACACTCCATAGAAATACTTTCAGAAACGACTTCCTGACACTTAAATCTATACTCGATGTTAACAAATTTCTCTTCTTCAGAAACGCTTTCCTTGCCATTGCCAGTCTACATTTTATATCCTCTCTACTTCGACCATCATCAGTTATTTTGCTCCCCAAATAGCAAAACTCCTTTACTACTTTAAGTGTCTCATTTCCTAATCTAATTCCCTCAGTATCACCCGACTTAATTCGACTACATACCATTATCCTCGTTTTGCTTTTGTTGATGTTCATCTTATACCCTCCTTTCAAGACACTGTCCATTCCGTTCAACTGCTCCTGCAAGTCCTTTGCTGTCTCTGACAGAATTACAATGTCATCGGCGAACCTCAAAGTTTTTATTTCTTCTCCATGAATTTTAATACCTACTCCGAATTTTTCTTTTGTTTCCTTCACTGCTTGCTCAATATACAGATTGAATAACATTGGGGAGAGGCTACAACCCTGTCTCACTCCCTTCCCAACCACTGCTTCCCTTTCACGCCCCTCGACTCTTATAACTGCCATCTGGTTTCTGTACAAAATGTAAATAGCCTTTCGCTCCATGTATTTTAGCCCTGCCACCTTCATAATTTGAAAGAGAGTATTCCAGTCAACATTGTCAAAAGCTTTCTCTAAGTTTACAAATGCTAGAAACGTAGGTTTGCCTTTCCTTAATCTAGCTTCTAAGATAATTCGTAGGGTCAGTATTGCCTCATGTGTTCCAATATTTCTACGGAATCCAAACTGCTCTTCCCCGAGGTCTTCTTCAGTATCTGGCATCAATAATCTGTACAAAATGCCCATTGACTGTAAAGACAGCAGGAGCCATTCTAGCAATGGTCACAAAGATATGTTGCTCAGCACAGAGACAGACACAGTGACGTGCACAGTTTGCAGCTACAACAATCGAGTGTACACATGTAATTGTCTTTTGTAAGTCCGGTCACTATAAACCTGTTTATGCAAAGTAACCTTTGTTGCTGTTTTCTGTCTCTGCTGCTGAGGTACCTACAAATGTTGTTATGCTGTGTTAAAGAGAAGAAGACAAAGAGCTGCAAGTCTGTTGCACAGTACCAGCCCCAGGAACTCTGTAGTATGTTGCAGTGCAGTTCAAGGAGGGGAGCATCATAGCCAAAATTCCACATTCCTTACATTACCATGATGTAAATCATCACTCATAGAAATCTGAGCTACAGTGAGACAAATGCTCAGAGTAATCGCTACTCACACATCACTACTACAGTTTGATGTGTTCCACGTTCCTCTTTAATTTTCTAGGCATATGTGTGCAATGCATCTACAATTTCCATAATGAAGTTCATTTTCTCTCATCGAGCAGTATTGAGGAATCAGGCAGTATTTTTAGAAGTATCCTTACCTTGTCTTGGAAGTGGGGCTTTCGTGGTAAAATGATCCACAGTGCTACGCTGTTGGTAGCTTTCCTACTTGTAGTGTCTTCCAAGCTGGGTAGGTCAAGCGTGGTCATGCAGACTGAGTGGGAACCCCTGATCCTAAAGGTTGGCGGTTGGACGTGGTGAAACTCACCCGCACAATGAAACAGGCAGTTTTTACGAAACGCCAATACATAGCCTCAGATTCGGTGTAGTACAAGAATGGAAACGACGCCATACAGTAAAAGGTTAGCGCTAGAAGATCACAGAACAATCGTTCACTGAAGTGTCGCTCTTGGAACGTAAGATCAGTCTACACATCTGCAGTTGTGAAGGTACCAAATGAAGAAGAGTATACTGACACTGCAAGAGGCGAGATTTCACACAGAACAGATGCATCAAGGTAAGTTCTGCAGCTACGTACGTAGTGTAAATAAAGCAAATAAACATCAACTAAGCGTTGTTTTTGTACTAGCCAACAAGATAAGAGAAAATATCATGAATTTCAAGGCTGTCAATGCTGGTTATAAACGGAAGGAAAGTATTATAACCAAAAAATAGTCTCATATCATGCATATCCATAAGATAAACACGAAAGTGGAAAGGTATTTGAAGATGCACTTTCGTACAATGTGAAAGTGTTCCATGGTGATGCCAATGCCAAAGTAGGAAGAGAGGTCCTTCTGACACCCTACACTGCCCCACATATTCTACACAGTCCCTCCACCAACAACCGATAAGACAAGTCATTCTGGCAACTTCAGATAACCTAAGGATAAAGAGTATTTACTTTCCTCACAAAATCATTTATAAGACTACTTTGAAGCTGCTCACACAAAACACTCAGAATTAAACAGACCATGTACTAGTGTATGCTACACATGGAAGAGTTGCTGAGAACATAATACCTGAAAGAGGTGCAGAAATAGGATCAGACCAGTATCTTTTGTTGACCACTATTCATTAAAGAATGGACTGCAGTACTTGTGGGAGAAGTGAAGCAGACCCAAAAATAAATGCTGATATACTGAAAGAGGGTCACATTAAGGACAGACATCCAATTGAAATTCGAAACAGTTGCGCTGCCCTGGATGAGGAGAGACATCATGTAGACATGCCATGGTCTAAGCTCAAGTTTGGAACCAGATAAAACAAGATTAGGTGCTTAAATCGATAGAGAGAAGAAGGAGAAGCCAACCTTGTTTTAATGGTGGTTGTAGAGATAGAGTCGACAAGAGAAAGGCAGCAAAACTGATATGGCTGGCAACCGACTTAGATGAAAGATCATCATTGGGATGCAATGAAACAGCTAGAGAAGCAATAACAGTCTTCCAAATAGAAAAGCGAGAACATCTAAAGAGCAACATAACACAGGCAGCAAGGCTTAGAACAGTAGGCAATACAAGAAACTTGTACAGGGCAGTCAGGTTCTTCAAAAAATGATATAATGAAAGGATTGACATGATCAAAAGTCAAGCAGGACAAATCATAACACTTAAACGAAAGCTATGGTGGAATGGAAGAACTATTTCGAAAATCTGCTGAATGTGGACCAAATCATCAACAGCGTTGCGACAGCAGATGAAGAGGAAGAAGAGGAAGAGGAGGAAGAAGAACTGCACAGAGAAAATGGAGTGACAGTACCAACAGAGGAGAATGAACTACTGGGCATGGAGGAGAAGTCATAAGAATGTTGAAGAGAGGGAAGGCACCAGGAATAGATAGCTTACCTCCAGAGACGCTACGAGAGGGAAGAGAGATCCTACAAGAGACAGTGTATCACCTAATCCGTTTAATTCGGTGGAGAGAAAGAATCCCAATAAAACAGAAAAAGTCTGACATCTGCCCACTATTTATGACAGGGGACTAAATGAAATGCGACTCCAGTAGAGGATTTACCTTTGTATGTACAGCTTACACGATCTTGAGGAAATTCTTGCTGAAGGGAGGTGTAACCAGAGGCCCTCCAGTGAATCTTGCAGTTTTTCCTTCTTTTAGGACTTCATATATCACATTTCTTGCAATTACTGATGCGTCTCTAATATTCTCGGTATTGGTGAGACCTTTAGATGGAACTAACCTCTATTGTATATTACAGCACAGCGCAAATATTACCTTCGAGTCTAGTTCCTAGTAATACTCATAAAATTCCTTTCTTTTTGAGATGTATCAAAATGTTCATGCAGTATATAATGAGCCGCTTGACAAACTGTAATTTTCGTCATTGGGGCAGTATCCTGCCTGAGCTATTTCTCCTTTAGATGTATCAAGGTTCAAATGCTTCAAATGGCTCTGACCACTATGGGACTTAACTTCTGAGGTCATCAGTCCCCTAGAACTTAGAACTAGTTCAACCTAACTAACCTAAGGACATCACACACATCCATGCCCGAGGCAGCATTCGAACCTGTGACCGCAGCGGTCGCGCGATTCCAGACTGTAGCGCGTAGAACCGCTCGGCCGCTCCTACCGGCTATCAAGGCTGTACTCTATTTCCATATCACCATTTCTGTCTTTTCAAGACACCCCATTACTAACACATTATGTTCAAATATAATTCTGTTTGCATTATTCAGGTGTGTAACATCGAAATGCTCTTTATAACTTAAAAAGGATTTATGTCGTAATTCCTAACTACTGTTTTCTTCGCTGCACATGCTTCATATATTAAAACGCACACACACACACACACACACACACACACACACACACACACACACACATACACACACGCAGAGAGAGAGAGACATAGAGAGAGAGAGAGAGAGAGAGAACTATACATGCCACAACTTCAATAGTATAGTCGTCATTTGATATATGGACGTCTCCAACGATTGATTTCATTTCCCCTTACTACATTTCCTTCATAATTAGTAGCAAATGGAAATTTCCTGTCTAATTGCACTATCGCAGAAAGTCCTCTTACAGTTGTTCCCACATATCAACTCATTACATTCAAACTTACGACAAGTGGCTCACTTGGAATAGTTCCTTTGTCAAACCATTTATACTATATCTCCATATTGCAATCATAAAACGCAAAGTCCTATATTTCATATTTTCTTACATCAAACAAGAGCTTTAAATAATTAATCAGTGATATAATTATTCATATCTCTCTCTCTCTCTCTCTCTCTATATATATATATATATATATATATATATATATATATATATATATATATATATATATATATTTCAGTTTCCAGAACTTAGATTGTTCCTACTCCTCGCTGGCAGTAATCACAGACCACTTTCTATGTATAATCACCATACTTTGTCTGTAGCATTCTCTATCTTCTTTGTCATTAATTTTGTTATATTGACTCCTTCATTCCTAATGAAATCTTCTAATCGCAGTCTCATATATATGATCCACTGAATACAATAATGAGATACAATTTTTTTTAATTTCAGTGAAATGAATACCTCTGATAAGTTGTCATTCAGAAATGTATTAAATTCAATGTCTGTCATTACTTTACTGGTTTTACTCGCACACTCATACAACTCTTCAGTCACATGATGTTTTACATTTGCCTGTTCAGTGAGACTGCTCGTTGGTCAGTATGAATTAAATCTATGTACTGAGCATTATTTCAATTTCTGTAGTAATATTTCTAGTGGCAGTTAAATGTTTGAATGGAATAGCTTTATAATATCACAAATTCCGTGCCCCTTCGTTCTCTTAATTTGTGTCCCAGCTGATTTGAGCACCTACTGTCCCCCAGGTTCCTATTTCCCCCTCGTACAGCCCAGATTCCGAACACATGAGCTGCAAACACCATTCGATGATTATAGTACGACATTAAGTACATTTAAATCCGTCTCTCCAGCCTGTATCCGGTCCACTGTCTGTGCCTTTCGTTTGTGCTTTATCTTGTACAAACTGTTGTTTGGTAACGTGAGGTGCAGGTATGGGGTCATTCATCTTAGTGGACCCACAATTGTCGTTCGCCCCATGTGTACTGTTAATGGTGTGGACACCCCCACCACAGAATTGTCGGTAGTGAGCTGCCCTCTGGCGCCCATGTGAACACACTTACGAGGCAGCGTCTGTCTGTGCAGTGCGCCAGCCACTCAGCCACACGGCGACCTGAGCGACCGCAGCGGGACTCCTGCCGCAGCTGAGCCGCCCACGGCTGACCGCCCCGCTCCCCCACCTGGTGACATCGGCGCCTCCTGCATGTGGTGAGTTCCGTCACTTCGTGTGCACATTCTCCACACTCACAGTACGACTTAGTGGTTGTTTTGCTCATTAGAAGTGAGGCCGCCACTTGCGAATGCCATTGCATGTTTCTCAGTACAAACGTTGGTGGGTTGAGTTCTACAGTCTATTCAGGAAGCCAATATGTACTTAACAGCAGTACTTCGAATGGTGGTCTATACAAGCCATTGAAACTATAATTTACTTTCATAGCCTATGGGGTTTGTCGTTGCCTCCAGACACATCACAGAAACAAAATTGTAGGGGTTAGAGTGTGTACACGTGTTGTGTGTGTGTGTGTGTGTGTGTGTGTGTGAGAGAGAGAGAGAGAGAGAGAGAGAGAGAGAGAGAGAGAAAGAAAGAGAGAGAGAGAGAGAGAGAGCAATTGCATGTCTGTATACTTGTCACTGTGCAACCACATTTACCTGTGAAAGTTTCTGTATTTCTGTGTAGGGGCTGGAAACTGCAGTTTCATCCCTGCAACATCTCTAACATTCGAACTTCATGGTGTTGTGGGAAACAATAGCTCTTTCTGCTTGACTGGGTTGTGTAGAAATTTGCAAATATATGGGCTGAACTTTTGCTACAATGACAGGATATTTTCTTTAATCATTTGGAGACGTAATTAATATTCTGTGCCATATCTGGAAGTGTCAGAACCGATTTCTGCACAGATAGGGCTACTGTTGGCTTTGTGAAGCCTCTTTTTCAATGGAGGACAGCGACTGCTTGATAGTGGCATCAAGAGTTCAAAGGAAATCAGCATCAATTATCCATGAGACGTAATGTGATGACTGAATTTCTGGAGAGGTGGAACGTAGTAATTTTTATTGAAGACTGGATGAAGGCTTTGAGAAGCTGCTACTGTAGAAGCACTGTACCTTAACGTACACAGACTTCCACACTCTTCTGCATCACAGAAGGGAGATAATTGTAGATTTTTCTTCTCTTAGTGGAGATTATTATTTTTAGAGCTGGTCACAGTTCAGCTTCAATGATGATATTCTCAATCGGAAGTGTGCACTGAGAGAAAATTTTCAGACTATCTTTGTTGTGAGCAGGACTCTTTCTCAAGAGGAGAAGGACAGGAGGCTGATCGAGGCAGCTAAGCAGGGGGCCGTGGAGGAGCTGCAGGTGTTGCTGGCGGCTGAAGCGAACGTGACAGCGAGGTCTGAGTACAGGCAGACCACCGCCCTCCACTGGGCAGCAGAGAGAGGAGACGTCGAGGTGGTCAAGAGGCTGCTGGCGGCTGGGGCAGAGGTGGACGCCAGCTGCACCCAGCATCAGGACACACCTATGATCTGGGCTGTGTGGAATGGCCACACAGGTGTGGTGTGGCTGTTGGTGGCGGCCCACGCCGACCTGAGGGCCACAAATGAGGGTGGCCTGACGCCGCTGCACTGTGTGGCGTGGTGGGGATACCCAGAGGTGACGAAAGTGCTACTGGAGGCTGGGGCTGACTGGTGGGCAACAAGTAATGACAGAAGTACACCACTGGACATCGCCAGGCTACACAACTTCCCAGAGCTGATCAAGCTACTAAGCCCATCTACTAGTTTAGCACACCTCTCTGGAGTATAAAGACACAAACTTCCACTGTATGACTGTTTGCATTTTTAGTAAATAGACACAGAAAATTAACCTTTTCGAGAATTGTTTGTATCTATCTTTATGCAGTATATGTAACTGCTATACCAACACCAGTACAATAGTGACAGAAGGAGATATCTATAAGGTTAGTGGCCTATCATGATACCTCAACAAAAATAGAAAGATTTTTCATTACTTATACACACTAATTTCCTACAATATCAGATCGCTAAAAAAGTATTTTGTAGGTTCGTGTGTGGTGCTTGTTAAACTACTCTAAAATTGACAATGCGTGGATTTCTAATACATAAGCTCTATGGTTAAAAATGCCTCTTTGCTTCAGATCAAACAATGAATTTTCTTCCACGTCAGACATATAAATGGTGCAATATTTTTTATATGTAGTTACAGTGTGATATAGTAGCGATGAGGACACCACATTAGTTCTCACTGGGGAAGCTGAATTTACTCACATGTATGCAGGAGAGATAGTTTCATTACGAAGTGATGTTTGTATCAATATTCACACTCTTGTATGTGTTTACCGTCTGAAATCACAATATAAGTTAAGTATTATCACAGATTAAGTATTATCACAGGTTTCCTGAATAGATATGATGCTGCTGTATCAGGTAAATTGGATATAACTGTAATATTATATGGTACAACAGCCAATTATTCCTTTCTCCGTATTTACCTTCTTTCCATCTTCAGTTCATTTCCCTCAACCCGGTGTCATATCGGTATATCGCCCGGCAACATGCCATGCCATAACTCTGGTCAGACAGATGCCAACAGTGTCCTAACTGAACAGCTGGCAGTCTGCCGAATTACAACTCGCAGAAACTCTAAAACTGAACTAGGAAATTGTGTAGGCAGTCCAGTCAATAACTGAACAAATCATATCACACATCAGTACTCTACAGGAATAGAACCCAATTCTGCTAATAATATATTAAAAATGGCCATGCAAATAGAAACAACATTGCACTTTGCCAAAGTAGATAACGAAAAATATGATCAGCAATCTCAATCGTTAAATGGAGTACTGCCACTGACTATCAGATGGTAGCTGCTGCCTGCCTTGCAAATTGTATTGTGCTGGCAATATAATACAATACTCGTGGGAACAGACTGTTAAAAATAAAGTGTTCTTAATCTAAGTTTGTACCAAAGATCCATTTTGTTTACAGTAAGAAATGCTGAAACGTGTCCAGACGCAATAATACAGTTAGAAATGATAGGTAGTATATGCAAGAAAGGAAATGAATATCAGCATCTTCTTTATATTGCTGTGTCTACTTTACATCATAAAACTAAAGTTCTTGGAAGTATCGCACATGACACAGGAGACTGATTGCCAACTATGAACACAATACAGCTATGTGTATTTACAAATGAAATGTTACACACATCAGGTAGAATGATGGTGTTGAGGTGCTAATCAAAATAATAGAAGAAGGGAGTAAATTTTTTTACTTTCGCTTATAAATCAACTCAATGATTCTAATTAAGTCTATGTTTCGTCAAATAATTTAATTTTTTGGTATACATGTTGATAGAAATCATACAGCTTGTCTTAGCCTCGTTTAATGTCGCAATTGAATAATTCTCGTGAATTTACTAAAAGTTAATATATCTCGTATTGGAACAGGTAACAACAGCTTTAGGCAGTGAACCTTCCATGCATCAGTATCTTGATACAACCATACTACTTACACACATCAGATAGGCAATAATCTGCCTCAGATTCAAATGTTGATGATATGCTTTCATTTAAAAGATTCTTCAGAGTTGTTTTTGGGCAGATTACTCACATCTCGAATTTGCAACGTACATCTGTCACATAGCTAGAATAGCAAATATAAATTATACTCATTGAAAGTATAGCTCCAAAAGAATAACCGCCACCACGTTAACCCGCAAGGATTTCAAAGACATCACTCATGCGGATTTCTACTGACGTTTTCTCACATGACAGCATCAAAGTAAATGATTAAAGCAGTGATATAGATGCATTATTACCTGACTTCCAAAAATCATTTGACTAGGTCCCACACCAACACTTACACTATTTGATCAAAAGTATCCGGACACCCACAAAAACATACGTTTTTCATATTAGGTGAATTTTGCTGCCATCTACTGCCAGGTACTCCACATCAGCGACCTCAGTAGTCATTACACATCACGAGAGAGCAGAATGGGATGCTCCACGGAAGTCACGGACTTCGAAAGTGGTCAGGTGTTTGGGTGTCACTTGTGTCATTTTCCCACTCCTAAATATCCCTAGGTCCACTGTTTCCGATGTGATAGTGAAATGGAAACGTGAAGGAACATGTACTGCACAAAAGCGTACAGGCCGATCTCGTCTGTTGACTGACAGAGATTGCCGACTTTTGAAGGGGGTCGTAATGTGTAATAGGCAGACATCTATCACGACCATCACATAGGAATTTAAAAGTGCATCAGGATCCACTGCAAGTACTATGACAGTTATGTGGGAGGTGAGAAAACTTGAATTTCATGGTCGAGTGGCTGCTCTTAAGCCACACATCACGCACGTAAATGCCAAACGACGCCTTGCTCAGTGTAAGTAGAGTAAACATTGTACGATTGAACAGAGGAGTGAGGAATCACAGAATACAATGTGGCGATCCGATGACTGGGTGAGGGTATGGCGAATACCTGGTGAACGTCATCTGCCAACAGTAAAATTCGGAGGTGGTGGTGTTATAATGAGATCGTATTTTTGTTCTGCATGGCACTAACTCAACACAGGCCTACATTATTATTTTAAGCACCTTCTTGCTTCCCACTGTCGAAGAGCAATTCTGGGATGGCGACTGCATCTTTCAACATGATCGAGCAGCTGTTCGTAATTCACGGCCTGTGGCGGAGTGATTATACGACAATAACATCCCTGTAATGGACTGACCTGCACAGAGTCCTGACGTGAATCCTATAGCACACCTTCGGGATGTCATGGAACGCTGACTTAGTGGCAGGCCTCACCAACCGACAGCGATGCCTCTCCTCAGTGCAGCACTCCATGAAGAATGGGCTGCCATTCCCCAGGAAACCTTCCAGCACATTGAACGTGTGCCTGCGAGAGTGGAAGCTGTCATCAAGGCTAAGGGTGGGCCAAGACCATGTTGAATTACAGCATTACCGATGGAGGGCGCAACAAACTTGAAAGTCATTTTCAGCCTTGTGTCTGGATACTTTTGATTATATAGTGTATTTGAAGTCAAGGCAGGAATCAAAATATGAATAGAACAAATGTGTAAACCATTTACTAGATACTTCAAGTACAAAACTACAAAAGAAAGACGGTGCCTCTTTGTTTCACCATAACACTTATCACAGGTTGGACATCCCTCCTCTCTTCTCGATGAATTATCATGGGGAGCCCATTCAGATGTGACTTGCTACTTGTATTCTTTAAGTCTGATTTGTAGCTGTTGTCACTAGCAGAGATGGCAACGAAAGTATAAACCGAAACACATTAGCATGGTTCTGAAGATCGTAGACAGACAAAACTTTCATTGTGTTTTCAGGCAACTGCTCCAGGCAAATTTTTATATCTTTGGTCTTGATCATAATCATGTGAAGAAAATTGTCACCATCGATTACAGCAGTCTTGTGGAAAGCCTTACTCGCATGGATTTTGAAATATTCAACAGTATGCTTCTGATATGTCGTGGTATGGGAAAACGTAACCAAAACGTAAGGTAAGCAGAGCTCAAAGGCTGTAGGGAGTGAAAACGTGGACCCAATTGAGATTACAGTTTCAAATACAATTTAATTTTATCAAACATTAAAAAACACTTGTTCACTGATATATATATATATATATATATATATATATATATATATATATATATATATATATATATCACAAAAAAATTTTAAACTCCACGCGTGAAGGGCCGCTGAACATTGACAACTGTAATGTCAGAATGACAACCTTAAGATTCAACATAAGGAGATAATCACGGTCTGAAGGATCCAACACCTTTGATTAATTATTGACCAATACAATAAGTTACTGAAGGGAATGACTTCAATCATTCGGCCAGAAGGGCCAATCAAATACAACCACAAATGCTGTTTTGATAATGCTACAAGAATGCAAAACCAACAGTTTATTTACTTCGTCCAAAGGAGCAGTACAGACCAAAAGACAAACTCATATACCAAAGTTTTTTTTTAATGAAACAAGCTAACAAGGTAATATTAATAACCTAAAAGGGGTAGTGACGTCGCCACTCGGGCTGAAGGGCCTGAATATCAGTAGTAATAAATATTTGAGAATGGTTGAAGTTAATGAGTTAGCACTTAAAACCAACCCGTGCTCCTCACGACTAGGAAAAATTTACAATCAGCTGTGCTAGCACTGCCTGCTTTAGCAATATGGCACACACCAGCAGAACGACTAGAAACTTCACCAACGTGGCGAATCGTCCACATGGGGCATGACAGCAACTCTCAATAACACATAAAATAAAAATTACTAAACATTGAAACACATGGTTCAAAATATAACGCCTATCTAGGCAGGAACTGTTAATGACACCCACTGGCCTTCGTAAATCTTCGACTTAGTAAATGTGACGGCCAGTACTAAATAATAATACCACTCAACAAATTGTAAAATACAAGATCGTTATTGCACTTGAGTCAGAATATTAATTTCAACCACAAATCATATTTTAGGTTCAGTTATTAAGACACAGAGAGTTAACACTCTTTTGTAGTGATAGTTACACCTGACAATATAACAGCAGATCATTGAATCGGGATTTCTACTAAAATTGCGAAACACCATGGCACACGACCTTAGGGCAAAACACACCCGACGACATGGGCAGAAATTGAGTGAGACACATCAAGTTAAGAAGTTCTCACCGTTAGTCCAGAAGGCAGACAAGCATTCGGCGACAGGTTGCAACCAGCACCAACTCGAGTTATGTCAATCACCCCAATTCCGCCATAGTAACGCGGACACGCCGCTTCAACATTTGCCACGCCGAGCTTCCTTATCACACAGCCCGTCCACAACGACTGCCGCCGTCCCGAGTACACACGCTCGTAGCAATCACGTGCGTTCACAGGAAGTTATACCACCTTTCCCGCAACGTTGCGCTGCCACACAACCGGAAACTAAACTCCCCGTCTCACTCCGGCAGCAGCACTCGATACTCTCGTCGTCAGGTCTCTCCACAGAACGCAGCGCCCTCCGAAAGTTAAAGGCAAACAGACCAATCGCGGCAGAGCAAAGCCAAGGCTCCGGAAGACGACACACCACAGCTAGGCAAAGATGAAGATGATACGGTTCAATGGCGTTTGGCAAACATAGATCAGGAGTAGTCGGAAGTTTACTAGGTCGATACTCTGCAGCTTGATAAATGAAACCAAAGACGTGAGCGGCGAGGTTCGATCAGTGTCAGATTCCCAGCATTGGAAGAGATTGTTAGTTAGTGCTATTGTGGATCGGGGAGAGCAAGTGTATTTGTTTGGTGCTATGAAATGAGAAGGCATCTCAAACTTTGTAAGTATCTGAAATATTTAAGTTAGAATGCTAATCAAAACGCTTGTTTTTGCAGGTAATATATTGTGTTAATTGACAGGGGGACATGTCAGTTTGACTGGCTGTCAATTAAATAGCTAGATCTGGTCGATACTTAGGTCCTCTGTTCATATCATGACTCACTTATTTCTTCAGATTTCAGGAATTAGTTTTATGGCAGCATTTAAGTCCATGTGTCAACTTTAAGTTGCTATAAGATAAATCCAATGCATTAATCCAAGATATTCTTTCACTATGCGTGTGACACGTTATTCAGTGGCTCAGGCATGTGTTCGGGTGTATAATATATTTCAGTTGTTGCCATGTCAGTGCGAATATGGTACGTACCGCTCAGAGACATAGCAACTAATATTTCACTCTGGAACACATGCCTGGGCCATTGAACAAAGCATCACATACAGAATCAAAGAATTTCTAGGATTAATGTACTGACTTTATTTTATAGCAACTTAAAGTTATCATATGCATTTAAATTCGAGGGCTGAAACTTAAACAGTGGCAACTATTATTCACAACCGATACAAAAGAGTTACATGTTTGCACCTGTTATTGTCCTTCAAAGTAGTCACCAGTGTTGTGTAGAACTCGTTGCCAGCAATATGGAAGGCATAGTATACCGTTAGCAGAGCCACAGAAGGCCATTTCATAGTCAGTTGAGCATTTGCTAATTGTATGACCATAAAATTTACTGTCCATAAATGTGTGTGATTTGTGCATTAGTGTAAATAATTCAGTTTTTGGGGTTGTTGAAAGTAGTTAGGCTACGAGGGCAGAGTCATGTCCTATTCCACAAGCACATTGACCTCAGAATAAAAAAAGAGAGACCATAATTCATGTTAACATAAAATAAATGAATATAAAAGGTTAGGTACATGTCTTTTATATATCGTTGACGCTTCAATTCATGTGATATCTTAGTGAATCATATTTGAGCAACGGCGCCTCACATCAATTGAGCTGAAGGCAGAGAATGTTAAAATTATAATCTCAGTAATAAAAAGTTAGTAGTCAGATAAAGATATTATAAAATAAATTTTGCATTAATCTGAAAGGGAGAATTTGTCAGTATTAATAATTAAGTAGCTTTCCCATTGTTCCTTCCAAGTTAATTTGCTATGATTAACCGTCGCTGAACTTCACAGACATTGACTGGCATGGTTGAGGTAAATACAGAGTGGTCCAAGAAGCATTCCTGTCTCAGGTTGCTAAGTATAAAATAATAGCGTTCATCTTTTACACTACAGACAATAAAAAATAAAATGAAGGTTATTGATAGAAACCTGTCTTCTGAATAACATCATAGTGGGGGCATATTTCGGTCTGTGAGGTCACATATCTGACATGTGACACGCGGGAGTAGGAGTACCGAAACGTAGAATGAATTGATTAACTGATCTCATAACTTACGGATAAGCGGCGGAAGCTTCTCCAAACCTTTCTTTTTTTGTCGCTCATCATCTCATTTGAAAAATTACTGAGAAACTGTCATTTCTCATGAACTGCTTCCATGGAGCTGAGAGTGTCCTTTCACCATTGTTGACCAAAGAATTATGTTAAGAGCATAGTGAAATAGTGGATGAAAAATTAGTGTTTCGCTTTTTGATGCTCCCAGCCTCTGCGTCAGTCTGCTTAAGTATGGGTGCACGTCTAGGAAACTTGAGTGGTAGGGGGCTGATGGTTGCCGGCCTGCAGTTGGAAAACAAGCTGTCTGTTCCAAAAGTGAGTTTTACCACCTACGATACCCTGGTATAGTGTCAAGAGCCAACAGTGCAACGATTGAAATTTCGTTTGAGAGCCGAATTTTTTAAACATATCTACATAGGCACGTACATTGTTATTAAGTTAGGTTACTCCAAAGTAGGTCTTTGTTAAAAATGTATTCAGTCTGAGAGAAGTATAATCAAAGAGGTCGAGCATTTCCAACACCCATCCATACTCGCCTTGCACATTTGTTTCGTCTATTTTCTTCCGTTCATCCTCTGAATATCTCCCAATCATCTCAACATACCTTTTTCAACACCAAACACTCTATCTTCGTTCTTTAACTGTACGTAAAGTTTTATGTTTCCGTTAAACTACAGATTAGCTACAGGGAATAACACTTTATATCATACTTAACAGCGACATTAGTTATTCATCAAATGAGATTGTCAGGTACCCTTAAAATTAAATCCCAAAAATGACATATAAACACGATTGTGCACATTTCCTTCATGTGGGATATCATATCCATATATTTCTTAAAAGCATTTTAAACGATTCCATTTCGGTTGTTCTTGGCTCTATCACATCTAACGGCCAATTTTCAAGTGCAGCAGATGTCAATGTATTGCAAAATTGTCCGCTGTTTTGCGATCGTATAATTTTAGAATACATTGACACTAACTGCACCTGAAAATGGTTCATAAGGCTGAAATTGGCCAGTCGTGTAACATACAGGGTGTTACAAAACGATACCGACAAACTTTGAGGCCTTGTAGAGAGTGTCTTCAGACTCAAACTGAGGATAGGAAACAGTGTCCGGAAACGTTATCCAACGTCGCCTACATTCCGTCGGTGTACAAAGGCATGTTTGCTGAGGAAAGGGTGGCCTAGCAGCAGGCGCCTGCACCTGCAACTTTAGTGCTCTGTATCGTTGTCGGATGACGTCTCCATACACAGGTTCTCATGCTCAGTTTGTTCTTCGAGACAGCCTCTACAATACCTCCAACTTTATCGATATCGTTTTGTAATACTCTGTATAACAATGTGAATACTTGTCAACAACAGCTGAGGCTGAAACCTTTAAAATGTGTTTAAATTAATATGAACAGTAGCCTTGCATCTTCATGGAAAGTGTGGGCATGTCGAGTTGGTATCTCATTTCATCTAATTTTAGGCACAGTTCCAAGTTGACATCAGTAAGACGACTTCCCAGTTTACTCCTGACAAGGTTCATGCTTGAAAATGGTGCCCCATCCAAAGATCGCGGCGCCACACCAAAGTCAGCAACACACATCAATACCACAAACATTATCGATGTCTCGTTGCAGTCCACAATGCTGAATGGGAGAGGCTGAGGAAGATACAACCTCTTTGTGAGGACAACAATGCCCTTACAAGCGACTGAAGTTTGAAGATAAGGGTGAGCATGTAAACACTGTGCCCAGTTCGTAACCTCTGCTGAAGAAGTCAACATCGTCGAGTACGACCAGTGTTATTCGATTCTCAGGAGGAAATGTTCTTGCGTAAATGTTGGCCATTCTGTTTCAAGAGAAAAGTTTGAAAAAATAAATGGCTCTGAGCAATATGCGACTTAACATTTGAGGTCATCAGTCCCCTAGAACTGAGAACTACTTAAACCTAACTAACCTAAGGACATCACACACATCCCTGCCCGAGGCAGGATTCGAATCTGCGACCGTAGCGGTCGCGCGGTTCCAGACTGAAGCGCCTAGAACCGCTCGGCCACACTGGCCGGCAGAGAAGTTCGATAATTAGTATATCAAGTGATGCTTTAGTAGTCAATAACACTTGCAAGCACTCCTGAAGCAAAGGATTTTATCAACTTCAGTAAATCTTTTTATCATTATGCAGTTAAGTGAACTAATATTCCATCCATTGTAGTTCCAATAAGCCATCACCCAAAGCAAGCAACGAATCCACAGCTATGGCCAGGGCGACTGCAGTTTCATCTGGTCATAACAAATGGTCATGAGAATTGCAGCTTGTTCTACTCGTCTTTCATACCAGTTGCCTGCCCCGTATACGAATTGTAGATGTTTTCCTAGTTGTTGCCTGTTTCTATCCTGTTGTGTCAGTGTGTGTCCTACTGTATTTCACCACGTCTGTGCCGCCACAGGATACGTCCCTGACGGAACTTGCGCAGTTTCAGGCACAGCTGATTGAACGCCTGATGCTCACTGTCAGCCAGCTGACATCATTACTGAACAAGGAAGCAGCAATGCCACCGCTAGCTGCTCCAAAATGTCGCCCACACAGCATTCAAGACCAAAAATGGACTATATGGCGCAAATATAGGCACACTTCGTCGCCTACAAACTGAAAAGTTTGGAGTGCAGTGCTTACTTTTTGTGGTCCAGACGTGTATCGCCTCTGTGTCAAATTGTGTGCCACAACTGTTCCCGAGAAAGTCACGTTTGACAATATTGTGAAGTTGTTGGATGAACACTATCACCGTCAAATACATGTAGGAGCAGCATGGTTTAATGTTTTTTGTCTGCTCGTCTGACTGCTCAGACAGTCAAACGGTGAAGAGCAGAACTCAGAGGCAGACACTGCGAGTTTAAATATATATGGAATTAACTATAGTGAAGCCATATTGCGTGATACTATCACTCAGAACACATAAGACACACGTGTTCATGCTGCAACTACCAAACCAGGTTTAAAAATAGTTATCTCTACTGTAGAACCTCAGACAACTGTGGTCTCAACGGAGGTTGGCTTTGGTACTGCATGTGTACAAGGAACCCATTGAACCACGTGTGGGAAGGGCTACAGACTTCGAAGCACACATAACTGTGAACTGCACAACATTGAATTTTTCTTTCACGACCTTTCCCCCATGCATTACGTGAGAAACGTGTTCGGGAATAGCAAAGAAGGCAAGACAATGGGGTTATCCAACCCATTCCTGCCAGCCAATGGACATTACCACTGGCCATTTTGAAGTCTTCAGGTGGTTTGCGTTTGTGTGATGACCACTACAACAGTAGTGGATTCTTTTCCTCCTCCGCGTCTGGAGGAATTGATGGATGGACTGGGACAACGCAGATATATTTCTAAAATAAACTTGTGAGAAGCATGTGTAGTTATTGCTTGACGAACAGTCCAAGCAATGACTGGTTAGTTAACTGGTTGATTGTCTGAGTTAAAGGGACCAAACTGCGTGGTCATCAGCCCCTTCGTCCTATATTTATCAAACCAGGAATAACCCTCAAAGGAAGGATACTAATGGCAAATCCTGAGAAACCCAATTCTAAGGAAGATACAATACAACAGAGATAAAAAAAGGAGAAGTAGGAGAGGAATGATGGAAGGTATGGTGGGCGACCTACTCTGCTCACAATGCAGCTGGAGGTATCCAGAGCGTGGTATGTGGTGGGAGATGTGCCCTCTCCATCCCACCAACACCACCTCTCCGTCGGTTACCCGAAGGAAATGAGCAATGCAGACTACGTGATAAAAGTTTAAGAAATATGAGACACTAAAAACGGCAAAAATAAGGAAACAAGAAGAATGAAAATATGGGAAGAGTAGGAGCAAGCCCGACTGCCAAGCAAGAGCTGCCATGGGATTCGTGGACCAAAGCAGGTGAGGGGTACCACATCAACCCTTCAAGCAGTCAATGAGGCCAAACTGCTCCACCTCACAGAGATGAGGAGAAACCTTCTTCACAGGTGAAATGTAAAATCAGGTCAGTCTCTTTGGCATAATCCGCTAGCGCTAGAGGTAGCATGTCAGGAAGTATAAGATATCACTGCAAAGCAAACAAATTTGGGCAGTCTAATAGGATGTGGGCCTCCGACAGACAGGCACCACATCAGCAATAAGGTGGGTCCGCACATTGGAAAATGTGGCTGTGGATCAGCCATGTGTAGCCAATGCATAACCAACAAAAGACAGTGGATTCTCTGTGAGAAGCGTAAAGAGAAGACTGCCACGTTGTTGTTGTCTTCTTATTTGCCATCACTTTATTTGGAGAGTCCAGGGCCAACCAAGTTCCAGACATCCAACGGTAGATTACGTAGAACAAATTGATGGTCCAGTTCAGGGCCCCTATTTCCAAAATTGGCATCCTGATAGCATACTTTGGCAATCGGTCGATATGTTCATTCCCTAAGATACCAACTTATCAAGGGGTCCAAACAAACATGACTAGACATAGAGTTTAATGGAGGTCAGAAAGAAAATCCTGGATAGTCGTGAGTAATGGGTGATGAGGGTAACAATGTTCCTTATCCTGAATGCCGCTCAGCGACAATTAAAGCAAAAATCATCAGCATACAAGGATGATGATACTGAAGACCCCACAGTTGCTACTACACCATTTCTGGCCGAAAAAAAGAGAGGGACACTTAATACTGAGCCCTATGGAACCCCACACTCCTCGATATGGGGGATGCTGTGGGAAGCACCAACTCAAATGTGGTAAGTATGATGTGCTGAAAAGCTCCAGAGAAAACTTGGAAGTGGGCTCCAGGGACCCCACACATCTAAGGTAGCGAGGATGTGTTGTCACCATTTTGAAGACTGAAGAAGACAGCAATAAGGTGCTGACATTTGTCAAAAGCTTTCTGGGTGCCAGACTTCAAACAAACCAAATTACCAGCAGTGGATTGGCCTTGGCGAAAATCATCTTTGAATGGTGGTCCTGAGACTCAAGAAGCCAACAAATCGCTGGCTCACCTTATATTTGAGCAGCTTCCAAAGGACATTGGTGATACTAATTTGATGTTTGCTGTCTATCTCTATGAGGTGCTTATTGAATAGAGGATTATAGGGCTCCAGTTGGCATGTTGTTAAAGCTAAGTGCAATCACCCAATCCATTGTTTAAGGACACAAAAGGCAGGCTGCTAGTTGTCAGATGCAGATGCTCGACCATAATGCAGAGCAAAATAATCGGCTGTGGCATCTGGATCAGTGAAAACAGCACTGTTCGAGGAAATACCAAGCACACCAGTGGAGGATTGGTATCAGTAGAGGCATCTCATCCTGAACCAAACTTCCAAAGGAGGTGTACGTTGTCCAATGGTTGAAGCATACCATTCCCAGTTTTCTTGCTTCTGTCATTTTCTTAACTGGTGGAACCAGGCACAGAGCCATTTAAATGTAATGATGTGCTCCATTGATGGATGATGCTTATGGTATTGGAGAGCCCACCCACGAACTCCAATGGCCTCAGTGATTTCTGAGGTTCACAAGGTATGGGGGAGATCCCAAAGAATAGGGGATCACTAAGTCTGCTGCCAATAGAGTGGCTGCTGTTGCATTCTGGACAGCATTGTCAATGCCTCCATTTAGTGAGGAGCTCAAAACGACAGGTCTATCGAGGGACATTGACAGAGGCACAAGAAGATTGGGAAGAGGTCGTTACAACACAAGTCATTGTGGACTCTCCAGAGGATGGATGGGAGACGAATAGGGCCCCAAATAGAAATATCAATGGCCTGACACCTGACACCCTATCATAATTGGCAAGTTTCTTAAAATATCCCTGGCAGCCACAAACAGAAGCCAAGTTTCCAGAAGAGTAATGCAGAAAGCAGGGGAGGGGCTTAAGAGATGTATCTCAACTAGGTGATGAAAAAACCAGTGTAATTCCAATGGAGAACTGTACTTTTAAGGGTGTGAAGGGGCCTAGGAAGCAGGTTATGTCCCATGGTCACTTGCTGCCACTGTTTGTGAAGGTATCATATTAAGACACATAGGTTCTGTGACAGAGAGTGTGGGGCGATCTGGAGCCTCAAGGGTCACCACGTTCACTGCCATGGGTACAGTAGCAGAACATGTGGAATCTGGTGGCGAGGGGGCCACTGGAATTTTCTTTATCTTGGAAGACTTCTTTTTGTCTTTCTTTTCTTTAGGGGATCTGGATGGCTGGGAGGGCTTTCCTGAATTGGTTCCAGGGACTTAAGAAGACCACAAAGCCCTACAACCAGCAGCCAGTGGCTCCTTCAGCCACCGGCTGATATGCGTTTGCATACCAACAGAAACCTTAGTGTGTCCCAAGGGCCCCTTCCTCATGTGAGGAACTGGATGTCTCTATTTGGGATCGGCGTCCCTGGTCGGTGGGGAGCCGTTGCTCTTAAAGCAACAGGAGGAGCCCCCCCCCCCATGATGAGGGGAAGATACATGGTCGAACGACCCTGTGGGTTCATTGTAGGATGCATAATAGAGCAGAGTACCTTTGGCAGAGAGGACGACATCATCGTAGCTGTAGTTTACAACAATGCCATGTATGCAGGATGCAGGCGCTCAAATTGTTCTTGGCCTTTCGGTATGTCAGTCTGTCCATAGTTTTACATTCTTATGTTTTTTCTCTCACTGAAAGACAGTGTAGTCTGGTGAGAAGGGAACGTGGTGTTCTCCATAGTTGACGCAGTTGGGGTGGGAGGAGCACAAGGGACATTCATGTGCAACATACATCCGCAATCGCTACAGACTGGGCTGGCGTCACAACACAAAGACTTACATCCGGATTTCATACTCTTGAAGCACCACATAGCGGGGGTGGGCGAATATATAGTTTCGTGTCACATTGGCATACCACCACATTTTTTCATTTCAGGCAACTGATCGTCTTCAAAGGCTCAGGTGAAGGCCCCAGTAGCAAACTTATTGTCCTTTGGCCCCCTATGGACAAAACGACAATCCTGTCACTCTAAATTGGTCTGTAGCTCATCATTAGTCTGCAAGAAGCGATCACAATGGAAAATGATGCTTTTAACCATGTTTAGACTGTTATGAGGAGTGACAGTCACCAGGATATTACCCAACTTGTGGCAAGATAGCATATCACAGATATTGTAACTAGGCAGGTGATGCTGTTCCAATCAAAATTGACACCTCTCTTTATTTTGGAGATGACTGCAACTTCCCAAAATTTGTCCTTTATAGTCTCTACAAAGTGTAAAAGCATTGTGGCCAAAAAAAAATCCCATTTGTTCTTGTACAAACCACGTATTGTGGGTGATATTTCTCTGCTTGCCACTTAGCTCCGACAGTGTAACCAAGGAAGGAAACATTCTGGTTTCGTATCTCTCTACGCTGAACGAGTTCTCTCCTGAAAGACTGCTGGGGCTGTATGAGTACCAGCAGGAGAAAACTTCATTCACTTCATATGCAAGTCATCCGCTATCGTGCCACCTGCTATCTGAATCAGGGCTATCCTAATGGGCGCCAGCCAACCTTAGCAATGGCTACCTGGCCAGTAATCCATTGCTCAGAGTTCTAATGCCCCAGTCACGACGGGCACATACTGTTTGGAGTATATGAGGAAGTATCAGCTCAGCTACCAACAGTGTGATCATAGCAGGGTCAGGGGCTGTTACCATGCATGTACATGACGACCCCACCACAATGTACAGGCTACCATGCAGGGTTTTTGGCGTACTGCCTAACTGAAGAGGAAGGGTGCTAAGGTGGAAACGTATAAGGTCGAACAGATGCCACATTAGACGACCTTCCCTGCATGATTCACGCATCGGAAAAATTTGGAAAAACAGTGGCAAGTCAAACTCAACAATGGGGACAATATATTTATTACTGGAAAGGCATGGAGAGCACTGAAAGTGAAATGGAAAACCAGGACCTTAAATCGTGGTGCTACAAAGACTGGGGCCCCATGGTATCTAAGCAGATACCGACAAAAGATTTGTGAGTGCCCTGCATGGTCCAAGCAATGTTTCGTGCCAGACAGTCACTAAGGTTTGTTCCAGTTTCAGAGGTTACCATTTGGGAGTGCTTCAGCGCCCAGAACTTTTCTGTGCTTCCTTGAACAGTTAACAGTAAAAGTCCGTTCTTTTACAAACAATTTAGAAGATACTGTCGTCATAAACATTTAGCAAATTTAGACTAGTTGTTTCAAGTTCTTTCTGCAGCTGGCTTAAAGTTCGGCAAGGAAAAATGTTTCTCATGTAGAATTGAAGTATTTGGATAGTACAGTTAATCCATAGAGTCTACATGCAATTACTTTGCATTTGGCTGCTCTTAGAGATTTGCTGGCGCCCCAGAACATTAAGGAGTTCCGATCAGTCATGCGGAAGCTTACCTATCATACCAAAATTATTCCACTTAACTGGCTCCACCGAAAAAATGTTCCTTTTGTGTGGTCCCAAGAATGGCAGAATGCATTTCAGCATTTGAAAAACGTATTTTTAAGTCGCGGATGTTTGGTTCATTTTGACACAGCTAAATGTTAACTGTATATCCGTCTTCTTATGGGATTGGGACTGTGCTCTTTCGTGAGGCTGGTTCTTCCGCCAGACCTATTGCTTTTGCCTTGAAAACTCTTAACAACGCACAATGTAACTACAGTCAGCTTGAGAATGAGGTTCTCACCATCGTCTCTGGTGTTACAAAATACCACCAGTTTTGTACGGTCTGAAATTCTATTTACTGATATATGATCAGCTTTTGTTGACCTTGTTCAAACCTGATAGACCTGTCCTACCTTGGACAGCGCAAAACCAGTATCACTAGGCTCTGATATTGTCCAATTATCAGTAGTAGTTGTAGTGTACACCCACTGCCCAACATTCGAAAACTTACATCTTGTCTTAGTTGCCATTTGGTATCAGCACGGCCGGCCGGTGCAGCCGCGCGGTTCTAGGCGCTTCAGCCGGAACCGCGCTGCTGCTGCAGGTTCGAATCCTGCCTCGGGCATGGATGTATGTGATGTCCTTAGGTTAGTTAGGTTTAAGTAGTTCAAAGTCTAGGGGACTGATGACCTCAGATGTTAAGTCCCATAGTGCTCAGGGCCATTTGAACCATTTTTGAGCACCAGCCCGGCATTTGATTTATCTGAGGAATTATGTATTTAAATCGATTCTCAGTATTTTAAAGTTCTTCAAATTTCCTTCTCCATTTCTGTCTTGTTGTCGCTTCCACTATTTTCTGGCGCAGCCTTGCGGGATGTTTTGTAATACGTGCGTCGTGGATGGCCATGCACCTCGAAAGACATCCCCGACCCAGTGGTGTGTCGCTATTTTTTTTTTTTTTTTTTTTTGCACCATCATGCACTTTCCACATGATCAGGTGTGTTGCGTTTGCACACAGAGAAAGATGATGCACAGGTTGTGATCCCTCAATCACTACACCAGGAAGTTCTCTCTTTATTGCACCGAGGTCATTGCCGATAGTTTGCTCAAAGCAACTCGCCTACCATCATTGTACTTCGTAAGGTATGGTCGCCCAGATGCAACACACGACCACTCATTGCAAAGTTTGTATAGAAAATCAGTAAGCTCCGCTTTTTTTGAGTGGCCTCTTCTGTCTGGACTATGGCAACGCATTCATATTGATTTTCGAGGGCTATTCTAGAACATGAGATGGTTGTTAGTGGTAGATGCTTATGGAAAGATTCCTTTTGTTGTCCCGATAACATCTCTCGCTACTACAAGTACGGTACTGGCTTCGTCTGCTAATATTTTGTCTTGAGGTCTTCCTGAATTCATTGTCTCGGACAATAACCCACGGTTCACGTCTGCTGATCTCTAACGGTTTTCTTCCGCCAGTGGTATACACCATGTGACCACGGCACCTGTTCATCTACAGTAAAACAGGGAGGATGAGCAGTTTGTTCTAACGATCAAAAGTAACATGGATGAACAAACTAAAGCAGGCACTGAAAATTTTTCTGCCCTCTTACCACTCCTTGTCACATGACGGGAAGATGCCGGCAGAATTGTTGCACGACTGTAGGCATAATGCCCTCTTGCCTCTTCTGCGGCCGCCACAAGAGAATTGTTACACACAATGAGAGAAAGTTTCAGAGGCAGGATGAAGTGTACTGCAAAGTCCTTGGAAAGAAACAGCGTTGGGAGCATTGTGTCATTACCAGAGCAATCGGACTTTTGTTTTATGTCGTACACGGCTGTACTGACCTACGGCAGCGCCACCGAAACGAGCTGTGCTGCTTACGGGTACGTCAGTGATCCGGCCGCACGCAGACGCAGCACGACGCTGCGCTACCCATCCGTCCCTCTGTCAGTCGCGACCGGCGGAGCACGGAGATCGACGCCCCACTGCTGACGTCACCTCACTCCGCCGCCACTGCCCTCGCCGCCGCCACTGACGCCACTGTCGCTGAGACTCCCCCCAGCTACCCGAACCCACGTCCGTGGGCGAGCTGCCAGTGGAAGATCGTCACGTCACTCCGTAACGTCTTGTTAACGTCCAGCCGATCACAGCGTCTGCCTCCCTGGATGCGGGCCTGCAGCCTGCTACTGGTTTTTCGACCCTTGTTCTCAGTCGCCTACACAGTGGATACTGGGACGTGGGCGGGGAGCCCCCATCAGCTACAGTTAGCCTGCCTGCCTCCTCACCAGCTTCCACACATCAGCCCTCCACTTGCCGACGTCACGTTTCTCCTGTAATCCGCAACAACTAAAATGGTTCAAATGGCTCTGAGTACTATGGGACTTAACATGGCTCTGAGCACTATGGGACTTAACATCTGTGGTCATCAGTTCCCTAGACCTTAGAACTACTTAAACTTAACTAACATAAGGACATCACACACATCCATGCCCGAGGCAGGATTCGAACCTGCAACCGTAGCGGTCGCTCGGTTCCAGACTGTAGCGCCTAGAACCGCTCGGCCACCCCGGCCCGCCGCAACAACTAATGGGAGAGGCTAAGGAGATATGCCCTCTCTCTCAGGACAGCAGCATCCTCGTACAGAGGTCGAGCATGGTGCGCTCTGCACAGTTCGTGACTTCAACTGAAGCAATCAAAGCCGGCCGGAGTGGCCGAGCGGTTCTAGGCGCTACAGTCTGGAACCGCGCGACCGTTACGGTCGTAGGTTCGAATCCTGCCTCGGGCATGGATGTGTGTGATGTCCTTAGGTTAGTTAGGTTTAAGTAGTTCTAAGTTCTAGGGGACTGATGACCTCAGAAGTTAAGTCCCATAGTGCTCAGAGCCATTTGAACCATTTGAAGCAATCAACATCATCAAGCAGGACCGGTGTTATTCAAGTCTCAGACGGAAATGTCCCTTTGCAAATGTTGAAGATTGTACTTCAAGAGAACAGTTCGTTAATTAGTGCATCAAGTGTTATCACTCATGTAAAAAATATCTCATCTGTTGCAGTTCCAATGAGCCATCTCCCAGAGCAGTTAAAGAAGTCAAACGACTGTAATTTAGTCTGACCATAACAAAAATGATTATCCGCACGAATATGCATAACAGCAAAAACTAGTTTTTTCAGCTCAGAAAAACAATTCCAGATGTTAAAAATAAACATATCCTCATTCTCCAAGTCTTGCACAGGTTACCATTTGTGCTGTTAATTAAGATCACATTCGTTTCTCCCCAATATTTCTACAGCACCACAAAGGCGTTCAAATTTCGATCTCCACAATGGTTTGCCTTTTTTTTAAATCCACCAACTGCATTTCAAAGTTACCAATGTCAGTATTAAAGGAAGAAAAACTCAATTGTGCTGGAGCAGCGTTAATAGGTATTTAACAAACCCTAACATCGCTTTCCTCCCCTCATATTTAAAAGTGCTATTTTAAAACAGCAAACGTCTCCTCACCGAACTGAACCCATTATTAAGAGTAGTGCTGGCCGCTGTGGCCGAGAGATTCTAGGCGCTTCAGTCTGGAACCACTCGACCGCTACGGTCGCAGGTTCGAATCCTGTCTCGGGAATGGATGTGTGTGATGTCCTTAGGTTAGGTTTAGGTAGTTGTAAGTCTGGGGGACTGATGACCTCAGATGTTAAGTCCCTTAGTGCTTAGAACCATTTGAACGATTATGAAGAGTAGTGGGGAATGAAATAGGGTTTGCTATACCGGGCTTAGCTCCTGCAGTGTCAGCGCTTCGAGGACGCCTAACACAGAGGGGACAAGTTTCTGGAACTCAGGCAGCTGCGCTCATACCATCCTCCAGGAGCCATCCCAAGCGCCGATAGGGGCTGCAGGCCACACGGTTCTACTCTCTTGCATAAGGCACATGTTCAAAAATAGATCTGCCTCAGTCCCTGTGTGATTTTCAGGGTAGTGCTGAGAACAAACCAGACCAGTTTGCTCTGAGTAAGTTTCGAGGGACAGGAGACAAATTTCTCACGGATTCTTTCAATCTGGATTCACAGTGGAGTGCCACCTCCACAATGTTGCTGCCATTCACGTCTGATTTTGGGAACCCAGAAGCTTCCAGCTGTGTACTTAGAATGCTTGTGGCCTCCTCACCGAAGAAGACGCGAACTCTGCCGTCGTAGCAGACTTCTGGACATGTAAATTTATTCCTGTTTAACTTTCAAATGGTTACATGCCAGACTTAGACAATTTTGCTCCCTACAGTACTCTGACCTTCATAAAGAGTGTTTAAGGAATATAGACTCAGTTAGAATTTAACCATCATTCATGCACTAGAATTGTTATTGTTCCATTTGAAGAAGTGGCTTAATTCATGTTTTGTATCAATACACATTTGACTAGATGTGCTGTTAATGTTGATAAAAGGACTTTTTCAATCATTGCTACCTCAGTACATTTTGTGCCGCCAACAGTGGACATACCAGAGTTGTACACTGTTCTTGACGTTATTTAATCTGGATGTTTTAGAGGAAACTGTGAAGAAAACCGGCTTCACACATCTGCTCTGATCCATGTAGTCAGTGCTTGCACGTGTCTTCCACTTGACTGCACGCTCATCATGACGTTGCTTACAGCATAATAGAACCGGTAGATCAATCTGCACAAGTGTTGAAGCTAGTCCGGCAGATTCGGCGTACCACAAACCACTAATCAAGCATCTGGCAGCCATCTCCATACTGCCTCTGAAAATCTACTACCGTCTCTTCGAGATCAGCTCCACAGTCAGGGGTTTCTGGTCGGCGCCACTAGCCCTCCAGCCACTCAACAGGAAGTTCGAATCATGAGGAAACTACATTGTACACATAGAGCACGATTTCCTGACTCACAGCTTCTCAGGTAGTGATGAGCAACATTTTCTTTTTGGTCTATATAGACCTGGCCATTTATTACCTATTGCAATGACCTGCCATACGACAAATTGCAGATAAGTTTATTTGAATAGTTTCACTCTCAAGTGCACATGGCGGCAGCCCACCACATTTTTGTTTATCTGTAAAAAAGTCCAATCACACAGAGAATGGATTGCCGCTCTACAGGCTTTATCTCGTGTGCGCCGTTCCCAGTGCAGTGATCCAAGGCAAGCGATCACATGCAATTCCATTAGTTAAAGATATGATTTTAGTGCGCAACCTAGATGACAGTCTTAGAACCCATCTCTTGAAACTCAAGCACACACGTCCAGAAACATCTCTCAACAGGGCATTCAAACAATCCCTTTAGTTTTCAGCTACCTACAGAACCCCTCACAAGTATTGGCAAATCAGACAATACGTCGTCCTCCATCCCAATTACAAACATCTGACTGATCTGACGTAGCAAAGTTCACCCAGAGACACGGCACATCGAATTGTCTCCAACAGCATTATTTTATGAGTCATCAGTGACACCAAAGTCATTACGAGTTAGCAAAGTGCACCTGTTGTTGGAAATCCGAACATAGTGCTGAAGTCTCAGTCACTTTTGAAGATGTCAGTGAGCTGCTCACGCATGGACGCCTTAGACATGTGGACAGACAACATGAAGGAACTGCATCCAAAAGTAGCGTATGTTCAGTCAGCACTCCTGCACACTGCAGAAAGTCTCTCTTTAACGATCAAAATCAACAACACACCCATCTCCTTGCAGACAGAGACAGGGTCCACCAGGACCATTGTTGACTAGGGACCATATTATAGCGTGGGGCACCCCCTTCCAAACTCTTTGATACCTCTATAGGGAGTTACAGCAATGACCTTACAAAAATTACTGGACAATTTGCAGTCCAAGTATCAGTCACAGAATATCACAGCCAGGATTTTGGTGTTGGATGCCCCAAGAGCTGTCTGTCTCTTAGGCATGGACTTTTTTAACACTTGGATTAGGAATTGACGACTCTGCACCACGGTCAACTACCTTAGTACAAACCCATACCCCAAGAACCTTTTTTTAAGATTCGACTCCGTATTTTCACAATCTTCTTCGGGCGTTTGACACTTTCAAGCCCATGTCACCCTTCTTTCATTGGCAATTCCAATGTCTTATAAGGCTAGAAATGTTCCTTTTGCAATTATGGCTAAGCTTCAGGAGAAATTAGAGTGCCTACAAAAGGAGGGCTTCCTTACTACAGTCCCAGACAGCCAGTGGGCCACACTTATTGTCATTATTGAAAAATCAAATGGTACCTTACGCATTTGTGTAGATTTCAAGATGTTCATCAAGAGCCATTAAGCTGCTGATGCATGCCTAATACCCAAGGTACAGGACATCATGGCCCATTTAGCGGATCGAAAAGTGTTTGTAAATATTGACCTGAGGGCCACATAGCTCCAGTTTCCACCGATTGACGTATCCTGGTGCATCCTAGTCATGAACACTCTCTTGTATCCAAGGACCCAACCAACCAAGCAACTCGCGCACGCGCGCCCTGACCGTGACATCGCTGGCCACAGTTCCTGTCGCGGCCGTCGGCGTCTCAGGGCGTTACCGACGACGGAAGAGGTCGCGCCATGGCTGAGCTCGGGTCCGCAGCGCCCTCTGCCTTTTGCATATAAGGAGGAGCGCTGGCCCCGAGACGGACAGTCTACTGTCGATTGTCTATTGCTGGCCTTTCGTGGAGTTTATAGGGGAGCCATTGCAGTGTTATATTTGCTATTGTATTCGACTAGGCTCAGTACACGGATTACTCTTGGATATTACTTGGACTTGTACTGCTGGTGCACGTTTCGTCAGAAATAAAGATAAGCTATCTCTTCATTCTAGCTGGAAAAATTCTGGTCATTAATTATTTTTCGGCGAACAGACATAGCTACATCCTGCTCACTAGCCAAGCTTTATACAATTTGTGGTAGCTGCCCCAAAAGTACAGCCGAGGACCTTGGGTTCGGGAGCCGTCACAAAAGTGGCGACGAGGCTTTTGGAGAAGCCATCGGACCTTCCCTCCCGACGCCGCGGTCAACCCCACTTGCCTCATCGTTCGCTTTCCGCTTGTGCACCATTTGCAAATTGTTTCTTGCTTGCGCCTAACCAAACTAACAGAATTGTTTGTGGACATTTTTTGATTACAGTTTGGAGCGCTTCGCACCTTTGTTTCATTTATTGGTATCTTGTTCTCAACGCATGGCTACTCCCGCGCCTCCACCCATTGCTTCTAGCAATCCGGCGCAAACGCCTAGTGCATCCACAGTCACACTTGAACAGATTTTGCTTTTTCAGACGCAGCAGATGACACAACTCCTGTCTGGCGTGCAACAACTCGTAGCAGCGCAGCAGCAATCGAGTTCCCCTGCTGCCGTCGGCCGAACGGACCGACCAACCTGCACGCCACCGTACAGAGCCTTCAATCAAGAGGAAGAAACTTGGCAAGAGTATACGGCCTTACTCGAATCGCACATGGCAGCACACCAACACCTAGCTCAGCTAAAACTTTCTTGGCCTCCGCCGGTGTTAAAGTGTACCGTTTATTGGAAAAACTTTTCCCGGCCTCCCGACCTGAACTTTTGCAATATGAACAGTGCATCCAGGCCTTATCGCAGTACTTTGACTCGCAAACTCTAGTTGCTGCGGCCAGATTCAGATTTTTTTCGTTATCGCAAACAGCCGGGTCAAACTTACAGTGGATCACTGACCTTAAGGGCTTCACTCGTGTCTCTCGTTTTGCTTGCGACTGTGGAAAACGTTTTGCAGATAATATGATTCGTGACGCAATAACTCAGAATGTGCAAGACATTCACATAAGGGAACAGATTTTGCGGGACCCCGATCCCTCTCTAGCTGTCTCGTAGCTGTCTTGGAGAGTAGAGCTGCATGTGAAAGTGCTCCAAATAGTTTTGACTTGCCTACCGTTCGTCGTGTGTCGGACGGACATTGTGTACAACAGAGCGACCGTCGACGGACGCAGTTGCCGCGCACACCGCGTGCTCCCAGTCACCAAGGCGGAAGTAGCTGGCGTCCCCGCCAACAGCCTTTGCGTCACAACAGACAGGTTGCTTCTTCGCGGGCACCTTTGAAATCGTGCCCAAAGTGTCATGTGCGTCACAAACGCGAAAATTGCCCATCGCGTAATTATTCTTGTTAAAATTGTGGACGGGTTGGACATGTATAATCCGTGTGCCAACGGCGTAAACGGAACTCACTTGCTTCTCGTGCTTCTGGACACGCACATTCTGTTCAGTGTTAAAGACAGTGTTCTAGCAGATGGTTTGCATAGTAGTGTCAATGTAATAAATAGTGCTTTGCCACCGTCTGTGTAACGCCAGGTGAACAAATTGTACATTGAGTTGCACATTGCTTCTCCGGCCGGAGTGGCCGTGCGGTTCTAGGCGCTACAATCTGGAACCGAGCGACCGCTACGGTCGCAGGTTCGAATCATGCCTCGGGCATGGATGTGTGTGATGTCCTTAGGTTAGTTAGGTTTAAGTAGTTCTAAGTTCTAGGGGACTGATGACCATATATGTTAAATCCCATAGTGCTCAGAGCCCTTTGAACCAATGCTGAACAAATAGCTGCCCCCTTGCACCGATTACGTCGGCGCAACGTTCCGTTTGTGTGGTCGGCCGATTGCCAAGCGGCATTCCAGAAACTGAAAACAGCACTGTTGAGTGATCGTTGCGTTGTACATTTCGACCCTTCTAAACCAGTTGTTCTTGCTGTGGATGCTTCATCCTATGGGTTAGGTGCAGTGTTGTCGCATCGTCTCGGATCAGCTGATGGCCCAATAGCTTTTGCTTCCAAATTGCTGACCACCACACAACAGAACTATTCCTAAATTGAGAAGGAAGCCTTAGCCATCATATATGGAGTAACGAAGTTCCATGAATAGTTGTATGGCAGTAAATTTTTTCTCGTGACGGACCATAACCCATAACACAGCTTTTGATGAATCAGACATTGCTTGTTGTCATATCGACTCTCAAGACAGTGACGTCGTACTTAGTTTTCCTCTGAACTTTCGCAAGATTGCACGGGCCACAGCTTCGACGTTGATTTGACTGAACTTTTGCGTCTTGTTCGCACGGCATGGTCACGTTCGCCGACGAACATTGCAAATCCCGTCGTGCGCCGTTACGTTGCTCAACGCCACGACCTGACAGTGCAACGTGATGTTTTGCTTCTTTGCTCTCCGTCGGGACAAACTCGTGTGGTGATTCCTACGTTTTTGCAACGCGAAATTTTGCAATTGCTACATCAGGGCCACTAGGGAATGGCACGCACTAAGCAACTTCCACGTGGCCAGGAATGGACAGGGATATAGAATAGTTAAGCGCTCAGTGCCGTTCGTGCATCGAATACCAGTCGGCCCCGGCCCAGAAGTTTGTTCCGTGGCCCACACCCTCTGCGCCTTGGCAGCGCGTTCACCCCGACTTTGCGGGCCCATTCTGGTGTACTCGATGGCTTATTGTGGATGCCTATAGCAAGTTTCCTTCTATCGTGGCAATGAGCAATATTACTACTCAGAGTACCGCCCATGCACTCTCGTCCATCTTTTGCACTGAACGTTTGCCTCAACTGATTGTCACAGATAACGGACCCTCTTTTGTTTCGCGGGATTTTGAACAGTTTTGTGTTGATAATGGAATCGCTCATCTCACAAGTGCTCCTTTTCACCCTCAGTCCAATGGCGAGGCTGAGCGGTTTGTTCGTACTTTCAAACAACAGATGAGCAAACTTCGCGCTATCCACACGAGAGACCAAGCTTTGTTACTCATCCTGTCATCATATCGTTCGCTGCCTCGCGACGGCCCGTCGCCGGCAGTGTTGTTCCGTGGACGTCGCCACCGAACTCTGCTCACCCTGCTGCACCCGCCCCCGCGCACGCCAGCGCCGCTGCGGCCGCACGATCGCTTTGTGCCTAACACTCCAGTGTATTTCAAGTTGTTTTCGGGCCGCCGCCGCTGGGAGCAGGGTACCATCGTACGGCTCTTGGGGTCCTATATGTATCTTTTGTCCACTCCCCCTTGGCTTGCAGCGCCGCCACCGCAATCATCTGCGGCTTAGCCCCACCCGCGATACTGCCGCGGACCACATGCAGCCCCGCCCCGGTTCCTGGATGGCGGGCGTCCCTCGCCGACCCCACCCCCGCCCCCGGCCCCGCAGCCATCGCCGCTGCAGGCGCCGATCCCGATGGAAGTCGACGCTGTTGCCCGGGCTGCTCCAGCCCGCCCTTCGGCTCTTCCGGACCGGGCCTCCATCGCCTCCACTTCGCATGGGTCATCGTCGCCGTCGGCCGAGGCTACATCGCCATCGTCTAAGAGAGTCGGGGCGCGTTAGTTGGGTCCGTCGTGGCTGCTGTGAGTTGCGTCCTTGGGGCTGTTTCGGCTGGTTCCGGCTCCAGCGCAGGGCGAATGCTGGGACGCGGGAGTCGACGACCCCCAGCCTCGCTACGTTGGCTCCCCATCGCCTCACAGTAGCCACACCCCCTTCGTCGTCAGGCCCTTGCAGCACCTGACCTATGATGGCCTTTCAAGGGAGGAGAAATGTTGTGTCCACGGACACAAACCAAGCCAACCAACCAACCAACTCGCTCACGCGCGCCGTGACCGTGACATCGCTGCCCACATTTCCTGTGGCGGCCGTCGGCGTCACAGGGCGTTACCGCCGACGGAAGAGGTCGCGCCATGGCTGAGCTCGGGTCCGCGGCGCCCTCTGCCTTTTGCATATAAGGAGGAGCGCTGGCCCCGAGACGGACAGTCTATTGTCGATTGTCTGTTGCTAGCCTTGAGTGGAGTTTATAGTGGAGCCATTGCAGTGTGATATTTGCTATTGTATTTGACTAGGCTCAGTACACGGATTACTTTTGGATATTACTTGGACTTGTATTGCTGGTCCACGTGTCGTCAGAAATGAAGACAAGTTATCTCTTCATTCTAGCTGGCGCAATTCTTGTCATTAATTATTTTTCGGCCAACAGACATAGCTACATCCTGGTCACTACCCACGCATTATACAGTTTGTGGTGGCTGCCCCAAAAGTACAGTCGAGGACCTTGGGTTTTTCCAGAACGACAAACTTCCCTTTCTTATAGCCAGTGCGCTGGCAATGTTTCAGCGATATCTACAACACCTTATTCACAATGTACGGAGGGCAACAAATCACTTAGACAACATTCTTGTATTAGGCACATTAAATTACGTTAAATACAAATTGTATCATTAACAGAGTTTTTAATTTTGCACATCGAAAATTAACTTTCCTTTCTACAAACAATCAGCTAAGATGCTCAGAACTTGGCTAACGACTTGGCTGATCTCTTCAGTTACACTGTACACGGTCCTTCAACAGATCAATCTAAAATGTAACAAGGACAAGTGTTATTTCTTTGTTCATCAAACTGAATATCTTAGACTAGTTTTCAGGGATTCTGACATCTTCCCCATGCCTCGTTATATCAAGGCAGTACAAAAACTTCTGGCTGCTACCAATACCAGCCAGGTGAATCAGTGTAGAAGAACTTGAATTACTACCGAAAGTTTATTCCCCATGTGGCCACCATTGCCAAACCACTACTCCACCTGCTGTGGAAAAACGTCAGTTGACAATTGACGCCACTATGTGCCAAAGCTCTCAGAGGCTTAAGGGTGGGGGGGGGGGGGGAGGTGTAACGGAAAATGTGAACATTTATTTAAAAAATCATTGCAGCCACATTTATTAAGGTACAAGCCTAAAATTTTGCACGTGTAAAGTAAGAGCTGTGTTTTAATGTAAACATATAATAAAATATGCAGGATTAATATTTTGCCATAAATTTTAATTTTTTAGTTGTCTTTTTTATAAAAAGCCATAGCTCAAATTGTAATCATGAAATTAATCTGAACATTTTATTGTAGTGTCCTGAGAAGGTTATAAGACCACTGAACTACAGTTTTTATTTTGTGTTACGAATTGTATGATTAACAGAGTCTTTACTTTGCACATCCAAAATTAACTTTTTTCTACATCCAGCCATCTAAAAATCAGAAAGTGACTGCAGGATCTCGTATATTTTAGTTCTAGGAGACAGAAACACGTTGCGAAGAGTTCCCGAAACTCTCATACCATTAGCACATATACTTTTGAGAAAAGACTTCTAATAAGGTAAACAATGTAAAACAGAGAAAATTAGGTTCAAAGATTTTCTTCTCATACTTCTACATGTAATAAGCTTACCTCAATTTTAAAATCCTCCAAAAAAAATGGTTCTGAGCACTATGGGACTTAACTGCTGAGGTCATCAGTCCCCTAGAACTTAGAACTACTTAAACCTAACTAACCTAAGGACATCACACACATCCATGCCCTAGGCAGGATTCGAACCTGCGACCGTAACGGTCGCGCGGTTCCAGACTGTAGCGCCTAGAACCGCTCGGCCACTACGGCCGGCCTAAAATCCTCCATACTGATACGCCTCATCCTCCAGATTTCTCTTCTCTGCTCTTGGAATCTGCATGGCCTGTATTTGCAAGTAAGACACTGATCTGTTAGCTTCCTTGACCCTGCTCTCGTCGATGGTGTAAAATACTTTTGTTGTAAAGACACCAGGATCTATACCAAACCCCTTCAGCACTTCAATTCTGTCATTATTTGAGTTATTGTAGCATAAATCTGCATCATAGACACCCATATTGAGTACTTCAAGTCCACATAATGTCCTTCTTGAGCATCTAATCAAAATGAAATTATTGAGGCTTTCATTTGAATTTTGTTTTTCCGTGAAGGCACTTTTCAATAAACCAGGGTTTGCAAGAAACGTGAATGTGGGCTTAATTGCATTCCTAACAGGTTCTGGTAATGAGTATGTGAATGCGTCACACTTCTGTTGTTGAACTTGCACCAGTCGTCTTTCGGACACAGATTGTGCATTGGTGTTTGGTCAGTGGAAAGCTTGTGGAAAAAAACTGCCCACACAGCATGCCTCATTGCCTCTAAATTATGTGTGTTTTTTCTGATAGCTTTCCCAGAAAATAACTGAAGAGAATCAATTTCTTTCAGAGTAAGCTTGCCTTTTCCTCGTAGTGGTTTTCCATCCTCAAGTACTTAACCTTTCTTCTCTTTCAACAATAGACGAAACCTACCAAAAAGCCTCTTTTGTATGTGGCCAACACATTCCAACTTTTATTTTGTTTTATTGAACGGATTTTTGTCTATTACAGCTTTGAACGAAGAGGAGTCTCCATGACTAAGGCATTTGGTATATCTAACACCATATTGGTCCTCATATCTGGAGAACATCCTCACAACTGCAGCAGCCTCCATGCCCCCACTTGAGCCACTATAATTTTTAGAGCATGCTATTGCATGCTTTTCTTGTCACAGTTTCTCATTGACTTCATTGCTGGACATTTTTCTTGTTGCCCTCTGGTGGCAGTATTTAGACATAATTTCTACATCTAGAGCTTCACCTGAGCCAATAACCAACAACAGATGCAACTCCATGTAGAGATGTTAGACCCCTTTTCATCCAGGTCCGATCTACAGACACACACAGGTCAGTAACATTTATAGGAGATTCACTGTCATGAGTATCTATCCAAGGATCTATTTCTTTTTGGTTTATTTCCACCAATTTCTCCGCTGATTTCTTCACAGAAACTTTGGCAGATCGCATGCAGCATCGGACATTTATTTATTTTTTCAAACCTTGCACAAGATGGAGTCATGTTCATGTTCATAAAATCAAACAATAAATTACCTCCTTCCCCGGCATCTCCAAGGCATCTCAGAGCATATGCTAACCTAAAAGTGCTTTCATAGGTACCAGTGTCAGTTTTTTTGCGGTAAATGGAAATTGATAGCAACATGAATTACAAATTAATTTAAAATCACAAGCTACTCCCACTCTTCTTCCTTCAACAACAATCATGCATTCTCTATTTTTACAGCTGACACATGAACACGAAAACTTTATAGACTGTCAGAGAAACTGTAAATCAATAAGTTTGAATTCAGTGGAATCCATATCAACATTATTCACGCACCTGTACAGTTCTCCTATCCCAAGTTTCGATGCCGAAGCTGAGAGTTTATGTTCTTCATTTGAAGCTGCTTCCTCTTTTTTGTTGGTAAACCGATTTCCACGAAACCTCCATTTACTAAACACAGTTTTTCCACCACCCATTATGCATGAAACTTGACTTACACGTAAAGGTTTGTGAATTCAACATTCCACCTACTAATATGCGTTAGTATTGCCATAACGTAATTAAACCACATGCAAGAAAGTTTTCACGCAAAGATATAGATGTCGGCCAGGGATATAGATGCCAGCCAATGATACAGAAAGAAAATAGCCTACACACTGACAAAAATTCCGCTGAAGCAAGCATTTTTCCAAATGTCGGAAAAAGTGACAGTGGCCGCCAGTGCAGAGTTAATCAGTTTAACAATTGAAAAGCATTTCTAAAGCTGCTATCGCGATAAAATTCAAACATAGATTAATCTGTGGAGCTCAAGAAAATAAAATTTTGGAAAAATCAATTTTTAGGGCCAAAATCCATTACATTCCCTCTTAAGACTGGCCCTTGTCCTCCCCTCGTGCCTCACAGCCTGGCAGGAGATGTGCCAGACTACGGGACGGGAACAGTCCGATCCCACGTGATTGACAGGGTGGAATTCCAGTGCTTTTGTGTCCAAAAGACTCACTGTTGCTTAGTGAAATTATAGCCACATTGAGAAAGCAGCATTAGCCATCATTTTTTGCCTTAAAAATTCCATGATTATGTGTATGGTAAGGACTGCATGTTAATCACCAAACTCTGCTTCCTTTTTTCAAAGTTTCAGCCAACATTCCCACCATAACCTCATGCGGCTTTAGTGGTAGGCCCTGTTCCTGTCGAGTTATAGCTGTGATGATAATGCTCTATCAAACAACAAGCAAATGATGATTATTTTTCCCCTGGATCATGACCCAGTGTCTGACACGGACCCCAATGTGTATTTATACCTGGGCATCGCTGCGGAAGAAGCTGTGACTAACTTTCCACTGGACGCGAACCTTCTCATGCATCACAGCAGGGAGGAACCAATCCTCCGAGAGATGCTCCCCCTTCCAGCACACTAGGCCACCAGACCACAAACATATTCAGTATCCCGAGGTTTATAGCACCTAACACAATCAGAACGAGTGCTTTCAACACTGAATGACATGCTGCTGCTCCAGCTGCACCCAGGTGGTCATCCAGACATTTCTCACCAGCACATTTTGTTGCTTCCCCACGTCAGGCACACTAGAGTGTGGTGCTTACTACATGTCTGGCCAATCACCAGGTCTATTACTCAAATTGTATCATCTTGTACAACCTGCCAGAGCACGCAGGCCAACCTTCACACCATTTCTTCCTTTGGCCAGACTCTTCCACTCTTGGGTCAAGACTTCATTTGGATCTCACGAGACTTTTCTTAGGTCACACTTGGCTCATTGCAATAGATGCAGGCAACAGGTTCCAATATGTTGCCCACAAGTCTGTCACATCAAGTAGTCAAACTATTCCGACATTTTCTACCATTTTTTGCGTTGAAGGAGTTTCTGACTTCACTGTCACAGAAAATGTTCCTTAATTCACGTCTGCAGAATTCTCTGATTTCTGTGACAAGAATGGCATCACTCGAGTTCACAAAGCACACTTCCAGTCTGCCTCAAATAGACTAGTGGAATGTTTCGTCCACGTTATTAAAGTCCAAATGTCTAAACTTCACTGTCACCATCCTCTGGACGAGACTCTAGCCCTTTCTCTGACATCCTACAGGTTAACCCTACAGCCCAGAAAATTCATGACTGGCCTCACCAGTCCCAACTTTCTATCTTTCAGTTCACAGATCACAGACCGTCTACTCAGCAAACTAGCAGCGCATTTTTTCACTTAAAGCCTCAACATGGACTCATAATTTTACTAAGGGAAGCTAACATTGGTTTGTGACAGTAACTTCATAATAACTACACAGGGCTGTGGCCGCATCGAAGATGCCTAACACTCATAAGGCGATGCTCCAACAGTTCACCAGGAGGCAACCGAAGAGCTGCTAGAGGCTGAGAGCTGCATGGACCTGTTCATTTCCGCAAGACTTCATAAAAAATAAGCCTGGCTGTATTCAAGTGTGGTATTTAGGGCAGCGTGCAGGCCAGACCAGACCAACTCACGCTATGTGAGTTTCCTGGACCAGATGCCGATCCTGTGACCAGGCCATCAATCAAGATTTTCAGTGGAGAGTCACCTCCACAACATCGCTGCCGTTCACATCTGACTTAGCAACACCACAAGTTGCCAACTGTGAATTAAGAGGATCACAGCCTCCTTGCCAAAGGACTCATCGTGGCAGACTTGCGGATTTGTTTAGCTTCCAAATAGCTGCACACTAGACCAGGGCTTCACAACATACGTGCTCGCGGAGCAAGCTGTGAGCAGCAAGGCGCGAGCACAGAGCAGCGCGAGCACGCTACCCCCACTACCGGACCAGAGTGGAGAGTGGGGAAAGTCACGTGGGGCACACAACAGCTGCCGCCAGTCAATGTAAATCCGCGGCCACCTGCAGGGATATCACTCACGAATTATTACTGAGACAAATAAAGGAGAATGTACACATGCCACATAATTTTATTAGCTTAGTGTATGCCTCTACATTCGCATTAATTTGTGAACTGTTACACAATAGAAGGTGTCACTGAAGTGTGGGATTCTCATTTATCTTGTACTTTTTGCCCTTTACAATTGCGTCTATGTTCGGAGTAATTGTTCTTGTGCATTTAAATTTCGATCAGACAATGCGTTTCTCAGGCGCGTCTTGTTACATTTCATTGCAGAGAGCAGTTGTTCACAAACATACATGGAACCGAACATTGATATTATTGTAGCCGCCAGTTTGTGCAAACGAGGAAATCTATCCTGAGGGAAGTGTCTGTAGAATTCCAAAATGTTTTTCTTGTTCTGAAATTTGTCTCTGTATTCTCTGTCACACTGCAGGTCAATAATTTCTTGTTGCAGCTCAGCACGAATCTCTTAAATATTCGCTGAATATGGAGATAACAGATCAAAATCACTGTCTAGTGCTGTCAGATCTTGAAAGCGTTATTCAAATTCTCCCTTAAGGGCAACTAAACTATGCGAATAACGTTCACAGTCTTTGTGAACATCTTGCATGGATGATAATTTAGGAAAATGAGCTAGGTTTCCTGTTTCCAGCTGACTCACCCAAAGTGTCAATTTCATTTTAAAAGCTTGTATTCGATCTACGAAATGAGTAATTAGCAGATCTTTACCTTGTAGTAAAATGTTCAAAGCATTCAGATGACTAGTTAAATCTGCTAAGAACGCGAGATCACATTCAAACGTGCGCGCGCATTTCCCCTCCCTCCCCTCCCTCCCTACTCCGCGACCTTGCAGCTGCTCGCGAGCACGTGCCTGAGCAGACGCGAGTACTCGCGCTCAAAACCGGCCAGTTGATAAGCCCTGCATTAGACTTAGACAATTCTGATCCCTACAGAACGTTGTCTTTCATAAAGTGTGTGTGTGTGTGTGTGTGTGTGTGTGTGTGTGTGTGTGTGTGTGTGTAAGGAACAAGCCGCACGGGGTAGCCGTGTGGTCTAGGGCAACTTTTCATGGTCCGTGCGGCTCTCCCTGTCGGAGGTTCGAGTCCTCCCTTGGGCATGGGTGTGTTGTCCATAGTGTAAGGTAGTTAAAGTTAGAATAAGTAGTGTGTAAGCTTAGGGACCGATGACCTAAGCGGTTTGGTCCCATAATATCTGACCACAAATTTACACATTTTGTAAGAAACCTAGGCTGAGTGGCAATCTAAACAGCCTTCAGCCAGCAGAAGTATTATTGTTCCATTTCAAGAAGGGATTTATTTTATGTTTTGCTTCAGTCCACGTTGGACTAGATGTAACATTAATGTTTGATAAAAAAAATTTGTTCACTCATTGCTACCTGTGTATTTTTCGTCCCATCATCAGTGGACATATCAGGATTGTACCCTGTCCATGACATTATTTAATTTGGACTGTTAGAAAACAGTAAAGAAAAGCAAGGAAAAATTTGGAAAGGGGAACTAATGTTCGAGGGAAGATAAAAAAATTTTTTGTTGATAACACTGTACGTCTGTCAAGATTTTTTTTTAATTTTTAAAACTATAATACAGTAAACGAATAAGTATGCTGTGTGTTATCAGCCTTCTTTTCACAATAATGAAATTATTTTCAGTTTCTTGTACCATGGACTTAATATCCAGTCAAACGTATGTAACTGTTAATTTGTGTTGTGTTGATACTTGTATCTTACTTATATTTCAAGGGTGTCAGATATTACACGCCTGAATAATGAATATGTATTGAATATTAGTCTGGAATGTGGTTGACTTAATGATTAGGATATGGGACATTGAAAATCATACATGAGTTTTGTTATTTCGGCAGTAAAATAGGTGACAGAGGCTAAATTAGCGAGGATACAGGTTGCAGACTGGCAGTGGCAAGATAAGCACTGATGAAAGGGAGGACTTTGTTAACGTTTAATATGAACTTAAGTGTTAGTAAGTATTTTCTGAAGATATTTGTCTGGAGTGTAGCGTTGCACAGAAGTGAAATTTGGACGATAAACGGTTGAGACAAGAAGATACTAGAAGATTCTGAAATGCTAAAGGAGTCTGTTGATGATCGAATAACTAACGACGAGGTGCTGAATCGTACTGTGGAGTAAATTCGTGGCACAACTCGACTAAAAGAAGGAATCTTTTCACAGGAACGATATTGAGGCATTAGGGAATCGTCAGATTGGAAATAGAGGGCCGCGTGTGGGATAAAAATTGTAGAGGGAGACCGAAGCGTGGCAGCAGTAAGCAGTCTCAGACGGCTGTACGTTGCAATACTTGTGCACAGACGGAGAGGGTGCTCGAGGCGGACCAGCGCGCAGAGCCAACACCGACTCATAGGAAGGCCTCGGTGCTTGTTCGTGACGTCACGTCAGCTAGGTACGGCGAACGCCAGGTGTGTTGCAGGCATACTCATAATGGTGGTGTCTCCCTCTCTGACACAGGAAAATGTGAAACTATTGGCGGTAATTGACCAACACACATTGTTCTGAGAGAGTTCTGCAATCAATTAATTGTGCAATTCATTACACTTCTTAACAAATAGTGTACTCAAATGTTCGAAATGTTCAAATGTGTGTGAAATCTTATGGGACTTAACTGCTAAGGTCATCAGTCCCTAAGCTTACACAAATAGTGTACTCCTGAACTTAAATTTCCACCTGTTTTAAGGATTGACATACAAAAACAACTTCATGGTCCAGCAGCAACAGAATTCGTGCTTCTTTACCTTATTTGTAAATCTGAGGAAGTTACGTTTGTACTGGGTTGCTTTTACAAGAAACTGTGAACATATTGGTGGTCTTCTTTAGGTATCTTGGTTGACTATGGGGTGAGGAGCACTGAATGTTAGTGAAATACCTTGCGATTGTACACGTTGGGGGAGGGGGTGGGGGACAGAAGAAGAGGCGAAAGAGAGATACTTGTTTCATCAAATAAATTTTTTTTATGTTATAAAGTTTCTCCTTTGAGTTGCAAGAGGGGAATATTTATCTTTTCTAATGTGCATGTTTAAAAAAGCTCAGCAGTATTTTCAATGTATCAAGCTATTTTGCTTCCTGTTTAGAATTCCTTTAGTTGAAAACGACTGCCATCTAATGACTGGAAACAGTTGGACATTTACACATGTAAATTAGTTCACATTTCCAGTGACGATGTCAAACGAAAATAAATAAAAGAAAAGAGTTAATTGTAAGCGGGTTGGGGTAAGTTTGGATAACAAAATGGATCAAGTAAATATAGTTACTTGAATGTAAAATTTCTGAAGCTTGCAATGGAGCAAAGCATCTTCTCATATTGATCTACGTTTGTTTCGACAGGATTCAGTAATAAAGAACTATGATCTTCATTTGTAGCTTTACGATAGTAAGAAAAATCTTTCATCTAAATAAAACTGCAGAATCCAAAACAATACAAAACATTTTGTCCAAAAATAAGAGATTTATAGTGATAAGCACGCCCAGGCGTTTCTGCCTGCAACAGACCTGGCGTTCGCCGTGCCTAGCTGACGTGACGTCACCAACAAGCGCCGAGGCCTTCCTTTGAGTCGGTGTTGGCTCAGCTCCATCGCACCAGTCTTCAGACTGAAGGCCACAACAACGTCAAAGCTGGAGGTGTAGTTGCACGTGATGCCTCTACTACGCACTGACTCTACTACGAATTTGCAGTGACACAGAAGCGTGGCAGGAAACAGAAGTCTTAGCCCGGTATTAGCTTGTAGTACTGGCTGGTGACACGTGGCACCGAACTGAGCGAGAGAGCAGCGAGGGCAAACGGGCTGCGCCAGCTGTTGCCGCCGGAGTGAGGAGTGGAGAGGCGGGCAGCTAGCGTGCGTCCAGGCAGCCGGCAGTTGTACAGGCGGGGCGGGCCGACTGCGGCTAATGAGTCTGCGGCGAGCCGGCAGCAGGGAGCGGCTGGCGTGGCGGCCGGAGGGAGGCTGGGCCGGCCGTAACGGACGCCCGCGCCACACACCGCCACCGAGCTGCCAGCCCACACGCAACCCAGCAGGGCAGCCCGCGGCTCACCAGCCTTCAGTACCAACTGTCACGTAGTTCTCCGAACCGGCTTTGTAGAACTTTGATGGACGCTAGTGTAATGACATTCGTTTCTGTGCGGTTGTGTGTGCAAGTGAAAATCTTGTCTCGTTTCCTACAGTTTCATTATAAAACTCTGACATACAGTGAATAACCTTAATATTCGGACACTGAGAGAATTTTACTTTGCTGCATCATAACTGTATTCCGAAGAAAAGAAAAATAAATATATCCACGTGTTATATGAAGGTAGATGTTTAGTAAAATAACAGTATCACTCATGTTTGACGTATACCACCTGTTAAATAATACGATTGAAATAAAGTACTCTTCGATGTTCACGTTAGTTTAATATCCAGACAGATGGCAGTGCCGCACATGTTTTCACCATTCACACCGGGTTAAATACTTCGAGTCAGAAGGCAAGTGTCTGTTTATAAGTGATGTTGACTGTCCAAACGGTATAATGCCACGCAAAGCTAATACTAGTTTTGAGATACGACAGCTTGTTATTTTTCTCAACGAGAAAGGTAAATCATATAGACAAATAATGCTGCCACGCTCAACATAAGTAAGACTACTGTGGCAGATATCGTCAGGCGATTCAAAAATGAGGACCGTAGCGACTTTATACTGCAAAAGGGCCAGCCATCGAAGGCGTATGCACGTGACAAGAGGTAACTAAAACGGAAACAAAGAAGGATCCTACACTTAGTGCACCCAGATTAGCACGCTAATTGTTAAACGAGACTGCCAAGAAGCTACATCCTCAAATGATTCGCAGAGTATTGAATGAAAGTGGCTGCAATGGAAGAGTGGCCAGGAAGAAACGGTGTGCGAACAAACAAAACGAAAGAAGAGATTCTGCTTTGCCAGGGAGTTTATTGCGAAGGATGAAATATGGTCGAACGAAGTCACTTTTGCCGACGACAGTAAACATAATGTTCGAATGGCTCTGAGCACTATGGGACACAACTTCTGAGGTCATCAGTTCCCTAGAACAAAGGACTACTTAAACCGAACTAACTTTTTTAACTGCCTAGTATTTGTTTATCTGAAGGCTGGGATGTGGAAACGACCCTTGGGTCCAAGTGAATCATAATACACTTAGCAAAGCTCAAAAAATGGTTCAAATGGCTCTGAGCATTATGGGACTTAATTGCTGGGGTCATCAGTCCCCTAGAACTTAGAAATATTTAAACCTAACTAACCTCAGGACATCACACACATCCATGCCCGAGGCAGGATCCGAACCTGCGACCGTAGCGGTCGCGCAGTTTTAGACTGAAGCGTCTAGAACCGCTCGGCCACTTTGGCCGACGTAAATATAATGTTTTTGAGTCGGATAGACGAAGCATGGTGTGGTGGAAGAAGAAAGAAGAATTTACAGCCACAAATATTAAACCGACTGTAAAGCATGGAGATGGCAGCGTTCTTGTCTGGGACTGTATATCGATATTTGGACCGGGCGAATCGGTGTTCATCGACAATACTAAGGACAAATATGTCGATTTGAACATATTAAAGAACAATTTACGGAAAAGTGCTGAAGCCATAGGGATATCAAACACGTTCACGTTTTACCAGGACAATGACCCGAAACATAAGGCTCGCATTGTGCAGGAATATTTGTTGTACAATTACCTCAAAGTCTTACAACCACCACCTCAGCCACCAGATCTAAACCCCATTGAGAATGTGTTGGGAGAACTGGAGCGACGTATTATAAACACACCAGTATCCTCCAAGGAAACTCTGAAGCCTCGATTAAAAGGAGAATGGGACAGTCTACATGCGGACTATTTAAAAAAATCATTTGCAGTATGCCAAAGCGTTTGAAAGAAGTGATAAAACAAAATGGCTACCCGACAAGATATTGAAACATTTAATGTTCCACAAAATCTTTTCTTGAAATGATTAGTTCTGCAAAGTGTCCGAATATTAAAGTAACGTGAATATAGGACCGAGTTGTATTTCAATAGTACTATCTTAATAAGGTTTATGCTATTATTGACGAGACACATCATGGAACATAATATTTGGTTATATGTTTTGTTTATTTTGTTACAAATAAAGTTATGATGCTACAAGGTTAACACATCATAGTGCCTGAATATTAAAGTGACCCAGTATACGAAGGTATACAAATTACGAGTGTCAGAGAAAGACCTTACGAGGGTACGTCAGTGAGAATCTGCAATCGATATTTATGATATATTGGCTATAACCAAGAGAGTTGGCTGAGACAGTCTGTTCAAATGCAAAAGAAAGAAAAGGGAAAGCACACTTTTCTGATATGTAAGGGCACTGGAAACACGTCCCAACCTCCTTTCTCCCCTGTCTTTGTGCACCACCTCCTCCCTCTCTCTGTGTCGTTCTTCTCCTCTCCCTCTTTCTCTCCCCATCTCCGCATACCCCCTCTCTCTTCCCCTCTCTCAGTTCATCATCTCCTCCCCCTTCGTCCGTCCATCATCACCTCCTCCCCCCCTCTCTCTCTCTCTCCCATCATCTCCTCCTGCCCCCTCTCTCAGTCCGTCTCCTCTTTCCCGTTTTCTGTGTCAATATCCTCCCACCCCTCTCTCCATCTCTTCTTCGCTCCCCTCTCTCAAATTCAAATTCTGTACCAGTATTCTAATCATAACTCTATAAGCCTTGAGTGTAACTTTCCTGTTTGCTAACAAGGTTTCACTTATGTATTTATATATTAAAAACTGTGTATATATGAAAAAGTATATAATCTCCATGCGTAAATGTTTATTACAGTAACGCATAAAAATTAGAATTGAATCGGAAAGGTACATTTCAATACGTTTGGTAACAATGTTTTTGGTAATATGCTTTTCCTTTATATATTACATATATACACTACTGGCCATCAAAATTGCTACACCACGAAGATGACGTGCTACAGACGCGAAATTTAACCGACAGGAAGAAGATTCTGTGATATGCAAATGATTAGCTTCTCAGAGCATTTACACAAGGTTGGCGCGATGGCGACACCTACAACGTGCTGACATGAGGAAAGTTTCCAACTGATTTCTCATACACAAACAGCAGTTGACCGGCATTGCCTGGTGAAACATTGTTGTGGTGCCTCGTGTAAGGAGGAGAAATGCGTACAATCACGCTTACGACTTTGATAAAGGTCGGATTGGACCCTATCGCGATTGCGGTTTGTGCTTGCCTTAAAACGGTCAGAGGGTGTGAACGGACAATTTAAGGCAGTTAATGGATTACTTCGCAAGAAAAACTTTGATCCGTTTGGAAAGAGGTGGCTACCAGTGATTGCCAAACACATGTGCTTAGATGTTCTACAGAAATTATTAAGACATACGACAGGATCCGCAAAAGATTTTTCTAGCCAGGTTTATTTTGGAGTGACCGTCACTATGTGTCGTACTGTAGAGAGTGCCAAAGGCAGTTCCTCAGAAACCACCTGGCCGACTCATACCAATTCCACCAGCCGAACCGCCTTTCCAGAGTGTTGGGATTGGCCTCCTCGGACGGTTTCCAACGCCTGCTAGTGGCAACAGATGGATTATTGTTTGCACTGATTATGTGACACGCTATGCCATTACAAAAGCCGTGAAAACAGTCGAAGCATTCGAGGTAGCCAAATTCATCGTGGAAAACATTGTATTAAAAGACGGTGCCCCAAGGTCGTTAATTACGGATCGAGGGAAAGTTTTTCAGACGAATCTTGTGACAGAGATAAACCGTCGGTGCAACATTACTCATCACATGACGACAGCGTACCACCCGCAAACTAACGGGCTTACTGAACGCCTTAATAAGACCTTGGCCGACATGCTATCAATGTTCGTCAGTGTTGGGCAGAGCAACTGGGATGAGGTGCTACCTTTCGTGACAACACTGCCAAACAAGACACCTCTGGATTTACGCCATTTTTTCTGGTGCATGGGCGTGAGGCGACGACGACGATGAACAGTGTGTTTCCGTTACGTCCTGATGACGTGGACGACGACTGCATCGGCCAGGTGTTAACCGGAGCGGAGGAAGCTCGGCAGTTAGCCCGACTCCGCACTTTGCAGGCTCAAGAAAACGATCGCCGAAGGTACGACGCGAGCCACCGCTCTGTTGTCTGCCAGCCTGGTGACCTCGTCTGTATCTTCACTCCTGTTCGGAAGGTTGGTCTCTCTGAGAAGCTCGTCAGGCGCTACTTTGGACCTCATAAGGTTGTAAAGACAGTTGTCTGATGTTACTTATGAAGTTGAAGATTTCGACCCCGACACAAGACGACGATAGATCAGAGATACGGTCTACGTCCTTCGAATTAAGCCCTATAAGGATCCTGCAACCCAGAGTAAATTCGAAGCTCCAGCGACAGGCAACAAGCGGAAAGATGATGAAGGGCGTAGCGGCAAAGGAAGTTCTAAGAAGATCATCGCTAGGGCGAACATCAGTCGTCGGGAGTCGAAGTAAGCAGGACCGATGACTCGTTCCCGGACTAAGAGGACGTAACACCGAGACACTGTTCTCTTAAGGAGGGAGCAATGCCGCAGAAGAAGCTGAGTAGTACTGTGGTGTAGTGGTTATGATACTAGACTGTTGCATGGAGGGTCGTGAGTTCAGAACTTATCTGAACAGTAAAATTTTAATATACTCGGTTCCAGTACATTCTAGAAGTATCCATAAATGTCAAGAATCATTGTACTAGAATGTTATGTAACTGTATATGTACCGTATGTGTTCAGGCCGGAGGCAGTTCGCTACGCATTCTTGTTTGTGCAAGTGCTGAATAAGCCTTCGTTAAGTGAAGTTAGCGTTCATCATTCACCTAATTACACTTTCTTCTCTGTGACAATAGTACATGACACCAGCGGAGATCACGCCCAAGCAGGTACGCAAGTAGTCTCCTTTTTACATATTTTTCCATATTTCTTCCTAATTTTCTCAATTTTATGTATTTTATGCAATCTCTCGCACAATCAGTTTTCGATTGTAACGCACAATTTCGTTGAGGCTTTTGACATGAGCGTCGTCGGTAGACGGTGGTCATCTTTAATCTCCGTCCGACCATTTTTAAACAGTGTGAACTATCCGTAACACCGAGTACAGCTTAAGCACTCGTCAGCGTATTCGTGCGCCATTAGGTGTGACTCCGTAAAGGTTGTCTTCAGTTACACGTTCAATTTAATGCAGATGCGTTGCTCCTCTAACTCTGTTGTGTCTAGGAATTCTGCCTACTCGGTTCGCTAGACAGACAAACAACTCATATTAATGAGTTTTATTACAATAAGAAAATTACAGACACTTATATTTGGCGATTACACAGATGTGACACAAGCAAAGGGCGACTTACGGAATGATCATTCTTTGCAGATACTGCTGCTCTCTAACTGACAAGAGTCTTTCCTGAACTGTTGCCAAAGTGCGTAACATTGACGCTGCTATCCATGTGGGATCCACCAGACGGCGCGGCGCTTATTTCCTCTCCACGCAGGGGCCGCTGCTGTCGCGTTGTCGTCCTGGAGGGAAGGTCGGTCAGCGTATGATTGGCTGGCCTCTTCACACAGCCTTCTCTTCCCTGACGTTCCCGACTGGCGTGCCGGCGCTTGCCTTTATCCCGTAACAAACTCTGCCATCTTGGAATTCGCAAACTGTGCGCCCGAACGTTCTACCCAATATAGCATTAAACAATAAGTAACAGACATACAACAACGAAACTTTCAGCAGTTACACATTAAACACAGGTGTGTGCAGGGATGCCAACAGCATTTCGCTGCAAAACACCATTGGCGTGAAATTGCAAATGGTCCAGAATTTTTTGAATGGACCTCGTACATGTTACACTTCCGACCAGGTAGCTGTCACAAATGACGCCCAGTCGTTCAGGGAGAGAGCGTCCCGCCACAAGAAAACTCTGTCATAACTTGTCGACGCCTTTGCAGGTAAATACTGCTAACAGTGTAAATGTCAGGCACGCCCCTCCCCGCCCATCCATAATTTATATACGGGGCACTTAGACAAATCAGTCATAACTTTCAGACACCTGCATGAATAGCAGAGGACCGCTTTAAGCGCCAAGTGCGTCCCTCCGCAGCGTGGTTTCTCTCTGCGCCAACCAGAAACATACTCCCACTCCTCCGTCCAACTACTGTGCTTTTTAAACCAGCTTGGGTGACCTTTTTTTCAGTCAGATATCCTCTCGTTCCATTTGGAATGAAGGCTCAAAACAAAATAAACCTACAAGTACGTAATTTCGACTGATCCACAGAATTCCAAAGACACACGCTGCACAGCTGACACACTACTGCATTTGCTACTGAAGCCTTCTCTGTGCGTTAATAATGAGTATCTCTCAAACGTGAGCAAGACTGGCCCAGCAGACGTTTCAAGCCACGACACATGAACTAAACCGGATATGTAGGCGGGAAAAAATTTAACAAAAAAATACAATTCTAGGACCACCTGGACGGTGGGACAGATCTGCCGAAAGACATGTAACTCTCGAAATGTAAGTGTACGACGTCACTATGAGACTCCTAATTAGGTATGGAAATAATCATATAGGACTTTGCTACACGCAAACATACTGAGGTATGGCCACACTGCACAAAAAAAATCTCACCTTACATACAAAGCCATAGACTCGCATAGGTCAAGATCCTATAAACTGCGCAGGTCGTTGTAGCCGAGTGGTTCTAGGCTCTTAAGTTCGGAACCGCGCTGCTGCTAGGTCGCAGGTTCGAATCCTGCCTCGGGAATGGATGTGTGTGATGTCCTTAGGTTGGTTAGGTTTAAGTAGTTCTAAGTCTAGGGGACTGGTGACCTCAGATTTTAAGTCTCATAGTGCTCAGAGCCATTTGAACAATTTTTTTTTTTTTTCTATGTAGTAAGCGTTTAATTTTTTGCTGCGCTCTGACCACCTCTCAGTCAATTTGCGTGTGCCAAAGACGTATATGATAGACGTATATGATTATTTCCAGACCTGTTTAAGAGTCTTATAGTGACATCATATGTTAATAACCCGAGAGTTATACAACCGGAAGATCTATCCCACAATCGAAGAGGTCAGAATTGTATTTTTATCGCCAGTTTCCTTCCCAGTGTAACCTGTTTGATTTATGTGTAGTGGATGGATATGAATGTTGCGCCAGTCCTGGTCACATTGCAGGGTTACTCATTATTAATGCAACTTTCCAGTAGCAAATACAGCAATATATAAGTTGTCTAGAGTGTGTCTTTGCAATTCTATGGATCAGTCGAACTTATGTACCATATTCTGATTTTCCTGTGGTTAATATACACGGCTTATACTAAGCTCATTCATAACTGTAGGGTTTATTTTGTAACTAGCCTTCATTCCAAATGGGGGCTACCTGACTGAAAAAAGGTGTCACCTACTCTAGTTTCAAAACCATGATGATTGAAAAGGGGAGGGGAAGTACGTTTCTGATTTGTCCAGAGAGAAAGGGCGAAGAGGAGGGATGTGCTTGGCGCTTGAACTGTTAGCAACATGTCCGCAAAGGAGTCCACAGGTTTCCTCTGATGATCATGTAGGTGTGTGCAAGTCATGGCTGTTTGGCTGGGTGTTCCATAGAGATATTACGGATGGGCTGGGAGGGGCTCGCTTGGCAGTTAAACTGTCAGCAGCGTTTATCTGCAAAGGCGTCGGCACGTTAGGTCAGGTTTTTGCTGTGGGGGGACGCTCTCTCCCTGGACGACTGAGTGTCATTTCTGACATGTGCTACGTTAGAGATGAGTACAGTTACAGTTTTCAAATTTTTCTACCACACCAGGGGAGACGGTCTGGCATGTGTCGACCTCTCCAGTTTCCGATGGCCACGTTCGTATGTGAAATTCCATACCGTACCGGCATTATACGGCGAAAACAGCGTAGGAGTTCCTCGAAATTTAGGTTTGTACCAGTGTTTGACTTTTACACCTACATCTTTAAACGCATTTGTCGTTATCACCGCGACCGGGAGTTCTCTCGGCGATCGCTGGCACACGCCCACACGCCAGAGTCTGAGGGAGGTGATCTGGCCTCCAGCAGGCGACTTGATTTTCGCTATAACTGTTGCAGATACTGGACGACACTCTCTGGAGGTGTGCTACAAATGCAGTAACTTTTATTGGAGTCATCAGAATTTTATTATGACGTCACATAATCTAGTAATGTATTTCTAGTACAGTATCTTTGGTTTATATAATTCTCTATGACTTCACTATTTCTACCAACCTGTTCGTTTCTAACAGTTTTTCTAATTCTACTATTAACCTGTAAATTATTTCTTCTGCAATAATCACGAAGTTTGGCGACTGTAAACTTTGTCAACAGAACGTCCATGTTTTTAGACCTTGTATTTAATACAGATAAAAAACAATAAGCACTCAAAAAAATTAAGCGTCAGTTAAATTGCGCTTGTTTGACTGTAAATGCCTTGTGAGACGACTTTTAAATATTTTCTTTCCACAGCACACTATTTTCCTTTTCGCTTATCTTCTAGTTGACAAATCTTACATTTACTTGAAAGTTTGTCCCTAGCTGAATGGTGAAAGTAAAAGCAATCAGAATCTTTAATTTCTTGACAACCAATACGTTTTTTAGAATTAGCATCAGTTTCATTTCTTACAACAGTCATTGCATCAATTACTTTTTCCAACATTTTAGCATACTATTCACTTGAAATTTGTTTTAAAAAATTCTTTTGATTAGATATATACTGTTTAAAGCGCTCTTTGTTATTATTATATATATTTCAATCATAGAATCTAGTACATTCTCTACAAATATATGAAAGCTTATGCTTTGAGCATTTGTGTGAATCAAAGTTAGCAACTGACTTCTCCACTTTGCATTTTTTACACTTCTTCAAATCTTCCATTTAATCATAAATTTTTTTATTAACAAATAAATCCACTTTCTTGTTTCTGTGTCCTAGACAATTGTGTGAATAAAATACTTTTAATTTTTTTCATTGTCACTAGCATTCCTACTATGCATTTTTTATTTCACATATGAGTCTGCAGTACAATACACATTTCGTGAAAAGTAAATTGTGATCTATAATAACACACTCTTAAGGAAATTACAGATGGAATTCCAGGTGCCTGCAGAATTTCAGTGACCGGCATCATGGCAACTGAAAAAGAAAATTACTGTACTTTCATTCCACATAAATGGAGGTCGAATCATCTATGCTGATATCTTCGAATTCATTGAAGACAGAAAATATAAATTAAGCTTGGTTTCTTGGTTCAATTACATTTGGGTGAACTTGTTCAATTAAAAAACATGTTTAGATCACAAATGACATTTTGTGCTTTATTCACTATGGAACTGCACAGTTGCGGAATGTCACCCTTGCATATTTAAAGAATGTCAAGGAGATTTGATCAGATCTTTGAACAATTATGGCCTCACATACACTGAAATCAAACACAATGAACCTCTCACTTTAGAGTATGAATACATGCAAAATGAAATAAAACCATTAGCTCTTCACAATTTAGTTCAAAAGACATGGATTTGTTTGCCCATGCAAAACTTCAAGAAACTCGTAATGAGTTTACACATCAAAGTAGTTAATGAAACTGAAGATTATTATGTAACAACTGAGGATACCTGTATATTAGTTGACTGTCTTACAACATCTGTTGAAAAGGAGAAATCTCAAAAAATTATTGAACAACAGGCTAAAGAACTAAAAGAAAGGGAGAAAATGTCTACAATTAAAAGTTGTAATATCTGATGTAGTGGACATTAAGAAAGAACATATTATATAAGTTGCCGTATCCAAGCCAGGAAAAATTATTTTAAAGTTGGTGGTATATTATCTGAAAATCTACTTTCAAGAAGATTATCAAGCTATAATAGCGGAAGACCTACAGACGATAAAATATTTTATGTCAGAAAATATAAATGTACTTTCCCACCAGGAAAGATTTCCTGCCGAAATTCCAAGTGGTAAACATTAATTACACCTTGAAATCGAGCACAGACGCTGTCAGATGATTCGTTCTTCCGCCACATACTATTTTTATCAATGGGGCCAGTCTCTCAAAGATATATGCTGGGTGATTCACCAAGTTTTTCTATGGAATTCTAGGGGACAAATCTTTGTCCCCTGCAGATATTTCTCAGCATTTACAGGCATCAATCCAGAGGTTTGACCGCTGCTTACAATTGTTTTTTAAAGTATTCATAAACAATACAAATTTCATCTCCATTAAGGTTGTATAAATAATTCACGCATTCATCAGTTAATTGATTTATGAATGCAGAAATTATATCTTCTGCACCATCAGGATAACATAGAGATAGAAAGAATGAAAGTGTCACCTTCCTTATTCGCACTGTATTTTACATTTATATAGAAATTTTTTAGTAGATTTGCAAAAAATATGCGGAAATTTAAAGGGGGACCGCCAGTCCTCCTTAAGAGGTAAAGAAAAATCGGCTATTTTTGTCAATTAACCAGAGATAGCTAAAGCAGACGCAGTCTGAAGCCCAATGCAGCTAGAAAGGCTGGCTACTGCCGTCAATCACCAACTATTACTTTATCTTTATTTACCCAACTGTTGTATGAATTATCAAAGCCCAACCATTTCACATAAACCTTATCTCCTTTCTTTCTCAGAACTTTTTCAACCAGATACACATCTGGATATTTCGTTTCCTTTAGCTCTTGCTCAAAAAAATTAGCTTCAATATCTTTCAGTTTATACTTGGTTGGATTAGAATGAATAACATCTTCAATTTCGAAAATTTCTGTTGACCAGTTGGTAGTATATCCGTTTTCAAAAAGTCCATTAAGTTTACTGATCCCCACTTTATCTCGTTTTTGAAATTTAGCCTTATCGTTAGGCACAATGATGCCTATCTTATAGTTCTTTTCATTAATCTCTATTGGCTTCATTTTTATAGTTCGAAAAACTGTTATTGCATTTGTCGACTAACTTCGAGACTAGATCGACCCATTTATAATTTTTTTGGAGATAAAATTTCTGCCACATGTTTTCTTTCAATGTTCTGTTAAATCGTTCAACAACAGATGTTTGTAATTCCGTAAAAGTTTACTAATTATTAATGCTGTGGTACTTCATCAGCTGATGGATCTCTTTATTGTTGAATTCTTTTCCATTATCAGTCTGTAAATGTTTTTGGCGTCGGGCGCTGCATATTTTTTCAAATGCATCAAATACATTCTCAGCTGTTTTATCTGTAAACGGGGTTAGCACATGCAAATTTAGAAAAGACGTCAATAACAGTTAACAAATATTCATATTCTCGAGTTATCTTCGAACTTCCTTTCAACTTGCCAGAGTCCATTTCGACTAGATCGGCTTGCCATAGATCATCTATACCAAGATAAATTACATTCCTTCATTTAAAATTTTTTCTCATCGCTTTTTGTAGTTCATTAATGATTTCTTCATGAAGCAATTGGCATGAAGTATTGAGGACTGAAGGGCCGAGAACACATTTAGTGTGCAATTTGCTCACCCTTTCACTGACAGCTGTCTGATTGGCGAGGCTGCTTTGGCCATCTACAATTTTTTTTAAGAATTTACTTTTCTTCCTTTTACAAATTGTACAAGGACCTTCAATTCTTTGACACCATTTTTTGTTATAACTGTGTGAGGTTCATGAATATCACTTAATTTTTAACCCTTCAAACAGTAGATGTGTTCGTCTGTTTATATAGATAAAAATTTTAATAAAGTTCAAATCACTCTAACGACCTCAATACTTCTAGATCCTCACCTACTTTCTTCTCTATGCTTTTATTAATTTGCTAATCTAATGATATAAGTTTACTTTCTAATGAATCTATTTTATCTAATGCATGAACGAGAGTTGTTTTCGTTTTGTTTATTTCTTTATTAAGATGTTTCATGATACCATCGATAATATCATTTCTTTGCTTTAAATCTCAGAGAATCTTGCAGTAATCTTCTTTATTGACATAACTACTAAATTGTGTTAGAATATGTTTTGTAACATATTCTTTCCTAAGTATTGTTTGGTAACAGCATCATAACCATTTATTGGATCTTTTATATTCACTTTCTTCTACCTTTAAATCGATATAACCTTCACTTGCATTAAAAATGTTTTTTTTTAATTCTTTCTGAAATTTCGTGATTAAATCATTAATTTTTGGTTTGAAAATCTCCTGATTACTGAAAATCCTTAATGAGTTTATTTCCAAAAATGTCCATTTAGTAAATTTAAAATGTCACTATACTTATAAGTTTTGCATAACACCTTCAAAACAAACAAACACAAATGACCACAAATTACCTCATCGAAATTTCGATTCTCTCGCTACTGTAGTACAGATCATTTTCTCCCAGGTAGTTAACGAGCTGTTTGGGAATATTTCCCCCATATGAATAGAAAACGAGTTTTTTATACTTATTCCTATAATAGCAGATCCAATGGGTGCCAGCATGGTCAGAAGTATCTAAATTAACTATTCCACATTCTGCATTTTTCACTTTATTTGGCAATTCATCAATCATATAAATACCTCAAAGGTGTTTACTTTTTTAATTTTTTAACTAATTTCTCTATATCGAAATTAGATAAAGGATTGTTAAATTGTTTAATCATTTTCCGAAGTTCTTTTTTGCTTTTTTGAGTCCAGGCCACCGGTCTAAGCTGGCTCCAGGTGGCGCAGCTCCAGCTTTCTTTTCCATTTCCAAATTATGTCTTTTTTGCTCTTCTAGCTCTTTATCGGCTATCTTCTTGTTTATGACTGCATTTGCGATTGCTGCAGATCCACCTGCAAGTGAACCAGTAGTTGCTAGATATGGTAATGCAGCCAAAAGTAAGAGAAGAAATCCACCTTTGTGTTGTGTTAATCCTTTGCCTTCCTTCTTTTTTATTAGATATTCAATAACCTTTTTGACAAGAGGAATACCTAGTGTAATGACAAAATTACCCCCAACTTTAACTGTCTCTTTCTCTTTCTTTCTTTTTTGTACATCAGTTAAAAATCGTTCAATCACGTTTAATTGAGTATTATTCAGTGGAAATTTAATTGATTTTGGCTTAGTTTTGCCACTAGGTAGCAAAGTATAATCGATCGAAAAGCTCTTCATTTATATAGATTACAAATTTAATACAGATTAAACTCCCCTACCATTGTCATCCACGCCTAAACCAGCGCTAGCTGTGCCCATTTCTGATTTTCTATTTCCATACATTATACCTCTAACTGCAGCTGCAGCTATTTTTTCACTTGCATCCATTCTTTCTTTTGCGGTTAGCTGAAGTTCTTTATCAGCTTCATGTGTTTTTTCTAAATCTTTATGATCTCTGTAGGCAATATCATGAATTTTATAAGCCCTATCTAGTGGATTAATTCTTGGATCGCTGCATGCTAGTCTTTCTTCAAGTTTAGTAACCAGCCCACATTACTCATAGCCAGGTAGATGCAACTCAGGCATTGGTAAGTTATTTAAAATCCAATTGACTAACCCTTTACCATGTTTTTCGCTCTTCCAAAATGAATGAGGAAGATTATTCAAAATTCTAATCAAATATGGGATTCCTTTTGAATTGTTGATGACAGATCACTAAATTCATTTGTCAGCTTTTTCATTATTCCAACTCTTCCATTGGGATAATTGGTATTTCCAGCTAGTTCTTCGCCATGAATAACTGCCAATCTGTCAATTAATTGACAGACATCATCCATCCAAACATATTCCATCGGTTTTTCTGTATACTTTTTTTACTAAGCCTTCACTTTTTTCTCAGCGCCACCTGAAGCAGTCTTAGAACTGCATTCAGCTGAACTTATTTCTGAAGAATCTACAGTTAGTCTTCTTTACTTTGGAAAATAGTCATTAACTGAATCGAAATTCTCATCCATATCTTCCATAGTGGTATTCTTTTTAGTCAAAAGAGTCATTTGGCCATCGGTTTCTTCATATATTTTTTCACTAACTGTTAATTTATCTCATTAAAATGTTACTGGTAATCTTCCTATATATTTAAAGGCATCAACAGGCCTTAATCTAAAAGTAGTATCTTCGCTATGGTTTACATGTTCTAGCATTCTTTCACTTATATTTTTGACAGCACCTTGAGATTTTTTTTCTTTTTCATATTTATTCAACGCATCTTGAATTTCTGATTCATTTAATGTATAGTCATATTTACTAGGAATATCATCCAGTAGCTGTAAATCTCCAGAATCTTCATGATGATGGTATGGAATCATTTGCTTTTCCACTTCTCTGTTTCCTTCAATAGCTTACAGAGCATTATCACCTAATCCCTCGATATCTTGTTTAAGATGTTCAATAGCATCGATAACTGGTTGATGTTCTTTTCTATATTTTTCATATTCCATTCTTGGCTGTTTCTTCCATTTTTAAACCTTCTTTTAATTGTTCCTTTACTCTTCTATTTCGTCTGGCTTTTTTAACAACCTCCAGGTCGTTTTTGTAAACATTTAAAAAAAGGAAGAAAAACATATTTATAAAAAATTTTAAGATAACACATTTTCGTTATACACTTTTCGAAATAGTATTAACCACCTGTATTTAGACTGTCTGTAGTTTCTTCATCAGACCAAGGGCAATTAGTGTAATGTCCATTAATATTTTCTAAATTTTCATATTTTTCTAAATAATCTAGAGTTTCTTTAAATTCATTTACATGTTCAGGCAAAATATTATCACTGTGGTCTAACAGATATGTAATATCGTTTTTTAAGCTGTCCATCTGTATAGTACAAAAATTTAATAAATGCTGTATTTTATTTCTGAACTTCCCATCATTCAGTTTTCTTGTCATATCTATCACAATAAAACCAACCTGTTCATTCAATCATTTCCACCTATTTCTTTAAATTCATCAAACTTCAAATCACCTCCAACAAACTCATGGTAATTGTGATTTAAAATTGTATCATCTTGTCTAAAGACATGTAAAAAATTTAGATTATCTCTTACTAACTGTTTAGGTATTTTTGAGTAAGTTTGAGCCAGACAAAATCAATCTATTTCTTTATGACTTCCTCTAGTGAAATATTCTCTAACTATATACTGATTTTCTAGAATGAAGTCATCGAAACTACAACAGAATTGTCTTGACATATATAATATATATTGTCAATAATATATAACTGTCAATCAATAATGTTGTTTTTCCACATCTGCTCAGTCCAATTATACCACATCAGACTGAATTTGGTAAAACTTACCCTGTCAGGAATTCTTACTTTTGGCTCCCAATCACTTTTCGTTTAATTAAATAATTTTTAATAGTAAATGAGCAGATTATTTCAATTGAGTGGTAAGTCTTCTGTTCTAAAAAAAATTGACTGTACCTATATGAGACAGCTTTAGTAATGTTGCATTAGTTGGTTTTTATTCAACTTTTCTAACTCTGAATATTATATCAAGAGATAATAAACTTTACTGAGATGGAGAAACAATAGAAATTCCAACTGGTCAGTATAGTTTGAAAAATTTGGAAAAAATTATTCATTCGAAAAAGACTAATATTCACACTAAAGCAGATGAAATTTTAAACAGAATTACTATTGAGAGCGATGTAAAAGTGTATATGGATATAAAAGATAGTGTTGGAAGTACGCTTGATTTTAATTACCAAATTGTTGAGGCTAATGAAAAGGCTGTGGCTAAGAACGTCCCCAAAATTATTCCTTTCGAACTGATGAATATAATGATCGTTTTTACAGAGTAACTAATGTCATTGCTTCATTCAAGCCTAACTCAGAATTTGGCTGGGCCAATAATTCACAAACAACATTATCCCATAAATATTCCAATCTTTGATCTAATTCAAGATTTAGAGGTTACTGTAACTGATGAAAATAATAATTTGATTGACTTTAATGGTGCTTATGTAAGGGTTATTTTAGAAATTTATTTGTATTTTTTGTTCTTAAATAAATCATGAACAAAGTCGGAGTTATCAATTTTACTCATTCCCAATGAATGAGAAGACTAAAAGAACATAGGTATTAATATAAGTATTGGAGGTGGTTGGGTTCATCCTAATCATGCCCAATTATACATAAACTTCAGTATTATTGGAACTGATGGTACAGATTATCGGACTTATAACGGAAAATCCCATAAAAAATTAATCGATAATTATGTAGAAAAATTATTCGATGTTATTGCCCTAGAGAAAGGAAACAATATTTTGTCTAGGGTGTGAATTTCCATTTATTTCTTCATCAGCTCTTATTCGATTGACGTCTGCTCTAGCCAATGACCGAACCATGGAAGGACTTACTCTTAATAATGGAAAGATGAAAAGTAAGAAAAATGAACTGCTTTATCTGTTAGAATTTTTTGGTGGATTTTTTAAAGATGATAAAGAAACGATGTGGGAAGGAGATTTAACAGTAATTTTTACATGGTCATCGAGTGCTGGAGCTTCTGTTCTTCGCTGGGCAGGTCGCACTCAAGCAGGAGTTGAAGATGTGACAACACTTCCAAAAGAGGGTAAAATTGTCTTAGAATCGACGGACATTCGTGTTTAAGGAGGGGGTAATTCAGACCTTGAGCTTCTTGAACGTACCCTGACTAAGGTGAACCCGACATTTCTTACCTAAACTGTTCTCCTTGACAACAGTTTACCAGGTCTAATATACGCATGATAGAGCATGGCCCCAAAAAACGAGAAGTAAATTTACTAAGATTCCCACCGCGTACCTGCGTGCCTTGGAAATTGTGGACATAAACATGGTCCCCCGGCTGCTCTTAAAGGTTTCCTGATTACGATTATAACGCTCTACTTGTTTATTATGAGTTCTGAGTATATTAGGCCTGGTCCGATTCCAGTTTTCCTTGATAACACGCAGATTAACGTCGGCTTGAATAAGATCTTGAATTCCTCACAAGTTCGAAAGAGGGGAATTAACTGAGTAGGAAAAGATCAAGGATGCAGGAGTAGCTCGTAAGGCTTCATGACTGGCGGTAATAAAGGCAAAACTAAGCCAGGGAAGACCGGAGTCCCATTTCCTGAGTGTTTTCTGATTATAAATAACCAGAGAGGACTTAAGATTCCGATTAACTCTCTCCGCAAAGGACCCCTGGAGATAATACAGGGTGGTGGTGACATGTTTGACACCACTCTGAAAACAGAAGGCCTTAAAAGGGCCCGAAAGAAAGGCAGGAGCGTTATCGCTAACTGCTTTGGTGGCCTAAAAACACTGAAGATACTAGTTAAATGATTAATAGTGGTGGTAGCGGTAACGTTACGGCTCGGAAGGAGCCAAGTAAACCTAGAGAACACATCGATTACAAATAGTACATATCGATACCCTCTTTTAGTATGTGGTAAATAATAATCAATACAGAGCTTGTGCTTGGAAGAGGACTCTCGTTCAGAAATCAACCAACCTTGTTGAAGAGCATTGTTGGGTTTGGCTACATTACACAAGCAGCATTGGGATACCATTTGTCTCACATCCTGGTCCACGGAGGGACAAGTTAGATGCTCCTTGATTTTTTGGAGAGTCTTATAAGTCCCTAAATGTCCACCCATTCACGAATCATGAAAATAACGAAAGTCCGGACGTACCAGAATTATAGGTAAACAGATCTTAGACTGCTTAGCATTGGCGACCTTCCTGCAAAGAATGCCCCTTTGACCTCATACTCGTCCGACAGCTCTTCTGCCAACACACGTTGCTTAATACCAGCCCAAACAGGGTCCTGATCCTGAAGATGAGCAACGTCTTCGAACAAAAGGGGAATTTCACCCCTACACCATGCAATTAAGATTGTCGCGTTCCACCTGCTCCCTTCTCTCCCTAACCGTACGGCCAGTTTTACGCGGCCTAGCCAATGCCCGGCTCAACGCTTGATTGTCGCTTTCCAATTGGAAAACCCGGTGTTCAAGGTAGAAGCGGTACTCCTCTAAGGCAAATAAAGCGGCCAATGCCTCGTACTGGTAGACAGAGTACTTAAGCTCGGCATCAGTTAACCGACGAGGCGTGGAAGCTAATGGCTGCCTCTGCTCCTCAGACTCCTGACAGCTGAAATCCCCGCATTAGAGGCGTCAGTCTGCACAATAAAATTTTTAATAAAATCGGGTACTTCAAGAACCAGCGGGTTAGCTATCGCTGTCTTAATGTGCTGAAAGGCAGCCTCCTGGGCGGATCCAGATTCAAAACGCACACCCTTTCGGCGTCACAGATTTAAGGGTGCCGACAACTGAGCAAAATCAGGAACAAAGCACCTAAAGTAATTTGCCATGCCTATAAATTTAGCAATTCCCCACTTATCAGTAGGAGGAGGCAATACCCGCAGGGGTTTCGTTTGCTCTTGGTCAATACGAATACTCTGACCCAACACAATTAGGCCTAAGAAACACACCTCCTGCTTAGCTAGCGTGATTTTACTAGGCTTAACAGTTAGACCGGTTCCCTATAACCTCAAGAGAACTTGCTGGATATGCTCCAAATGCTCCTTAAACGAAGGACTGTTAATAACAAAGTTGTCCAAATAATTATAGACACAGACTAATTTCAAGTCACCAAGGATATTACCCAACAAACGAGATAGCTCCGCTGCTCCAGTAGCTAGTCCAAAAGGAACTCGGCTAGACTCGAACAAGTTCCAATCAGTACAAAAGGCAGTAACATGTTTACATTCCTCAGCCAAAGGAGTTTGATAATAGGCCTGATTCAAGTCAATGACCGTAAACCAGTTAGCGCCGGCAAACCAAGTAAAAGAATTATGCAGATCCGGCAGCGGTACTGAGTCAAGTAGAACATTAGCGTTCAAACGGCGGTAGTCAACCACAGATCTGTAATCGCGCCTCTGATCTTTAGGTACCAAAAATATGGGAGAAGCATAAGCCGAAGTAGAGGGCCTAATCACTCATTGTTGGAGCATGGGAGAGATCTTAGCCCTGAGTATGTTCACCTTTGGGGGTGAGAGGGGATGTGGAGATTGCCTAACCGGAATACCATCGAAGAGACAGATATGATATTCGAGAACGCTAGTGACACCGAGGTTATCACTAAGGAGTTGGGAAAAACCGTGCAACAGCTCGCGCAACTAAGAGGCCAGATTGGGCAAGAGATGGGGCAAATCAAATTCATTAGCTGCAACCTCCACCTCGAAAGCCCCGGCAGTCTGCCGTACACTAGGTTTAGTGCAGTCGCAAAGGCCAAACTTCCTGAATGAGATTTTCACTCTGCAGCGGAGTGTAAGCTGATATGAAACTTCCTCGCAGATTAAAACTGTGCGCCGGACAGAGACTCGAACTCGGGACCCTTGCCTTTCGCGGGCAAGTGCTCTACCGTCTGAGCTACCCAAGCACGACTCACGCCCCGTCCTCACAGCTTCACTTCTGCCAGTAGCTGTGGAGCTGTGAGGACGGGGCGTGAGTCGTGCTTGGGTAGCTCAGATGGTAGAGCACTTGCCCGCGAATGGCAAGGGTTCCGAGTTCGAGTCTCGGTCCGGCACACAGTTTTAATTTGCCAAACTTCCTGCTAGGAGGAAATTTAAAGGAAAAGGTGTGTCCGGAATAATCCAAGATCAACCCAGTTTTATGGATGAAATCACACCCCAATATCAAATTAACAGGCAGTTCTTTAACCAAGGCTAAAGATATAGACCAGGAAAAATCTGCACCCGATATACTCCGCCGTACCCAACCCTGCAGAGATAACCCCTGGCGATTGGCCACCCAACATCTCTGCACCGGCGAAGAGTCCGAACGAAGTTTGGTTAGATGCCCAAATTCTAAAAACTACTCAAAACTCAATAACGAAAAGGAACTACCAGAATCCAAGAGCGCACAAACGGGCTAGCCACCTAACCGAGAACATACAGAAGGCAAAACAGGTGATGAGAGAACGACCCCCCCCCCCCCCCCCCCAGGTACGCCAAGGCCTAAAGGTTCGAACCCGAGTTCGCGGGCGAACCCGGCGTCATCTATTGGCTCTAGGAGCACGAGGCTGAACACAAGAGCGTACCAAATGAGCTGTACTGCCGCATGTTAAACAACGCTGGGGTTCCTTTTTGATAACTTGAACTGATGCGGATAATCGGAATCGTCCCCTACGTGGCTCTCAAGGGATAATGCGGATGCTGCTATAACCACATTACGGAGCTCTCCCCAGGTTTCAGGCTGCTTACAGAAAAGAAAATGCCACTTATCCGCAGATCTCATTCGTTTAAGAAAGACAGAGACTAATTCATGTTCGGATAAAACAATCAATAAGGCCAAAGAGGCTGTCTGAACCCTATCGACATACTGATGTAACTGCTCCTCACCCCTCTGCACTTCCCAAATGTAACGACACTTGTGTTGTTTCCGAACGCCAGTAGTTAACCTTTGACTAATTATGAGCTCCCTTAATTGCTGCAAGGAAGGCTCTTCCGTCATGGCACGTGAGAAGAGGTTCTGCAACTCACGTCTAGCTAGCAGGTACAACAACGACAAAATTACTTGGTGCGGAACGCGAAAGGAGGCCGCGTGTTGCTCTAGACGAACCAGCAACCATAACAATTTCTCCACCTGATCAAGTAGCTCTACAACCAATTCAGTAATATCGTGAAAGAAATAAGTCAGAGGATTGGGCAAATTAGCAAACACAGCATCTGACTTAACAGAAAATGGAACGGTGCTCTCATGCTCTTGCTGATAGCGGACATCGCTACCTCCAAACTTCCTATCATCCAACTCCAAACACGTAAGCTTAAACTGTAACGCTCTTATCGGAGTGCCCAGTTCATCGGTAAATGTTTTATGGTGATCTCCCAAATCTAACGTACTTAAATAGTGTCGGATGTTCCATGCGGCTTTTCGCGGATGATGCTGTAGAATACAGAGAAGTTGCAGCATTAGAAAATTGCAGCGAAATGCAGGAAGATCTGCAGCGGATAGGCACTTGGTGCAGGGAGTGGCTACTGACCCTTAACACAGACAAATGTAATGTATTGCGAATACATAGAAGGAAGGATGCTTTGTTGTATGATTATATGATAGCGGAACAAAGAATGGTAGCAGTTACTTCTGTAAAATATCTGGGAGTATGCGCACGGAACGATTTGAAGTGGAATGATGGTATAAAATTAATTGTTGGTAAGGCGGGTGCCTGGTTGAGATTCATTGGGAGAGTCCTTAGAAAATGTAGTCCATCAACAAAGGAGGTGGCTTACAAAACACTCGTTCGACCTATACTTGAGTATTGCCCATCAGTGTGAGATCCGTACCAGGTCGGGTTGACAGAGGAGATAGAGAAGATCCAAAGAAGAGCGGCGCGTTTCGTCACAGGGTTATTTGGTAAGCGTGATAGCGTTACGGAGATGTTTAGCAAACTCAAGTGGCAGACTCTGCAAGAGAGGCGCTCTGCATCGCGGTGTAGCTTGCTGTCCAGGTTTCGAGAGGGTGCGTTTCTGGATGAGGTATCTAATATATTGATTCCCCCTACTTATACCTCCCGAGGAGATCACGAATGTAAATTTAGAGAGATTCGAGCGCGCACGGAGACTTCCCGGCAGTCGTTCTTCCCGCGAACCATACGCGATTGGAAAAGGAAAGGGAGGAAATGACAGTGGCACGTAAAGTGCCCGGAAATCGGCTACCCAATTAGTTAAATGCATCAACTGTGCCCGCACCCGATCCAGCTGCCTGTCACTAGGTTAGGTTCCCTCTAGCAGAGATATAGTGTCCTCAAGGCCCTTAATAGCCTCAAACAGAAGTTCAATCGCCGCTCCTGTCTCACCGACCACCGCCGACATGACGTCAACCAGCTGCAGTATGGCAGCGTGCGAACGGGCCACCAATTCCGGAACACTTCCCTCAATCGGTTGGCACCGTATTGTTAACTCGTAGGTGGTCTTTCCTGAGCAGGCTGATCTTCGGACACTGTCTGACCGCCATTTCAACATGAACCTGAAACGAGTCACACGGAGAGCAATACGGTACCCACCAAATACAAACAGAAACATAAGTGAAACTGACAGCAACTAGAATGGCAAGCACAAGCGTAACCACGCTCTTCTACCAGTGAGACGCCCTGCTAAGCCCCCGAGACAGGACAAGTAGCAGGAATGAAATTAGAATTATATCAATACCTTGAGCTAAAGGGCATTGATATATATCAACGTGGACAGCTGAAAATGTGATTCGAACCTGGGATATCCTGCTTACATGGCAGACGCTCTACCCATCTGAGTCACCGAGGGTACGGAGGATAGTGCGACTGCAGGGACTATCTCGCGCACTACTCCCGTAAGACCCACATTCTCTCCTTGTATGTCCACACATTACATTCGTAGTGCCCCACCCCAACACACTCATTACTCGTGGAACACATTCTTACCAAGTCCTGTAAGAGTTCAGGGAATATGTGTGCATCCACACAGAAAAAAAAGGTCATGGCTGGTATTGCCAGAATTATATATTTATATGGGTATGGTGTCTGTTCTTTCGGACATGTCCGAAACAACAGACACCATATCTATATAAGCGCAACCAACCAACCGAGTGACTGCACACCGCCAAGCCGGAACTATAAGCACCAGACCAAAGATGGTATAAGGTGCAAATATCGATGCACACCGCTTCTTCCACACGTAGAAAGAGGAAGAACCACAGCATAACTGCAATCACCGCGGGAAACCAAACGCAGAGTAACAGCCAAGTTTTAAAGCAACGCTTAAGCCGGGGTCAGCACGGCTCAATGCACAGAAAACAACAATGAAGCTGTGTGCAACTTTTAATGATAAAAGTCCGAATCATACGCTTATGTATGTGGTAATGTATGGTAAAAGGAATTTGACATATGATTCACAACATAGTATTTTGACTGAAAATTTTTAATTTTTACTTCTTCACGAAGTATCGGCCTCCGTTGACCGCTGCATGCCCGCAGAATTGCGTAAGTCTTGCCGTATGAGATTCCTAAATCCAATGGCCACTAGAGGAAACAGCAGGTTATAAGCAGCTGGTATGGCCTTCAGATAACTAGCCCCTCCTCTTATCTCTCTGTCTCTGTCGCTCCCAGCTACACTTCTCTTGCAGGAGTTAAGGAAGCTCTCAATAGATGCCTCTGACTGCAGAAAATTGATATTACGATAAGTTTGCTATTTCTGAGCCGATTTTGATGATTTAAACTTTGATGTAAAACTAATATGACAGTTTCGTATAGATACTAAGTGATCAAAATCGATTTTAATGATCGTTATATGGTTCCAAACTTTTTGCTCTCGTACCAAATTGGTCACTCAAATATCAACTATATATACAATCTTCGAGCCCCTTTGTTCTGTCAAACCTCGTAGCCGAGTACATACCGGCACGGTAGCTTAGCGTGTTCGGACAGAGGGTTTAGCTACCGTCTGCAATTTAAAAAAAAAAAAAAAACTGAGTGCATGGATCAACGGAAAACCTGAACGAATGTCATCGTACGCCAGCCACTAACAAATTCAACGAGCAATATAGAACAAAATGAGACCAAAAAAAAGTACGTAGACTGAAGGATTTTGGCCAATATTTCACGGAGTCATCAAGCGTCTGTGGTTTGAGGAGAGCTAGTCATTGGACAGAATATTTTCTATCCTCGCTTCTGTAAGATTTATCGCCATTACATGGGCGGGTTTGAGACTTGTCTGGTGTGTTTCAACCCGAATAATGGAGCGGCCCTGTTGATTCAGAGATGGGACTCCGTGTTGAGTTGACGTACAGAAGGCAGAGGCCTGAAGCTCAGTGGGAGACTGAGTGGAAGGTGTTCGATAGGGAATGTTTTGCACTTTTTCATGATCTGGGTAGCTTTTCGGCGGGCCTTTCGGGACTCGTCGAGTTTTCATTTGTGGATGAGTAGTAAGTGAGTGCATTCAGCTTGCTCGCAGATAATGTTCCTGTGGGTGCATTGAGCTTGCTCGCAGATAATCTTCCTGTGGGTGCGTTGAGCTTGTTCATAGATAATCTTCCGTTTGCTCACAGACGATCTTCCCTCACTTGCTTACTTTCTGGCTCACCCTTCAGGTCCCCTCGGGGTTCTACAAAAACTGAATCAGTGAAAGAAGATCGTCTACGACGAAAGGAAGATTATCTGCGAGCAAGCGCAAACTACCCTCGGAAAATTATCTACGAGTGCGCTCAACCTACCCACTTACTACCACCAGTCCCGAGAAGGGATCTACGTCAGTCGACAAGTCCACAAATCTACGAGTCTGGTAGCGTCTACAGGTCCTTGTGTCTCAATTGATTACCCCCTGTGGACTCTGCCACTGTCAGCTGGAGCTCAGCTGTTAGTGCCGAGTCTAATGGTCCTCTAACTGGTGGGTCACTCAGCTGTTGCCTGGCTTCCACCTGGGGGTATCTGGCTCTCGTGCAGCGCTGTGCATCCGCCCTTGCGCCGTTTGGCCAGGCGGACGGCGGGTTGCCTGCCTGCCCCTGCCCTTGGCAGATGCAGCTACGATGAGCCGCCCCGACTCTCGTGCACCTCCGGGCAGCACGGCTGGAGCTGGGGGCCTCGCCTCGCTGTTGGCGCCGTCGTTCACCCGTCTGCACGACACCGTCGAACCGCGTGCTGGTCGTAGCGTCTTTTCTGTCGGCTGTATAAGACTTACGTCCCATGGGCGTCGGCCTCTCGAGTCATCGGCACGATTAATGGAGCACAGAAAAATAAATGTGTGGTTTACTGGTGCCGTTTCCTTGACGCCACGTCGGAGGCCCAGGAGCCATCCCCCCACCGCCTCGCTGCTACTTGGCAACCTGATTTCAAACTAGCGGCTCTGCACCCCGGTCCCAACAGCTGTATGTAAAGCTGTAAGGGTCTCATACGGAAGCAGAACTCATCTACAATTAGCATCTTGCAATAAAGAACGGTGGGGATTATACTGAAGATCTCCAAACTCATCCCAGAAACAAACGAGGTTATTCTTTTGGATTCATAATTAACTGCAGAATTCTCGAAGATGGCGGCAGCCGCTCTCAGGAATGGCCCCTAATCGTCCTCTAAAGAGGCAGCCGGAAGCGTGCGAGCTATGAGGGCATTGTGTGCGACCAGGCATTGTTCCTGCCGCTGGGGCGGCTTCATTAAATCAGCGGCAGCTCCAAATTCCACCAGGATATGCATATCAGGAGCCCACTCTTCCCACTACATCGCAGACAGAAGTGCCGTCAAATAGCACATTGTGGAGACGGGAGGAGCGAGAGAGAGGGAGAGAGAGAGACAGAGAGAGAGGTACGCGCAGAAAAGGCTGCAAAATAGCCACCCTGCTCCTATGGTACCAATTCGGCAATTAACAGTTTCGAGGGATTCAGTTAGGAACGTTCGAAATTTCACGATTTCTCTTTGACCTTATTATCTGAGCTATTAAAGTTTCTACCATTGGCAGACTTTTATCCGTGTTCGCTCATTACATTTCTCCATGTAACTTAAAACAAGACGAGTCGATTTTGTACTCCATTGATCACCAGGCACATCGTATTTGAATAACGCGTGTATTGACGATGGTTGATGAGTTTTCTGTTTCCAAAGCTACTTGACACATACAATACAAACAAAGATTCGCACACTCGGACCCCAGAGCGTGATTTGTTACTCATTAACACTTCGAAATTGTCTCTCACCAACTTTCGTCCAATGCATATTTTCGGTGGAAAATGGTCGTCAAAGAAAGGCAATTTGTCAGCTCTGTAACCTAATGTACGATAAATAATGGGTGATAATTATCTACATCTACATATATACTCCGCAAGCCACCGTACGCTGCGTGGCGGAGATTACCCCGTACCACCCTAGTCTTTTCCTTCCCTATTCCACTCGCAAACAGAGCGAGGGGAAAACGACTGTCTGTACGCCTTCGTATGATCTCTAATTTCTCGTATCTTATCTTTTCTGTCATTACACGCATTGTATGTTGGCGGCAGTAGCATTGTTCGGCTGTCAGCTTCAAATGCCGGTTCTTTAAATTTTCTCAGTAGTGTTTCTCGAAAAGAACGTCGTCTTCCCTCCAGGGATTCCCATTTGAGTTCCCAAAGCATCTCCGTAACACTTGTGTCTAGTTCGAACCTATCTGTAACAAATCTAGCAGCTCCTCTTTGAATTGGTGCAATGTCTCCCATCAATCCGACCTGGTACGGATCCCAAACACTCCAGAAGTACTCAAGAATAGGTCTCACCAGCATCCTACATGCAGTCTCCTTTACATGTGAACCACTCTTTCCTAAAATTCAAAGATTCTCCAACAAATCAAAGCTATGAGTATTGGTCTGTAATTTTGCGTATCTGTTCTTTTACTCTTCTTCTACAGGGTGTTACAAAAAGCTACGGCCAAACTTTCAGGAAACATTCCTCACACACAAAGAAAGAAAATATGTAATGTGGACATGTGTCCGGAAACGCTTACTTTCCATGTTAGAGCTCATTTTATTACTTCTCTTCAAATCACATTAATCATGGAATGGAAACACACAGCAACAGAACGTACCAGCGTGACTTCAAACACTTTGTTACAGGAAATGTTCAAAATGTCCTCCGTTAGCGAGGATACATGCATCCACCCTCCGTCGCATGGAATCCCTGATGCGCTGATGCAGCCCTGGAGAGTGGCGTATTGTATCACAGCCGTCCACAATACGAGCACGAAGAGTCTCTACATTTGGTACCGGGGTTGCGTAGACAAGAGCTTTCAAATGCCCCCATAAATGAAAGTCAAGAGGGTTGAGGTCAGGAGAGCGTCGAGGCCGTGGAATTGGTCCGCCTCTACCAACCCATCGGTCACTGAATCTGTTGTTGAGAAGCGTACGAACACTTCGACTGAAATGTGCAGGATCTCCATCGTACATGAACCACATGTTGTGTCGTATTTGTAAAGGCACATGTTCTAGCAGCACAGGTAGAGTATCCCGTATGAAATCATGGTGGTGAATCGAGCAAGTACAGTACATACTGACGAAACTAAAATGAGCTCTAACATGGAAACTAAGTGTTTCCGGACACATGTCCACATAACATCTTTTCTTTATTTGTGTGTGAGGAATGTTTCCTGAAAGTTTGGCCGTACCTTTTTGTAACACCCTGTGTAATGGACTCGCCTAAGCTCTTATCTAGTCCTTATGGACTTTGTGGTGGGCGAGAGATTCACGATCAATGAAAGCTAGGTTAGGGGCCAATACCGTAGACTACAATTTGTAAAACCGAAATGGGATTCCATCCGGACTTCTTTACTTATTTGTTTTCAAATCTTTCAATTGTTTCTCTACGCCAGAGATGCTTATTGCTAAGTCGTCCATATGGAAGTCTGTCCGATGGTATGTTTGTACAATTCTCCCGTGTGAACGATTTTTTGAATGTGAAATTTAAAACTTAAGTTTTCTTTTTGCTATCTTCAACTACCACACCACATTGTCAACAAGTGAATGAATCGAAGCCTAAGACCAGCTTAGCGATTTTACGTAGGACCAGAATTTTCTCTGAGAGGGAAGATTTGTCTGATGTGATAGAAGAACAAACAGGGCTCGATCTAGAAGAGATACTGAAGCCAGTATTAGAATCAGGATTTAAGACAGCTTAGGAGGGCTTAAAATCAAATGAGGCAGAAAGGATAGATAACATTCCATCAGAATTTCTAAAATCATTGGTGGAAGTGGCAACAAAACGACTATTCACGTTGGTTTGTAGAATGTAGGACTCTGGCGACATACCATCTGACTTTCGGAAAAATATCATCCACACAATTCCCACGACTGCAAGAGTTGACAAATGTCAAATTATCGGAGAATCAGCTTAACAGCTTATGCATAAAAGCTGCTGCCAAGATTAATATACAGAAGAATGGAAAAGAAAACTGAGGATGTGCTGTATGACAATCAGTTTGGCTTTAGCATATGTAAAGGCACCAGAGAAGCAATTCTGAAGTTGTGGCTGATAACAGATGTATGACTAATGAAAAATATAGGCATGTTCATAGGATTTGTCGACCAGCAAAAGTGTTCAACAATGTAAAATGGTGCAAGATGTTCGAAATTCTGAAAAAATAGGGGTAAGCTAAAGGAAGAGAGCCGGCCGCGGTGGCCGAGCGGTTCTAGGTGCTTCAATCCGGAACTGCGCGACTGCTACGGCCGCAGGTTCGATTTCTGCTTCAGCCATGGATGTGTGTGATGTCCTTAGGTTAGTTAGGTTCAAGTAGTTCTAAGTTCTAGGGGACTGATGACCTCAGATGTTAAATCCCATAGTGCTCAAAGCCATCTGAACCATTTAAAGGAAGAGATGGATATTATGCAGGGAATAATAAGAGTGGACGACCAAGACAGAAGTGTTCAGATTAAGAAGGGCGTAAGACAGGAATGTAGTCTTTCACCCCTACTGTTCAATCTGTACATCGAAGAAGCAATGATGGAAACAAAATAAAGTTCAGAAGTGGAATTAAAATTCGGATTAAAAGGTTATTAATGATACAATTCACAGATGACATTGCTACCCTGAATGAAACTGAAGAAGAATTACATGATATGCTGAAGGGAATGATCAGTCTAATGAGCACAGAATATGAGCAAAGAAAGACAAAAGTAATGAGAAGTAGCAGGAATGAGAACAGCGAGAAACAAAATCAGGATTGATGGTCGTGGAGTACTTTGGCAACAAAATAATCAATGACGGATGGTGCAAGGAGGATAACAAAAGCAGACTTGCACAGGCAAAGAGAGCATTTCTGACCGAGACAAGACTACTAGTATCAAATATAGCATCTCGCTGCATAGAATTTATTTGCAGGACTGTATTCGTCCTCTTCATATGTTCGAGCATAAATATGAACTTCCATTCCACATGTACGAGGCTATGGGGGCAGTCCTCGACTGTATGCTTACAAACAACATAGCTGTTAAACTCATCCCGCTCAAACATCAGTAACTCATCGATAGAACACATTTGGCATGACCACGAGGATGGAGTGGTGAGCAGCTGATCTTCAATGATATATATCAAGTATACGAATATGCTTACACTGTTTCCCGCCATCTTGAATAACAGTACTTGCGTCATCATCTTATTTCACAGTGGCATCCTCTGGTGGTGGCGATGTGTACTAAGCCAGTCCGGCTCTGGACCTCTTGGTGAACACACTGTTTGCCACCACCACCTTGAATAACTGTACTCGTGTCATGATCTGACATCACAGTGGCACTCTCTGGTGGCAGGGATGTGAACTAGGCCAGTTGGAGTCCAGATCCAGTGGCCAACACACCTGCATGAAATTTTTTAAACAAAGACATTTGTCCTTTTTTCCCGCCATTTTCCTTGTTTAGTACAGATAATAGAGGTGTACTATATTATCCTTTTGGAATTTGAACTACCCGCCAATTTTTTTGGAAGGTTAGGTTATTAGAGGTAGCCCAATTGACCTATCTTCCCGCCAAAATCTGCCAACTTGAATGACGTCATGTGCTGTTACTGAGACTACACGACGCCATCTTGGATGACGTCATCGCCACCATGTCGGATACACCTGGCAACAATGGAATGTGGGGTGGCGTCCTTGTCGTCCTACTATTGTGATGCGCTACAAATATCACAGTTACTGCACTGCGCAAGCCACCGGGAACACCTATACTGCACTGTCTCGGAGCGCACGCCAAGTCTGCGCAGCACAGTGGCCTGGAATAGCAGTCCGAGCGCCGGCAGTGATCGCAGCGCCTCAAGCGGCACCGGCTGGCAGTTGCATTAGCAGGAGCTTCGTCATCCAGCGCTGTTACGTCTGGAGTAATGGCGGGGTCCATGTGTAGCTCTCAGCACCACATGTATAGACAGATGAGAGCAAACGAACTGATTACAGGTATGGAATAAGAGAAGCTTTTCCACAGCAACCTCTCCCAATACAGTTACTCCCAGAGATTTCTGCTGAAGCTTTCTCTCTTGTAAACAACACGTGCAGCAGAAAGAGGTAATACCTGTCCTATCTTGTTCAAAACAGTTCTTTGTAAACAAAATTCTTGCCTAGAACGTCTGGCGAAAACGTGTAAGGCGTTAGGCATTCTCGCTTGTAGTTATGGCTTCAACCCATTCAGCAGCAGTATCATGTCCCATCGAAACACAAATACACACTCAGTCCCTCATGTACAGATAGGTGAGAACCTGCCAATGGGAAGCAGACATAGTGGTCAGAGAAGCCTGATCATGCCATGGTTTCACATCGCTATGAGTCACATGGTACATCAAAACACAAATAGGCACTGAGCCCCAGTTGTACAGACAGGTGTGAGCAAACAAATGCTGTCACCAGTCTGGAACAACAGAATTTTTCGAATACCTGTGTGTGGTACACAGCCAGTGGTCGTCTTTGCTTGTAAATAAATGACCCTATCATTCATTTTCACAGACAAAGCTCTGCGTTGGATATTTCGGATACAGATCTCAGCCCTTCCAGCAGCATCCAATAATAATAATAATAGTAATAACACGAGTTTCTGGACCATTCTGCTGTTAATGCTTAGAGCTTTCTCCCTCGAAAACAGCATCTCCAGCAGGGACATAAGTAATGCCTCACCCAAGTTGTTGAAAACAAACAGTTCATCTTTTCCTTTCATAAGCAAAATTCTTGCCTAGAATATCTCACCAACACCCACAAACTATTAAGAGTTCTAGGTTGTTGCGGCACCTTTAAAAACATTCCTGGTAAACATGGACGCTGAAGGAAATGCTTTCTGCAAACCGACACATACTGGAAATGTTGACCTTGCGAACCATACCATTCCAAACGTGTCTGTGCTTGCAGACTAGACTTTTCACATGTTACCAGTCTATATAAGCGGTGATTTTGGTTTACACCCAATTAGCGTGCAGAACTTAAGTCTATATCCCAACCCCTCCACACTCTCCCTCAATCTGCTCTAGTTGGCAATCACATTTGCTGTTAGTGCACCTGATGGCGTCTCTAGGTGAATGAAGATGAAGGTCTCAGAAATGAATGATCAAAGATCATCATTAATGTCGATGCAATATGGTGATCTGTAAAAAATAGCATCATAATTTTACCTCTGAAAGTCTCGTCTGCAGAAAACAATGGCGAAAATATAACTAGGAACAATGCACCCTGTGCTATTCTGGGAATCACTGGAACATCTCTCTCGGTGCTGGACCATACCACAGGTATGCATCATCGCATATGGGACCAGCCTTGTAGTTCTGTGAAGTCAGTATAACACTCGAAGTATTCTAACTGTATACATGAAAACAGACCCAACTTTCACCTGTAGCGGTGTGTGAGAGCGATGTCTCACGCTAGCTTGCGTCCGGCAGTGGCTCGTGGCGGCGGCTGTGGTGGGGGCGGCGTCGGCGTCAGGTGTCGAGTGGCAGGGTGTGTTTCTTATTAGCAATCTTTTGTTTAAACCGTATTCCGTCGATTTCACCAACCAATAGAATGCTGCAAATTAAAAAAAAACTACCTCATGCACATGAATATCGATTTAATTAATTTGGATAAATTTTTTATATCAGCGTAGTGTTAGCAGTACAGTACTTAATGGTAGGGAGTGCATGAGTGGGTGACATGGAGCAGAACAGCAGGTTAAGTGCAGAACACTAAATTAATTTCAATAATTTTTATGTAAAATGTAGTACATTTGTTTAAGGGCATCGGTGACAAAGAACAATGTGCCAGAAATGACATTGAAAAGCATGTGAAATTCGTAACATGTACCAGAAAAAAATAACTAATTACTTAATTTCATATCAATGGCGGTACAATAGTTTAAGTGCAGTGACATGGGAAACCACTTAACAGAACAACAGGTTAAATGCTGACAAAGGACCAAACATTAGATTAAGATACTCAGAGTTCAGTGCCGAACATTAGGTTATGCAACATGTTTCCCCCATGTAATGGCTTCTTGCAAGATCTAGATGTTTCCATACAGCAGAGAATGATGATCAAGAGATATCCAACCCCCACAAACTGATTTTTTTTATAAATAAACAATATGCCCTTTCCATATATTCCACACAATGTCTAAATTGTTTAATCAATATACCATATACTACAATTGAATACCCTCCAAATGACCAATCAATTGAGTCTTTGTCCGGCCAATTCCTAGGAAGAGCTGGCGGTCGGATTACGTAGGATAGTGGAGGTGCTCTTTTTCCCCAACATTTTCTTATGTTAGTAGAGGTTGCATTGTCCTGATGGAATTAGAACTTCCTACCAGGGGGGGGGGGGCGTAGCAGGGGAGTGTGGCACTTTCCCACCAGAGAGGTTAATTAATTATCAATTTAATAAGTAGTCAGTGTGACCTATCTTCCCGCTATTTTCTTTGGTTAGTAGAGGTTTCATTGTCCTGATGCAATTTGAACTTCCTGCCAGGGGGGCATGACACTTTCCCACCAGATAGGTTAATTAATCGATCAATTTAATTAAGTAGTCAATGTGACCTATCTTCCCACCATTTTCTTTGGTTAGTAGTGGTTGGATTGTCCTGATGGGATCCGAACATCCTGCCAGGGGGTGTGGCAGGAGAGGTGTAGCACTTTCCCACCAGAGAAGTTAATTAATTGATCAATGTAATTAAGTAGTCAATCAATTTGATAAGAGTGAGAGGGGGGTCTATTCCAATAACTCAAACCTGAATGTGTACCTGTAGCAGCGATTGGGGGAGGGGGTTGGGGAGGGGGAGGGAGCAGGGGGAGCAGAAGGTTAAGTGCCTGTCAATCAAAAGGAAATGAGGGTGACATGGAAAAGCACTTAACAGGACAATAGGTTAAGTACCTGTCAATCAAAAGAGAACAATAGGTTCGCCCTAAGTGCATACCTGTCCCTGATGTAGGCAAACCACACTAACAAAATGGCCCAGCATCCCCTTCCTGAGGAGGGAGGGGAGTGGAAGGAGGTGGGGGACAATAGGTTAAGTGCAGCAACATGGAAAAGCGCTTAGCAGAACAATAGGTTAAGTACCTGTCAATCAAAGAACAATAAGTCTGCCCCTGAGAGCAGACCGGGCCCTGATGTAGGCAACCCACACTAAAAAAATGGCCCACAAACCGCCTTGCCACCCTACTGACGTTTTCTTGGCCACCAAATTCGCCTCATCTGAACTCGATATGATGCATCCGAGACGCTAATGGGCGCCAGCGCCACATAGACCTACCACCTATCCGCAATGTGCAGAAACTGTGTGGTCTGTGTGTAGACATGTGGTGCAACATACCTGAGGAAGCTCACCAGGAATCTGTCGAATGCATGCCCGACAGACTCGCTGCTGTGTTGTGTCCCGAAGGTGTGCCAATATGCTATTAAGTAGGTATTCATAATATTCTGGTGCAGTAGCATATCTACTAACGAATATTACAAACTTCACTTCTCTGTACAGTAACAGCTAAATGCCGATCTTTGCAACAGACTGACATTTTCTCTCGCGAGATAAACTTTATATCACTACAGTTTTATCACCGATACACCCCTGACTTGTGAATAGCATGACAGTGCAGCTAATACTGTCCAGCAAGTCATTAATGAGCATCGCAAACGGTACTAGTACTATCAGAGTCCTCTCCATCACACTCACTTGTAGCTCTGTGTCTGTAGATAATACTAAGGGTGTTCAATAAGTAATGCAACATAACTTTTTCCTCGGCCAGTTTCGGTTCGCAAAATGCGGAATTTGCTGTTGAACATCATGGAATATTCCTGCATCAGCCACTACAGTTTTATGGACTTCCAATAGGTGGCAGCGTTTCAAAACTGCGTCGGTACCGGAGGTGCGTTTCAACCAGAGAGCTGTCATTGAGATTCCATTAGAGGGAAACTGGAGCGTCGCAGATACTCACCGGCACTTGCTAAATGTCTAGGGAGACTTGTTCCTTAACAAAAGCACTGTGAGTTGTTGGGCGAGGACCTTGTCATCATCGCAACAAGGTCGCGGAATCCTGTGCAACCACCTGCACGCCGGCTGGCCGCAGAAAGCTTTTACTCCTGCACTGCTGGATCGTGGGGACACTGTCATTCGAAGTGATCGACGGATCGTAATCAAACACCTCACTGCTCAAGTGGACGTCTCTGCTCGTAATGCGCACAAAACTTCCTCATCCACTCTACAGCCTAGATCTCACACCTTTCGACTTACACTTTGGTCCAATGGCGGATGTACTCAGTGGGAAATAGTACATGGATGATGGACTGGTTATTGATGCAGCAACACGTTGGCTGCGACGTCCACCAGTAGAGTGGTACGATGCAGACGTATAGGTGCTTCCAGTAAGGTGGCGTAATGCCACAGCATTGAACGGAGATTATGTTGAAAAATACGGTTTTGTAGGCAAAAGAGTGGGGCATATCACGGTCATTGGAATCCTAAATATAAGCAACCTGATTTCAGAAAAAATATGTGTTGCACTACTAATCCACCGGCTCTAGTACTCCATATGGGTTAATGTGTCGCGTTCTACTTGAGAAGAAGCGGTCTTCGTTTTCCCCATCTATTCGCAAGCCAAACTAGATTCCTCGTAAAAAACTAATGTTTTTAGTAGGCATCGGCATTGTAATGAATCTGCGTAGTGCGGAACCACGGAACCCGCCCGACTTGCTCTGGTGCAGCTGATGACTTCCTCACGCAAAAGCTATCTGACCCTCCGTGAAAAGCGATGGCGGTAACGACCGCCAACTTGGTCGCCCTGCTGCGATGCGAGATAGAGGCAGACAGCTCGCTGCCAAACTTGGCTCATTTAGCCTTGGCTGCCGGCCTAACGTCGTGCAGAGCGGATGTCCTGCTCTGGGCCGACAGCGCAGTCGCGCCAGCCTGTAGCCCGCTGGCACTGCCTGGCCGGCAAAAGTGGACAGCGGACAGAGGACGCCGGCCGAACGGCCCGCGAGTGCCGCTGCTGTACCACACACGTGGGCGGGGCTGTTCGGGTAGGAAGGGTGCATTCTCGTCCTGGAAGGTGCAACGAAAGCGAGTGATCAGATGCATCGTTAATAAACGGCCTGACAAAACAAGTCAACTACCCAGAAGGGAAGGAGGAAACGAAATTAAACTCAGGCTTTGAGAGAGTGTATGGTGTTATTTCAGCAATTATAATATCGAGCCAAATGTACAAACACCTGGCAATCAGTATAACACTGTGTCCCCTGTGGTCTGCATGCACGCACTGTTTCGGTTGGAAAGGCTGTCCTCTCCTGAGGCAAGCTGGTCCTCGACAGCCTGGATGCTGGCGCTGGGACGGAGTTGACGTCTTAGCTGGTCCCTCTCACTTCGTATTGGGGACAGATATGTAAATCTCGCTGGCCAACGTCACTCAGACCGTTAATAAAGAGCTGTGTCTAGTATGGACGACCACTGTCCTGTTGAAAAATGTCACCACTATACTGTCGCACGAGGGGTAACACGTGAGGATACAGGACGTCCCTGACGTACTGCTTTGCTGCGAGAGTTCCCTCGGCCACTAATAGCCTTGACCTAAAGTCCTACGCGACGGCTCCACACACCATGACGTCAGGAGTACAATGGTGAGCCTCTCACAAACAGTGGAAGGAGGTCACCTCCTCGCACCTCGCCGTCATACCGATCGGTGACGGCCATCCAGGGTTGTGGAGAGCCTCGATCCACCGCGGAACACAGTGTGACGCCGCCCACGCTTCCTGGCCACGGCACTACTCCAAACACAACCATTTGTGCTGTGATGTCGACGGCGGCTGACACTGACACGCACGGGACAGTAACTTCCCACTCTGCTACCGGTTTCTGACCGATGGTGCACGACGACGACAAAGAATGATGCCGTTCTTGGACGTCGGACGCCTGTGTGCAGAGTTTCGATGTGTTTGGCGAAAAACACGGTGACCCTTCCTTGTGGTAATCAGAAGTGGTTGACTGCCACCTTCACGACTAGTATGCCTGCTCTCGCGTTCCCATTCAGGCCAGCACTGGGCCACTGTCACGTCTGAATCCCGCAACAATCTGGATACTGCACGTTTCGACCAGCCAGCCAAATGGAGAATCACATGAGGGGCCTTTCAAACTCTGACAGATGCTGAAACGTTGTTTGACACGAGTATGCAGTATTTTCGGTTTCTGCACGGTGATACTCAACATCTGACGCTCTTTGTGCTCCTTATACACCCTACCAGCCCTTTTAATAATGCTAAACAAGAAAGATATTGATGCACAAAGTGGGAGTACTACCTGTCACAGCCGCGTGTGGTAACCGCGCGGTATGAAGCTCCTTCCTACGGTTCGTCCATCCCATAGGAACTTATCACCACCACCCTTACATGTCGAAGGGAACTGTAACTCTAATCAGTAGATACTCGCCGATCGTGTGTACATGTACGATGTTGCGTTGACATCCGACTTTCAGCTCTGGGTGCTTCACTTTCTATGTCAGGAGTTGTATGTAGTAACCTGTCGTGAGCAGTTTGCTTGGGGCACGTATGTAGGAAAAATTGTACGATGCAGGATCCAAAGTGGTTTCTAAGTAGTCCAGTCTATTTTTTCCTTTCTGTCATCATTTGCAGATCTTTACAGCATGTATTTATCAATGCTGCACGGGTTTCCTGGTCGATAAGATATTTGGAAGATTCGTCGTTGGTCTCTGGAGTGTACTAACCTGTGCTAAGTGAATCGTGTTGCTAGTCTTCGGCATCGTGCTTCCGACCACGGGTGGATGGGAGAGCCAAACGCATCCTCCTCCTGCTTCCTGTACAGCGCAGTGCTGGTCTGGTGGGTTACCGCAATGCGGACTCGTTGAGCACAAGCGATCTCTGGTGTACCAACTTTCAAGGAATGTGAGTAGATTTTCTAATCAGATTCCCTGAAGAGATACCGTATTTGTGATGTATCAAAATTAAGTGACTGGTGGTCGGTTGGTATTTGAGCTATGCGTGCCTCTGTTGACTAAATGTGGCTCGATGTTGTCATAGCGTAGACCCGCTTACGTCTGCTTTCATGCCCGTTAACTAAAACAGTTGAAGTAACAGTTACAGATTATGGTACTCCAGTCAAACAGCTGAACCACTCTTGGGGTCAGCGAAATTTTAAATAAAAAAGTTTCAATTAAATGAATAATAATAAAAGCCAATAAGAGCTGGTAATAAGTTGAAGTAGACGACATCACAAATCTATATTGGATAGAGTGATAACTTATCCAATCAATCACGTGAAAGAGTATCTAGAAAATGACAGTCGTTAAATAATTCAGTTTAAATAATAGAGACGTAATATTCAATTGCAACCAAGATCACGTAAATCTGCGTAATCAGAATGGTAGAGACTTCCCTGAAATTGATGAGTCATTACTAGTTGTCAGACTAACAAAGTCCCGTGCTTTCAACTAGGCACAAGTAGTCCCAGGACAGCAGGAACTCACGTCAAAGTTCCCTGAAGCAATTCTTATGGTAAAGTTCGTACTAACTCAATGAGTCAAAGTCCAACTTCCCTCAGAAACCCATTAAATATGTAAAGTATTCGCGACCTCTAGCCGCATATATTCTATCAGTTTCCACCCCTCACTCCTTTGCAACATCAACTCTCTCCTCTGTCACGTCTCTACACGAAGCTCACTCTATAATCTCTCAACACCAAGTGTCTCAACACTCTACTTCTTACAGGAATCCCAATTTGCTCCCAAGAGCTATTCCTAGAATCCAAATGTCCCAGAGCCACACTGATCGAGCCAATAACACACATTCGCTCCCCTTCGAATAGCATGATCTGCTAAATGCCTTAATGTGGACTACCAGTTACATCTACATCTACACCTACATCTACATGGATGTTCTGTAAATCACACTTAAGTGGTGAACCACCTTCACAATAATTCTCTGTTATTTAAATCTCGAACAGCGGGCGGAAGAAACAAACACCTATACCTTTCCGTGCAAGTTCTGATTTCCCTTATTTTATTATGATGATTGTTACTCCCTAAATATCGGGGAATTACAATTACGGACAACTTAAATTGGAAAGGACACATAAAAAACGCTGTGAGTAAGGTGAGCCAAAGACTGTGTTCTATTGACAGAACCCTTAGAATATGCAACGTATCTACTAAAGAGATTGTCTACACTATGCTTGTCCGTCTTCTTTCGGAGTACTGCTGTGTGGTTTAAGATTCTTTCCAGACAAGATTAACGGAGTACATCGAGACAGTTCAAAGAAGAGCGGTACGTTTTGTAAAGAAACAAAAATAAAGACAAAGTAACTGGCAGCGCCAAATGTAGTCCTCTTCTTCGTCCTCCACAAGTGCAGCAAGCTTATTAGTAAATCATTGTCTGACATTATAAACTCCTCATTCCTAAATGGTACATTTCCAAATCAACCCAAAACTCAAAACTCATACCACTACACAACAAGAGAAATAAAGAAGATACTGGCAACAACAAGCCAATTCCACTACTCTCCTTATACAGCCAAATATTTTAATATATCATGGCCTTCAGACTAAATACATTCCTCAGGAACTGCAAAATTTTGCCCCCTTCACGGCTTGGCATGTAGGAAAAGAAAACTACAGCTTATGCAATACAAGAATTTCTAGGTTTTACTTGTTAAGAAGAAGCTGCCAGCCATAGATATTTTGTTGATCTCTCAAAGGCCTCTGAGATACAGTTAATCTTACGATCTTGCTGCAAAAGGTTTATTCCTTTGGAATAAGAGGTTCTGGCTATGACTGTTTAAAAAGCTAACTCAAAGACCCAGAACAATATGTCCAACTATATGAGATCAAGCCTTCAGGAATCGCCAGCGTTGAACCTTCATCTGTAGAAACAATAAATCATGGGGTTCCTAAAGGATAAGTTTTAGGCCCCTTATTGTTTTTGTTTAACGCATCATGTTCCCTGAAACTTACCTACCAAGAGAATCTTTCTCTTTGCTGATGATACCACAATTATCAAGTCTAACACAAAGTAATCAGTCCAGACTGGTGACTAGAAGCAAAACCCAATTAAATTCATCGCTAAAATCAAACTGCAGACGTAACAATTGGATGAACCTCCTACACTGCTCAAAATAAAAGTTCACTTGTCACCACTGTATCACTGATTGACAACCATATTGAAATTGTCAGTGAAACCAGGTTCCCAGAAGTTTTCATCACTGACTTGCTCATATGGAAACGCCACATTTACACTGCCTGCACCAGAGTGAGTAAAGTATGTTTTATAATCTGATCAACAACAAGGGTAGTAAATATCAGCACCCCCCTGACAACTATGCACCATGGAAGCAACGGAAATGATATCGATGACAGTGCTGCTGAGCAGAGTTACTAAACACAGCCTTCCGATATTCCTTCACCGAAGAAGAGAAAGTAAATATTCCACAGTCTGAATCAAGAACAGCTGCCAACATACGTAACTTCGCAATAGATACCCTTGGAGTAGTCATGCAACTTAAATCACTTAATAAAACCAAGTCTTCTGGTCAAAACTGTATACCAATTAAGTAGAAGTATGCTGATTCAATAGCTCCTTACTTAATAATCATACAAACCGCTCGCTCGACGAAACATCCGTACCCATAGACTGGAAAGTTGCACAGGTCACACCAATATTCTAGAAAGACAATAGGATCAGTCCACTAAATTGCAGGCCCATATCATTAACGTCGATATTCAGCAGGATTTCGGAACTTATATTGTGTTCGATCATAATAATTACCTTGAAGAGAACAGTGTATTGACACACAGTCAACACGGACTAAGCAAATATCTTTCTTGTGAAACATAACTGGCTCTTTACTCAGATGAAGTGATGAGTGCTATCGACAAGGGATTTCAAACTGGTTCCGTATATCTAGATTTCCAGAAAGCTCAGAGAGGACAAGTTAATCTCTCACCTGTTTTTGTATACGGAAAATTATTAAAGATTTTGTTACAACCTTATGCCCCTTGAGTGAGACTCTAGAAAGTTAACAGACGTTTTTTGGAGCTTGGTAGGACGCTAAAAGCATGAGGTATTTTTATGGTTCTTAGTTTGTAGAAACGGCATGTTAGGAGTTGAAAGCAACTGGGGGCGAGCCTGTCCCTTAGTAATTCTTGCCAGACAGTTCCACAGCTGTACAAGAAAGACAGGGCAGCCCCTAGTCGAGACAGGTCTCCAGCAGAACAATGCCGAGCTATCTGCTGTGGCACCAGCGGAAGGCTGGGCTGGAGGAAATGGACTGAAGGGACGTGTCTACACAGTGGAGTCATAAACTGAGCATTGTGTGCAGAGCCATGGATAACAAAAATCCACAAGTTTTCATGTTCGCCGATACTACAAATAGCCCTTGACCCACTTCCATTGGCCGCCTTGGTTGTATTAGAAACTCTGGCATCTGAGAAATGTTTAGAAATAGAATCTTTATTACACCTCATAGCTAGGATCAACATGCTCCAAGGCACATGCGATTTAGATAAAGATATTTAAGATTGTATCTGTTCGCTTGTTGCTGCGGGAAGTGACACAACAAGAGGAAATTTAGCGCCTCTAAAGCCCTATGATTGGTTCAAGACAAGGTGAAGGTGGTGTTGTTCGTCCACTTTGAGCAAAAGGTTGGTTGGTTTAAAAGAGGGGAGAAGGGACCAAACTATGAGGTCATCAGTCCCTTGTTCCTAAAAAAAAAAAAAAAAAAAAAAAAAATGCCATAAGTGTGAGAATAAAACAGATGAGACATATAACACAAAATGGAAAGAAAGGATAAACCACAAGAACGAAGGAAAGGCAACGAACACTAAAAGGAACACAAGAGGACAAGAAAACAACAGAGAGACGCTAGAAACAGAAGAGAGTAAAACAAGAAAGCAGATTACAGTGGCTGGCTGTCCACTAGAACAAAAAGGATAAGCCAGCCACTCTGCAACACTTTAAAACCACCTCCCTAAAAGCACTAGGGTGGAGGACGCAGGGGGACAAAGGACATGTGCTAAAACTTAGATCAAATGATAAAACCCGCCCTCACGAAAAAAACGTAAAACTAAATCAGCCAATGAGGCGTTGAACGATAAAATGAGTGGCTACGAGTTCGGTAACCCAAGATTTCGTTGCTGGCCAGTCAAAATGGGACAGTGCACTAGTAGTGGGCTACTGTCAACTGGGCACCACACCAACACTGAGGTGGGTCTTTACGGCGCAAGAGGTAACTCTGGGTCACCCAAGAGTGGCTAATGCGGAGCTGGCAGAGGACAACTGATTCCCTGCAAGAGGCCCACATGGAAGACTTCCAGACATTCCTAGTCTCCTTAATGGCATGCAGTTTGTTGTGCATCTCATGACATTCCGTCTCCAGAAGCCGAAAAACCCTGTGGCGTAAGGCAGAACGCAGGTCAGGTTCAGAGACGCCCATCTCCAGAAGCGGTTTCCGCATAGCCTGTTTGGCCAGCCTGTCGGCAAGATCATTGCCTGGGTTGCCAATGTGTTGTGGGATTCACACAAACACCAGTGAACGATGGGACCGGTCCACGGCATAGATGGACTCCTGGATGGACACTACCAAAAGATGACGAGCGTAGCACTGGTCGATAGCTTGTATGCTGCTCAAGGAGTCAGTATACAGAAGAAACAATTCCTCGGGGCATGAATGGATATACTGAAGTGCACAAGATATGGCCACCAGATCTGCAGTGCATACACTGAAGACATCAGGCAAGGAATGCTGTTCAGTAAGGCCTCTGTGGAGAAAGGCGAATCCAACATTACCATCAGCCATCGAGCACACGGTGTAAACCACTTCAAGCCCTGTGCCACTTCAAGAATCGAGAGGAAGTGACAGAGAAGAGCCACAGGGTTAATGGAGTCCTTAGGGCCACGTGAAAGGTCCAGGCAAAGCATCGGCCTACAGTTAAGCCACAGAGGTGTATGAGAATGGACCTCGAGGAGAGGTGGTGCAGGTAAGGACTCCAGTTCAGAGAGAAGTGACTGCACGTGAACCACAATCGTTAGCCCTGGCCTGAGCTGCCTATGCGGGAGATAAACTGCTGTGGTTGGAAAAAGAAGACAGTTATTAGGATGTTCAGTAGAGCTATGAATGTGTGCACTGTAACTGGCGAGCAGTTGTACACGTGTGATCTTCAATGGAGGGACTCCAGCCTCCACCAGCATGCTTGTCACCGGACACATCCCAAAAGCTCCTGTCGCTAGTCGAACTCCGCAATGATGCAATGGGTCGAGCAAACGCAATGCTGAGGGCGCCGCAAACCATAAATCACACTCCCATAGTCAAGGCGTGACTGAACAAGGGCTCTGTAGAGCTGCAGCAGCGTGGAACGATCTGCACCCCAGTTGGTGTTGCTCAGGCAGCGGAGGGCATTGAGGTACTGCTAACACTTCCGTTTATGCTGACGAAGATAAGGAAGCCAAGTCAAACTAGCATCGAAAACCAGACCTAAGAATCGATATGTCTCCACTACAGTGAGTGTATCGTCATTAAGGTAAAGTGCTGGTGCCGGATGAATGGTATGGTACTGACAGAAACGCATGACACACGCATTCGTGGCGGAAAACTGGAAGCCATGGGCTAGAGGCCAAGACTGCACCTTGTGGATGGTTCCCCGTAGGCGACGCTCAGCAACACCAGTACTGGAGCAGCAGTGCGAAATACGGAAGTCGTTTGCACACAGAGAAGGTGTGATGGAGGGCCCGACAGCTCCTGTTAGACCGTTAATGGTGACTAAAATAGAGAGACACTCAATACAGAGTCCTGTAGGACTCCATTCTCCTCGATATGGATGGAACTATGGGAGGCACCAACTTGGACATGGAAATGGAGCGGCAGTAAGTCTTGGATAAAAATCGGGAGCGGGCCCCGGAGACCCCACTCACGCAATGTGGCAAAGATATGATGTCTCCAGGTCGGGTATTATGCTTTACGTAAGTCAAAAATTACGGCAACCAGGTGTTGGCGTCTGGAAAAGGCTGTTCGAATGTCAGGCTCAAGGGACACAAATTATCAGTGGTCGAGCGACCCTGGCGGAAGCCGCCCTGCCATGGAGCCAGTAGGCCACGCGACTCCAGGGCCCAACCGAACTGCCGACACACCATAAGCTCCAGCAGCTTACAAACAACCTTGGTGAGGCTGACGGGCCGATAGCTATCCACATCAAGCGGGTTTTTACCAGGTTTGAGCACCGGAATGATGGTGCTCTCCCACCATTGCGATGGAAAGACACCATTGCACCAGATCCGGTTGAAGATGACGAGGATATCTCGCTTGTAGTCAGATGAGAGATGTTTAATCACCTGGCTGTGAATCCGATCAGGCCCAGGAGCTGTGTTGGGGCAATGTGCAAGGGCACTGAAGGGGTTCCACTCTGTAAATGGGCCATTATAGGATTCACTATAGCGTGTAGTGAATCAGAGGACTTTCCCTTCCAGCCACAGTTTGAGAGTGCGAAAGGCTGGGGGGTAATTCTCCAATGCAGACGCTCGAGCATAGTGTTCAGCAAAGTGCTCAGAAATCGCGTTTGCGTTGGTAGATAACACGCCATTTATGGTAACACCAGGAACACCTGTTGGGTTCAGGTACCCAAAAATACGTTTGATCTTTATCCAGACTTGGGAAGATGACATATGGCACCCAGTGGTGGAGACGTCTCTCTCCGAACACTCCTGCTTCCATTGTTTGATAAGTTGGCAAACGTGAGCATGAAGCCATTTAAAGGCTATAAGTTGCTCCAGGGAAGGGTGCCGCTTATGCTGCTGTAGAGCTCGCTGACGCTCCTTAATTGCTTTGGCGACTTCCGGCGACCACCAAGGGACTGCCTTACGCTGGGGGCAGCCTAAAGAGCGAGGGATCGCGTTTACTGCCGCAGAAACAGTTGTTGTAGTCACCTGATCAGCCATCACACTGATGTTACCATGTGGGAGAGATTCAATAGTGACAGCAGAGGTGAAAGTTTCCCAGTTCACCTTCTTTAAAACCCATCTGGGCAAGCATCTATGGGCCTGACGCCGGCTCAGTGACAGGGGGAAGTGGTCACTACCACACAGGTCGTCATGTGCTCTCCAGGGGATATATGGGAGAAGTCCTGGGCTGCAAATTGGTAGTAAATGGCCGAGTAACTACCATGAACCTCACTGGAATGTGTGGTAGTCCCAATATTTAAGAGGCAGAGGTCGAACTGAGACCGTAAAGATTCGACATCTCTTCCATGGCCAGTAAGCACAGTGCCCCCCACAAGGGGTTATGGGCATTAAAATCTCCCAAAAGTAGGAAAGGTTTAGGGAGCTGATCAATCAATGCAGCTAATACATTCAGTGGGACTGCACCATCTGGAGGGAGATCTACATTGCAGACAGCTATTTCGTGTGTCATCCTTATTCTGACAGCCACAGCTTCAAGAGGGGTTTCAAGGGGCACAGTTTCACTACAAATTGAGTTTAGGACATAAATGCAAACTCCACCTGACACTCGATTATAGTTGCTACGATTCCTGTAATACCCCTTATAACTGTGGAGGTCAGTAGTCCACATTGCCAGGAACCAGGTTTCCTGGAGGGAAATGCAGATAGCAGGTGTAAGCTTAACAGTTGCCATAGCTCAGCTAGGTGGTGGAAAGAAACGCCGAAATTCCACTCGAGGATGACATCATCGTGAGACTTTGAAGGCATGGAACATTCAGTGAGGCAGTTTACGTGTAAGGGTCATCTGGTGCCATCGACTTTCTGCCTGATTAGTCTATATCCATTGTGTCTGAGGACCTGGCGAGATCTAGGTCCTCAGTGGACGCCAGATTCTCCATCCTCAGACGCAGAGCTTGTGGGTAGCTGTGGTGTGAGTGCCACCACAATTTTCCTTGTCTTAGGGGTATTCTTTTTGGATTCCTGTCGCTGCTACTTGTGTTTCCCTGGCTGGGAGGACTTCCCTGGCTCAGTCTCTGGGACTGAGGATGAGCATGGACCCCTACAACCAACTGCTTTTGAGCTCTTCAGCCACTGTTGGATGCCATCTTTCCCACTCGCAGAAACCTGGGAATGGAGTGATCCAAGGGATCCTTCCTAGCGAGAGAAGCCAAAGAAGACTTATGCTTGCCTGGCTTAGAAATGGGGACAGACATCCACAATGGTTGGGGGGGTGTTGCTCCTGTAGGTGGTGCAGGCGCAACAGGGAGGGAAGTGCCCCCACCATCAAGAGGGCAGATGTAGTCTTCTGGCTCTGAGAGGTGACTGGGGTTGGCAGAGCTGATGGCGCCAGAACTGTTGTATCGGCAGCGTAAGACGATGTCATACGTACAGGATGCAGGTATTCAAATTTTCTCTTAGCCTCAGTGTAGGTCAGTCATGATTTTCCTTTCTTTCTGGGGAATCCTGCGGTCCAGCGAGCAAGGTGAATGGTGCTCTCCACAGCTGACACAGATAGGAGGCGGGGCACATGGAGTATTTCGATGTGATGGGCATCCACAATCTCGGCATGTGACTCTGGAAGTACAGTGGGAAGACATATGGCCGAACTTCCAGCACTTAAAGCACCGCATCACAGCAGTAGACCATCATCTTGACCTTCTCGGACAATGCATCACCTTCTAAGGCGAAGATTAAGGCACCGGTGGGAACCTGATTATCCCTTGGACCCCAGTGGACACGCCAGACGAAATGTAAACCTCGCCACTCTAAATTGTCTCGCAGCTCATCGTCAGACTGCAAAAGAAGGCCCCTGTGAAATATGATACCTTGTACCATATTTAAGCTCTTATGAGATGTGATGCTCAGAAACATCCTCCAGCTTGTCACAAGCGAGTAACGACCGTGGCTGGAGGATGCTGCTTTGATCAAGACTGACCCAGATCTCATTTTGGACAATCCCTCCACCTACCCAAACTTGTTCTCTAACTGCTCAACATTGAATATACAAGGTACCAGAGCGAATAAGATCCACTTCCATCCTTAGATATTTCTCTCATGGTGTGGCCAGAGAGGGGAACAATTTGGGGCCATACTTCTGTGTGGTGAATTGAGCTCATGAATGCTTACAAGGGAACCTCCCCATCGCACCCCCCTCACATTTAGTTATAAGTTGGTACAGTGGATAGGCCTTGATAAACTGAACACAGATCAATTGAGAAAACAGGAAGAAGTTGTGTGGAACTGTGAAAAAATAAGCAAAATATACAAACTGAGTAGTCCATGTGCTACATAGGCAACATCATGGACAATGTAAGCTCCTGAGCGCCGTTGTCCCGTGGTAGCGTGAGCAGCTGCAGAATGAGAGGTCCTTGGTTCAAGTCTTCCCACGACTGAAAATTTTACTTTCTTTATTTTTGCATAGTTATTACCTGTCCGTTCGTTCATTGACGTCTCTGTTCACTGTAATAAGTTTAGTGTCTGTGTTTTGCGACCGCATCGCAAAACCGTGCGATTAGTAGACGGAAGGACGTGCCTCTCCAATGGGAACCGAAAACATTTGATCGCAAGGTCATAGGTCAACCGATTCCTCCACAGGAAAACACATCTGATATATTCTATACGACAATGGTGACGGCATGTGCGTCACATGACAGGAATATGTTGTCGACCCACCTAACTTGTACACTTGGCGAATGGGTAAAAAGATTCTTCTACCTTGCCTGATTTAGGTTTTCTTGTGGATGTGATAATCACTCCCAAAAAAGTAATGAAAACATAAGAGTTTGTCACATAAACTGAAAATAAAAAATTAAACTTTTAACTCGATGGAACATTTGAACCAACGATCTTTCGTTCCGCAGCCGCTCACGTTACCACGAGACCACGGCACTCCTGCATTTGTATTGTGCTTGATGTTGCCTATCATCCCTTGAACTACTCAGTTTGTACATTTTGCTTATTTTTTCACAGTTCCACACAACTTCTTCCTGTTTTCTGAATTGATCTGTGTTCACTTTTTCAAGGCCTATCCTCTGTGCCAACTTATAACTAAATCTGAGGGGGGTGCGATGGGGAGGTTCCCTTGTTAGAGACTACTGGTGTTTCACCACCAGCAAGAGATGTTGGTCTACGCTTCATAGTGTGTCATCTGCCCTGATACCACCTACTCTGACCAAGGGCCCTCCCCACAGGCGCCAACCAGCCACAACAAAGGCCACCTGGTACGATGGCTATTGCCGGGAATCCCGATGCCCCATAGGGATGGGCATCTATGCCTTGACATGTGTGGGGAGTTAACAGTGAATGCATCAGCAGAGTGATCCCTGTGTGGTCAGGGGGCTACAGACAACAGGTTACATGGCAGCCCCACCACAAAGGACTGGCTACTGTGCTAGATATCAGGTGCAAACAAGTCCATGGTCATCGTCAATGCAGAAAGCGACACTGCATAGTGAATGTTGGAAAACGCACCCAGGAAGATGTCGTTGCCGAAGAGCTGGAGAATGAGCGAGACTGAAATGTGATGACGAGAAAGTGGACTAAAGGTCTCAATGCACAACAGACACGATGCACCATGTAAGGCGCCCTTCCCCAGTGCCGGCCGCGGTGGCCGTGCGGTTCTGGCGCTGCAGTCCGGAGCCGCGAGGCTGCTACGGTTGCAGGTTCGAATCCTGCCTCGGACATGGGTGTGTGTGATGTCCTTAGGTTAGTTCGGTTTAAGTAGTTCTAAGTTCTAGGGGACTTATGACCTAAGATGTTGAGTCCCATAGTGCCCACAGCCATTTATCCATTTGAACCCTTCCCCAGTTGGCTCGCTCTTCGGGAAAGTTTTGAAGAATTTAGATCAAACGCTACAGGGGACTATCACATAAAGGCTGAAACGCGTCAAATAAATTTTGGTCACCTCTTATGATTGGCAGGAATACCTCGGACCTATTCTTACTCCTGGACCCGCAGGGGGACTTTGCAGGAAAACGGAATTTTTTTGTCTGGAGAGGTGCGAAGCACTCAGGTTCTGGACTTCGGTCTGGAAGCATCTTGTAGTCGAAGTTCTGGCATGTGTAGTTGGTACTTGGGACCTAACCTGAGACTGACTTCATTTGCGAGTAGTTAGACTGGGGAGCGTATGTTGAATTTCTTACTGTACCGACAGTGTGACTCCAAACGTCTCGGACTACTCGTTTGCCGAGGGCACACTTATTCGTTTTTGGTTTATCAGTCTCGACGTTTGGTATCCTCGTGGGCTCTGTCGTATAAGTGAGCCAAATTGGTCCTCGGTACGACCAGCAAACGGGTATGTCACACACTGAAATCCAGCGTGATTTCAGGGCTCTGCTAGAGAGTAAATTGCCATTCGTCTGCGTGATCGCTAGAGCATGAGAGTTTTGCATTTCCTTCGCGGCGGCGGTCGATTCACAGGTGCCGCTTCCACTTCTCGCCAGCTGCAGTGTACATCGCCACGCGAAGCAAACAGGGTAACGTACTGCTGCTCCGGCCTTGTCAGAGCGTACAGATCTCAACCGCCACTTGCTCTCAGCTGCTCCTATACTGAATCTTCTGGAGATTATCAATCAAAGTCTGTTCAGCATCAGATCAATTCAGATTGCGTTATTAGGATCAGGGTATTTGACTCACTTCTGCCACCCAGGATCCCTGTCCATTGTTCTCTTAACCCAACTATTAGTTGTTTACAGTATTCGTTCAATAACTATAATTTATGGCTGTTTTTTCTTTTGAAAAATAAATGTTGTTAGTAAATTCTACTACATTCTCAATTAGTTTATATAGTCTGCAGAACGGGTTAACTTTCAATGTGGCGTCCCCTCCCAGGCTCTCGGATTTATGGCACCTTCTGTGACCGTCAGATCGTAGATAGTGTTGCCTAGTGAAGATTCTGTTCCCCATGTTTAATGTGGTGCACTGGGTAGAACAAATTCGCGTTGCTGACGCCTAGACATGTTACTAATATTTAACTATTCTATGTGTGTATTTTCATGTTTTGGTTGTGACTTCTGTGTCACTTGATTGTTGGTTTCTGAGGGCGGTTGGCGTTGTGCTGATTTGTTAGGATAGACTGAGATTTTCTTTTGTGAGCAAAGATAAGCGTGCTGTTATTTGAATTCGTCGTCAGGAACTAGCAATCAGTAGCTGACTGGAGCGTTATTTAGAGTAGGATCTCTGTGGCACAAGAACGTGTAGTTTTAAATTCGTTTGGGTCAGAATTAGAATGCAAGCTTACAAAAAGCAAGACACGTTTGCTACTGAGTAGCGGAAGTAATCGTGTTTTGTTAACCATGGATCCACGTCAGATTATTAACGGTGACCAGGCAGATATTAAATGGGGTTCTCAGGCAAATGCAGTTGCAGACGGGGCAAGAGTGACGAACGTATAACCTGCAGAGTATGACGACATGTCAGGTGACAAAAGTGAACAGGAGACCGCAACAGAACGAAATGCAGGCGCTGCTGGTACGAGACGCACTATCAGTGAAATTGGAAGACCAGAATCACCACCGAAACGTCACAGAATGACGAAATCTCGTTTATCTACTCCGGAAGGTGTTATCAGTGGATCTCAGTTTTAGGCTCTCATGCAATTCATGCAAGAGGGAGAAAGGAACAGACAAGAGGCAGAAAGGAGGAGACAAGAGGCAGAGAAAAATAGACGGGAGGGAGGGGAGGAATGACACAAATTAGTCACAGGAACGGTCACAGACGGTATAGATGGAATAAAGAAAGAGATCGCAGGAATCCAAGAAGAGTTAGAGAATGTCAAGAAAACGACAGTAGAAAAACGTGAGGTCGCGAACCAGGCGAAGTGCGATGTCAAAACAGCTCGATTGGTAGCACAAATAGCATGAAATGACGCATCAGTGGCCAACGAACAAGTTAAACTCGCAAGAACTGAGGTGTGTAAGACAAAAAGGCATTTGCAACTCTCCAAAAACAAGGCAAAAAAAAAAGTGTTCAAGAAACACTGGAAAAAATGGATGAGGCGGCGAAGCGAATCGAACAAACAAAAATCAAACAGGCTGAAATCACTGAAGTTAAAGATCAGAAGATCCCAGTCGCCGTGCAACAAAACGAGTTGGCTAAGGACGTTCGGCAGGCACATGAGCAGGTCGCGCAATTGCAAACACAATCTCGTCCTGTAGAGCGCCATCGAGAGCATCACAGCACCGAAGAAAATGTTTTGCGACTCTCCGAACCGCTGTATGAGGACACAGCCCCCGCACTTAGGCGAATGCACTAGGCATATGCACCTGCCGCGGCGGAACGTGCAACAGAAAATGCTCCGTCGGTAACACGCAGCATGTTACAGACAGAGCCGTAAAACAATTGTACACGTCTACGAAAGTGAGAAAAGTTATTACGTGAATCTGACAACACGAGGGGATACCATAACAGTGCCCGAGGATCGTTTAGGGGTGGATGCATGAAATCACGCGCTGCAGACGAGAGGGAAAATCCGTACCGCGGGTACGTCGAAACTTTCGACCACAAACTTTTCTCGACCATCCAGAATTTTCAAGTCCACAAAGAGGCAAACAACGCATTACATCCAAAGACCTGAATGGCACAGTACGATCACGTGCTAACAGAATCTTGGTCACTGAAGTACAAGCTCTAGTGTACCTGTGGTTTCTTAGAAAGGGCGATTGCAGAACATATGCGCGGAGTTACACTGCAAGAAGTGTGCACCGTGAAGGCTGGGGCTGTTTAGAGTCTATGGCAGAATAAAATATCTTATGCTAGTCCCTGTGTCATCTGCAAAGCAAACTACAGATCTCTCTCTCTCTCTCTCTCTCTCTCTCTCTCTCTCTCTCTCTCTCTCTTGGTATGAAACGATATTTTTTAAAACAATGGATGTGGTAGCCTGTTACTAGTTCTGTGACAGTGTCAATTTGCATGTGTGAAATAGCTACCGCACCAGCCTTATATCCCCTACATCACAGTCAAGTGACCAGAAATTAATTATTTATTAACTTCAGCAGTACTTCAGGATCGATTCCCAATCAGGTATTTGCTGTGGCAGAAAGACGTCTCTCGTATGTGCTGGTATCCGACAAGTTGGTTCACACACTGTATGTGACCACCTGAGACGGCAGCCGACAGCCAATAGCAGTGCAGTGAGCCTGGCGGTGCTTCCAAGTCCTTCCGGCACACCCTGTGTCTGGGCTGCCCGCGCTGGTGGCGAGGTGTTAGCAAGTTAAAAAATGGTTCAAATGGCTCTGAGCACTATGCGACTTAACTTCTGAGGTCGTCAGTCGCCTAGAACTTAGAACTAATTGAACCTAACCAACCTAAGGACATCACACACGTCCATGCCCGAGGCAGGATTCGAACCTGCGACCGCAGTGGACGCTCGGTTCCAGACTGTAGCGCCTAGAACCGCACGGCCACTCCGACCGGCGCTAGCAAGTTATTCAGATATGTTTAAACGATCTGTGACAGCGTAATTATGTCTTTCCTTACATAATCGGAATGAAAAAGCGCCGCAGTTGATCAAATATTCCCTATCCCACCTTGTATCCCATCAATTGTTTAAATTTACGATATTCCATACATTGTCTAAATTGAAACTTCCAAGCAGATTAAAACTGTGTGACCGACCGAGACTCGAACTCGGGACCTTCGCCTTTCGCAGGCAAGTGTTCTACCACCTAAGCTACCGAAGCACGACTCACGGCCGGTCCTCACAGCCTTACTTCTGCCAGTATCTCGTCTCCTACCTTCCAAACTTTACAGAAGCTCTCCTGCGAACCTTGCAGTATCCTTTCTTTCAGGAGTGCTAGTTCTGCAAGGTTCGCAGGAGAGCTTCTGTAAAGTTTGGAAGGTAGGAGACGAGATACTGGCAGAAGTAAAGCTGTGAGGAGCGGCCGTGAGTCGTGCTTCGGTAGCTCAGATGGTAGAGCACTTGCCAGCGAAAGGCAAAGGTCCCGAGTTCGAGTCTCGGTCGGGCACACAGTTTTAATCTGCCAGGAAGTTTCATATCAGCGCACACTCCGCTGCAGAGTGAAAATCTCATTCTGGATTGTCTAAATTGTTTAAACAGTATTTCATACACTTCAATAGATTTCCTGCCAAATGGCCAATCAACTGAGTCTTTCTCCCGCCAGTTTGCAGGTGGTTTAGGGGATAGGGAGGGCTGGGGGTTTCCCAGAGGGGGAGGGCTTCATTAATTGATTGATTTTATTATTTAGTCAATCGAACTGGTGTCAAAGATGTGCGTGTATCGGCGAGGAGAGTTCCCTGAGAGGAAAATGAGGAGGAGGGGGAGGGGGAAGCGGAGACGTGGGGATTTCTTGGAAAACGACTTACTGATCAATAGGTTATGTGGATAATCTGTCCTTTTGATTGACAGGTCCTTAATCTTCTTAGCAGAACAATAGGTTAAGGACCTGTCGATCAAAAGAGAACAATAGATTTGCACCTGAATGTATACTTATCCTTGATATAGGCAACCCCCAATGTGGGGGCAATGCAAACACTCGTATGTATACTCGGCTCGGGGCTGTCCTTTAAGTAACTGATGCACAAGAGTTCGTTGTATCTCTGTGGTGTCAACTTCTGCTCAAAATGTTGCTGCAGATGCAGTACGATGCGCCAGAGCCACATATATTTATATGCAAATCTCTTTCGAGAAATCTGAATTTTTTTGCTCAAAATTAAACATAACAAAATTAGACACAAAATACGTCAAAAGAAACAGAGTTGCACACTTCAAATGTCTAGGTGAAATACTTGAACCCACAGGAGGAGGAAAGATCGCACAGAAGACTAGACTACGAAAAATGAAGAGAGCATTCGGCAAGACACAGCATGTATATAATAAAAAATGCATGTCCATACACACAAAAGTCAGACACTACCCTGAAATACTGTATGGAAGTGAGACACTAACATTCCATACAAAAAGTAACATGGAAAATATACTGAAGGAAGAAAGGAAAATCATGACGAAAATTCTCAGCCCAAAGCTGACAGAAGAGGGATACAGATTACACTGTAGGAAAACTACAGAGAAGATGTCAAACATAGGAGCAGATGTCAGAAAAAGGAGGTTGAAGTTCTATGGGCACATCATCAGGCTATCATCAAAACGACTAACCAAGGGTCCTGGCGGAGGTTCAAGTCTTTCCTCGGGCTTGGGTGTGTGTGTTTGTCCTTAGGATAATTTAGGTTATGCAGTGTGTAAGCTTAGGGACTGATGACATTAGAAGTTAACTCCCATAAGATTTCACACACATCTGAACGTTTTTGACTCGCCAAGAGAATTCTAATATACAACAAGGGGTCATACCAACAATACCACGGATCACACAAGTCAGACTGGATCTAGAAGCAGCAAAAATCGCTCCAATAGAAATTGAAGACAGAAATGCATACAGGGGCAAGATACAAAAGCGGAATGTGTGGTCAGAGAATGAAGTCCCAAAGAAACCAGGAAAAAAGTGGATTGAACATAAAAATAGACTTCATGGAGAATGAGAGTATCGTGGAAGATCAGAAAAACGTTCAAATGAGGCAGAATACTTGCGTGATCCTACAGGGTCTCGACGCAGATAATAATAAAAATAATGATGATTGAGTGTCGATTTTGCGTTAAACTCACAACAAAGAAAACAGAGATACAAACAAACATATGATTAACTTTGAATTACTCTAGTGTAGCTGTGGAGCAATCGTTATAGAGAACAGTTATAAAATAATAATTCTAAAAATAGGGAAAATACCTCTGTACCTCAGTACGTTTTCTTTGTAAACCTCTGTCTTCTGTGACATGTTCTGCTTCCAGATGCTGGAGGATGTGGAATGTTAAGGACAACCAGAATGGGAGGCAGTATGATGTGAATCAACGGAAGCTGGAGTAACATCAGTGAAGAATTCTGCTATAAACGTACATATTCAAATCAATTTAAGCAATGGATGACTTACGTTTTAAGGTATTTTTATTTTCTTAAATACATAAATACGATGCCACCGACGTAATAAAGAAGAAAAGCGATAAGATGGGAAAGAAATACCCTTGGAGGATAAATCAGACGGCAGAAGCGGAACATGTCACAGAAGACAAGGATTTACAAAGAAAACCTAATGCGGCACAGAGGTATTATCTCTATTTTTGGAATTATTAACTATTCTATCTAACGATTGCTCGAGAGCCACACTAGACTAATTCAAAGTTGATGATATATTTGTTTATGTGTCTGTTTTTCTTACTCAATATTGCCTCTCATTGCGAGAGAACGACCATATGAGGAATAATAAGGCCGGCCTGAGTGGCCGAGCGGTTCTAGGTGCTACAGTCTGGAACCGCGCGACCGCTACGGTCGCAGGTTCGAATCCTGCCTCGGGCATGGATGTGTGTGACGTCCTTAGGTTAGTTAGGTTTAAGTAGTCCACGTTCTAGGGGACTGATGACCACAACAGATGTTAAGTCCCATAGTGCTCAGAGCCATTTGAACCTTTTTTTTTTTTTTTTATTAATTCTAGTTCGTTGAGTAGGCGTCACACGCCAATATGTACAGCGCCATTTCACGTGTAGTATGGCGAGTACTTGTAGTGGTCTGCGCTACGACACATTCCAACACGTCCTTTTCAAAATCGGGTGTGCGAGTCGTTCTCGTGTTGCCAGGTCCCTCGTTTCTTGTTTCCAATGAACCAGTCTCCCACATTCGTCGATCGAGAAAAATAAACACTTGTCGTGAACGATGATACCTGTTAGGAAATCGTTCCCTGTACAGGCTTGCATTGCGACGTACTTCGCTATGCACAAGGTGCGTGTCAGTAAGTTCTGCGGACCTGTACGGGTATTCTTCCATCGTGCTGTACTGTACGTCTCTGAATAGCACTGAGTAATGAATGGGTCTGTCGTTGATTCATAGCACGTCCTGTCATGGGACAGTGTAAATACGATGCAACAGAGTCACCTTACGGACAAGCAACGTAAACAAAACCTTCGTCATGACTTACCAGTAACCAGGCACGTCCGCCTTGTTTCTTTGCAGGGAATAAAATCTTTACATGTAATTAAAGAGCACACTACGTGTAAACTTGTAACATGTTAGCTGTAAATACGCTGGAAAACGGTTAATGCTAGACAAAGCGGTAGACAAGTTTGTATTGTATGTTAACCGGGGACCTAGAAACGACGGAGAGGCTCCGTCCCCGCCGCAACGGCAGTGGTCCACGACCCCACGACGACCACCGCAGTCCACTTCACCCCTCCGCCGCCCCACACCGAACCCAGGGTTACTGTGCGGTTTGGCCCCCGGTGGACCCCCAGGGAACGACTCAAACCAGACGATGTAACCCCTACGTTTGCGTGGTAGAGTAATGGTGGTGTACGCGTACGTGGAGAACTTGTTTGCGCAGCAATCGCCGACATAGTGTAACTGAGGCGGAATATAGGGAACCAGCCCGCATTTGCGGAGGCAGATGGAAAACCGCCTAAAAACCATCCACAGACTGGCCGGTTCACCGGACCTCGACACAAATCCGCCTGGCGGATTCGTGCCGGGGACCAGGCGCTCCTTCCCGCCCGGGAAGCCGTGCGTTAGACCGCACGGCCAACCGGTCAGGCCGGTAGACAAGTTTACTTCCATAACTCCTTAACTTGGCTTATCTGATCCGAGGTTCCCCACCTGAAATTCTTCAGTGGAGCATTTTCTACGTCCTGTCACATTTTTGCACGCTCTTACGGAAACACCCTGTATAAGGCAATTTCATAACTAGTTTTATGAGAAATATTCTCAGTGTAATGTTTGATAAACTAATTTCTGCCTGACTACATACATACAAACTGTTTGTATGAGTCTAACGTTAGGTGCAAGTAATGTGCAGATGGCCCAGCATACAACAAGGGAAAGGCGAGCAGGTTTCACCAAAACCCAGGCCAGCCACTGGGAGAGCCGCTCTCGTCAGGGCGAGACAGAGTACTGTGGCGGGGTGGGGGAGGGGGGGGGAGGGGACGCCACAACACGCCGCCCTGTCTCGCGAGGGCAGGCCTACTGTTTACTGCATGCAAAGTCTCCCACACCAGAGTTGAGACATTGATAAACATGAGTCTGCAGACGGCAGCGGAAGTCATGCAGTGACATGAGCTGGCACCACATCAAACGGAGATACAATGAAACGTAATCCAAGAACTTAGTATTGGAGGAAAGCGCGAAGGGTAAAAATCGTAGAGGGAGACCGAGGTATGAATACACTAAACGGATTCAGAAGGATGTAGGTTACAGTAGTTACTCGGAGATGAAGAAGCTTGCACTGGATAGAGTAGCATGGAGAGCTGCACCAAACCAGTCTTTGGACTGAGGACCACAACAACAACAGTCCAAGAACTACGTCAACCTGACCCTTGTGACATACCATCACATCCAGTTAAGCCATCCCAATACCAGCCGCCACAGCTATTTTTACTACACCATATCCTTATGTGCACCTCACGTAACCTCGTTCTTTACTGGCATATGGAAGATGCAGCAACCCATGCAGTGTCATCATGAACAGATTGAAAGCAACACTACCCCATAGGAACAACAACCCGAGAGTGCAGTCCTGTAACCCAGTCGACAAAGAAAATATATGAAGATGCAGATCCATTGGCATGCGGATAGTTTCACTCCTCCGTAATGACGCTTGACTGTGCCTATCCCAGCTGCCAGTAATGGATGAGATGCAAAAGCAAAGGACAGCAATAGGGACATGTCTCTCCTGGGCATCAAGCCACCACAAAAGAGCAGGTGTGAATCTTCCTCCCCATAATATATGTGTTAATCCTCTGTCTCCAAACATCCCAATAAAACAAATTGTGTCGTACTGCGTCACGTATGCCATCTCCATTCAGTGTAGGGAAAAAGGTGTTTTGTGAAGAAATTTATATTTTTGTGACCACAATTTCGATTTTCTTATATCTTTTCTTTCCTTGTCAACAAGACCGTTACTGAATTATTATAAAGTTTATCTTTTATGCTCATTTCTTTATTTGTTTTAACACTACATAATCTAATTATCCCTCACATGAACCATGGACCTTGCCGTTGGTCGGGAGGCTTGCGTGCCTCAGCGATAAAGATAGCCGTACCGTAGGTGCAACCATAACGGAGGGGTATCTGTTGAGAGGCCAGACAAACGTGTGGTTCCTGAAGAGGGGCAGCAGACTTTTCAGTAGTTGCAGGGGCAACAGTCTGGATGATTGACTGATCTGGCCTTGTAACACTAACCAAAACGGCCTTGCTGTGCTGGTACTGCGAACGGTTGAATGCAAGGGGAAACTACAGCCGTAATTTTTCCCGGGGGCATGTAGCTTTACTGTATGATTAAACGATGATGGCGTCCTCTTGGGTAAAATATTCCGGAGGTAAAATAGTTCCCCATTCGGATCTCCGGGAGGGGGCTACTCAAGAGGACGTCGTTACCAGGAGAAAGAAAACTGGCGTTCTACGGATCGGAGCGTGGAATGTCAGAGCCCTTAATCGGGCAGGTAGGTTAGAAAATTTAAAAAGGGAAATGGATAGGTTAAAGTTAGATATAGTGGGAATTAATGAAGTTCGGTGGCGGGAGGAACAAGAATTTTGGTCAGGCGAATACAGGGTTATAAATACAAAGTCAAATAGGGGTAACGCAGGAGTAGGATTAATAATGAATAAAAAAATAGGAATGCGGGTAAGCTACTACAAATAGCATAGTGAACGCATTATTGTAGCCAAGATAGACACGAAGCCCACGCCTACTATAGTAGTACAAGTTTATATGCCAACTAGCTCTGCAGATGACGAAGAAATTGAAAAAATGTATGATGAAATAAAAGAAATTATTCAGATAGTGAAGGGAGACGAAAATTTAATAGTCATGGGTGACTGGAATTCGGTAGTAGGAAAAGGGAGAGAAGGAAACGTAGTAGGTGCATATGGATTGGGGGTAAGAAATGAAAGAGGAAGCCGTCTGGTAGAATTTTGCACAGAGCACAACTTAATCATAGCTAACACTTGGTTCAAGAATCATAAAAGAAGGTTGTATACATGGAAGAAGCCTGGAGATACTGACAGGTTTCAGATAGATTATATAATGGTCAGACAGAGATTTAGGAACCAGGTTTTAAATTGTAAGACATTTCCAGGGGCCGATGTGGACTCTGACCACAATCTATTGGTTATGAACTGTAGATTAAAACTGAAGAAACTGCAAAAATGTGGGAATTTAAGGAGATGGGACCTGGATAAACCGCCTAAATCAGAGGTTGTACAGAGTTTCAGGGAGAGCATAAGGGAACAATTGACAGGAATGGGGGAAAGAAATACAGTAGAAGAAGAATGGGTAGGTTTGAGGGCTGAAGTAGTGAAGGCATGTGTCATAATGTAAATGATAGTTGTGTTTGTGGACCAGAGCTACGACGCAGTTAAAAACGGTAAGCTCTGCAATCGGCTTTGGGGGTATAGGCCACAATGTGCTCAGAATACGAGTGCATTAGAGTTTTTAAGAGTAGGAGGAAATCGGACTTCTGGAATGCGTAGCATTAAAAATTTTTTGAAATTACTGTCGTCGGATCGCGGAAACGGATCGATCATGCTAGGAATTTAGTAACTTTACCGATGAGTTCCTTGCCTTGAATCTCCGCCAACCACATTTCGTTGTAACTGTTTCTTGTACTTGTGAAAATTTTTGCCAATGAACAGGATAGTTAAAGATGTTTATATTGTGCTTCTGTGTAACTACTGAACACGTTTACGTTAGCTTTTGTAATAAACAACAGAACTTATCGTAACTTTGATTTTCGTTACTTAAGTGTCTTACCTTGCCTCAAAATGAAATTGTAATGTTATTATATCGCCACCCGTTTGAAATCTGTTAGACCATAACTTAGAGTTAATGAAATATCCTTGCACAACAAATAACAACTAAAGCCTTCATTGTTTATCTACACACATGTATAGCTTTTTACTACCCCACCACCTACACCTTTATATGTATCTGTGTGTGGGTTAATTGGATGCAATGGAAGACCGGCACAGCGACTGCTTCCGTACTGACGGCGGTGCCAAACTCTCCAGCCCAGAGAGGCAGAGACACCTGCAGCCAACCTCGTCAACTAGTTGTTGGACATATTCCAGTGTACGTCTTCCCCCACTGTTTTTACCCTCTACAGCTCCCTCTTTACCAAAGAACTCATTCCTCGACGGCACAACACATGTCTCCTATCGTCCTGTCCCTTTTTCTCAGTTTTTTTATATGTTTCTCTCCTCGCCGATTCCACCGGGAACCTACTCATTTTTTGTCTTATCATTCCACTTAATTTTCAACATCCTTCTATAGCCCCACATGTCAAACTGTTCGATTCACTTCTTTCTCGGTTTTCTGACAATCCATAATTCGCATCCTTGCAATGCTGTGCTTCAAGCGTACATTCTCAAATATATCTTCCTCATATTAAGTCCGATGTTTGATACTAGCAGTCTTATTTTGCCAGCAATGAGCCCAGTGCCTGTGCTAGCCTGCTCTCTGTGTCCTCCTTACTTCGTCTGTCATGTGTTATTTTGCTACCAAGATAGCAGAATTCCTCCACTTTGTCTGCTTTGTGGTCACCAAATTCAATTAAATATTCTCACAAATCGCATTTCTGCTATTCCTCATTATCTGCGTCTTTCTTCAGTACATTCACTGTTTATATTCTGTACTCATTAGGCCTTCAACTTCAAACTCACCTCATCATTCCTCAATGCTACGGTATTCCACTTCCATCCACACTGACTCTTCCAGACTGTTCTCTTAAACTTCAGTCTACCCTTCATCAATGCTAAATTATGATTTGATTCAAGATTTGCTCCTGCGAACAACTTAAAGTCTAATACCTGATTTCGGAATCTCTGTCTGACCGTTATGTAATCCACTTGCAGTCTTGCTGTGTCTATAGGCCTTCTATAAGTATACCACCTCCTCTTGTGCTTTTTGAATAGCTCATTCCCTATTACTAGCAGAAATTTATTGCACAATTCAATTAGTCTTTCTCCTATCTCATTCTTACTACTAAACCCATATTCTCCACTAGTTTTTTCTTGTATTCCTTCTCCCAAGACAGCGTCCCAATTTTGCATGACATATTTTTACATATTGAGTTACATATTTAGTATCACAGTATACTGTCTGTAGATCTTCGTTTTCTACTTGTGACGTTGGCATGTATATCTGAACTATTGTTGTTAGCGCTGGTTTGCTCTCGATTCTGATTAGAACAACCCTACCACAGAATTGTCATAATAACTCATTCTCTGCCCTACATTCCGACACATGACGGATCTTACTCCGTTCTTACGATTTTCTGCTGCCGTTAATATTACGCTATATTCATCTGATCAGCAGTCATTATCTTCTTTCCATTTCATTTCACTAAAGTCACCACATCTAGTCTGAGCCTTCGCGTTTCCCTTTTCAGATTTCCTAGCTTGCGTACCATATTCTTGGATCCATGGATTCGGAGCCTACAAAATCCCTTTTTTAGCGGGGGCAGGAGAGCTGCCTTGAGCATTAGACGTCAAATGCTGTCAGATAATGTTTTTATTCGAAGCACATTATTCAAGGGTAGTCTTGTCTGTAAAATTAGAAATTGAATATAATTGTGGACTGTCCGCAACAGAAGAAGTAAAATGCCCGACGTTAGTACCAGGTTGGAAAGTTGGTCAACGAACTTACGTTGTATAGGACATTGTTTCCATTTGCCTTTATTTGAATATTATCAAAATATTATCAGATTTCAGCCTATTTTTTTCAGTACGGCAACCTTGGAAAGTACAGGTAAAAATAAGAGATTTCAAAGTCTCGTTGACGCTCAGTGGCTTGCTTATATCTGTATACATATAGATTGAAGAAAATATCCCCATGAAGTGTATAATTGATGAACTTTTCGTGTTCTCAGATCCAAGTACATAAAGCTTTCAGACTACCCAAAAGGGCGTCAACTGTTGGGCGAAACAGTAGCTGTTTTGGAAGTACTCAAATTTCTGTCTTCAACCCCCTTCTTAAAGTTAATAATCGTGTCGATAATAATCGAAAAGTGGAAATAGAATTACCGTTATATACTGGGTGTGGTACTAGAATATGTTCGCATCTGCCGTGGGATCGTTCCCACGGCTATAAGGAGGAAGTTTACTTCTCTCGAGGAGACCACCAGCCAGTTGGCTTTATGCAATTTTTGGTACAACGCTCAACAAAAGTTCGGAATACTGCCGTAAAATGTAGTATACGATACTAGAGGTCTCACTAAGCGTGGCGCTGCATGCGTTATCCAGTCAGAGCCCATACACTGGACGGTGTTCGCTGCTGGCACGCCTTGTGGCCGTTTCCCAGTCATGCAGACGTACTGCTGCCGCCGCGAGCAGTCCAGCGTCAACAGCAGCTTCGTTCAGTTTGTGTTCAGCACCACAGTAAAGTGCCACGTAGAGGCACATAGTACTTCGGTAGAGCCAGGATAGCGGCGTTACTTCCAGCTGTTCATACACAGCAAGATGTTGCCGATCGGTTACATGTCACTCAAAGTGGTGTAAGATGTGAAGAAAGTACAAATAGATGGCAAATGTGAACGATAGACCTCACAGTAGTCGTACTCGTATGGTAACACCAATGCAGAATCGTTTCCTACAACTGTCGGCTCGCAGGCGTCCAACATCGACCGCCAGAAATTGGGCAACGGTGATTCATATCCCAGAACAAGCAGTACATAGAAGATTGCATCAGCGTGGTCTTCATTCCAGAAGACCATTGAGAAGTCTTACACTGAACGAACGGAACCGACGCAATCGAAGGATCTGGAGTCTTGCGCTCAACATTGGACCGTAGCAGAATGGACTAAAGTCATGTTTGCTGACGAGACCAGGATTGGTTTGCAGCCGGACGCTAGACGTGTTTAGTATTTGGAGAAGCGCTAGACGACGCCCGGAACACTGGTACGTTGAGGAAGTCCGTTCGTTTGCAGATGGAGGTATAATGCTCGGGTGGCAATAACGATGGGACGGCGTACCCCTCTAGTTCCCATCTACGGCAATTTGACTGGTCCGCGATACCTGCATCAGGTCCTACAAAAGATTGTAAGGGCCTGCACTCTGTGACAACTTCATCCTAGTTACTTTGCAATACCGCACCATACTCTAACAGTTTCTCGGTAGCTTCAAAGATGCAACATCAACCGAATGCACAGCCCCAGATGATGAATGCAACTGAAAATCGTTGGGACCTGTTGAAGGTGGCCACTACAGAGCGCCCGAATCCTCTTGACAGTCTTTAGGATCTCACTAAGGCCCCCATTGAGGAGTGGGACCCCAATCCATAAACACTATGGTCTCATCAAGAACATGCCCTGCACAGTAGAAGAAGTTATTCGTGTGCGGAGAGGACATACTCGCCACAAAAGACTGACAATCATCATCATGAGGTAAAGGTTTTCACTGTTTCTGTTTTCAAATTTTATAGTTAGGAGAGAACCGGCGTTGTTTCCTAATGACGTTTTTGTAACTAACCAAAATCGTTCTTGTTTTCAAAGTGAATTTTGTTTGTTTTGTTAATAAGGTATTGTATAAATCTCAATTGATGTACTATAAGAAGTCAATCTTTCGGAGCAATGATAGCCAAAAACCTATAATTCACCCATATTAAGGATATTTTTCACGATAGGCCTTGTAGCGCCTTCGATGGTGTTGGAAAATGGTAATTGGGTAACCAATAGATTGTTGATTCGAAACTCGCTATGCCTTCCTTTGTTTTATTTCTTTCGTTCAGTTCTAAAATCTACATCATTTAAACATAAAGTTCGTCAAATACATGTTAATTAACACATATCTAATCATCGATTTTTATGAACAATGCACGTCTCCTTGCTTCTAAATACACATAAAGTTCCAGATTTCATACCATGTATAAATAATTAAATAAACCGATATTTTATAGAAGACTGTAAATATACTTGTAATGGTTCTTTTAATTTAACCAATCTCTACTGACGATCATTTATAAAACGCCGATAGTTAAGAGTAAATAATTAGACTGCAACTTGGAATTTTACCTGCAACGTGTAATTTGAAACAAAAAGGAATGCATTTTCGTTAAAAAATGAAGGTTAGATATGTCTTAATTAGCATATATTTGACGAATTTTTTTTTAGATGATGTAAGTATTCAATCTGAATGAAAATAGAAGACCATAGCGAGATTCGAACCAGCGATCCATTAGTTACCCAAAACTACTCTCCAACAGCATCGAGTGAGCGACACGGCTCCTCCTTAACTTTAGTGGATCACAGTTTGTCGTAAATCTTCAAAGCCGATTTTCTCGAGAATGTTGGAGAATTGTATCGAATGGCTTTGGGAGACTGATTCTTGAGTTCTGAGCTTCACGTACCATAAATCTAAAAACAATCGGAACAGAAAACTGCTAACATTAAAGAAATATTTTCGTATGCAAGGAGGCACTTGCAATGAACGAGAGAACATTAAATGACCAAATTAATATACGTAACAACTCTCTGATCATGATAACCACAAAAATAGTAGCAAGCCGAGATGTAGAACGTAAACACACACACAAAACCTAATATGTGCGAAACGTTGCACCACGACTCCATCGGTTGCAACGAACTGCTCCTGTGACGTTTAGCAAATCGACGTCCTATAGAAGGAAGCGAGTGTGATAAGCCTAGATACTGTTTCACAAGAAGGCATGTTCAGAATGAAACGACGCTTACTCAGGAGGCTGACGAAGCAGAAGAAGCTAACCAGCGCCTCTGAAAGATGAAGCTGGGCAGTATCACCACTCCAGCCAGCCTCCTGCAGGAGTTGGTTAGAGAAGTACGTCGGAACGGATGACGTCGTCACCATCCAGCTGCTGCACCCTGCTGTCTCTTCCAGGGCTGGATGCTGCCGTTGGAGAAGTTCTGGGCAGCAGACTCTCACACATATTTCCCACCTCAAACGAGACGCTTACTCTGACATGTTCTCAGATGATTGCTAATGTTCTCTGTACACGACCATATCAGTGTGTGTACATCGCGCTTAACACCATCGTCTCCATCAGCTGCTAACTTAGAGATGGAGACCGCTGCAGTGCCAGATGAAGTATCCAATCACCTTCCAGGGAACGTGCAGGCATCAGCCAGAGCTGGGGATCGTATGTTGACTAGTTGTGGCGTTATCGCTGCCGGTTCGCCTAACGGATGGCTTCCCCCTGCTGGCTACCATCTCCCTGGTGGTTGGCATTTTCGAGCCTGGGCTGGGAGGTGCCCCGTCTCTCGGCTGCTGTACGCCGGTTCCTGAAGGCCTTCACCGTCGCCAATGACCGCCGGCACCGGCATCCGCCTACGCCATCGAGGGGCCATAGCCTCCCACCTGCTGCGGTCCTTTTTCTGCATCAAAATGAATAATGCACTACAGCAAACAGGTGTGTTTCATTAACGGCTTACAGAGCGCTCCCAGTCACCACCCCCTCCACACCCCACGCCCAGGAAAGGAAGCAGCACCTTTCCCTGACCCACTAATAGCTGATGTCTCCCCCACTGTTGAGGCTAATCCAAGTAAAATGTAAAATGGCTATTTCCATATTTCCAGCTTCTTATGCGTTTTTTGTATTTAATTTTGAAATTTGTGCCTGTCATTCCCAGGTTCAGATTGAAATCTAGCTAGCTTTCTGAACGGTATTTACTAGATCCTTGGTATTTTGCTTTTCTACTCTACAATTTATATTTGTCAGTCATGTCATAAACGTTTCTGTTGTTTGAGTTGTTATTTGATTTATCTTCCATAGCGTGTACTTTTTTCGTATCGTGGAATGTAAATTTCTTAGTGTATCTTTGGATTTATCCGTAAGTGAAAGGAAAGGTGTCACGCCGAGTAGCATGCTAGGCGCCTCGCGGGATTAGCCGAGCGGCCTAGGGCGCTGCAGTCATGGACTGCGCGGCTGCTCCCGGCGGATTCGTACCCAGTCAATTTATTTGGTAGAATCCTTATTTGCTCTCGAGCAACGCCTTCGTTTCCGCGCTGCAAGAAGCAGACCCGCGCGAAAGATGTTCTGAATTCATTCACCGTGAAACGTATATCAATAGCTGTTTAAACGAACTAATCCTGCTCATAATCAACACTTTAGATTAGCTCAGAGATGGCAAACGGCTATTCTTTCGGGGGTTTGATCACGCCGATCCTGCAAATGCGCAAAATTTTCTTCGAACCTCTCTTCAAGCGCCCTCGCTTTGTCGACAGGAGTAATAGCGTAATCATACAGAATCGTTCAAATGTCAAACATTGCCTCAGTGTGGGGGGGCATGGCGTTGTCTACACACTTACTACGGACTTTGTCTTTTCTTTTGTCAACGATCAAAACGAGTCTGTAACCTCCGCTGACACAACACTCGTTAAAGCCTGTACTATGGTAAGTGAGCGGGGTTCACATGAGAAAGGATTTTCGTATAGATATCGACCGTGTGTACCTTAATGGTGGCAAATCAGACTGTAATAACAATGATCCGTCAAGCAAGTTCGAAATGCAATTACACGTCAGGATGGACCAAAAACAACCCTGAAGATGCTACCAATTTGATAATAATACGGTCGCCAGCCTAATTAGGCATTAACTGAGTTTCTTCTCTGTACAAGTTGGTATATATTCATGTAAAACAACAAGTAGTAACACTGCATAATATAGTAGAATTTTAGAACCAGAAAACGTATTGAACTGATAGTTTCACTTTCTGTACTGATATGGAAAAACCATGAATACATTACATTAGACTATAATGTATACTACAAAACTTTATACTATCTATTAATCTGATTAAAATCGGGCATAGGTTACCCTAGAAATAGCACTTTCGTGCCACACACACAAAATGTCAATTTTGATAAAGATAAAACACTGACAAATTTTGACTTTTATATTGACTTTAACTTTTGCTGGTCAAACCAATTTAAAACACTTCAGAATTCAAATGAATAAAACAGGGTGGGAGGGGGGGACCCTGAAATTGTTATGATCACTGTATTAAAAAAATTGATTACTGAATTTATTATGCGTTCAAGATTTCCAGTATATAAGTTACTACTCTTTTCATCTTATTTACTGCTCATTTAAATACCTTTATATCTGTCTCGAAATAATAAACTTCATTACTATATCAATATTATTATCTTTCAACTTCGTTAGACCTTCGTTATTCATTTACTGGTTCATTAACAAAACATGTCTTTAAACATCATTCTAACAGAGCTAGTTCTGCAACTAATTATTATTAACACACTTAATTTTCATTTTGGGACACTCGGATTGCACAACATTTGGAAAGGACCCTGTCTAGGTTAGTTGTGAGGATAATTAAATGATGCGAAAGTTCTGGTAAAATTTAGGTTATTATTGCACAGTTCACTCTCTGATCCATACGAATACAGTACTAAAAGTTTCAAACTGCTAGTATCGATGCGGTGGTTGGCGGGCGGCGAGATGGCGAGGCACAGAGCACACATACAACCACAGCTATGGCTCTTGACGTATCGGCATTTTAATTCCTCTTAGCGTCGCAATACTTGTCCATTTAGTGCCTATGGAATCTTGCCATGCTGTGCAGGCGTTGGAACGGCATACCCGAGGCTCAGTGAAGCTACGTCTTCCAGGAGAGCCTCCTCGCTTCAGAAGGTGTTGCTCAAACCAGTGCCAAACTCCAACTACTTACTGAGCCCGTTGTGCCGTGCAGTGCCCGTGTGCATTTACCCGCGCTCGCCTGCCATCCACCTTTTACCGCCCCCTGACAGACCGGGTATTCACCCGAGGTTTTGCATTCTACATATCCTAACACATTGCCTACGTATGGACCAGACGCACAGTTAACAATTTTAAACATCTTACAACAGTCTCAACATTTGTTACATTTGAATTGTATTACAATATTACTTGACATTTGACATAAACATTAATATTCACATTGAAACTTGTTTACAGTTTTCTTAACATAATGACATGAAACAAAAAAGAAATGAAATCAGAACATCAATTACACAAGTTTATCGAAAAATCAGAAAAAAATTACTTATATGTACAATAGTACAGAGTCGTTGTTGTTACAAGTGTTCCTGGCCCTAACCAGGAATAACTGCGCCACATGTGCATAATGTCTCATTTAGCAACCGATGAATATCAATCACCGGATCAGTGCCAAGGCACGGATCACCACTCATATCTTGTTCTGTCTGTGAACCTCGAGAAATACCGAACCTTTTGTTACAATGCGTGCTTCGTCAGTCAGTTTCTTGGCGCTACCAGAGCGATGATAGGTTTATGGCTCACTCAGGACTGCGTTTCACGATCGCATCGCTGTGTAGCCCACGTGAAATCCCTGCGACGGAGGGTCCGTATCTGAGGGCTCGAGGCAATGGACCATGCCGACGACACACGCAGGTCTCTGTGTTGAGTCGCCACGTTAGGTAACGAGTCAATAAGGCCAACACGTGTGTGTCTGTGCTGCCACACGTGGGCAGCGCAACGCCATTGGTGGCCACTGAGACCGACGTCGGATATTTGTGATTAATTTCTGTCCGACCAAACAGCTGAGGTCGTCGGATCCTAGGCTTGCACACTACTTAATCTAACTGTGTGTGTGAAATCTTATGGGACTTAACTGCTGAGGTCATCAGCCCCTAAGCTTAAACACTACTTAACCTAATTTATACTAAGGACAAACACACACACCCATGCCCGAGGACTCGAACCTCCGACGGGACCAGCCGCACAGTCCATGACTGCAGCGCCTCAGACCGCTCGGCTAACCCCGCGCGGCACTTAATCTAACTAAAACTAACTTATGCTAAGGACAAGACACTCACCCATGCCCGACGGAGGACTCGATCCTCCGACAGGGGGAGCCGTGCGAACCGTGGCAAGGCTCCCGAGACCACACGGCTCAGCTAATGTACCCAAATCGGTATTCCAGTATCTGCGCGGTCTCACGGCAGTGAATCCCAAAGTCCAAACGTATATGCTTCAGACGTCGGTCGGGGAAATTCACATCAGTTTGTTTTCTTCGGTCGAATCGGACGACGTTCCGGGACGTGAAACGTGCACTGTGAAAAATTTTTAAGTTTACTACAAGAAAGAAAACGGCCGTGGCATCCTGAAGATGAGAAAGATAATAACAACCACACAGGTCGGAATCTGTGATCTCAAACCACTAATTTAATAGAAATCAGAAGTTTCGAACAACTTAATGACAGTCAGATACAGCAGTGCGGACAGCAACTTGCTGGTGACCGTTAACAAAGTCAACTACCAAAGTCGGCTACAGCGTTCAGATACGTCAGCAAATCAGATAGAAAGTCATTGCTGGAAATTTTATTGTATTTATTTATTTTTGGCTTTCGGCACCAAAGTCTATAGACGCAACAGTAGTTACAAAAGTGCCATATCAACATAATCGCAATTTTCACAGTAGAACAATTAAAAGAGTTGGATATATAACGTAAGTTATTAATGTCAAATAAAAACACTTTAACACAAACACCACACAACCAGTATTTACAGCAGAGCCAGGTTAACATTAGTGCAATTCCTACAACAATAGAACGATAAGAGTGTGAAGTACCAAGATAAGTTCGTCCTATAAATTAAAAATCACAAAATGATTACTCATCACTGTACTGATTCCAGAGGAGACTGAAATCCACAGCAACTTTTCATTGAATGCTGCACGCAAGATAAGTTCTCAACGCAAAGTAACACAAACAGACGTCCCAGTTTTCGGACGGGGCTGATTTCACGGGAGAAAAAGATTCTCACAACTTGTAGGTCAAGACTGGATTCCGGCTACATGGCTACAATGTCGGTGTTTATACCGTGTTCGCGTCTTCTCATTGCAATGTCCTTCCATCATCCATGTGTGGATAGCCGCAGTGACCGACGAGGTCACCTTTACACGGTGAAAAATGAAGCCCTTCAAAAGTCTTTCGTCGTCTGCAGGCGCAGATCGATACTGATTACTACATACTCCACATGTGGTCAGTTGCTGAAGTGTGTGGAACACTACCCTTGGACATAAAATACCCCGAACCACCTTAGGTCAGGCCCGCTGAGCACATCTGCAATTCCATTGCGCGAAGTTTGTGGGCTGTGGACCAAGTTCTGTACAGCCATCTTGAACTGCCGCTGCTGCCTGAGGACCTCTGGAAGCGGATGGCTGCCCAGTATTTCCGCCATCATCATCTGGTCTTGAGGTATCACTACCCGCTGCTGGGCATGTGTGTCTCAGCTAACCATTCGCGATTATGCACTATGGACTTTATACTGTGACATGTATGCAGTTTGTTTGGTAGTGTCGAGAGACAGCTAGTCCTGTAGCGTAACCCTTTCAGCCTTCTGGGCCTATAATTTCAATTTTAACAAATCGAGGACACAGTGTATCCCGTAGACACAATGACACCGACGAACCACTCACCGACCACCGGCCGCCGACACTGCCTCTACCAGTGGCATTTGGATGCCACATTCGGCTTCCCAGACACTGGAGCCGCTTCTACCCACTCGAGTAGTTCCTCAGTTGGCCTCACTAGGCTGAGTTTCAATCTTACCGCCAAGGAAAATTCTCAGGGCGTCCCAGGAATTGAAACTGATCTCCCAAATGGGAATCTCATAGCTACGGAGACGGCCGTGTAATTCTGAACCGAGGAGAACTTATTATTTTGAAATTTAGAGTAGTAATATACCTGTAAAAAAGAGAAAATTCCAGTCTAGATGTTTTATATTTCCCGGAAAGACAGCAGTGCATTTTACTACTCGGACTGTCACCAGCTAACCATTTTCACGTCTCTGTACGTCAGAGAAGAGGAGTCATGGCGTAGATGGGACACAATGCCAAGTTTTGTCTGACCGACCGCAGCTGGCGGGTCACGGGAGCAGCGCTAATCAGTGCGGGATTAAATTGTGGGTGGGGTGGCCACAGACTGCGCTGGACGGCCATAACCAGAATTTATTAATTTGTGCAGATGAGCTGCGACCTCAACCGGAATGGCGCTAGTAATGAAACCGCTTGCTGGCCGACGTACAGAACTTCATAACATCTGTGGTCACACAGCCACTGCTCTCAAAATTGGTTATCTGGATAGAATGAAGAAACTGACATCACTGGAAAGTAAGTGGTTTCCGTGAACATTTGATTCCTCTTGAGCACGGTATAAGTGAATAGCCGCAGCGACGCGGAATATACAGAACAGTGGAGCCTCAACATCGCTGCTGGAAACAAAGAAAGGAAAAAAATAGTTCTTTGGCCTGTTTGCAAATGTAACTTAATGAAATAAGCGGACGAACTGATCCAGTGGCACTTCTAATATGACAAGAAAATGTTATAGTCTCTGAGGACAGAGTCTATAAAATTTATTCCGGGAGATGAACCGATTTTAGAGACCAAGATTATACTGAATTAACGTTGTAGTTAAGTTCTCTCTTGGGAAGGCAGAGGAAGTTTGCTCACGCAGCGACAACCTCCCGCCGTTCTGCACACAGACAGAGTACATAAAAGGGGCGGAGTGTGGGCAGGGTCGCGTATCGAACGCGGGACCGCAGGTAAGCGGCTCGTGTTTTAGCTAATATGGTAATGTCCACACACATGCACTATGTGCGTCAGCGAGAACCTACCAGATATTGGAGTAGCAATATAAATCGGGACACACACACACAGTCTGGCAGTAGTGCGTGTCGGTCGTCGCCAGGCTCCAGACTTAGAATACCTGAGGGACTGTCTGAAGAACAGCAGTACGGGCAGGGCAATATAGGCACGGGACCGCGAGATCGCAGGCAGCTGACTAATAGAGCTGCATAGGCTGCATACCGTAGTAACAGACATTGAGTTAGAGTACATCTATTGAGCAGTGCCAAGAGAACACTTCCACTAAATTTTCGTTACTTAGAATTTTACTTTGCCTTAAGCTCTGTCGAGAGTTACGCCGAGTTCTATGTCCGTGAAACTCCAGTTCTTTACAGGGTGAAGACCTGCGAGCTGCCCACGCGCAAGTCGCTTTTCGACTGCACCGATCGAGGTAAGCCCTTGTCAGTCCAAACCCTCGGGACACGACAGCGAGAGTGGCAGCTCGTCGTATTTTCAGACGAGTCCCGGTTCTGCTCACAACATCACGATGGAGATGTTACTGTGTGGAGGCTCTCTGGGGAGAAGGAAAGTCGCCAGACTGCATTTTCCGTCGTCATACGGGGCCATTATCTGTTGGGATGGTAGCAGAGGCCATTAGTTGCACTACACGGTTACCTCTCGTTCACATAGCCGGTAATTTGGACAGCAGGAGCCAAATTTTTGACGTGTGAAGTCAGGTGGCTGTGCTCTATCTTCGATGTCTCCGTGGATATTGCAAGACCGCATACTGCCCGTGCCGTCCTGACCCACCCTCATACAGTGTGTGTCCAGCTGTCACCCTGACAAGTACCTCCTCCCTGTTTCTAATATCTGGTCGTGCACTGGAGAGCGATTGGCATCCCGCCACTCACCAGCAGCGGAAGTAACACGAAAGACGAACCAGTACCTGTCATCCCAGCTGGATCCTGCACGATGCTCAAGCGCTAGGGGGCCATTGTTGCTGCCACAGGCCGCAGCTGTGGGTATGGAATCTGTCACTCTCTGTAAACACAAATCGCGAACGTATTTGGTCGTGAATTATACCTATAATTTCATTGTTTCAGTCCCTTTTTGGGTTTCAGTTTTGAGGGCCAATTCTGTGCACCATCTACATATAACGCACGTTTTACATTCCTGATTACTCTTTGTGCGTGGAGGTTCATACGTTATACTGAAGTGATAAATGTCACGGGATACCTCCTAATATCCTGTGGAACCTTCTTTTGCCCGGCATAGTGCAGCAACACAACCTGGCAGAGACTCAAGTCATTAGAAGTCGACTGCATAAATATTGAGCCATGCTGCCTCTATTTCTTTTTTTTTTTTTTTTTTTTTTTTTTTTTTTTTTTTTTTTTTTTTTTTTTTTTTTTTTTTTTGTCATCAGTCTACTGACTGGTTTGATGCGGCCCGCCACAAATTCCTTTCCTGTGCTAACCTCTTCATCTCAGAGTGGCACTTGCAACCTACATCCTCAATTATTTGCTCTACAGCTCCCTCTAGTACCATGGAAGTCATTCCCTCATGTCTTAGCAGATATCCTATCATCCTGTCCCTTCTCCTTATCAGTATTTTCCACATATTCCTTTCCTCTCCGATTCTGCGTAGAACCTCCTCATTCCTTACCTTATCAGTCCACCTAATTTTCAACATTCGTCTATAGCACCACATCTCAAATGCTTCGATTCTCTTCTGTTCCGGTATTCCCACAGTCCATGTTTCACTACCATACAATGCTGTACTCCAGACGTACATCCTTATAAATTTCTTCCTCAAATTAAGGCCGGTATTTGATATTAGTAGACTTCTCTTGGCCAGAAATGCCTTTCTTGCCATAGCGAGTCTGCTTTTGATGTCCTCCTTGCTCCATCCGTCATTGGTTATTTTACTGCCTAGGTAGCAGAATTCCTTAACTTCATTGATTTCGTGACCATCAATCCTGATGTTAAGTTTCTCGCTGTTCTCATTTCTACTACTTCTCATTACCTTCGTCTTTCTCCGATTTACTCTCAAACCATACTGTGTACTCATTAGACTGTTCATTCCGTTCAGCAGATCATTTAATTCTTCTTCACTTTCACTCAGGATAGCAATGTCATCAGCGAATCGTATCATTGATATCCTTTCACCCTGTATTTTAATTCCACTCCTGAACCTTTCTTTTATTACCATCATTGCTTCCTCGATGTACAGATTGGAGAGTAGGGGCGAAAGGCTACAGCCTTGTCTTACACCCTTCTTAATACGAGCACTTCGTTCTTTATCGTCCACTCTTATTATTCCCTCTTGGTTGTTGTACATATTGTATATGACCCATCTCTCCCTATAGCTTACCCCTACTTTTTTCAGAATCTCCAACAACTTGCACCATTTTATATTGTCGAACGATTTTTCCAGGTCGACAAATCCTACGAAGGTGTCCTGATTTTTCTTTAGCCTTGCTTCCATTATTAGCCGCAACGTCAGAATTGCCTCTCTCGTCCCTTTACTTTTCCTAAAGCCAAACTGATCGTCACCTAGCGCATTCCCAATTTTCTTTTCCATTCTTCTGTATATTATTCTTGTAAGCAGCTTCGATGCGTGAGCTGTTAAGCTGATTGTGCGATAATTCTCGCACTTGTCAGCTCTTTCCGTCTTCGGAATTGTGTGGATGATGCTTTTCCGAAAGTCAGATGGTATATCGCCAGACTCATATATTCTACACACCAACGTGAATAGACGTTTTGTTGCCCCTTCCCCCAATGATTTTAGAAATTCTGATGGAATGTTATCTATCCCTTCTGCCTTATTTGACTGTAAGTCCTTCAAAGCTCTTTTAAATTCCGATTCTAATACTGGATCCCCTATCTCTTCTAAATCGACTCCTGTTTCTTCTTCTATCACATCAGACAAATCTTCACCCTCATAGAGGCTTTCAATGTATTATTTCCACCTATCTGCTCTCTCCTCTGCATTTAACAGTGGAAGTCCCGTTGCACTCTTGATGTTACCACCGTTGCTTTTAATGTCACTAAAGGTTGTTTTGACTTTCCTGTATGCTGAGTCTGTCCTTCCGACAATCATATCTTTTTCGATGTCTTCACATTTTTCCTGCAGCCATTTCGTCTTAGCTTCCCTGCACTTCCTATTTATTTCATTCCTCAGCGACTTGTATTTCTGTATTCCTGATTTTCCCGGAACATGTTTGTACTTCCTCCTTTCATCAATCAACTGAAGTATTTTTTGTGTTACCCATGGTTTCTTCGCAGCTACCTTCTTTGTACCTATGTTTTCCTTCCAAACTTCTGTGATGGCCCTTTCTAGAGATGTCCATTCCTCTTCAACTGTACTGCCTACTGCGCTATTCCTTATTGCTGTATCTATAGCGTTAGAGAACTTCAAACGTATCTCGTCATTCCTTAGTACTTCCGTATCCCACTTCTTTGCGTATTGATTCTTCCTGACTAATGTCTTGAACTTCAGCCTACTCTTCATCACTACTATATTGTGATCTGAGTCTATATCTGCTCCTGGGTACGCCTTACAATCCAGTATCTGATTTCGGAATCTCTGTCTGACCATGATGTAATCTAATTGAAATCTTCCCTTAACTCCCGGCCTTTTCCAAGTATACCTCCTCCTCTTGTGATTCTTGAACAGGGTATTCGCTATTACTAGCTGAAACTTGTTACGGAACTCAATTAGTCTTTCTCCTCTTTCATTCCTTGTCCCAAGCCCATATTCTCCTGTAACCTTTTCTTCTACTCCTTCCCCTACAACTGCATTCCAGTCGCCCATGACTATTAGATTTTCGTCCCCCTTTACATACTGCATTACCCTTTCAATATCTTCATACACTTTCTCTATCTGTTCATCTTCAGCTTGCGAAGTCGGCATGTAAACCTGAACTATCGTTGTCGGTGTTGGTCTGCTGTCGGTTCTGATTAGAACAACCCAGTCACTGAACTGTTCGCAGTAACACACCCTTTGCCCTATCTTCCTATTCATAACGAATCCTACACCTGTTATACAATTTCCTGCTACTGTTGATATTACCCGATACTCATCCTTCCGCTTCACTTCACTGACCCCTACTATATCTAGATTGAGCCTTTGCATTTCCCTTTCCAGATTTTCTAGTTTCCCTACCACGTTCAAGCTTCTGACATTCCACGCCCCAACTCGTAGAACGTTATCCTTTCGTTGATTATTCAATCTTTTTCTCATGGTAACCTCCCCCTCGGCAGTCCCTTCCCAGAGATCCGAATGGGGGACTATTCCGGAATCTTTTGCCAATGGAGAGATCATCATGACACTTCTTCAATTACAGGTCACATGTCTTGTGGATACACGTTACGTGTCTTTAATGCAGTGGTTTCCATTGCCTTGTGCATCCTCATGTCGTTGATCATTGCTGATCCTTCCGCCTTTAGGGGCAATTTCCCACCCCTAGGACAAGAGAGTGCCCTGAACCTCTATCCGCTCCTCCACCCTCTTTGACAAGGCCGTTGGCAGAATGAGGCTGACTTCTTAGGCCGGAAGTATTCGGCCGCCAATGCTGATTATTTATCAAAATTTAGACAGTGGCGGGGATCGAACCCGGGACCGAAGGCGTTTTGATTATGAATCAAAGACGCTACCCCTAGAGCACTGGTCTGCCCGTAATTGCGAAACTGTTGCTGGTGTTGCATTTTGTGCACCATCTGACCTGTACATTATGTCACATAAATGTTCGAAGGGGATCACGTCTGGCGATCTGAGTGGCCAAATCCTTCGTTCGCTCAGACTTTCCAGAATGTTCTTCAAACCAGTCGCGAACAGCTGTGGCCCCATGTCAGGACGCATTATCGTCCATAAGAATTCCATCGTTGTTTGGGAGAATGAAGTTCATGAATGGCTACAAATGGGATCCAAGAAACCGAACATGAACCTCTTCAATTAATGATCTATGTGAACACAGCCGACACCATTATGGAATCATCATCAGTTTGCACAGTGCCTGATTGACAACTTGGGTCCATGGCTTGGTGGGGTCTGCGCCACACTCGAACCCTACCACCACCTCTTACCAACTGATATCGAAACTTCTCTCACCAGGCCACGGTTTTCCAGTCGTCTGGGGTCTAATCGATATGGTCAGGAACCCAGGAGAGGCGCTGCAGGCCATGTCGCGCTGTTAGCAGAGGCACTCGCGTAGGTCGTCTGCTGCCACAGCCCATTAACCTCAAATTTTGCTGCATTGTTAAAACGGATACGTTCGTCGTACGCTCCGCACACACACATTTCTGTGGTTATTTCACGCAGTGTTGCTTGGCTGTTAGCACTGATGACTCTACGCAAACTCCGCTGCTCTCGCTCGCCAAGTGAAGGTCGTCGGCCACTGCTTTGTCCGTGGTGGTGGGTAGTGTCTGAAATTTGTTATTTCCGAAATGGAATGTCCAACTACTACTCCGCGATCAAAATCTTTTAATTCCCGTCGTGTGGCCATAATCACGTCGAAAAAACCTTTTCACATGAATCACTTGAGTACAAACGGCAGCTCTGCTTTTATGCCTTGTGTACGCGGCACTAACGCCATCTGTATATGTGCATGTTGCTATCCCACGACTTTCGTTACCTCAGTGTTCATCGGATACACACAATAACTTAAATCTCATTATCTGCCATCCCTTCTGGCGTTCCAGTTTTAATGGCCAACATTTGATAATGACACATCGTTTACATTCGTGAACACTCTTTGTCTGTGGCTGGTTCAGATATTATCTTAACCTGCGGACCTTGAACAATTCCTTCTTGGTCTCAATTTTCTTACATTCATCGTGGGATTTGCTCACACTAAGTGAACTTAATGTTCTACTACCTTCATGTTACTATAAATTACCACGGCAATTACTTTACCTTATTTAATTACGACTTCTTCGCCTTTTATGAAAATATTTATATTTTCTTCCAAGCAGCACACATTCTGATGATTTTACTAAATTTAGTAAATGGTTACAACACACAAACAACTTTATGAAATACAGGGAGTGGAAGTTTTTGGAAGTTTATTCATCCTTGATTCCTCCAGACACAGCACGAAACACCGTTGAAAACTACTAACTACAGTGCACAGACTACTTTGTCAGTACTTTACGTGTAAAGGAAGTGTGTGTTCTCTATACATAATAGTGGACGAGAGTGAAACAAAGCACCAGAAACCCGTTATTGCATTTCAACAGTTCATATTAGTAGCTCAAGCCAGTATCTCGTGGTACTGGGTGTGGGTATTGAGCACCTGGACCTCCGTGGTGAGCACTGTCATGAAGACCTCGTAGCCGCTATGCCCAGCGCGGCTCACCGGCGCGGTGGCCTTCCGTGGTAGGTACACTATGTAATCAAAAGTATCCAGACACCTGGCTGAAAAAGATTTACAAGTCCGTGGCGCCCTCCATCGGTAATGCTGGGAATCAATATGGTGTTGGCCCACCCTCAGCATTGATGACAGCTTCCACTCTCGCAGGCATACGAACCACTACAGCTGCAGCTGCACGCCGCGAAATGTAAACACACCGCCTCTGCTCTACAACGCCCGCACAAAGCGATCTCACAGGTCAGAAACGCGTAATTAAGGGTACAGTATCCTTCGAGTTCCACAAATTGCTGACAATAATAATATACAAACATGAAAGAAATTGAAAACGCCTTTGCTAAAATTTATTAACACTCAAACTATTTACATGAAAACAAGCAATATCTTGAAGCAATGACTACCTACTTACGAAAACAAAACAAAAAAATAGTTCAAATGGCGCGGAGCACTATGGGACTCAACTGCTGAGGTCATTAGTCCCCTAGAACTTAGAACTAGTTAAACCTAACTAACCTAAGGACATCACAAACATCCATGCCCGAGGCAGGATTCGAACCTGCGACCGTAGCGGTCTTGCGGTTCCAGACTGCAGCGCCTTTAACGGCACGGCCACTTCGGCCGGCGAAAACAAAACAATTTCAATCAAATTAACCTATTTACAAAACTGAAACTGAGATCCTCTTGAGTAGACAATTTATCGTTGTTTCGACCCTCGAGAGGACCGTCCCATCCCGAAGAACTCTTTTAAAAACTTTTATCTAATTCAGTTAACTTTTTTGCAACACTCTGCACTTGACTCGGAAACTTTTCTTCCTCTACATTGATAACCTTTAAGTCACTAAGCCCTTTTATGACTGTCACTGATAGCGATGCACTGCTGTGACACTGGTCCTATCCAACAATTGTCACATTTCGAGCCCTTTCTCCGCCACTTTCACTTACGTCGGCGAGGCCGCGAGTTGCGTTTGGTGAGGGTCTCGTGCATTGCGCTGGGACAAGCGCCGTGGCGTCAGCGGCGTCCTTGACGCCCCCTTACAGGGAGGGGGGGGGGGGGGACAGCCCACCCTCAGCTGTGTCCTCTGTAACAGGTTCCAAGTGTCTCAGCTAGGACTGGTGGTATTTTTAAAAATAATGGGAATCTGATTTATCGATACTTTTTTAAAAAAAAAGAAGCATCGTGTCGGCATTTAGTACATCGGAAAAAGTATCGATATATCGACGGAAAAAATACTGATGTACCGGCCAATAAATATATCAGCAGTACATTGTAACATACTGCCGGTCTTAGAGCTGTATATTTAAGTATTGATTTGTTATTAGATATTCTGTACATCAGTAACCTAGCAGCCTGCTTATCACCCCTTAGAGCAAGAATTGGAAGGAAAACTATGCACGCTCAAGCTTGGCAATAAACACTTTGCTATCAATGGCAACGGCTTGTAAGTGACAATGACAGGTGTCCCATGAGTACGTCGTTCGGTTTCCTCGCTTATCGGATTTGTCCGGAACACTTCATGTCGAGTTCCCTGTTTTTTTCATTTCCGCAAACGTCTGCGATCTACCAGTTGTAGTGTCAAAATTACGTGGTGAAGCTAAACGTTGCAGTTTATTTTGGAAGCGCCGATTACGTCAGCATATCCCCTCACACGTCTCCGCCCACCTCAAGACCAGTCTTTGTATTTAGATTTTTCTTCATCATTTTTAGCAACTATTGTTGAAGATTTCCGATGTGAACAAATAACAAATTGTTTTTAACAAGGCTGTTGTGCTATTTTTTTACATCGCATATCTTGTTATTCCACTCACACTTCCACCCCACCAGAGCAATCGGACTTCTTGTTGTTGTGCCACCTATACTTGTTTCACACAATCGAAGATGAAGACTGAACGTAGTGAAGCCTCAAAACCTAGTCAAACTCCTTCACATGTTGTTGTTGTTGTGGTCTTCAGTCCTGAGACTGGTTTGATGCAGCTCTCCATGCTACTCTATCCTGTGCAAGCTTCTTTATCTCCCAGTACCTACTGCAACCTACATCCTTCTGAATTTGTTTAGTGTATTCATCTCTTGGTCTCCCTCTACGATTTTTACTCTCCACACTGCCCTCCAATACTAAATTGGTGATCCCTTGATGCCTCAGAACATGTCCTACCAGCCGATCCCTTCTTCTAGTCAAGTTGTGCCACAAACTTCTCTTCTCCCCAATCCTATTCAATACTTCCTCATTAGTTATGTGATCTACCCATCTAATCTTCAGCATTCTTCTGTACCACCACATTTCAAAAGCTTCTATTCTCTTCTCGTCCAACCTATTTATCGTCCATGTTTCACTTTCATACATGGCTACACTCCATACAAATACTTTCAGAAATGACTTCCTGACACTTAAATCTATACTCGATGTTAACAAATTTCTCTTCTTCAGAAACGCTTTCCTTGCCATTGCCAGTCTACATTTTATATCCTCTCAACTTCGACCATCATCAGTTATTTTGCTCCGCAAATAGCAAAACTCATTTACTACTTTAAGTATCTCATTTCCTAATCTAATTCCCTCAGCATCACCTGACTTAATTCGACTACTCCTTCACATAGTTAAAGCAAAATCATGTTTTACTACGATTTCAAAAGATCAGTTTCAAATATTTAGCGAAAACTGCGAAAAAGTATAACATAAAATAAAAATACCGGGACTCGATTTTGCCACTTCAGTATCTATACAGGGTGAGTCACCTAACATTACCGCTGGATATATTTCGTAAACCACATCAAATACTGACGAATCAATTCCACAGACCGAACGTGAGGAGAGGGGCTAGTGTAATTGGTTAATATAAACCATAAAAAAATGCATGGAAGTATGTTTTTTAACACGATCCTACGTTTTTTTAAATGGAACCCCGTTAGTTTTGTTAGCACATCTGAACATATAAACAAATACGCAATCAGTGCCGTTTGTTGCATTGTAAAATGTTAATTACATCCGGAGAGATTGTAACCTAAAGTTGACGCTTGAGTACCACTCCTCCGCTGTTCGATCGTGTGTATCGGAGAGCACCGAATTACGTAGGGCTCCAAAGGGAACGGTGATGGACCTTACGTATAGAAGAGACTAGAACAGCACATTACGTCCACATGCTAACACCTTTTTATTGGTCTTTTTCACTGACGCACATGTACATTACCATGAGGGGTGACGTACACGTTCGACGGGCGTTTCATAGGACGTGGAGGACGCATAAATTGGCCAGCCCGTTCTCCTGATCTTACACCTCTGGACTTCTTTCTGTGGGGTACGTTAAAGGAGAATGTGTACCGTGATGTGACTACAACCCCAGAGGATATGAAACAACGTATTGTGGCAGCCTGCGGCGACATTACACCAAATGTACTGCGGCGTGTACGACATTCATTACGCCAGAGATTGCAATTGTGTGCAGCAAATGATGGCCACCACATTGAACATCTATTGGCCTGACATGTCGGGACACACTCTATTCCACTCCGTAATTGAAAACGGAAACCACGTGTGTACGTGTACCTAACCCCTCATGGTAATGTACATGTGCGTCAGTGAAAAAGACCAATAAAAAGGTGTTAGCATGTGGACGTAATGTGCTGTTCCAGTCTCTTCTGTACCTAAGGTCCATCACCATTCCCTTTGGAGCCCTACGTAATTCGGTGCTCTCCGATACACACGATCGAACAGCGGAGGAGTGGTACTCAAGCGTCAACTTTAGGTTACAATCTCTCCGGATGTAATTAACATTTTACAATGCAACAAACGGCACTGATTGCGTATTTGTTTATATGTTCAGATGTGCTAACAAAACTAACGGGGTTCCATTTAAAAAAACGTAGGTTTGTGTTAAAAAACATACTTCCGTACATTTTTTTATGGTTTGTATTAACCAATTACACTAGCCCCTCTCTTCACGTTCGGTCTGTGGAATCGATTCGTCAGTATTTGATGTGGTTTACGAAATATATCCAGCGGTAACGTTAGGTGACTCACCCTGTATATCGGAGTAAAATTACCACCTATAAATATCGTTATTTTTGGAAAATTATTTCAATATATCGATATTTTATTAACATTCGTGGTCTGAGTGTACACTTCAGTATTGGCCTCGACCGTTATGAGTTACCTGCCGCTTAGCAGCCAACTATTGCTGCTCGAGCATCAGATTAGCGAAGTTATTACTTCACGTCGGCAGGAGAAACAAAACTAGCTTTCTACGAATCGGAGTGTGCAAAGGTAGACCCCTTAATCTGGCAGGTAGGTTAGAAAATTTATAAAGGGAAATCGATAGGTTGAAGATAGATATAGAGGGAATTCGTGAGGTTCAGTGGCAGGAGGAACAGAACTTCTGGTCAGGATTGTAAATACAAAGTCAAATATGTGTGATGCAGGAGTGGGTTTAATAATCAGTAAGAAAATAGGAATTCGGGTAAGCTACTGTGAACAGCATAGTGCATGCATTATCCTAGCCAAGATACATTGAGGTGACAAAAGTCATGGGATAGCAATATGAACATATACAGATGACTTTAGTACCATGTACACAAAGTATAAAAGGGTAGTGCATTGCCAGAGCAGCCATTTGTACACAGATGATTCATTTGAAATGTTTCTGACGTTATTATAGCCGCATGGCGGGAATTACTGGAAACTGAATGCGTTGTACTTTGCGCTAGATGCATGGGAAATCCTTTCCAGATAGACTCGTGACCATTTGGGGTGGACCCTACATCCCTGGAAAACTGTGGCCTGGTCATATGAGTCCCGATTTCAATGGGTAAGAGCTAATGGTAGGATGCAAGTATGGCACAGACCCCATGAAGCCATGGATCCAAGTCGTCAAAAAGGCATTGTGCAAGCTGGCATTTGCTCGATAAAGGTTATAGACTGTGTTTGTTAAGGAGGAAAGTCAAGCGCCGGCACGCCAGTCGGGAACCATAGAGAAGAGATGGCTGTGAGATGACGTCAGCCAATCACACACTGACCGACCCCTCCCCAGGACATGAGGACATACGTGGCGCGCCAAACTGGTGGCACCCAGTTGAATAGGAGCTTCAAGATTAGCGAGTTCTGTAACAGCATCGACACTAGCTACTAGTACTATGTAGCACAGACTTGGAATTGTATAATACTGAAGAAACGTCACTATTTTGTATGTCGCCCTTTGCTTGCGACACATCTGTGTAGTTAAGTATTGTCTATTTTCATTTTGTAATAAAACTCATTTATACGATTTGTCTGAATGTCATCTAGCAATCCGAATAAGCAGATTTCCTAGACGCCCTCTATTTGACGACGAGCAAGGAGACGTAATAGTGTATACATGGGTCCTCTGCACCAGTGTGCGATTTGTGCTTTTACCAGTGGGGCGGGGGGGGGGGGGGGTGTCTTAGGGGGTTAGTACAATTATACAGGGTTATTACAAATGATTGAAGCGATTTCTCAGCTCTACAATAACTTTATTATTTGAGATATTTTCACAATGCTTTGCACACACATACAAAAACTCAAAAAGTTTTTTTAGGCATTCATAAATGTTCGATATGTGCCCCTTTAGTGATTCGGCAGACATCAAGCCGATAATCAAGTTCCTCCCACACTTGGCGCAGCATGTCCCCATCAATGAGTTCGAAAGCCTCGTTGATGCGAGCTCGCAGTTCTGGCACATTTCTTGGTAGAGGTGGTTTAAACACTGAATCTTTCACATAACCCCACAGAAAGAAATCGCATGGGGTTAAGTCAGGAGAGCGTGGAGGCCATGACATGAATTGCTGATCATGATCTCCACCACGACCGATCCATCGGTTTTCCAATCTCCTGTTTAAGAAATGCCGAGCATCATGATGGAGGTGCAGTGGAGCACCATCCTGTTGAAAGATGAAGTCGGCGCTGTCGGTCTCCAGTTGTGGCATGAGCCAATTTTCCAGCATGTCCAGATACACGTGTCCTGTAACGTTTTCTTCGCAGAAGAAAAAAGGGGTCGTAAACTTTAAACCGTGAGATTGCACAAAACACGTAAACTTTTTGTGAATTGCGAATTTGCTGCACGAATGCGTGAGGATTCTCTACCGCCCAGATTCGCACATTGTGCCTGTTCACTTCACCATTAAGAAAAAATGTTGCTTCATCACTGAAAACAAGTTTCGCACTGAACGCATCCTCTTCCATGAGCTGTTGCAACCGCGCCGAAAATTCAAAGCGTTTGACTTTGTCATCGGGTGTCAGGGCTTGTAGCAATTGTAAACGGTAAGGGTTCTGCTTTAGCCTTTTCCGTAAGATTTTCCAAACCGTCGGCTGTGGTACGTTTATCTCCCTGCTTGCTTTATTCGTCGACTTCCGCGGGCTACGCGTGAAACTTGCCCGCACGCGTTCAACCGTTTCTTTGCTCACTGCAGGCCGACCCATTGATTTCCCCTTACAGAGGCATCCAGAAGCTTTAAACTGCGCATACCATCGCCGAATGGAGTTAGCAGTTGGTGGATCTTTGTTGAACTACGTCCTGAAGTGCCGTTGCACTGTTATGACTGACTGATGTGAGTGCATTTCAAGCACGACATACGCTTTCTCGGCTCCTATCGCCATTTTGTCTCAATGCGCTCTCGAGCGTTTTGGCGGCAGAAACCTGAAGTGCAGCTTCAGCCGAACAAAACTTTATGAGTTTTTCTACGTATCTGTAGTGTGTCGTGACCATATGCCAATGAATCGAGCTACAGTCAATTTATGAAATCGCTTCAATCATTTGTAATAGCCCTGTATATATTACTAGCTTGGACCGTGGCGTTACCCATGGTTAAACAGTTATTTATAAACAGATGTTAATGCTGAAACTCACTCTTCACGAGTATGCACTATCCGAAAAGCCATCCCTTGTTATATCTTTAAAAATACATTATAGGTAAAGCTTATTAACAAAATCATCTACATACGGGTATACGACGGGAATTCAAAAAGTAAAGGCACATTTGTGAAAAGCTGTACTTATTCTGATGATAGAAAACTGAACACGCGTTATTTTTCTATGTAACCTCCCTGGACTTCAATGCAGTTTTCACGACGTTTTACGAGGTTTTTTTTTTTTATTTCATCAGAAAATACGTTTTTCAGTTACATCTGTAACCAATTTTGCACCGCAGCAACGACGTCTTCATGACTTTCAAATCTTCTTCCCTGTAATGCTTCCGTTAAGGGCCCAAACACGTGAAAATCACTTGGAGCCAGGTCTATACTGTATGGTGGATGTTCCAGCACCTCGAATCTCAACTCCTTTATTGCGTTGGCTGTCCGTTTGGCAGAATGTGGGCGACCATTATCTTGCTGCAGGATGACACCTCTTCACAGCTTTCCACGACCTTTGGATCTGATTGCAGGTTTTAGTTTCGTACGCAACACATCACATCCACCATACAATACAGACCTGGCCCTAAGCCTCGTTTACGCTGGGTCAACGTCTTGCAACATTGTGGCATGCTACAGAAATGTGGCATGCGTCGTCTTGTACCATGCTACAACAGGCAACATCTTGCGGCGTATGTTGCATGCGGCGGGTTAATTTATACCAAAGCAACAGAATTTGTGCCACACATGTGTCAGTCTTGCAGTATAAAGGATGATAAAGTATCGTGGCGGCGGCCTACTTGGTACTTGCACATGCAGCTAACAACGGCAATGAAAACCAAAGGAAAAGAAACCGATGGTGGAAGAGAAGAGTATTTAAAGAAGGTCCACGAAATTGTATCCTAGGAACTAGAAGCAGATGATGGTGCGTTATTTAGTAATGTGTGCTTCCGTCCCAGGTGCGTTATTCCGCGCCATACCATTGCCAAAAGGTGGACTAACGGTAAATGTTCGCACAGGTACCAGACCGGTCACCACCATGTGTCAGGGCCCGGGTTGGGACTTTCAGCCCCCAGCTCACCCAACTCTGCGGTACGACTGCTGTAGTATGACTGCCACACTACTTCCTTCGCAAGCTCGCAAGTAAACGGATGATGCACCTTAGACGAAAGCAACAATGACAACATGAGAATGGTGATTTAGCTCTAAATGTTTTGGAATGCTTAACTACTACATAACACTTTTTCAAAATTAATAAGCAAACATATTAATAGTAAGACTGTATTAAAAATTTTCAGTGTTCGGCTCCACAAAGTTAAATTATATGTAAAGTTTTACCCACTACGTGGGAAATAAACATCCCAGGTTGGGATGCATAAACTAAAACCAGAGGAGGGGATGGTCTGATGCAGAGGGGGCGAAATCCCCCCATCCCCCCCTGCAAATCGCACACTGCTCTGCACCATCTGGACCGATTGTTGACTGAAAATGGGTTTGGCTATTTGCAGACCGTTAGCAGCCACTGATAAACTTAATGTTCCCAAACAATGGTGGAATGTTTATGGACGACAATGCGCCATGTCACTGGGCCACCACTGTTCCAACAGCTACGACTCCTCCGATGATGGAACGTGCGGACACCCTCATTCAAGGCGATCGACGGATCCTGATCAAACACGTCAGTGCACAGCTGGATGTGTCTGTTGGTAGTGCAGACACACTCGTCCACCAGTTGTAGCACTCAAAGGAGTGAGCCCACTGGGCTTCTCACAGCCTAACACAGCACCATAAAGAACAATGAAGGACCATTTGTGCTGAACTGACTGCGCATTACGATGCTAGTCGTGACAACTTTTTGTCACGTCGTCACCAGCAATGAAACGTGGACTCATCACTTTGAACCGGACAGAAACAGCAATCCGTGGAGTGCAGGCAGACCACCTCTCCTACGAAGAAAAAGTTCAGAACCGCACCCTCAGCCAGTAAACTCGTGGCGACGTTTTTCTAAGACTCTGAAGGAGTGTTTCTGTTTGCTGTCCTCACTCACGATGCAACGATCAACTCTGATGTGCCACCCTCAGGAAACTGAAGAAACGACTTCAGCATGTTCGTAGCAACGAAAATGCAAACAAACTATTCCTCCTCCATGACAACGTAAGGCCTCACACGGACCTGAGAGGAACTCAGGAAACTGAAGAAACGACTGGACTATTCTTTCTCATCCACCCTACAGACCGGATATCGCCTCTTCTGACTTTCAACTTTCGGGCCCAACGAAGGACACACTTCGCTGTAAGCAGTACGTGGATGATGGGGAGGTTGTTGACGCAGCAAGGCATTTGCTCCAGCTTCAGCCAGTAGAGTGTTACCATGTGTGAATACTGGCCCTCCCAGTAAGGTGGCGTAAGACAGTCGCAGTGAAGGAGATTATGTTGAAAAATAGAGTTTTGCAGCCAAAAGAACCACAATCTGTGTCCTGAAACTTTATTTGCTTTCTGTACTAATTTCAGCTTTATTTGTATTCTGTGAGTCAGCCAACAACACAACTATATACTAAAATTTTTGTCATAGGTAATATTACATATGTGGGACACATTTTGCTGGCCCTCGGAAGGGTTTGTGGAAGGAGTGGGTTATACTCACTATGTAACCTATACGTGAACACTGCTTAAAACTAAACTGTGCTGAGTTCTTTTGAAGCAAATACTTGACTATGCATGCAGAATCTTATACCTGAAATTATTCAGTTGTACTAGCAATCTTAGGAAAGAAACTGCACACATGAATTCTATTGATGTGGAAGATATTTCTTTAGGTAGTTGAGAGATATGGCAACTACTTTATTTAAATAAGTACTGTCTGATTATCTTGATATAAGTCACTATATTATAATGAGACTATTGCTGATTATTTATGTTACTTACTTTATGTACATCCTGTGGATAATTTTGTGGTTCAGTTGTAATGAGTAAAAAGGAGATGGATACTGTTTTGAACTAGTGCACGCATATTTCACTTGATGCCACTTTATAGATATATAATGTATTTATATGCTATTTCACATGATTACTACAATGTAGGAAAAGACAGATTGTTACTTACTGTACAAAAGACACATCTAGTTGCGGACAGGTGCAATTAAAAGACACTTACATATAGCTTTCAGCCACAGCTTTCATCAGTAAAACACACACACACACACACACACACACACACACACACACACACACACACACACACACAAGAACCATTCACACACACTTAAGCAAGCACACCTCATGCACACACGACTGCCAACTCCAGCATCTCAGGCCAGAATGCAACATCACATGGGATGCAAGCAGCAATCTGGAAGAGGCGGGAAGGGATGGTGTACAGGTGAAGACAGAGAGACGAACAGTGTCTGGTGGAGTGTGCAGGGCTAAAATAATAAGCACAGGGTCAGGAGGTTTTGGGGTAGGGAGATGGGGAAAAAAGGAGCACAAAAGGAGAGGAGTGGGGAAAGATGTGCAGATGCATTGGTAGAGTGCTGCAAATAAACCGGGTGGAAGATGAGAAGGGGAATAGAGGGGAAACTGTTCGCTGGAGGATGTGGGACAGTATGTTACCGCAGGCTGAGGCAGGGATAATTACAGAGGCAGAGAATGTGTTGTAAGAATAACTCACATCTACACAGTTCAGAAAAGCTGGTGGTGGAGGGAAGGATCCAGATGGTTCAGGCAGTGAAGTAACTATTGAAATCAGGTGTGTTGTGTTTAGCTGCATATTATGCCACAGGATGATCTACTTTGCTCTTGCCCACAGTTTGGCGTAGGCTGTTCATTCTGGTGGACAGTTGTCTGGTAGTCGTACCAATATAAAAAGCTGTGCAATGATTGCAGCAGAGCTGGTAAATGATGTGGCTGCTTTCACAGGTGGCCCACTCCCTGATGGAGTAGGATAAACCTGTGACAGGACTGTACAGGAAGTGGTGGATGGGTGAATTTGGCAGGTTTTGTACCTGGGTCTTCCACAAGGATATGATCCTTGAGTCAAGGGGTTGGGATTGGAAGTGGAATAGGAATGGACTAGAATATTGTGGAGGTCGGGTGGGCGATGGAACACCACTCTAGGAGGGGGTGGGAAGTATCTAGGGTAGGACGTCCCTCATTTCAGGGCATGATGATAGGTAATCAAAGCCCTGGTGAAGGATGTGGCTCAGTTTTTCCAGTCCATGGTGGTACTGGGTGATGAATAGGACACTCCATTGCGGCTGGTTCTTGGAAGGGTGGGGGGCGGGGGGTGGGGGGGAGGATTGGGACGTTTGAGGGGTAATGGTATGGGAGATCTGTATGTGGACTAGGTCTGGGGATAGTGCCTCTCTGCATAGGCTTTAGTGAGACCCTCAGCATACTGAACAATGGTGCTTTTGTCACTGCAGATATGCCATCCCCGGGTGGCCACATTGTATGGGAGGGACTTTTTGGTGTGAAGGGGATGACAGATGTCAAAGTGCAGGTACTGTCGGTGGTTGGTGGGTTTAATGTGGACAGAAGTGTGGCTGGAGCCATCAGAGAGGAGGAGGTCAACATCTAGGAAGGTGGTACACTTGGTTGGGGAGGACCATGTGAAGAGGACAGGAGAGGAGGTGTTGAGATTGTGAATGAACAAAGATAGGGTGTCCTGATCCTGAGTTCAGATGATGAAAATATTATCAATGAACCTGAAACAGGCTAGAGGTTTGGTGTTTTTGGAGGCTACAAACGTCTCCTCTAGATGTCCCATAAAAAAGTTGGCATAGGATGGTGCCATGTGGGTGCCATGGCTGTGCTGCAGATTTACTTATATGCCTTCCCTTCAAAGGAAAAGAAGCTGTGGCTTACTAACCTGTAAGAGGAATGAGGTACTGTGTTTGGACTCCAAAGGATGTTAGGAAAGGTAGTGTTCAATAGTGGTAAGGCCATGGGTGTGAGGGATGTTGGTGTATAGGGAGGTGGTGTCAACAGTGATGACTAGGAATCTAAGAGGTTAAGGGGTAGGGGTGGTGGAGAGTCGTTGAAGAAAATGGTTGGTGTCTTTGACATGAGAGGCTAGATTATGGGCAATTGGTTGGAGATGTTGGTCAATGAGGTCTGAAATTCTTTCAGTGGAGGCACAGTGCAGTGTAATGATAAATATTGAAAATATAATATTATCCTTCAGAAGGTGTGCTCTACTAGATGGTCTTCAAGACACGAAACTTTATCAGCTATACAGAAAAATTAGTGGTTCATGGTGTGGGTTCCTGTAGTCATGTCCTAGTTCATGAACCACGGGCAACGTATGAATGGCCAAGTAAGTGGTCCCGACAGTCGGGATACCAGTTACTTTGGAATAAGGCTGGGTATCTCGGACATATTCTGATTCGTGGTCACCTTTGTGCTCATACGGCCAAGACTACCAAATCCACCGGTTAGTCCCTCAGCCATTAGGGGTAAAACCCAATGGGACTCGGGGCAAGTAAGGCTAGCAACCTGCTTCCCTGGTACTTTAAATATGATGCTGGCAACAATCAGAGCAAAATGCCTCCGACCTTTGGAGGTGACGGAGTCCCACCTCTAACTGACAAACCAGGGACTCCTAAGATATGACTTGGCAAACAAATGGTAATGAGATGGGGAGCTATTAATATCAATGGGGGCTACGCTGGGAAGAAGGTAGAGCTGGCAGAGGCTGCAAGTAAGATGGGGCTGGACGTTTTAGCTGTTAGTGACATTCGGGTAAGGGGTGAGAAAGAAGAGGAAGTGGAAGAATATGAGGTCCACCTGTCAGGAATCAAAGCAGGAATAGCATAATGGGGTGTAGGGCTTTACATCAGGAAAGAAATGAAACCCAGCATAGTTGCAATAAGGTATGTAAACGAACGACTGATGTGGATAGATTTGACAGAGTCTAGCAAGAAAATTAGGATTGTGTCAGTATATTCGCATTGTGAAGGGACTGATCAAGATAAGATGGATAGTTTTTATGAGGCACTCAGTGATGTAGTTGTTAGAGTAAAGGACAAGGACAGTGTTGTGCTCATGGGTGATTTTAACGCCAGGATTGGAAATCGAACAGAAGGGTATGAAAAGGTTATGGGTAAATTTGAAGAGGATATGGAGGCCAACAGGAACAGGGAACAACTCTTGGATTTCTGTGCCAGTATGGGCTTAGTAATCACAAACTCCTTTTTAAACATAAGAACATTCACCAGTATACTTGGGAAGGCAGGGGAATCAGATCTGTCATTGACTATATGATAACAGATCAGGAATTCAGGAAGGCTGTTAGGGACACACGTGTATTCAGGGGATTCTTTGATGACACTGATCATTATTTAATCTGCAATGAAATTGGGATTGTGAGGCCGAAAGTGCAGGAAGTCAGGTCCATATGTAGGAGGATAAGAGTGGAGAAACTTCAGGATAAGGAAATCAGGCACAAGTACGTAACAGCGATCTCAGAAAGGTACCAGTTAGTTGAACGTAGTCAATTACAGTCATTGGAAAAGGAATGGACAAGGTACAGGGACACAGTACTTGAAATGGCTAAAGAATGTCTTGGAACAGTAGTGTGTAAAAGTAGGATGAAGCAAACAGCTTAGTGGAATGACACAGTCAAGGCAACCTGTGAAAGGAGAAAGAAGGCGTATCAAAAATGGCTACATACTAGAACTCAGGTAGACAGAGAAAGTTATGTTGAAGAAAGAAACAAAGCCAAACAGATAATTGCAGTATGCAAGAAGAAATCTTGGGAAGACTTTGGAAACAGGTTGGAGACTATGGGTCAAGCTGCTGGGAAACCATTCTGGAGTGTAATTAGCAATCTTCGAAAGGGAGGTAAGAAAGAAATGACAAGTATTTTGGACAGGTCAGGAAAACTGCTGGTGAATCCTGTGGATGCCTTGGGCAGATGGAGGGAATATTTTGAAGAGTTGCTCAATGTAGGTGAAAATACGATCAGTAATGTTTCAGATTTCGAGGTAGAATGGGATATGAACGATGATGGAAATAGGATCACATTTGAGGAAGTGGAGAAAATGGTCAATAGACTGCAGTGCAATGAAGCAGCTGGGGTGGATGAAATTAAGTCGGAACTCATCAAATACAGTGGAATGTCAGGTCTTAAATGGCTACACAGGATAACTGAAATGGCCTGGGAGTCGGGACAGGTTCCATCAGACTGGACAAAAGCAGTAATCACACAAATCTTTAAACATGGAAACAGAAAAGATTGTAACAACTAAAGAGGTATCTCTTTAATCAGCGTTGTGGGTAAAATCTTCTCTGGTATTGTTGAAAGGAAAGTGCGAGTATTAGTTGAGGACCAATTGGATGAAAATCAGTGTGGGTTTAGACCTCTTAGAGGTTGTTAGAACCAGATCTTTAGCTTACGGCAAATAATGGAGAAGTGTTATGAGTGAAACAGGGAGTTGTATCTATGCTTTATAGATCTAGAACTAGGCATAAGACCGGGTTCCTAGGAGGAAGTTATTGTCTGTTCTACAAGATTATGGAATAGGAAGTAAACTTTTGCAAGCAATTAAAGGTCTTAACATGGATAGTCAGGCAGCAGTTAGAGTTGACGATAAATTGAGTTCATGGTTCAGAGTAGTTTCAGGGTTAAGACAAGGCTGCAACCTGTCTCCACTGTTGTTCATATTATTTATGGATCATATGTTGAAAACAATAGACTGGCTGGGTGAGATTAAGATATGTAAACACAAGATAACCAGTCTTGCATATGCGGATGACTTAGTTGTGATGGCAGATTCGATTGAAAGTTTGCAAAGTAATATTTCAGAGCTAGATCAGAAATGTAAGGACTATGGTATGAAGATTAGCATCTCAAAACCAAAGTAATGTCAGTGGGAAAGAAATATAAACAGATTGAGTGCCAAATAGGAGGAACAAAGTTAGAACAGGTGGACGGTTTCAAGTACTTAGTATGCATATTCTCACAGGATGGCAACATAGTGAAAGAACTGGAAGCGAGGTGTAGCAAAGCTAATGCAGTGAGCGCTCAGCTTTGATCTACTCTTCCTGGCAGATTAAAACTGTGTGCCCGACCGAGACTCGAACTCGGGACCTTTGCCTTTCGCGGGCAAGTGCTCTACCAACTGAGCTACCGAAGCACGACTCACACCCGGTACTCACAGCTTTACTTCTGCCAGTACCTCGTCTCCTACCTTCCAAACTTTACAGAAGCTCTCCTGCGAACCATGCAGAACTAGTACTCCTGAAAGAAAGGATATTGCGGAGACATGGCTTAGCCACAGCCTGGGGGATGTTTCCAGAATGAGATTTTCACTCTGCAGCGGAGTGTGTGCTGATATGAAACTTCCTGGCAGATTAAAACTGTGTGCCCGACCGAGACTTGAACTCGGGACCCTTGCCTTTCGCGGGAAAGTGCTCTACCAACTGAGCTACCGAAGCACGACTCACGCCCGGTACTCACAGCTTTACTTCTGCCAGTACCTCGTCTCCTACCTTGCAAACTTTACAGAAGCTCTCCTGCGATCCTTGCAGAACTAGCACTCCTGAAAGAAAGGATATTGCGGAGACATGGCTTAGCCACAGCCTGGGGGATGTTTCCAGAATGAGATTTTCACTCTGCAGCGGAGTGTGCGCTGATATGAAACTTCCTGGCAGATTAAAACTGTGTGCCCGACCGAGACTCGAACTCGGGGCCTTTGCCTTTCGCGGGCAAGTGCTCTACCAACTGAGCTACCGAAGCACGACTCACGCCCGGTACTCACAGTTTTACTTCTGCCAGTACCTCGTCTCCTACCTCAGTCGGGCACACAGTTTTAATCTGCCAGGAAGTTTCATATCAGCGCACACTCCGCTGCAGAGTGAAAATCTCATTCTGGAAACATCCCCCAGGCTGTGGCTAAGCCATGTCTCCGCAATATCCTTTCTTTCAGGAGTGCTAGTTCTGCAAGGTTCGCAGGAGAGCTTCTGCAAAGTTTGGAAGGTAGGAGACGAGGTACTGGCAGAAGTAAAGCTGTGAGTACCGGGCGTGAGTCGTGCTTCGGTACCTCAGTTGGTAGAGCACTTGCCCGTGAAAGGCAAAGGTCCCGAGTTCGAGTCTCGGTCGGGCACACAGTTTTAATCTGCCAGGAAGTTTCATATCAGCGCACACTCCGCTGCAGAGTGAAAATCTCATTCTGGAAACATCCCCCAGGCTGTGGCTAAGCCATGTCTCCGCAATATCCTTTCTTTCAGGAGTGCTAGTTCTGCAAGGTATGCAGGAGAGCTTCTGTAAAGTTTGGAAGGTAGGAGACGAGGTACTGGCAGAAGTAAAGCTGTGAGTACCGGGCGTGAGTCGTGCTTCGGTAGCTCAGTTGGTAGAGCACTTGCCCGCGAAAGGCAAAGGTCCCTAGTTCGAGTCTCGGTCGAGCACACAGTTTTAATCTGCCAGGAAGTTTCATATCAGCGCACACTCCGCTGCAGAGTGAAAATCTCATTCTGGAAACATCCCCCAGGCTGTGGCTAGGCCATGTCTCCGCAATATCCTTTCTTTCAGGAGTGCTAGTTCTGAAAGGTTCGCAAGAGAGCTTCTGTAAAGTTTGGAAGGTAGGAGACGAGGTACTGGCAGAAGTAAAGCTGTGAGTACTGGGCGTGAGTCGTGCTTCGGTAGCTCAGTTGGTAGAGCACTTGCCCGTGAAAGGCAAAGGTCCCGAGTTCGAGTCTCGGTCGGGCACACAGTTTTAATCTGCCAGGAAGTTTCATATCAGCGCACACTCCGCTGCAGAGTGAAAATCTCATTCTGGAAACATCCCCCAGGCTGTGGCTAAGCCATGTCTCCGCAATATCCTTTCTTTCAGGAGTGCTAGTTCTGCAAGGTTCGCAGGAGAGCTTCTGTAAAGTTTGCAAGGTAGGAGACGAGGTACTGGCAGAAGTAAAGCTGTGAGTACCGGGCGTGAGTCGTGCTTCGGTAGCTCAGTTGGTAGAGCACTTGCCCGCGAAAGGCAAAGATCCCGAGTTCGAGTCTCGGTCGGGCACACAGTTTTAATCTGCCAGGAAGTTTCATATCAGCACACACTCCGCTGCAGAGTGAAAATCTCATTCTGGAAACATCCCCCAGGCTGTGGCAAAGCCATGTCTCTGCAATATCCTTTCTTTCAGGAGTGCTAGTTCTGCAAGGTTCGCAGGAGAGCTTCTGTAAAGTTTGGAAGGTAGGAGACAAGGTACTGGCAGAAGTAAAGCTGTGAGTACCGGGCGTGAGTCATGCTTCGGTAGCTCAGTTGGTAGAGCACTTGCCCGCGAAAGGCAAAGGTCCCGAGTTCGAGTCTCGGTCGGGCACACAGTTTTAATCTGCCAGGGAGTTTCATATCAGCGCACACTCTGCTGCAGAGTGAAAATCTCATTCTGGTATGATCTACTCTCTTCTGCAAGGAGGAAGTCAGTACCAAGACTAAGTTATCTGTGCACCGTTCAATCTTTCGACCAACTTTGTTGTATGGGAGCGAAAGCTGTGTGGATTCAGGTTACCTTATCAACAAGGTTGAGGTCACGGATATGAAAGTAGCTAGGATGATTGCAGGTACTAGTAGAAGGGAACAATGGCAGGAGTGTGTCCACAATGAGGAAATCAAAGAAAAACTGGGAATGAACTCTATAGATGCAGCAGTCAGGGCGAATAGGCTTAGATGGTGGGGTCATGTTACATGCATGGGAGAAGCAAGGTTACCCAAGAGACTCATGGGTTCAGCAGTAGAGGGTAGGTGGAGTTGGGGCAGACCTAGGAGAAGGTACCTGGATTCGGTTAAGAATGATTTTGAAGTAATAGGTTTAACATCAGAAGAGGCACCAATGTTAGCACTGAATAGGGGATCATGGAGGAATTTTATAAGGGGGCTATGCTCCAGACTGAACGCTGAAAGGCATAATCAGTCTTAAATGATGATGATGATGATGATGATGATGATGATGATGATGATGATGATGACAGAAAAATTATTCGTTACTAATGACAACTTTGTATCAGATAAATTTAATTTCCACTAAAAAGAGCAGCATGACGAATGTAAAAGTATGATTAATATTTTAGAGAACTATGATTTTATAGTGCTTCTTGCCTTTTTTAATTCATTATTTGAAATCATTAATCCAGTTTCTAAGGCTCTACAGCATAAAAATAATAACTTACAGAAAGCTAGTATTTTTGTTTTGAATTGACTGATTAAAATAAGAAATCAACATTCATTCCATGGTTTGCTAAACAAGTCCAGAAACCTATAGCTCACATCACATAAGACGGCGCTACATGCATAGGGGCAGAGCAGCGGAGGGATGAGAACTGTGCATGTGCGGCAGCAGAGGGTGGGCAAACAAAGTCCACATTGCCGAACTGCGTTGCTGTGTACAACAGTCAAGCTCATTTGCCTACACATCATATTATACATTCAGATCTATGGGGGAAATGGTAAGTATTACAACCAATTTTGATCAGTCATCATGAGAGAAATATTAATACACATCTTGATGACATTGCGTCCACTGCTCCACAGATTTACTCTGCTTGACGCTGGGAGGTGAGAACAGCTGATTCAGCTTTGTGAAAACGTGAAGCACAATTTTTCTCAAAATGACAATTGTCTAGTGACAAGATCATTGAGCAGCTTGCAGTAATAATCATTTATTGTGATTTGAACTGTATTATAAGTAAAAATTTAATAAACAACAAAATTAACTTCAGGCGCAAACCGAAATCATTATATATGCTTGACAACTGCTTCTACTCTGTGTGTGAGACTGCAGTTAAGCATAATCACTGTGTGTAAAAAAGGGGGTAGTGACAGAAAAGACTAATGAAAAAACTATTGTAAAAATGGTCAGTAAGTTGTCATATTTTTTGCTGTTAATGGGCATTACGAGTGTAAACTAAATCTGTGAATAACTCCAGGGAATGATGAACGATAAATTGAAAACCACTGGTATCTCAACACGTAACAGTTTCTGTCATTTTATGGCCTCATCCAGTTCGTACCTTGAAAATAACAGGGGTGAACACGTGGAAACATCGGACTTTTGACAGATTTATGCAGCTGCATCTCCTGTGTTATTAGAGCATACAACATGGTGGGAAAAGCTTAACTTCTCCTTGGACAGTATGTTGAACATTATAGTCTGCATAATTCAAAGGATACAAGGTCCTAATCTAGAAGGATACAAAGTTCTTATTATTATGCATGCAACTGATATGTTGACGAACACAAGAGTCTTTAAAACGAAGTAATCTTATTATTAGTTTGTTTCAAAGTCTACATCATAATACCATCGTCACTTCTATTTGAGTCTGTTTCTGAACAGTCTCATTGTAAATTTACAATGATAGGTTCAAAGCTTATATCCATCACCACTTCCCAGTCAAATTACGCTTTCTGAAGCTTTTCAGCATGACACATAGACTGTCCCCACACTACGGGTGGGATGTTGTCTATTGCCTCATGCACAAGCGATTCAGTGAATGTTATCTTGAATGTTTTTTTTTTTCCCCCTCCAACATAGCCTTACCCTATGCTCAGATTAATTCCATGTGGTTACACTGACAGTGACACTTGGGTAAACGCAAAACTGTGTGACCACATGCAAGTTCAAAGAAGTCAAGTTTGTCCACTCTGTCACGTGACTTGTATAAATTAACGAGCTGCAGGAGATCGACACGAATCTGGTTTATATTGTGCTTAATGTTTTCATTTTTAAGCCAGGGAAAATTATCCACTTTTCTGGTGTTTCCTCTGTAAGTTGAAATATATAACTGACAATGACTGACTTCAAAGCAAGGTACAACAAGAATTGTGATCACGTCACGAAACTGACAGCATTCATTTCCAGATGGTAGTCACTGCTGTTTTTCTTACATGTAAATAGAAATTTACTCTCAGAAACAAAACAGGAAGAAGAGTCAGCATGTAGAATAATTATCTGGGAACCTATTCCTATAAAAACTCTGAAACCACCAGTACTACCACTCATTTTCCAGCAGATCTTCCTCAAATGATTCTAATTGACCCATGTTTCATCAAGGTAATACACTGTTGAACTACCTCCTTCTCTTGTATCATGAATTTTTGTATGGATGTAGTTTTTGCTGCACTTATGTCATTTCTTTTAACTAAAAACTCTCTTCTTAACATATCTGGAACCAACGTCTTTTAAAATTCTTTACATTGACAAATTGCTTACCACAGATGCCAGTTTTCCCCTGCCTAACTGTAACACGTTTTGGTGATGCCGGGCTTGCATCATTCACATGGAGCACTTTGAAACACCATTGTTAAAACCATCCATTTGTGTTACAGATTCGTTGCGATTTCAATGCTTCTCAGGCAACACAGAACCAACTTTTTCTATGGTTCTGACAGCTCTGAAACTTTCAATTACAATTCTCTTTACAGTTCTCTTGCCGACACCACATAATTCTGGAGTCCATCCTTGTGTCTTCAAATGTCCACAGTAGGATACCTGCTTTCAAATTCACATTTGAAAATGTTATAAATGCGATATATAATACCCCTCATCTGCTTGTGAAGCACATCACATTATTGCACTCATATGGCTTTTTTTTTTAATCACACTTAAACATTTACAGTGACAGTTGAATGAATAATTAAGCAACAGTGCAGCATGTAGGAGTGAGATTCTCGCTGTAGCCACTCGGAAAGAGAATGAACATTATTGGCTGGCAGTGGCTAGTGGAGAGGATGCGCAGAACGGCTGAAAATTGGGTCGCCTTCCAACATGACACAAACTTTGGCAAAAGAGTGGGGAGTAACTACTGTTTTCAAAAATAAGAAGGAAGATGACAAACCAATATTTTGATGAGTCATCCGAAGATGGGTGAATTTCAGACCCAGAATCGTACTTCAAAGTCAATGTGTACTATTGTTGTTTAGATATACTAATTTCTCAAACTAAACAAAAATATCAATGCCTCTGTGACCTTAGTAATACATTCAAAGTGTCACAACTGAAGAAACTCATCATTTTCAAATGAAACAATAAAAATGAAAGTGGGAAAACTGACTTTTAAATATAGTAAAGACATATCATTTTATATGTATGACCAATTAATTTCTTTGAAAATATGCTTAAAAACTGAAATTCAGAAAATCCATTCCATTGAGGAATTCATGGAATTATTACTGACTAAATTCAATAGCCTTTCATCCAGTTTTCCAGAGGTAAAACAGCATGTTTCCTATTTTTGGCCCTTCTTGTAACAACTGTAACAGCTGAAAGAATATTTTCGATATTAAAACAGATTAAAAACTATCTTAGAACTTCTATGAGCCAAGAACGTCTTTCAGACTTGCCAGTGATGCATATAGTTGCAGAACATGTCAAAAAACTAAAATCATCTTCAGCTATGGATGATGTAATAAGCAAATTTGCTGAAAAAATTGTGAGAAAACTATGTATTTGAATTGTTTGGCTGTCTTGACTCCTAGTAGCATTAATTGTAAATAATTACTTACCTATGTAAGCTATACATAATCAATAAACATTTATTTTATTCAAAACGGAAGTTTTTGTTTCTTTTGTAAAAAATCTTTACCTTCAATTTGAACTTTCCCACAGTCGGGTAAAAGGGACCTGCAACAAATTTTGATACAGTGCCCATCTAAGGCAAGCTACATCACTGGTACAACCTCTACATCAGGAGGGAATCAGGCATACTTAGGTCACTCACTATGTAAAAAAAATCTCTAACTGGGAGGTGGAAAACCAAGTGCTGTTAATAAAGAAAATAAATAATGTTTGTGCTTGTTTCTGTTCTTATCTTTACCATATTACATATTGTTAACAAGCTATAACTGAAATACTAAGTTGATTATTTCGATATTAACTGGCCACTGTGCATTTTGTCAATTTCAATGGTTTGCTACTTCCATAAATAAAGTATCAGTATACTTTGCCTTGAGCAATTACTTTATACAGCTTGCTTCCTGTGTCTAAATCTGTACCTAACACTCTTTATTCCTGGGAAAGCAATTCATAAATAGCCAATTTTTAAACAGTGGCTTTGTAACATTGAAGTAAAATATATTGCAAACATATGAACCTGCTAGGGGTGATAATATTACATAGAAAACCTAAATTTTAGGAGTCCATAATGATTAAAAACTATTTTATATTTAATGTTTTTCATGTAAACATGCTGAATTCTGTAAGTTATGTAATACACTGAGAAACATGTACAAGACATTGGACCCTTGTTTCCTTTTGTCAAAACACAATGAAAATGAAACGAATATTTCCTTGAAGATGCTGGAACCATGTTATAAATGGTTCTACATCCACTGACTATTATATGGAATGTTTGTTGAAAGGAAATATTAGAACTGTGTATAGATAATAGAAAATAATAAAGATACAGACATATATTTGATAACCTTTAGAAGTAACCCTGACAATTTGTGCTGATGCACAGATCCATGAGGACATCACACTGTTACAAGCATTGACTGTAATTGTAATTAATTTACTCACGAAATCTCAATACATTTCGTCATAAGGCACAGTGTCCATCCATTTGATCTTGCTAACACTAATCAAGCCTTGGTGTGCCTCAGTAATTTTTACCCCACCCATTTTCCTCCAGTACCAAACTGACTTGACGATCCTTGAAGCCTCAAGATGTGTCCTAGCACCTCTTTATTTATACGGTATACCCGATTAATCTTCTACAATCTTCTGTAACACTACATTTCAAAAACTATTTTCTTATAAAAGAATTTTCAGATTGGATAAACCCCTACTTTATCTGCCTAAATGAACACTGACACAACAAGATTGAATACACATTTTGTTGTGAAGGTTAGGCTGGAAGGTGACAGTTTGGTTGCAAGGTTGTAAAGCTGAATGTGGATGCAGAGTGTCAAGAGTAAAATAACTTGTCCCGTACCTGTGCATGTAATATTGAATGGGTGGGTACAATGGAGTGGTGGGGCTTTTGTTGTGTGCAAGCACTGCCTGGTAGGGGAGAGTGAGTTCGAAAAATGAAGCCTATTCAAAAGCAGAACTTCTAAGCTGCCGTCAGCAACTCTGCAAAAGATCATACTGAGAGCTCATCCCCATCCTACTAGTAATATGATTGACTGGAGTGCCTAATAAGAATATCAGCACATGAACAACTAACACAACTGCTGATGGTAGACGAAGCACACAGCTGAGCAGATGACTGCAGACTAAGGTGGCCACTCCTTTGAAACAAAAATGTACACACACCCAGGGCAAATACACAGAATTTGGGTGAAAACAAAGAGGTCATTGTATTGGAGTATGCAACAACACAAAAGGAACAGTGATTTTTTTATGGTTGGTTCTGAGTAAATCATTTTGCTGGGAGCACCTGGATTCAGTATAATCAAGGGGCTAGCTGTACACAATTTCCTTATAACATAAGACTAAACAAAGTGAGGGCAGTGATGTGCTGCTGCCTAAGAATCCACTTTTACCCCTCTGTGGTGATGACTCATAATTATTCTTATGTATATAAATGCCACGTCATCAAAATATACAGGGTGAGTCACCTAACATTACCGCTGGATATATTTCGTAAACCACATCAAATACTGACGAATCGATTCCACAGACCAAACGTGAGGAGAGAGGCTAGTGTAACTGGGTAATACAAACCATACAAAAATGCACGGAAGTATATTTTTTAACACAAACCTAGGTTTTTTTTAAATGGAACCCCGTTAGTTTTGTTAGCACATCTGAACATATAAACAAATACGCAATCAGTGCCGTTTGTTGCATTGTAAAATGTTAATTACATCCAGAGATATTGTAACCTAAAATTGACGCTTGATAACCACTCCTCCGCTGTTCGATCGTGTGTATCGGAGAGCACCGAATTACGTAGGGATCCAAAGGGAACAGTGATGGACCTTAGGTACAGAAGAGACTGGAACAGCACATTACGTCCACATGCTAACACCTTTTTATTGGTCTTTTTCACTGACGCACATGTACATTACCATCAGGAGTGAGGTACACGTACACATGTGGTTTCAGTTTTCAATTACGGAGTGGAATAGAGTGTGTCCCGACATGTCAGGCCAATAGATGTTCAATGTGGTGGCCATCATTTGCTGCACACAATTACAATCTCTGGCGTAATGAATGTTGTACACGCCGCAGTACATCTGGTGTAATGTCGCCGCAGGCTGCCACAATACGTTGTTTCATATCCTCTGGGGTTGTAGGCACATCACGGTACACATTCTCCTTTAACGTACCCGACAGAAAGAAGTCCAGAGGTGTAAGATCAGGAGAACGGGCTGGCCAATTTATGCGTCCTCCATGTTCTATGAAATGCCCGTCGAACATCCTGTCAAGGGTCAGCCTAGTGTTAATTGCGGAATGTGCAGGTGCACCATCATGCTGATTCCACATACGTCGACGTGTTTCCAGTGGGACATTTTCAAGCAACGTTGGCAGATCATTCAGTAGAAACGCGATGTATGTTGCAGCTGTTTGGGCCCCTGCAATGAAGTGAGGAACAATGAGGTGGTCGCCAATGATTCTGCACCATACATTGGTACTCATGTACTCATGTGTGGGTTCATGGCAACAACAGTCCACGGTCGCTGTCGCTCTACCTGTCTGAGCCAGCGAGAATTGTCCACGGACCAGTAATGCATGTTCCGTAGATTCACTGCCCCGTGGTTTGTGAAACCCGCTTCATTGGTAAACAGGTAGAACTGCAACGCATTCTCTGTTAATGCCCATTGACAGAATTGCACTTGATGATTAAAGTCATCACCATGTAACTGCTGATGTAGCGACACATGAAACGGGTGAAAGCGGTGATGATGCTGTATGCACATGACAACACTTTGACTCAGTCCACCGGCTCTCGTAATGTCCCGTGTACTCATGTGTGGGTTCATGGCAACAGCAGCTAACACACCAACTGCACCCGCTTCTCCTGTGACGAGCCTGTTACGGACCCGTTTGCGTGCTACGACCATACCTGTTGCATACAGTTGGTGGTAGATGTTTTGCAATGTGCGGCACGTTGGATACTCTCTGTCCGGGTACCATTCTGCATACACCCTGCAGGCTTCAGCTGCATTTCGTCGACACTCGCCATAGATGAGTATCATCTCCGCCTTTTCAGAGTTTGAATACACCATGGCCACAGTTCCTACAACACTACACTATCACAGACTCTGGTAACACTGTGTACTACAGTTGGTCTGCATGCAGAGACGAATGCAGAATAACAATAGCAGCAAGTGCTACATGCGTACACTGCGACAGCTAGACCAAATCACAACAGTGCACTACAGCCACACTCGTAAACATGGTCGTCATTGTAAACATGTCCCTGCAGATGCTTCTCACCGACCATGGCCCGTGTTTGTTACAACACGCAACTGAACATCGGAGGTTTCAAGTGTCAACTTTAGGTTACAATATCTCCGGATGTAATTAACATTTTACAATGCAACAAACGGCACTGATTACGTATTTGTTTATATGTTCAGATGTGTTAACAAAACTAACGTGGTTCCATTTAAAAAAACGTAGGTTTGTGTTAAAAAACATACTTCCGTGCATCTTTGTATGGTTTGTGTTAAACAATTACACTAGCCCCTCTCCTCACGTTCGGTCTGTGGAATCGGTTCGTCAGTATTTGATGTGGTTTACAAAATATATCCAGCGGTAACGTTAGGTGACTCACCCTGTATATCAGGTAATCAAAAAATAAAGGTGATAATCACAACATTCTTTTAGGTGTAAACAAGAGTGTGTATCACCTGGGTTTAAGTTACAGTATTTTTCATACCATTGCAAAATGGGGGAGGGGGGGGGGGGGGGGGGAGGCTCTCTGATATATGTCAATCCATGCATGCTGTGACAGATCAAGCTGACATCCTCCATCTGCTCTAATTACATCCTAGTTACTATCAGTAATTTTTATACCTTTTTTCTGTCTCTGAGCGTTGTTTGGTTCTAATTACATGATGTAGGCACAAATCTGCCCGTTTTTTATTTGGGTCAGATTTCATTCTGCTTCATTGTAACTGTGTGGGCTCAGTTGTTTTTGTTGTGGTCTTCAGTCCTGAGACTGGTTTGATGCAGCTCTCCATGCAGCTCCTAACCTGTGCAAACCTCTTCATCGCCCAGTACCTACCGCAACCTACATCCTTCTGAATCTGCTTAGTGTATTCATCTCTTGGTCTCCCTCTACGATTTTTACCCTCCACACTGCCCTCCAATACTAAATTGGTGATCCCTTGATGCCTCAGAACAAGTCCTACCAACCGATCCCTTCTTCTAGTCAAGTTGTACTACAAACTTCTCTTCTCCCCAATCCTATTCAATACTTCCTCATTAGTTATGTTATCTACCCATCTAATCTTCAGCATTCTTCTGTACCACCACATTTCAAAAGCTTCTAGTCTCTTCTTGTCCAAGCTATTTATCATCCATGTTTCACTTCCATACGTGGCTACACTCCATACAAATACTTTCAGAAATGACTTCCTGACACTTAAATCTATACTCAATGTTAACAAATTTCTCTTCTTCAGAAACACTTTCCTTGCCATTGCCAGTCTACATTTTATATCCTCTCTACTTCGCCCATCATCAGTTATTTTGCTCCCCAAATAGCAAAACTCCTTTATTGCTTTAAGTGTCTCATTTCCTAATCTAATACTCTCAGCATCACCCAATTTAATTCGACTACATTCCATTATCCTCATTTTGCTTTTGTTGATGTTCATCTTATGTCCTCCTTTCAAGACACTATCCATTCCGGTCAACTGCTCTTCCAAGTCCTTTGCGGTCTCTGACAGAATTACAATGTCATCGGTGAACCTCAAAGTTTTTACTTCTTCTCCATGGATTTTAATACCCACTCCAAATTTTTCTTTTGTTTCCTTCACTGCTTTCTCTAAGTCTACAAATGCTAGAAATGTAGGTTTGCCCTTCCTTAATCTAGCTTCTAAGATGAGTAGTAGGGTCAGTATTGCCTCACGTGTTCCAACATTTCTACGGAATCCAAACTGATCTTCCCCGAGGTCGGCTTCTACTAGTTTCTCCATTCTACTGTAAAGAATTCACATTAGTATTTTGCAGCTGTGACTTATTAAACTGACAGTTCGGTAATTTTCACATCTGTCAACACCTGCTTTCTTTGGGATTGAAATTATTATATCCTTCTTGAAGTCTGGGGGTATTTCGCCTGTCTCGTACACCTTGCTCACCAGATGGTAGAGTTTTGTCAGGACTGGCGCTCCCAAGGCCGTCAGTAGTTCCAATGGAATGTTGTCTACTCCGGAGGCCTTGTTTCGACTCAGGTCTTTCAGTGCTCTGTCAAACTCTTCACACAGTATCTCCCATTTCATCTTCATCTACATCCTCTTCCAGTTCCATAATATTGTCCTCAAGTACATTGCCCTTGTGTAGACCTTCTATATACTCCTTCCACCTTTCTGCTTTCTCTTCTTTGCTTAAAACTGGGTTTCCATCTGAGTTCTTGCTGTTCATACAAGTGGTTCTCCTATCTCCAAAGGTCTCTTTAATCTTCCTGTAGGCAGAATCTATCTTACACCTAGTGAGATAAGCCTCTACATCCTTAAATTTGTCCTCTAGCCATCCCTGCTTAGCTATTTTGCACTTCCAGTCAATCTCATTTTTGAGACGTTTGTATTACTTTTTGCCTGCTTCATTTACAGCATTTTTATATTTTCTCCTTTCATCAATTAAATTCAATATATCTTCTGTTACCCAAGGATTTCTACTAGCCCTCGTCTCTTTACCTACTTGATCCTCTGCTGCCTTTACTACTTCATCCCTCAAAGCTACCCATTCTTCTTCTACTGTATTTCTTCCCCCCATTCCTATCAATTGTTCCCTTATGCTCTCCCTGAAACTCTGTACAACCTCTGGTTCTTTCAGTTTATCCAGGTCCCACCTTCTTAAATTCCCACCTTTTTGCAGTTTCTTCAGTTTTAATCTACAGGTCATAACCAATAGATTGAAAGATCTTACAATTTAAAACCTGGTATTCTTGAACCAAGTGTTAGCTATGATTAAGTTGTGCTCTGTGCAAAATTCTACCAGGCGGCTTCCTCTTTCATTTCTTAGCCCAAATCCATATTCACCTACTATGTTTCCTTCTCTCCCATTTCCTACTACCGAATTCCAGCCACCAATGACTATTAAATTTACGTCACCCTTCACTATCTGAATAATTTCTTTTATCTCATCACACATTTCTTCGTCTTCTGCAGAGCTAGTTGGCATATAAACTTGTACTACTGTAGTAGGCATGGGCTTCGTATCTATCTTGGCCACAATAATGCGTTCACTATGCTGTTTGTAGTAGCTTACCCACATTCCTATTTTCCTATTCATTATTAAACCTACTCCTGCATTACCCCTATTTGATTTTGTGTTTATAACCCTGTAGTCACCTGACCAGAAGTCTTGTTCCTCCTGCCACCGAACTTCACTAATTCTCACTATATCTAACTTTAACCTATCCATTTCCCTTTTTAAATTTTCTAACCTACCTGCCCGATTAAGGGATCTGACATTCCACGCTCTGACCCGTAGAATGCCATTTTTCTTTCTCCTGATAACAACATCCTCTTGAGTGTTCCCCGCCCGGAGATCCGAATGGGGGGTACTATTTTACCTCCGGAATATTTTACCGAAGAGGACGCCATCATCATTTAACCATACAGTAAAGCTGCATGCCCTCGGGAAAAATTACGGCTGTAGTTTCCCCTTGCTTTCAGCCGTTCGCAGTACCAGCAGAGCAAGGCCGTTTTGGTTAGTGTTACAAGGCCAGATCATTCAATCATCCAGACTGTTGCCCTTGCAACTACTGAAAAGGCTGCTGCCCCTCTTCAGGAACCACACGTTTGTCTGGCCTCTCAACAGATACCCCTCCATTGTGGTTGCACCTACGGTACGGCTACCTGTGTCGTTGAGGCACGCAAGCCTCCCCACCAACGGCAAGGTCCATGGTTCATGGGGGGACACAAGCCTCATGAGTGCTATGAAACATTGCATTTTTTGTAGTTTACATACAATATATATTATGCACACAAACCTCATGAGTGCATAATATATATTGTATGTAAACTACAAAAAATGCAATGTTTCATAGCACAGTATTACAAATGGTTCATGGGGGGGGGGGGGGGGAGCAGGGGGGGGGGGTCCTCAGTATTTGACAGCAAAAATACAGCTTTGTTTAAGATAATGTTAATGAAAAGTTATGTCTGATTAAAAATTTTACTACAGTAAATAAGAGTGAAAATATTTTGAGCTAACAGATTTGATAAGGATGACACTACTCATTGTAAAGACTGGCTTTCCAAGTTTTCATTCACATAGTAAAAATCTTGTAAAAACAATTACTTTCAAGATAATTATCATTAAACTCAGAAGTAGCTATATTTTACATTGCAGATTTTGAGTCTGTGCTTGTTAGATTTCATATTTGACTGCTATACTTCGTTACTCACATTTTTATGCACAAGGTGGCTTTCTTCATTACCTGATTCAGCCATTAATTATGCTTTTTGCATAATTTACCATGATGTTCAATATTGTGCTTGTACCCATATACAGGTTATTTACCAATACAGACGTACAAAATGATTCCATATACTTTTCCAAAGCCCTAGATCAATACACTTTTTAGAAAACAAGTTATTATTAACAATTATAGTCTATCCTGGGTAGCAAAATTCAACCAAGCAGTTTTTCAAATGATGAATTCTGCCATCGGACTCATGGTGGCATGTACATTTTTGAGCAAACACCATCTTGCATTCAACAAGGTTTTCAGCATTATGATGTCAGAATGACATGCTACTGAAGAGACATCATGAAAGAGACCTCATAAATCAAGTTGGTGGGCTTACAGTGCTTGTGCAATACAGTGTCCTTAGTGTGTGTGATAAAAAGCATGGAAAATGCACTGGAGGCAGCTATACTGTTAGAGACCACATTAAAAATCATAACTATATTTTTGTATTGTATGCCAGACACTAATATTAAAGCATTTGCACAGTCCTTGGAGAAAACTGACCTTTTTTTTTTTAATGGTCTAAGAACAGGATGTATATTCTTGGTGACATAAATATTGATGTAAGACTAAGGCAGCCACCAACCACACGATTTAGTTTTCTAAAAATGTTAATAGTGAATGATTTCTATTGCATTAATGACAGTTTATAACAATTTTCCTGTCATTATCAGTGTTCATTAATGATGCATTAATGATACTTCAGAGAACCAAAATGAAAAATACCCCCCCCCCCCACCTCCTCCCACAGACATATTCCAGTGCCTAACCAACTTACACAACATCCTTGTCTGCCCTTATTCCACACTTGTTCCAAACCAGGTGCCCCATGGGGCTTATCCTGCAATACATGGAAAACCTGTCCCATATTACTATCTCCTCCAGTCCTGTCACAGACATCACCCATCCCATTAAAAGCAGGGGCAAATATAAAAGCAGCCGTGTGACCTACCAAGTTATCTGCAACCACTTTGTTGCATTCTATATGGTCAGGACTGCCAACAAGTTGTGTGTGCACATGAATGGCTATGACTAAACTGGCCAAGAGACAGCTGGATCACCCAGTTGTTGATCATACTACCCAACATCGTATGCTTAAATTCAATGACTGCTTCACTGACTTGATTATTTCCACACACACCAGCCTGCTGACCTCAACCTTCCCTATTTCCTGTCTTTTGCCTGCCTCTATCTCCTTCCTCGCTCCCACTCCAGGCCTATACACTGGTGCACTAACGGAATCCTTTCCCCTTCTCTACTTTTCTCTCCTCCCCGCTACAGCCCAGCATAGCCTCCAGATGCTGCAACTAGCGGGGCTTACCATCTTCAGCATAGCCTCCAGATGTTGCAACTAGCGGCTTACCATCTTCTACACACACACACACACACACACACACACACACACACACACACACACACACACACCATTTTCTAAAATTGCCAATGGTCCTGAAATATTGATGTTCACAAATGGGTATTTCAAAATGTTTACAGAAACAATTTTTGTCAGTTCTACATGAGTACATGAACTGCACATTTTCTAAAAAACACACACACACACACACACACACACACACACACACACACACACACACACACACACTCTCCCCCTTGTGCTCAGTTAGCATTCTCCTTCTCCATTTTCTAAATTTGCCAATGGCCCTGAAATATTGATGTTCACATTTCACAAATGGGAATTTCAAAACGTTTGCAGAAACAATTTTTGTCAGTTCCACATGAGTACATGAACTGCACATTATCTGTTTTTCATTGTAAGTGTCAAACCACTCATAGTGATATCTGAAACTGATATCACGATTTAATGTATAGTTTACTGCAATAGATGTGCAACCCTTGCTATTTTTGCTAACAGATGTTGTAGGACTCAATTCTAGGATTCTGCTATATCTCGATAGTAAAATCATGGTATCTTATTTTGACTATGCCATACAGAATAGAGAAGTTCATAATCCATGTTGCTTATTCACTACCTGTATGTTGTAACTTTATTAAAACAAATTTCAGTTACTGTTCTTAAAATATTTTGGCAGACTGTTGTCCCATTTGTGTCTATTCATAAATTTTTGTTTGTCTGAAATAATGGTATTGTGATCATGCATCTTGTTACACTTATTTGATTAATCTTGGTGGTATACAGAAAATAGAAAGTAACTGTGATAGTAAATATATATTTTTTATGTTTCCTTGTATCATATCCTGACATGAGGTCATTCCTACATAAGATTATATCTCCTTAACACAGAGTTACTTTTTTGTAGGTCTTTGTCTGAGGTACATCTTGTGAAAAATCCAGGATGGAATGTAACAATATTAGAGAAGGAAAGTTGCTACTCACCATACAGTGGAGATACTGAGTCACGACAGGCACAAAAAAAATTGACAAGTTATAGCTTTCGGCCGGCCATTAAGGCCTTTGTCAGCAAAAGAAAAACACACACACACACACACACACACACACACACACACACACACGTGTCTGCAGTCTCAGATATGTGGTTTAGTTATCTGAGATTGCAGACATGTGTGCAAGTTGCATTTGCACATGCGTGAATATTTTTGTTGTGCCTATTGTGACTCGGCATCTCCACTATATGGTGATTAGCAATTTTCCTTCTCTAATATTGGTACATGTTGTGATATATTTATGGTGGATAGTACCTTCATGGATGTAGATCTGGCTCAATTGTTATCATTCTCTCAATGAACGGATGACCATATTAAGAATAAGGGGAAAATTTTTCAACATAACAATTATTAATGTACATGCAACCACAGAATAGGCAGATGAACAACAGGAGGATGAGTTTTATAGAAAAGTAGAGCAGTAGTATGATCAAGCTCCTAAACATGATCTTAAGATCTTAATAGGAGACTTGAATGCAAAAATAGGAAAAGAAGAGGCGTATCAGCCAACGATAGGAAGACATAGCCTCCATGAAATATCAAATGACAATGGAATTAGGGTAGTAGACTTTGCTATAAGTAAAAACATGACTGTCAGCAGTACATGGTTTCCACACAAAAATATACACAAAGAAACATGGATGTCACCAGATGGACAAACTAGAAATCAGATAGACCATATATTGATTGACATGAGACACAGATCAGACATAATGGATGTCAGGAGCCAATGTGGAGCTGACTGCAATTCAGACCATCATCTAGTGAGAATTAAGTACAGGCAAAGGATCTCACTATTGAGTAAACAAAAATGCCACAAACAGAAATGTTTTGACATTAAGAAACTAAGGCCACAAGAAATATGGAGAGCATATCAGGCGAAAATAGAAGAGGGGATTAAGAATGACACCAACACATCATATGGACATATAGAAATAACGTGGAAACAATGTAAGACTGCAATCCTCAAGGCAGATGGGGTGGTTTTTTGTATGGGCTCAAAGGAAGGCAGATTGGTTTGATGAAGAATGTGTGTGGAGAACTGAGGAGTGTAACATAGCATGAATGAAATTATTTCAGAGAAGAACTAGAGCAAATCTGAATGATATAATGAGAAGCGCCATGTAGCTAAGAGGGTTTGCAGAAAGAAGAAAAGAGCACTAGAAAAGAAGAAATTGGAAGAAATTGAACAGCTATAAGAGAAGCAAGTACGTGAAATGTACCAAAAGATTAAAGAAGGAAAGGCTGGGATTCGATCCAGAACAAATATGCGTAGAAATAAAGAAAGGGATTTGATACGGGAGAGTAATAAAATACTCGACAGATGGGCAGAATACTTCCAAGAGTTACTGAACCTAGAAGTAGAAGGATTAGAACAAGAAGAAATGGTGGAAATAACTTATTATGGGCCAGAGGTCTTAACACCAGAAGCCACACTGGAGGAAGTGATACAAGCCATTAAGACTTTAAAATATAACAGGGCACCTGGAGAAGATCAGATCCAGGCAGAACTACTGAAATATGTTGGGAAAGCATTGTGCAAACCAATATGTAAAGTAATACTGAACATCTGGCAGGAGGAGAGCATGTCAATGGAGTGGAAAATGGCTATTATGTGCCCCATACATAAAAAAGAGATAAATTAAACTGCCAGAATTACCAAGGAATATCCCTGCTAAATACTACATATAAAGTGTTCACCAAGATCTAGGAGGCTTACTCCCTATGAGGAAGACAGAATTTGAGACTATCAGAGTGTCTTTCGAAGAAATAGGTCAACAACTGACCAAATATTCACATTACGCGTACTACTTGAAAAATGTTATGAACATCAAATAAACATACATCAGCTTTATATCCATTTTAAATAAGCCTATGATAACACCACAAGAGTGACATTGCGGACATTGTGGAATGTGATGGAAGGAAATACCTAAGAAGCTCGATAAACATATTATGATAACCCTCAATGAAACACAACAGTAAAGTAAAAATACTGAGCAAAATCTCCAGAGAAGAGGAAGTAAAGAAGGGACTCAGACAGGGTGATAATATCTCCTCACTGCTATTCAACCTTGGCTGATGCCTATCAACAACTGGAGAGATGTGCAAGGGAACTTGGCCTGGTAGTCAATGTCGAAAAGACCAAATATACTGCAATGACCAACCAGCGAAACCTACCAAATCTCAGGATAGCCGACAAAGAGTTTGAAAGAGTGAAAGACTTCAAGTACCTTGGGTCAACTATCACAGAGACAAATGACATCAGCAACGAGTGCAAGCTAGAATAGCAGCAGGCAACAGATGCTACTTTGCCACACTACCCATAGTTAGGGGCTCACTTCTATCACAAAAATCTAAAATCCTCATTTGCAAAACAATTATAAGACCAATTGTTATGTATGGTGCCGAGACATGGACCATGACTGCAAATGAGGAAAGGATCCTTAGCATTTGGGAGAGAAATGTTCTGCGTAAAATATGCAGCCCAATAAACAATCAAAAAGGTTGACGCATCTGTACTTATGCAGAATTAGAACAACTTGAAGAACCTGACATTGTCACTACCATTGAAATAAAAAGACTGTGGTGGGCAGGATACATGGTCAGAATGGAGGAAGACAGAACATGTAAGAAGATTTTTGATGGAAACGCCGGAGGCAGACAGCAGAAGGGACACCCCAGAAAGAGATGGATGGTTGGAATTGAAGAAGACATGAAAAAGCTGGCTCACATGTTATTGTTCTCTTTACAACAGTGTTCTGTTACTGTGTGTACTAACCCAAAGAAAGGCTATTATTAGCGAAAGGAGGGAATTATGTTTAACACAAGAGCTGTAATGCTTATCCCTGAAATAATTAATAAATTTGATGGTTAAGACAAAATGAATTCAATATTATTCATCTGTCAAAAGATAATTTTAATCCAGAGAGTTACATAAATACAGTGAATGCTTTCATGCACTTTTATATTTTTTATTTATTTTATTTGGCCTTCAGCAGTGCAACACTTTTCTGTCAAAGTTTCCTGAATTTGGAACATATTTATTATTTGTGGAATAATTGCCTCAACAAACCCATACCATTAGTATGTAGATAACTCCATAATTTCACTGTAAGATGTGCATATTAATACTGTGTATTGGTATTTAACGCCTACCCATAATTTTAGTTTTCCTGAATTTGTCTGATGAACTTTTCATTGGCTTGACAGTAACTCCTATAGGCATATCTTGTATACGAAGAATAGAAATCTCTACAAGACTGACTCATTGCTCATATGATTCATTCACTTCATGAAATAAAAACAAACACTTCAAGTATCAATGAACACATTGTACAATATAGTATTTACCATTGCAGTTTTGGGCAACCTGTTTTTGCAGTTGGTAAGGAAGTTGTTTACAAAATGCCTTTTCTTTTTTATGTGTACTCCTCTCATACTTAGTTGTATGGGTAGCCATATTTTATGTTTAGTGCATCTTCAGGAAACTTTTCTTCATCATTAGGGACTCTACAGTTGCCCATTCAGTGTAGAGCTAAATACACTATATAACATTCAAGACCCAGTTACATTGCTGGTGTTCTTTGCTAATGCTAAACTTTTGAAGCCTCGTTCTTTGCAGATGGTTGGAAATGTAATATAATAGTTCAATGATGGAATGACACCATTGATTTAAACTTGAGATTACTTCACATTTCTTAGTGCCAAAACACACAATGATGAAGATCAATTTCTGCAATCAGCTATTTTTATAGTTCAAATAAATCAGGTCAGCAACTATGTTGGATTAATTCTAAATAGTGTCAGGTTCTTTCCATAGTGAAGTCATAATTCAAATATACAAAAAACAGATCTTCACAAAACAGCACTTGAAAGAACTCGGTCACTGAAGCTTTATTAACACCTTAACAAAGAGAAGTTACATGGATAACTGCAGCTGGATTTTCTAAAGAAGTTCAAGAACTAATCACACTGGGTGATTGAAACAGTAAGATCTGCTCATATTAGTGACTTTAACTTTCAAATGTTGACTGGATGTGTGCACTTGATACTTTTATATTAATATATTACGATGAAAATAGCTAATCATGACTCTGCCACAAGGAAGTTACTACAATGATTACTAGGAGCTAAATTCATATACTGAGAACCATGTCGAAATTAGTGGCAACGAAATTATGGAGAAGCAAGTAATAACTTGGTTTATCTATACTGTAGGAAAAGTTAGATTGCTACTTATTATAAAGATGAACGTCAGGTTGCAGACAGCTGCAATTAAAAGACACTCACAAAAAGCTTTCAACAGGGCAGGTGATGAGAATAGGAAGGAGATGATAGGAGAGAGGAGCTGGAAACCATTGGGTGGAGCGTGTGGGGACAATATGTTACCGAAGATTGAGGCAGGATAAATATCAGCACGGAGGATGTGTTGTAAGTAAACTCCCATCTGTGAAGTTCAGAAAATCTGGTGGTGGAGGGAAGGATCCAGATGGCTTGCATTGTGAATGGGCCACTGAAATCAAATGTGTTATGTTCAACTGCGTGTTGCGTCACAGGGTTGTCTATTTTGCCCTTGGCCACAGTTTGGCGTAGGCTGTTCATTCTGGTGGACAGTTGTCTGGTAGTCGTACCAATATAAAAAGCTGTGCAATTATTGCAGTAGAACTGGTAAATGATGTGGCTGCTTTCACAGGTGGCTCAGGCCCTGATGGGGTAGGATAAACCTGTGACAGGGCTGGAACAGGAAGTGCTGGGTGGGTGGATTGGGCAGGTTTTTCACCTGGGCAAAGTTATCCTACAACACATCCTCTGCTCCCATAATTATCCCGGCCTCGACCTACAGTAACCTACTGTCCCCACACCCTCCACCCAACTGTTTCCACCCTCTCCGTCCTATCATATCCTCCCCATTCTCATCTCCCACCCTGATCCTTGTGGAAAAGGGTTGGGATTGGGAGTGGCATAGGGATAGACTAGGATGTTGTCGAGGTTGGATGGGTAATGGAAACCAATTTAGGAGAATTGGTAAGCATCTCTAGTAGAACATCCCTTATTTCAGGGCATGATGATAGGTAATCAAAGCCATGGCAAAGGATGTGGTTGAGTTGTTTCAGTCTGGGGTGGTACTGGGTATGAAGGGGACACTCCATTGTGGCTGGTTCTTGGGGGTGGTGGGAGGACTGGGGGGTTTGAGGGGAAATGGTGTGGGAAATCTGTTTGCGGACTAGGTCTGGGGGATAGTGCCTGTCTGTGAAGGCCTTGTGAGACCCTCGGCATACTGAGCATGGGAGTGTTTGTCACTGCAGATATGCCGTCCCCAGCTGGCCGGGCTATATCGGAGTTATTTTTCGCATGACAGGGATGACAGCTGTCAAAATGCAGATACTGTTGGTGGTTGGTGAGTTTAATATGGACAGAGGTGTAGATGAGGCCATCAGAGAGGAGGAGGCCAACATCTACGAAGGTGGCATGCTGCATTGAGGAGGACCATGTGAATTGGATGGGAGACAAGGTGTTGAGGTTGTGAAGGAACAAAGATATGGTGTCTTGGCCCTGAAGATCATGAAGATATCATCAACGAATCTGAATCAGACTATGGGTTTGGCATTTTGGGTGGCTAGGAAGGCCTCCTCTAGATGGCCCATAAAAAGGTTGGTATAGGAGGGTGCCTTGCAGGTGCTCATAGCTGTGCTGCAGATTTGTTTATATACCCTCCCTTCAAATGAGAACCAGTTGTGGATTAGGATTAACTTAGTAAGGTGTACAAGGAATGAGATAGTGGGTTTGGAGACTGAAGGATGTTGGGAAAGGTAGTGTTCAATAGTGGTAAGACCATGGGCATGAGGGATGTTGGTGTATAGGGAGGGGGCGTCAACAGCGATGAGTAAGAATCCAGGAGGTAAATGGGTAGGGATGATGGGGAGTTGGTGAAGGAAGTGGTTGGAGTTTTTGACATGGAAGGCTAGATTACAGGCAATTAGTTCAAGGTATTGGTCAATGAGGGCCGGAATTCTTTCAGTGGGGGCATAATAACCAGCCACAATGGGGAGTCCAGGATTGTTGAGTTTGTGGAGCATGTAGAAGGTGGGTGAGTGGGCCATCATCGGGGTGAGGAGTTTTGTAGGATGTAATAAAGCCGTTTGGCAACAATCAAACAATGGAAAGTAAAGGTAGGAATATCAACAATGAGTAAAGCTTTCAGCTGCAGCCTTCATTAGGAAAAGGTCACACACACACACACACACACACACACACACACACACACACACACACACACACGACTGCCAACACAAGCATCTTGGGCCAGAATGCAACATTATGTGGGATGCAAGCAGAAATCTGAAGAGGGTAGAGAAGGTTGATGTATAATAGTGTAGGGGTGGAGACAGCGACTAAAACTGTCTGGTGCAGTGTGCAGGGACTAGACTGCCAACAAGTGCAGTGTTAGGAGGTTGTGGGCCAGGGACATGGGAAAAAAGGAGCAAACAAGAGAGGAGTGGCAAAAGACAGAAGGATGCGTTGGCAGAGTGCTGCAAATAAACAGGGTGGGAGATGAGAATGTGGAGGATATAATAGGGCAGAGATGGTGGAAACAGTAGGGTGGAGGGTGTGGGGACAGTAGGTTACTGCAGGTTGAGGTCGGGATAATTACGGGAGCAGAGGATGTGTTGTAGGATAACTCCCATCTGCACAGTTCAGAAAAGCTGGTGGTGGAGGGAAGGATCTAGATGACTTGGGTAGCGAAGCAGCCATCGAAATCAAGTGTCTTATGTTCTGTTGCATTTATAGCTGTCCTTTTGCTTCGGATAAAGAGGTGCATGCCTGTATAAAATCATGTTTCCGGAAGCAAGGGCAAACATTTCTTCATAAAGATAATGACCCCCTCATTTTAAATAGGGATAAATGTATTAAAAAATATGGCTATTTCTTCTGTAATAATAAACAGTTCACATACTTTTTTTCCATATGTTTTGTATTAATTTGATTGTCTTGTATGCTACTGTCACTGAGTTTGCTCACGTAGATCTGTGTATTATGTACACGAGTGATCTGTTATTATTTTACACAATTTTATTTCTTTTAATGCCATGTTCCACTCAGAAACTTGCAGCTTTATGCTGGGTTAAAGATCTCCCTAAATGTGGTAGGTTTTCATAATCCAGCTAGCTTATCTGCAGAGCAAAAGCAATCAACATTAACTTCATAAACACTGATATACATGCACCATTTTGGATTTGAGAACTGTACACTTACTTTCCTGAGATGAGGGCAGCAGAAGACATTCTTCTCCTGTACAGCTGAGTAACTTGAAACTTAACAAGCTGGAATAACTTTACTCCTTAGATAACTTTTTTTGTTCTTTTTTCATTTTATGCTGGTAGAGATGTACCACATTTACAGAAAGCACCAAAATTCTTATCTAGGTGATGTTTCGGTAAAACCCATTACTCATCAGTTTATTTGAGTTCTACTGATGCCAATGCCATATTTAATTTTTCAGTATACATATTATTTTCAGAGAAATCTGTAATTTAATTTATTCAGAAGCCATATGTTGGGAAATACACCGTGAGGTCTCAATTGTTTATTTCCAAAATGACATAAAATATTTGAAAGCTCTCATTTATTACAATTACTTTCACAATTAGTTTCTCTTTTTTGTGTACCATCAAGATTAATCAAATACATGTAACAAGACACATGATCACAATACCATTATTTCAGACAAAAATTTATGACTAGACACAAATGGGGCAACAGCCTGCCACCAAAATATTTTAACAACAAGAACTGAAATTTGTTTTAAGTAAAGTTACAGTGTACAGGTAGTGAATAAGCAACATGGATTATGAACTTCTCTATTCTACATACTGATACTGCTGCTGCTGCTGCTACTACGACCATGTATCCTGCCCACCACAGTTTTTTTTTATTTTAATGGTAGTGACAATGTCAGGTTCTTCAAAAAGTTGTTCTAATTCTGCATACATACAGACGCGTCAATCTTCTTGATTGTATATTGGGCTGCATATTTTATGCAGAACATTTCTCTCCCAAATGCTAAGGATCCTTTCCTCATTTGCAGTCATGGTCCATGTCTCGGCACCATACATAACAACTGGTCTTATAATTGTTTTGTAAATGAGGATTTTAGATTTTTGTAATAGAAGTGAGCTCCTAAGCATGGGTAGTGTGGCAAAGTAGCATCTGTTGCCTGCTGCTATTCTAGCTTGCACTCGTTGCTGATGTCATTTGTCTCTGTGATAGTCAACCTAAGGTACTTGAAGTCTCTCACTCTTTCAAACTCCTTGTTGGCTACCCTGAGATTTGGTAGGTTTCGATGGTTGGTCATTGTCGTATATTTGGTCTTTTCGACATTGACGACCGGGCCAAGTTCCCTTGCACATCTCTCCAGTTGTTGATAGGCATCAGCCAGCACAGTGGTGTTATGTGTGAGTAATGCCACATCATCTGCGTAGGCCAGGTACTGCAGTGATTGGTTCCTCCTGTATTTATCTCTATCTGACTTATGACTTTTTCTAGGCAGAGGTTGAATAGCAGTGAGGAGATATTTCACCCTGTCTCCGTCCCTTCTTCACCATGGAAAGAACCTGCCGCTATTTAGAATAAATCCAACATAGTTGCTCACCTGGTTTATTCAAACTATAAAAATGACTGATTGCAGAAATCAATCTTCATCATTGTGTGTGTGAAGTAATCTCAAGTTTAAATCAATGGTGTCATTCCATGATTGAACTATTGTATTACATTTCCAACCATCTGCAAAGAACGAGGCTTCAAAAGTTTAGCATTACCAAAGAACACCAGCAATATAACTGGGTCTTGAATGTTATATAGTGTATTTAGCTCTACACTGAATGGGCAACTGTAGAGTCCCTAATGATGAAGAAAAGTTTCCTGAAGATGCACTAAACATAAAATATGGCTACCCATACAACTAAGTATGAGAGGAGTACACATAAAAAAGAAAAGGCATTTTGTAAACAACTTCCTTTCCAACTGCAAAAACAGGTTGCCCAAAACTGCAATAGTAAATACTATATTGTACAATGTGTTCATTGATACTTGAAGTGTTTGTTTTTATTTCATGACATGAATTAATCACATGAGCAATGAGTCAGTCTTGTAAAGATTTCTATTCTTTGTATACAAGATATGCCAGTAGGGTTACTGTTAAGTCAATGAAAAGTTCATCAGACAAATTCAGGAAAACTAAAATTATGGGTAGATGTTAAATATCAATAAACAATATTAATATGCACATCTTACAATGAAATTATGGAGTTATCTACATACTAATGGTATGAGTTTGTTAGGGCAATTAAACCACAAACAATAAACACATTCCAAGTACTGGAAACTTTGGCTAAATAGAGTTATACAGCTGAAGGCCAAATAAAATAAATAAAAAATAAAAAAATACATGAAAGCATTCACTGTATTTATGTAACTCTCTGGATTAAAATTATCTTTTGACAGATGAATAATATTGAATTCATTTAGTGTTAACCATCAATTTTATTAATTATTTCACGGATAAGCATTACAGCTCTTGTGTCAAACAGAATTCCCTCCTGCAGGGCTGTCCAGAAATCCATAAGAGTATGAGGGTGTGGAGATCTCTTCTGAACAGCATGTTGCAAGGCATCCCAGATATGCTCAATAATGTTCATGTTTGGGGAGTTTGGTGGACAGTGGAAGTGTTTAACTCAGAAGAGCATTCCTGGAGCCATTCCGTAGCAATTCTGGACTGTGGGGTGTTGCATTGTCCTGCTGGAATTGCCCAAGTCTGTCGGAATGCACAATAGATATGAATGGATGCAGGTGATCCGACCTGTCACCTGTCAGTGTCATATTCAGATGCATCACGGGTTCCACATCCCTCCAACCACACATGCCCCACACCATTACAGAGCATCCCCTACCTTGATCAGCACCCTGATGACATGCAGGGTAGATGGATTCGTGAAGTTGTCTCCATGCCAGTACTTGTCCATCTGCTCAATACTGTTTGAAATGAGACTCTTCCAACTAGGCAACACGTTTCCAGTCATCAACTGTCCACTGTCGATGTTGAAGATTTTACGTTTTACCGGATACCTGATATTTGGTACAGTCATGAAATAATCGTACAGGAAAATCCCCACTTCATCACTACCTTGAGATGCAGTGTCTCATTGCTTGTGTACTGACTACAACACCATGTTCAAACTCGCTTACAACTTGATAACCTGCCATTGTAGCAGCAGTAACCAATCTATCAACTGCTCCAGACACTGCTCAACACTCCAGGTGTTGCTGACTGCAGCACCATATTCTGCCTGTTTACATAACTCTGTATTTGAATACGAATGCTTATAGCAGTTTCTTTGGCACTTCAGTGTATTTACTTTCACAATTACTTTCTATTTTCTGTATACCATCAAGATTAATCAAATACACATAATAAGATACATGATCACAATACCATTATTTCAGACAAACAAAAATTTAATAAATGGGACTATCAACTACCAAAATATTTTACGAACAGTAACTGAAATTTGTCTTAAGTAAAGTGACAGTGTACAGGTAGTGAATAAGCAACATGGATAATGAACTTCTGTATTCTGTATGGCATAGTTGAAATAAAAAGAAACTGATTTTATAATCAAGAGATAGCAGAATCCTAAAATTGAATCCTACAATATCTGTTAACAAAAATTGCAAGAGTTGCACACTTGTTGTAGTAAACTACACATTAAATCATGATCTCAGTTTCAGATATCACTATGAGTGATTTTTTGTGTGTTTGTTTTGGTTTTAGGGCGCAAAACTGCTATGGTCATTAGCGCCCGGTCCGTGACTTAGGAAACAGTAAAAAACCAAAAATGGAAACTAGCAGCAATGGGAACGAAACTCAAAAAATTGGAGAAACTAAAAGCAGAAGGCAGGCTTAAAAATCCACTACAGAAAGGGGTTGGTTGTCCCCAAAAAAAAGCTTCAAATGACTGATGTCATTTCACTGGCACTAATAAACTCGAGAACGCAATCGGCTGAGCGTGTGTCATCTGCTAAAATTGACGATATATCAGGCGACAGCTGTAGATGGGCTCGTAACGGAGTAAAATAGGGGCACTCAATTAAAAGGTGTCTTACCGTCCACAGCTGGGAGCAGTGGGGACAGAGTGGGGGAGGATCGCCACTTAAAAGATGTTGATGGCTAAAAAGACAGTGCCCTATCCGGAGTCTAGTTAAAATTACCTCCTACCAACGACGCGTTCGGGAGAAAGAGGTCCAAGCACAGGGAAGAGCTTTCACATCCCGCAATTTATTATTGGGAAGTGTCGACCAATATCCGTGCCATAAAAGAACAACACGACGACATAAAACGCTCCATAGATCGGCGAAGGGAATCGATCGAATAGCTGGCCAAAGAAGAGAGACTGCAGCCTTGGCCGCTATATCGGCCGCCTCATTGCCACAGATACCAACGTGTCCCGGGAGCCAGAGGAACGCCACAGAGACGCCCCCCAAATGGAGCAAGTGCAGGCAGTCCTGAATCCGGTGGACCAGAGGGTGGACAGGGTAAAGAGCTTGGAGATTGAGGAGAGAGCTGAGAGAATCTGAACAGATAACATACTGTATCCGCTGATGGCGGCGGATGTATTGGACAGCCAGAAGAACAGCGTAAAGCTCCGCTGTATAAACCGGACACTGGTCGGGAAGCCGAAATCGATTTGGGGGTGTCGCCAACAATATAGACACTCACTACACCTAACAATGTTTTCGAGCCATCAGTGTAAATAAATGTGGCTTCCTTCATTTGTGCACATAGAGCAGCAAATGCCCGACGATAAACAAGTGAAGGGGTACCATCCTTGGGATGACAAAGGTCACGGAGCAGGCAGATCCGGGGATAGAGCCAAGGCGGTGCTGTACCCCAAGTTGTCAAGAAGGTTTTAGGAAAGCAGAAGGAAAGAGAATGGAGCAGTTGACAGAAGCGGACTCCCGGTGGTAGTAGGGAGGAAGGGCGGCCTGCATACCCTACATCCAAGGAGGCGTCGAAAAAAATTTCATGGCCTGGATTAGCAGGCACGGAATGCAGATGGCTAGCATAATGACTCAGAAGGACTGCTCGCTGATTGGACAGCGGAGGTTCAGCAGTCTCAGCATAAAGGCTTTCCACAGGGCTGGTGTAAAACGCTCCAGAGACTAAACGTAATCCACGGTGGTGGATAGAGTCGAGACGCCGAAGAACAGACGGCCGAGCAGAGGAGTAGACTATGCTTCCATAGTCTAATTTCGAGCGCACTAAGGCGCGATAGAGGCAGAGAAGGACCACTCGGTCCGCTCCCCAGGAGGTACCATTCAGGACACGGAGAGTGTTGAGGGATCGCAGACAGCGAGCCGAAAGATAGGAAACGTGGGAGGACCAGCACAGTTTTCGGTCAAACATGAGACGCAAGAATTTAGCGACGTACGAAAACGGAAGGTTGACAGGTCCTAGATGTAAGGAGGGTGGAAGAAACTCCTGACATCGCCAAAAATTAACACAAATGGTCTTACTTGAAGAAAAACGGAAGCCAGTTTCGATGCTCCAAGAGTGGAGGCAATCGAGACATCCTTGAAGACGTCGTTCAAGAAGGCTGGTCCATTGAGAGCTGTAGTAGATCGCAAAATCGTCCACAAAGAGGGAGCCCGAGACATCAGGAAGGAGACAATCCACAATTGGATTTATGGTAATAGCAAACAGTACTACACTCAGCACATAGCCCTGGGGTACCCTGTTTTCTTGGGAGAAAGTACGGTAGAGAGTAGTGTTCACCCGCACTCTAAATGTGCGCTCTGCCATAAATTCGCGAAGAAAGAGGTGCAGCCGACCTCGAAAGCCCCAAGAGAACAGTGTGCGGAGGATGCCTGTCCTCCAACAGGTATCGTATGCTCTCTCCAGATCAAAAAATATTGCTACTGTTTGGCGTTTCTGGAGAAAATTGTTCATGATATAAGTGGAGAGAGAAACAAGATGGTCAACTGCAGAATGATGCTTTCAGAAACCACATTGGGCAGGTGTTAAAAGACTGTGGGACTCCAGCCACCAAGCTAAAAGGCAATTCACCATACGCTCCAAAACCTCACATACACTACTCCTGAGAGAAATGAGACGATAGCTAGAGGGGAGATGTTTGTCCTTTCCAGGTTTCGGAACAGGAATGACGATAGCTTCCCGGCATCGTCTGGGAAAAGTACTGTCGGTCCAAATTCGATTATAAAGGCAAAGGAGGTAACGCAGACTATGGGTTGATAAATGCAACAACATTTGGACTTGGATACCATCCGGTCCTGGGGCGGAGGAGTGAGAAGAAGAGTGTGCATGTTGAGTTCCCACATGGAGAAAACAGTATTTAGCTTTCGCGATTTTGGGAGGAGAAAGCAAGAGGTCGCACTTCCGGTGCACGTTTCTTCGGGAGAAATGCTGGCGGGTAATTTGAAGAGCTCGAAATCTCAGCAAAGTGCTGACCCAATGAGTTAGAAATTTCAACGGGGTCCACTAATGTATCATGCGGGACAGTGAGCCCAGAGACCGGGGAGAAACTAGGCGCACCTGATAACCGTCGAAGCCGACTCCAAACATCCGAGGAGGGAGTGAAAGTGTTAAATGAGCTAATAAAGAATTTCCAGCTTGCCTTCTTGCTATCGCGGATGATGCGACGGCATCGCGCACAGAACTGCTTATAGCGGATATAGTTGGCCAAAGTAGGATGATGGCGGAAAACGCGAAGAGCACATTCGCCGCTCACGTATTGCGTCACGGCACACCTCGTTCCACAAAGGAACTGGGGGGCGCCGGGGCAATTCGGAGGTGCATGGTATTGAACATTCCATAGCTGTAAGAATAACGTTGGTAATATGTATGACCTCATCGTCGACGCTGGGAAAGTGACGGTCATCGAATGTAGCTAGAGACGAAAAAAGTGTCCAATCAGCTTTGGCACTCTTCCAGCATCGCGGGCGCATATATGGCAGTTGAGGCTGCAGTCGAAGGACACATGGAAAGTGGTCACTCGAGTGTGTATCATCAAGGGCGAACCATTTGTAGCGCCGAGCTAGCGGTACAGTGCCGACCGAAAGGTCCAAATGAGAGAAATTTGTGGGGGCAGACAAAAATGTAGGGACCTCAGTGTTGAGGCAATCTAGATCCGCTTGGTGGAAGACGTCTAGCAATAGTGAGCCACGTGGACAAGGATGTGGAGCTCCCCAAAGAGGGTGGTGGGCATTGAAGTCCCCAACCAGCAAATACGTGGGTGGAAGCTGACCAAGAAGATGAAGGAGATCAGCTTGTGCCATTGGTGTGGACGATGGAATGTATACAGTACAAGGAGAAAAGGTATATCCAGAAAGGGAAAGACGGACAGCGACAGCTTGGAAGGATGTGTTTAAGTGGATTGGGTGATAATGGAGAGTATCATGGAGAGGAATCATGAGTCCTCCATGGGCTGGGGTGCCTTCAACAGAGGGGAGATCAAATCAGACGGACTGAAAATGGGGGAGAACAAAGTGGTCATGGGGACACAGCTTTGTTTCCTGAAGACAGATGATGACCGGCGAGTAGGATCGTAAGAGGATCGACAATTCATCCTGATTGGCTCGAATGCTGCGGATATTCCAGTGGATAATGTACATAGGGTGAACAGAAAATGGAGGAATGTGACCAAGGTTGCCATCAACTCAACGACTGCTCAGAGCTTGCGACGAACAGCATGGAATGGCGTTCAGCCGAAGGCAGAAGATCCTGATCCATAGGTTGTTCAGGAGCAGCTCCTGCCACCAGTGATCGGCCGGTTGATCGTCTGCCAGCAGTGCACCTCGCGACACAGAAGGCGGCCGAGGGCAATTTCCGCCAGGTGGTGCTGTAGATGGGACACGCCTTCGCGGACAAGGAGATGAACTGGGTTTCTCAGTAGCCTTCTTGGAAATACGATGTTTAGATGGTTGTGAAGTTGGGGTACGTAAAAAATCTTCATGAGTACGCTCTTTTTTCGAAGTCGTGGTGTCTGACTTTTGGGCTCAAGATTTAGCAGAACCCGATGAAGGGTGAGGCATAGAGTGGGCATGCGAAAGTGGTGAGGTTGAACGGGCGATCTTTGTGCTGGCCGACCTGACAACCGTGGCACTAAAGGTGAGGTCGCAAGTCTGCGTGGCCGCCTCCTTTGTTGGCCGAGGAGAAGCAAGGACAGTGCTGTATTTTCCTGTCTCAGGCACGGTGGGTTGTCGACTGGCAAATAATTTTCGAGCAGCAAAGGTCGACACCTTTTCCTTCACTCTGATTTCCTGGATGAGCTTTTCGTCTTTAAAAATGGGGCAATCTTGAGAGGAAGCAGCATGGTCACCCATAAAGTTGATGCAGCGAGGGGATGGAGGTGGACAAGCACCCTCATGGGCATCCGTGCCACACATAACACATTTGGCCGGATTGGAACAGGACTGGCTGGTGTGATTGAACTGCTGACACCGATAGCAACGCGTAGGGTTTGGGACGTAAGGGCGAACGGAAATTATCTCATAGCCTGCTTTGATTTTCGATGGGAGTTGAACTTTGTCAAATGTCAAGAAGACAGTGCGGGTTGGAATGATATTCGTGTCAACCCTTTTCATAACTCTATGAACAGCCGTTACGCCCTGGTCAGACAGGTAGTGCTGAATTTCTTCGTCAGACAATCCATCGAGGGAGCGTGTATAAACGACTCCACGCGAGGAATTTAAAGTGCGGTGCGCTTCAACCCGGACAGGGAAGGTGTGGAGAAGTGAAGTACACAGCAATTTTTGTGCCTGGAGGGCACTGACTGTTTCTAACAACAAGGTGCCATTCCGTAATCTGGAACAAGACTTTACAGGACCTGCAATTGTGTCGACACCTTTCTGAATAATGAAAGGGTTGACCGTGGAGAAGTCGTGACCTTCGTCAGACCAAGAAACAACAAGGAACTGTGGCAACGATGGAAGAACAGTATGTGGCTGAGACTCAGTGAACTTACGCTTGTGAGCAGACATAGTGAGGGGTCAGGAAACCATTGCGGGAAGAATCCCTCATGATTACCGGCGTCTCCGATGGCGCGTTCCTCCCTTGTGGGGGGCCCTCTCTGAGGGCACTCCCGCCTTAGGTGATTGTTCACACCTCCCGACAAACGGACGGAGGGACCAATCGGCACTTTTGGAAGTTATCAGCTCAGGTAGTCACCCCTCCCTAGGCCTGGCCGTTAACAGGGAGTACGTACGTGTCCTACCTGTCTACCCGGGGCGGGGAATTACGGGTTACCCCGTCACCGCTACGCACAAAAATGCGTGGGTCGGCCTTCAGACACACACAGGGAGGAAGAGAGAGAAAGGTAAAAACAAAGAAAGGGGAAGGAAAGGAGAGAGGCTCAAACGCCGCAGCGGAGAAAAGTGGAAAGAGAAAAGGTAAGGAAAAAAGAAGGACAAAGAAAGGATGAAGACATACAAGCAGAGATGGCGAAGAATGTGTTACATTTACGAGCGTCCGTCTCCGGACGTAGGCACAAACCGACGGGGGATAGGGAAGGATGCGGAAAAGGAAGGTATGCAGCCCGGAAAGGAATGAGGGCCACATTAGCTCGGGGTCCCGTGCTCGCTACGCACATATCCATAAAAAGAGTTGTGGACCCCCTGGGGGTGTATGAGTGATTTGACACTTACAATGAAAAACAAATTATATGCAGTTCATGTGCTCTTGTAGAACTGACAAAAATTGTTTCTGTCAGGGCGCTGTGTGGAAAGAATCCAGTTAGTGAAGCAGTCATTGAATTCAAGCACATCATGTTGGGTGACATGATCAGCAACGGGGTAATCCAGCTATCTCTCGGCCAGGCTGGTGATGGCCATTTATGCGGGCACACAACACTGTTAGTGGTCATGACCATATAGAATGCCAACAGGATAAGCAGCGTGGAGCATGTGGTTTTGAACAGGAGTGGAATAAGGGGAGACAAGAATGTTGTGTAAGTTGGGTAGGTAGTGGAATGTGTCTGTGGGAGGGGGGTATTTGTCATCTCAGTTCCCTTAAGTATCATTAACAAACACTGATGATGACAGGAATATTTTTATGAACTATCATTAATGCAATTCAGGTCATTCAATCTTAGCATTTTAAGAAAACTAAATTGTATGGTTGCAATAATCTGAGAAGGAAAGTTACTACTCACCATACAACGGAGATGCTGTGTCGCAGATGGTAACAAAAAAAAGTTTTATTTGTGACTATATCATGTGGTTCAGTTTTCTCCAAGGACTGTGCAAATGTTTCAATATTAGTGGCTGGCACACAGTACAAAAATATAGTTATGATTTTTAATCTCGCCTGTACAGTGTAGCTGCTTCGAGTGCATTTTCCATACTTTTTATCACCCACACTATGGAAACTGTATTGCACAAGTACTGTAAGCCCACCAACCATCTTCAGTAGCATGTCGATCTTACGTCATAAAGCTGTAAATCTTAATGAGTGTTTGCTCAAAAATGTATGTCACCACAGTTATGGCTGATGACCCAGTTTATTAACTTCATTGGGAAAAAAAAGCGAAGGAAAGAAAAGAGTCCGATTGCAAGAATCATCATTTGAAAAACTGCTATGTTGAATTTTGCTACTCATGATAGACTGTAATTGTTAATAATAATCTGGTTTCTGAAAAGTGTATTGATCTAGGACTCTGGAAAAGTATATAGGATCATTTCATGCATCTGCATTGATATTAACCTGTTTATGGGTACAAGCACAGTATTGAACTTCATTGTCGATTATGCTAAAATCATAATTAATGGCTCAAACAGATAATGAAATACGCTGCCTTGTGCACAAAAAGTTGAGTAACAAAGTATAGCAGTCAAATATGAAATCTAACAAGCACAGAGCCAAAATCTGCAATGTAAAATACAGCTATTTCCAACTTTAATGATAATTATCTTGAAGTTATAATATAATCAGAAATAATTTTCTACAAAATTTTTACTATGTGAATGAAAACTTGGAATGCCAGTCTTTACAATGAGTGGTGTCATCCTTATCAAATCTATCTATTACCTCAAAATATTTTCACTGCTATTTATTGTAGCAAAACTTTTAATCAGACACAACTTTTCATTAACATGATTTTATATTTAAAAAAACGTATTTTTGCTGTCAGATACTGAGCCTACACTTTTACTATGAAATAAAATGAAATTTACCTACAAAACAAATGGGTAGATTTGTGCGTACATCACATAATAGGAACTAAACAACACCCAGAGACAGAAAGAGAGATAAAATATTACTGATAGTAGTGGGGATGTAATTAGAGCAGATGGAGGATGTCAGCTTGATCTGTCACAGCATGCATGGACTGACATATCAGAGGGTCTATCCTCCAGTTTCGAGATGGTCTGAAAAATGCTGTAACTGGAACCCAGGTGATACAGCTGTTACCTTCACTGAGGCAGTGTTTACTAACACATTTTCAAGTCTTCTTGTTTACACCTAAGAGAATGTTATGATTATCACCTTTATTTTTTGATTACCTGACATACTTTTTGATGACGTGACATTTATGTATAAGAACAATTACAAGTCATCACCACAACAGTGTAAAGGTGGACTCTTAGGCAGCAGCACATCACTGGCCTCATTTTGTATAGTCTTATGTTATAAGGAAATTGGTCCACACCTCATGGTCTGGTAGTAGCGTTCTCTTTTACTGCGCATGGGGTCCCAGGTTTGATTCCCAGCGGGGTCAGGGAGTTTCCCTGCCTTGAGATAACTGGGTGTTGTGTCGTCTTCATCATTCATCCCCATTACAGTCAAAGGAAGGCAACGGCAAACCACCTCCGCTAGGACCTTGCCTAGTCGGTGGTGCGGGTCTCCCGCACCATCCCCTCCGCTCCTCGGAGTGTGGGACATCATCATCAACATCATCATCATTGTAAGGAAATTGTGTACATACAACAGCAGCTAGCTCCTTGATCACATTGAATCCAGCTGAATCCAGCTGCTTCCAGCTAAGTGATTTACTCAGAACCAACCATAAAAAAATTCACTGTTCCATTCTTGTTCTAGCAGACTCTCACAATGACTTCTTTGTTTTCACCCAAATTCTGTGTATTTGTTTCTTGCAACTTGTTGCTAATATAATTGAATATTTGTAATACTGTGCTATGAAACATTGCATTTTTTGTAGTTTACATACAATATATATTATGCACTCATGAGGCTTGTGTGCATAATATATATTGTATGTAAACTACAAAAAATGCAATGTTTCATAGCACTCATGAGGCTTGTGTCCCCCCATGAACCATGGACCTTGCCGTTGGTGGGGAGGCTTGCGTGCCTCAACGACACAGGTAGCCTTACCAAAGGTGCAACCACAACAGAGGGGTATCTGTTGAGAGGCCAGACAAACGTGTGGTTCCTGAAGAGGGGCAGCAGACTTTTCAGTAGTTGCAAGAGCAACAGTCTGGATGATTGAATGATCTGGCCTTGTAACACTAACCAAAACAGCCTTGCTCTGCTGGTACTGCGAACGGCTGAAAGCAAGGGGAAACTACAGCCGTAATTTTTCCCGAGGGCATGCAGCTTTACTGTACGGTTAAATGATGATGGCGCCCTCTTGGGTAAAATATTCCGGAGGTAAAATAGTCCCTCATTCGGATCTCCGGGCAGGGACTACTCAAGAGGATGTTGTTATCAAGAGAAAGAAAACTGGCATTCTACGGATCGCAGCGTGGAATGTCAGATCCCTTAATCGGGCAGGTAGGTTAGGAAATTTAAAAATGGAAATGGATAGTTTAAAGTTAGATATAGTGGGAATTAGTGAAGTTCGGTGGCAGGAGGAACGAGACTTTTGGTCAGGTGAATACAGGGTTATAAATACAAAATCAAATAGGGGTAATGCAGGTGTAGGTTTAATAATGAATAAAAAAATAGGAGTGTGGGTAAGCTACTACCAATAGCATAGTGAACGCATTATTGTGGGCAAGATAGACACGAAGCCCATGCCTACTACAATAGTACAAGTTTATATGCCAACTAGCTCTGCAGATGACGAAGAAATTGAAAAAAATGTATGATGAGATAAAAGAAATTATTCAGGTAGTGAAGGGAGACAAAAATTTAATAGTCATGGGTGACTGGAATTCGACAGTAGGAAAAGGGGGAGAAGGAAACATAGTAGGTGAATATGGATTGGAGCTAAGAAATGAAAGAGGAAGCCGTCTGGTAGAATTTTGCACAGAGCATAACTTAATCATAGTTAACACTCGGTTCAAGAATCATAAAAGAAGGTTGTATACATGGAAGAATCCTGGAGATACTAAAAGGTATCAGATAGATCATATAATGGTAAGACAGAGATTTAGGAACCAGTTTTTAGATTGTAGGACATTTCCAGGGGCAGATGTGGACTCTGACGACAATCTACTGGTTATGAACTGTAGATTAAAACTGAAGAAATTACAAAAAGGTGGGAATTTAAGGAGATGGGACCTGGATAAACTGACTAAACCGGACGTTGTACAGAGTTTCAGGGACAGCATAAGGGAACAATTGACAGGAATGGGGGAAAGAAATACAGTAGAAGACGAACGGGTAGCTTTGAGGGATGAAGCAGTGAAGGCAGCAGAGGATCAAGTAGGTAAAAAGACAAGGGCTAGTAGAAATCCTTGGGTAACAGAAGAAATATTGAATTTAATTGATGAAAGGAGAAAATATAAAAATGCAGTAAATGAAGCAGGCAAAAAGGAATACAAACGTTTCAAAAATGAGATTGACAGGACGTGCAAAATGGCTAAGCAGGCATGGCTAGAGGACAAATGTAAGGATGTAGAGGCTTATCTCACTAGGGGTAAGATAGATACAGCCTACAGGAAAATTAAAGAGACCTTTGGAGAAGAGAGAGCAAAGAAGGGAAAGCAGAAAGGTGGAAGGAGTATATAGAGGGTCTATACAAGGGCGATGTACTTAAGGACAATATTATGGAAATGGAAGAGGATGTAGATGAAGATGAAATGGGAGATACAATACTGCGTGAAGGGATTGACAGAGCACTGAAAGACCTGAGTCGAAACAAGGCCCCGGGAGTAGACAACGTTCCATTAGAACTACTGACAGCCTTGGGAGAGCCAGTCCTGACAAAACTCTACCATCTGGTGAGCAAGATGTACGAGACAGGTGAAATACCCTCAGACTTCAAGAAGAATATAATAATTCCAATCCCAAAGAAAGCAGGTGTTGACAGATGTGAAAATTACCGAACTATCAGTCTAATAAGTCACGGCTGCAAAATACTAACGCGAATTCTTTACAGACGAATGTAAAAACTAGTAGAAGCCGACCTCGGGGAAGATCAGTTTGGATTCCATAGAAATGTTGGAACACGTGAGGTGTTGCTGACCTTATGACTTATCTTAGAAGAAAGATTAAGGAAAGGCAAACCTACGTTTCTAGCATTTGTAGACTTTGAGAAAGCTTTTGACAATGTTGACTGGAATACTCTCTTTCAAATTCTAAAGGTGGCAGGGGTAAAATACAGGGAGCGAAAGGCTATTTACAATTTGTACAGAAACCAGATGGCAGTTATAAGAGTCGAGGGGCATGAAAGGGAATCAGTGGTTGGGAAGGGAGTGAGACAGGGTTGTAGCCTCTCCCCGATGTTATTCAATCTGTATATTGAGCAAGCAGTAAAAGAAACAAAAGAAAAATTTGGAATAGGTATTAAAATCCAGGGAGAAGAAATAAAAACTTTGAGGTTCGCCGTTGACATTATAATTCTGTCAGAGACAGCAAAGGACTTGGAAGAGCAGTTGAACGGAATGGACACTGTCTTGAAGGGAAACCCCACCACTCCATTGTACCCCACCCATACAATATTACCTGCATGGGTATGGGACAAGTTATTTTACTCCTAATACTCTGTTTCCTCATCCAGCTTTGCCACCTTGCAACCAAACTGTTACATTCCAGTCTAACCTAGGTCTCAGGCTAAACTACACATCAGTACTCACAACAAAAGGCATATTCAACCTTGCTGTGTCAGTGTTCATTTAGCAGATAAAGTAGATGTTTTCATAATCTGGAAATTCATTTGTATAAGAAAATAGCTTTTGAAAGTAGTGTTACAGAAGATTAGTGATTATTTTGGGCATACAGGATAACTAAAGAGGTGGTATTACACGTCTTTAAGCATTAAGGAATCATCAAGTCAATTTGGTGCTGGAGGGAAGTGGGTGGGGTAAAAACTACCGAGGCACACCAAGGTTTGACTACTGTTTGCAGGTTCAAATGGAAGGAAGTTTTGACTGAAAACATAATGTATCCAGGTTTCCTGAGTAAATTAATTACAATTACAACCAATGTTTGTAACAGTGTGATGTCCTCATAGGTCTGTGCATCAGTAAAAATCATCGGGTGTGCCTCTAAAGGTTATCAAATATGTGTCTGTATGAAACTTCCTGGCAGATTAAAACTGTGTGCCGGACCAAGACTCAAACTCGGGACCTTTGCCTTTCGCAGGTAAGTGCTCTACGACTGAGCTACCCAAGCACGACTCACACCTCGTCCTCACAGCTTTACTTCTGCCAGTACCTCGTCTCCTACCTTCCAAACTTTACAGAAGCTCTCCTGCAAGTTTCGCAGGAGAGCTTTTGTAAAGTTTGGAAGGTAGGAGATGAGGTAAAGCTGTGAAGATGGGGCGTGAGTTGTGCTTGGGTAGCTCAGTGGTAGAGCACTTGCCCGCGAAAGGCAAAGGTCCCGAGTTCGAGTCTCGGTCCTGCACACAGTTTTAATCTGCCATCAAGTTTCATATCAGCGCACACTCTGCTGCAGAGTGAAAATCTCATTCTGGATGTGTCTGTATATTTATTATTTTCAATTATCAATTATCAGTTCCAATATTTCCTATCAACAAACATTTCATACAATACTTGGTGGATGTAGAACCATTCACAACATGGTTCCAGCATCTTCAAGAAAATATTGGTTTCATTTTATTTATGTTCTGATCAAAGTAAACTACGGTGCAATGTCTTGTACGTGTTCCTTATTGTATTACGTAACTTGCAGCATTCAGCATGTTTACATGAAAAACAAATATAAAACAAATTTTAACCATTATGGACTCCTAATATTTACATTTTCTATCTGATATTGTCACTCCTAGCAGATTTGTATGTTTGCAATATTTTTTATTCCAATGTTACAAAATCACTAACTAAAAATCAGCTACATTTATTTATTTATTTATTTATTTATTGTTCCGTGGGACCAAATTAAGGAGAAGTCTCCATGGTCATCGAATGAGTCAATACATGAAATTATAACACGATATTAGAAACAGATGAAATGAAATATAAAAAAAACATATTCAGGTGACAAGTCGTAAGTTTAAATGAAGAAAATCAACAATGTAACAATGGAATTTGCTTAATTTTTTAGGTCTTCCAGGAGCTCCTCGACAGAATAGAAGGAGTGAGCCATGAGGAAACTCTTCAGTTTAGACTTAAAAGAGTTTGGGCTACTGCTAAGATTTTTGAGTTCTTGTGGTAGCTTATTGAAAATGGATGCAGCAGAATACTGCACTCCTTTCTGCACAAGAGTCAAGGAAGTGCATTCTACATGCAGATTTGATTTCTGCCTAGTATTAACTGAGTGAAAGCTGCTAACTCTTGGGAATAGGCTAATATTGCTAACAACAAACGACATTAAAGAAAATATATACTGTGAGGGTAATGTCAGAATTCCCAGATTTTTGAATAGGGGTCGACAAGATGTTCTCAAACTTACACCACATATAGCTTGAACAGCCCGTTTTTGAGTCAAAAATACCCTTTTTGAATCAGAAGAATTACCCCAAAAAATAATACCATACGACATAAGCGTATGAAAATATGCAAAGTAGACTACTTTTCGTGTTGAAGTGTCACTTATTTCAGATACTGTTCTAATGGTAAATAAAGCAGCATTTAGCTTCTGAACAAGATCCTGGACATGGGCTTTCCACAACAGCTTACTACCCATCCGAACGCCTAGGAACTTGAACTGTTCCGTCTCGCTTATAATATGCCTATTCTGTCTGATAAAAATATCGGTTCTTGTTGAATTGTGAGTTAGAAACTGTGAAAACTGAGTCTTACTGTGATTTAGCATCAAATTATTTTCCACAAGCCACGAACTTATTTCATGAACTACATTATTTGTTACTGTTTCAATATTACACACAAGACCCTTCACTATCAAGCTGGTGCCATCAGCAAACAGAAATATTTTTGAATCACCTGTAATACTAGAAGGCATATCATTTATATAAATAAGAAACAGTGGTGGCCCCAGCACCGACCCTTGGGGAACGCCCCACTTAACAGTGCCCCATTGGGACTGAACATCACTACCACTCTCAATATTGCGGAGAATTACCCTCTGCTTTCTGTTCTTAAAGTAAGAGGCGAACCAATTGTAAGCTACTCCCCTTACTCCATAATGGTCTAACTTCTGCAGTAATATTTTGTGGTCAACACAGTCAAAAGCCTTTGTTAAATCAAAGAAAACACCTAGCATTCGCAACCTTTTATTTAATCCGTCCAAAACCTCACAGAGAAAAGAGAATATAGCATTTTCAGTTGTTAAACCATTTCTAAAACCAAACTGAACATTTGACAGCAAATTATATGAATTTAAATGCTCCAGTAACCTTGTATATACAACCTTCTCGATAACTTTAGCAAACACCAATGGCATAGAAATAAGTCTAAAATTGTCAACATTATCAATGTCTCCCTTTTTATAAAGTGGCTTCACTACCGAGTACTTTAATTGGTCAGGAAACCGACCACTCCTAAAGGAAAAGTTACAGATATGGCTGAGAACTGGGCTAACATACATAGAACAATACTTCAGTATTCTGCTAGATACGCCGTCATATCCATGAGAGTTCTTGGTCTTTAGTGATTTAATTATTAACTCAATCTCCCTCTTGTCAGTATCATGGAGGAGCATTTCAGGTAACAGTCTCGGAACACTTTTTTCTAAGAGCGCTATATGATTCCCTGTTGGGATTAGGTTTCTATTTAGTTCACCTGCTATATTCAGAAAGTGATTATTAAATACTGTACATATATGCGACTTATCAGTAACACGGACATTCCCACTACGCACTGATTCTATATCCTCGACCTGTCTCTGCAGACCAGCAACTTCCTTTACGACTGACCATATGGTTTTAATGTTATCCTGAGACTTAGCTATTCTATCTGCATACCACATACTTTTTGCCTTCCTAATAACATTTTTAAGCACCTTACAATAGTGTTTGTAATGGGCTGCTGCATTTAGATTTTGACTGTTTCTAACGTTTTCAGATAATTGCCACTTTGTTCTACAAGATATTCTTATCCCTCTAGTCAGCCACCCAGGCTGCCTGTTTGTGCTAGTACCCTGTTTTAAACATTCTAACGGAAAGCAACTTTCAAAGAGCATGAGAAAAGTCTTGAGAAAAGCATTATATTTATCGTCTACTGTATCAGCGCTATAAACATCTTGCCACTTTTGTCCTTTATAAGGTTTACAAAGGTCTCTACAGCAGCTGGATCAGCTTTCCTGAACAGTTGATAACTATATTTAACACGTGTTGTAGCACAAAAATCTTTTAAAGTTAAAATTTGTGCATCATGATCTGAAAGGCCATTCACCTTTTTGCTGACATAGAAATAGCTTTCCCATGAATAAAGAGTATTAGATACACATTTTGACACAGGAAGCAAGCTGTACAGGATAATCCCTCAAGGCAAAATTCAAGTCATTTGGCAGTGCTTTGTCAATGGTGTTACTAATGCAATCTACCATATTCCTTTAGTCCCTGCAAACCTAGTTGAATCTGAATTATTAGACAATGAACACCAGTATTATAAAATCTCAGTCAATACTGTAGTGTGCAAGAGAATTACATTTCTACATTTTGCTCATCTTTACTCTCGGTGCATTTGCTTTGCCACAACTGAGTAAAAATCTGTAAAAATCCAATCTTAAAGATCACATTATGGTGTGCAGATGTACTATCAATGCTGTACTACAGTGTTTAACAATGCACTTTTATGTATGACAGTGTCAAACTTCACACGAGGGCTTCTCCCTCCCAACAGTCGAGAAACGGCACTCAAGCCATGCACCATTAAGTGAATTGTCTGTAACCATGTTTCTACCATAGTGTTTACATTTACAATAGGTATGGCTTAAGTTACTCAATCAAGTCAGTTTCCCCAAATAGGCATTTACACCACAGAGATTTTGTCATTAATATTATCTCATTAAATACACAGAAGCAGGGTCTCCATTAAGAAGTTATTTTTCCCAAACATGTGTGCAGAAATAAGTAATTTATTGCCCAGAGCATCAAAAAGTAATGAATTTATTGCAGCAGAAAACCTGCAGTTCTCATAACCTTTGCTGCCGAAGCCTAAACCAGGTAAGTAACATAGCGGCGTGGTTTGTTATACGAGGTGTGGCTAGAAAAAAACCGGACTAGTGCTGGTGAAACAATAAAACGAATGCAATAAGGCTGAAAGTCGCGTGACCTGTCACGTGACTCTCGCTCCGCCTACTGCTCGAGTTTCATCTGCCTCCTGCACTCAATCTGCCCGTGGCGTCTGTTTTAAGTAGTTGACGTTTTGTCTGTGCGTCGGAAAATGTTGAGTGTACAGAAAGAACAGCGTGTTAACATCAAATTTTGTTTCAAACTAGGAAAATCTGCAAGTGAAACGTTTGTAATGTTACAACAAGTGTACGGCGATGATTGTTTATCGCGAACACAAGTGTTTGAGTGGTTTAAACGATTTAAAGATGGCCGCGAAGACACCAGTGATGACACTCGCACTGGCAGACCCTTGTCAGCAAAAACTAATGCAAACATTGAAAAAATCGGTAAACTTGTTCGACAAAATCGCCGTTTAACAATCAGAGCAGTGTCTGAGTTAACAGGAGTTGACAAGATTCTTCATGAAAGTTTCAACATGAACAAAGTGTGTTCAAAAATGGTTCCAAAGTGTCTCACAATTGAACAGAAGGAACGCCGAAGAATGATTTGTTCTGACATCCTGTAAAACATTGAAAGTGATCCCACCTTCTTACAAAATGTTATTACTTGAGATGAATCGTGGTTTTTTACTTACGATCCTGAAACTAAACGCCAATCAATGCATTGGAAAACTCCTGGTTCTCCATGACAAAAAAAAGCACGAATGTCAAAATCGAAATTCAAGGCAATGATGATTGTTTTTTTTGACATCAAAGGGATTGTGCACATTGATTGGGTACCAGAGGGACAAACAGTGAATCAGCATTACTACATTAGCGTCCTAGCTACCCTACGTGAGCGAGTACGGAGAAAACGGAACGATTTGTGGAGAAAAAAGTCATGGATCCTTCACCAAGACAATGCCCCAGCTCACAGTGCGTTGTCAGTGAAGACGTTTTTGGCAAAACACAACATTTCCATCTTAGATCATCCACCCTACTCGCCTGATTTGGCCCCCTGTGACTTTTTTCATTTCCCTAAAGTCAAGTCAGCTTTGAAAGGAACTAGATTTGAGACTGTTGAAGCAGTAAAAGAAAAAGCGACGGAAGTAATGTATGGACTTACCGAAAATGATCTGCAGCATTGCTATGAACAGTGGAAAATTCGTATGGAGCGGTGTAGAGACCGAGGAGGAGAGTACATTGAAGGAGATAACATGAAATTGTAAATAATTGTAAATAAATGTTTTTTCCAGCATCAGTCCGGTTTTTTTCTAGCCGCACCTCGTATTATTCTGAACTGTATTCATCCAAGACAAAACAGTTACTTCATTTGTGTAGGTGTGTGTCAAAATCGTTTCATGACCTCTGATAAATTAATTTACATCACCATACTGTGCACCTGAGAAACTAATTCACAGTAGTAGCCACAATCCATTTCATCTTCATTACTGGAAACTCATGACATACAGACATATTGCACTGAAGAAAGAAATACAACGTAACTGACTTTCTGTCAATTTGCCACATAATTGCATTGATGTGCTTGTGGAGAGCAGGTCTTGTGCCAAGACTTCAGCCGATGCAGATTGGCTGACAAAGAAACTGTTGCTCACTTTAAAGTGGTGCATCAACATTGGGATTTGTCTCGCAAGTGATTCACACTGCACAAACTGCTTAACCTCTGTAAGCCTTCCTGCACTTTTCTCCAGTACTCTGGCTTCTCAGCCTCCAAACAGACAACAGCATTGTCTACAAACAGCGTCACATACCACCAAAGCTCCAGTTAAGCAGTATTTCATTCTTTTGCAGTCACATAGAACTTACATATTTTTTTACCTTGTTTGACTTACACAGTATTTTTTCCACCTTCATTTGCATTTTCTTTTTTTTTTTTTTTTTTTTTTTTTTTGTTTTTTTTTAGCGCGCAAAACTGCTATGGTCATTAGCACCCGGTCAATGACTTAGGAAACTAAAAACCAAAAATGGAAACCAGCAGCAACGAGAACGAAACTCAAAAAATTGGAGAAACTAAAAGCAGAAGGATGGCTTAAAAATCCACTACAGAAAGGGGTTGGTTGTCCCCAAAAAAAAAGCTTCAAATGACTGACGTCATTTCACTGGCACTAATAAACTCGAGAACGCGATGGGCCGAGTGCGTGTCATCTGCTAAAATTGACGATATATCAGGTGACAGCTGTAGACAGGCGCGTAACAGAGCAAAATAGGGACACTCAATTAAAAGGTGTCTTACCGTCCACAGCTGAGAGCAGTGGGGACAGAGTGGGGGAGGATCGCCACTTAAAAGATGTCGATGGCTAAAAAGACAGTGCCCTATCCGGAGTCTAGTTAAAATTACCTCCTACCGATGACACGTTCGGGAGGAAGAGGTCCAAGCACAAGGAAGAGCTATCACGTCCCGCAATTTATTAAGGGGAAGTGTCGACCAATGTGCGTGCCATAAAATAACAACACTCCGTAGAACGGCAAAGGGAATCGATCGAATAGATGGCAGAAGAAGAGAAACTGCAGCCTCGGCCGCAATATCAGCCGCCTCATTTCCACAGATACCAACGTGTCCCGGGAGACAGAGGAACGCCACCGAGACGCCCTCCAGGTGGAGCAAGCACAGACAGTCCTGAATCCGGTGGACCAGAGGGTGCACAGGGTAAAGAGCTTGGAGACTGAGGAGAGAGCTGAGAGAATCTGAGCAGATAACATACTGTATCCGCTGATGGCGGCGGATGTAGTGGACAGCCTGGAGAACAGCGTAAAGCTCCGCAGTATAAACAGAACACTGGTCGGGAAGCCGAAATTGATTTGGGGTGTCGCCAACAATATAGGCACTTCCTACCCCTAACGATGTTTTCGAGCCATCAGTGTAAATAAATGTGGCTTCCTTCATTTGTGCACATAGAGCAGCAAATGCCCGACGATAAACAAGTGAAGGGGTACCATCCTTGGGAAATTGACAAAGGTCACGGAGCAGGCAGATCCGGGGATAGAGCCAAGGCGGTGCTGTACCCCAAGTTGTCAAGAAGGTTTTAGAAAAGCGGAAGGAAAGAGAATGGAGCAGTTGACGGAAGCGGACTCCCGGTGGTAGTAGGAAGGAGGGGCAGCTTGGATATCCTACATCAAAGGAGGTGTCGAAAAAAATGTCATGGGCTGGATTAGCAGGCATGGAATGCAGATAACTAGCATAACGACTCGAGGACTGCTCGCCAATTGGACAGCGGAGGTTCAGCAGTCTCAGCATAAAGGCTTTCCACAGGGCTGGTGTAAAAAGCTCCAGACACTAAACGTAATCCACGGTGGTGGATAGAATCGAGACGACGAAGAATAGACGGCCGAGCAGAGGAGTAAACTATGCTTCCATAGTCTAATTTCGAGCGCACTAAGGTGCGATAGAGGCAGAGAAGGACCACTCGGTCCGCTCCCCAAGAGGTACCATTCAGGACACGGAGGGTGTTGAGGGATCGCAGACAGCGAGCCGAAAGATAGGAAACGTGGGAGGACCAGCACAGTTTTCTGTCAAACATAAGACCCAAGAATTTAGCGACGTACGAAAACGGAAGGTTGACAGGTCCTAGATGTAAGGAGGGTGGAAGAAACTCCTTACGTCGCCAAAAATTAACACAAACGGTCTTACTGGGAGAAAAATGGAAGCCGGTTTCGGTGCTCCAAGAGTAGAGGCGATCGAGACATCCTTGAAGACGTCGTTCAAGAAGGCTGGTCCGTTGCGAGCTGTAGTAGATCGCAAAATCGTCCACAAAGAGGGAGCCCGAGACATCAGGAAGGAGACAATCCGTAATTGGATTTATGGCAATGGCAAACAGTACAACACTTAGCACGGAGCCCTGGGGTATCCCGTTTTCTTGTACGGGAGAGAGTAGTGGTCACCCGCACTCTAAATGTGCGCTCTGCCATAAATTCGCGAAGAAAAAGGGGCAGCCGACCTCGAAAGCCCCAAGAGAACAGTGTGCGGAGGATGCCTGTTCTCCAACAGGTATCGTATGCTCTCTCCAGATCAAAAAATATTGCTACTGTTTGGCGTTTCTGGAGAAAATTGTTCATGATGTAAGTGGAGAGAGAAACAAGATGGTCCACTGCAGAACGATGCTTTCGGAAACCGCATTGGGCAGGTGTTAAAAGACTGTGGGACTCCAGCCACCAAGCTAAACGGCAATTCACCATACATTCCAAAACCTCGCATACACTACTCCTGAGAGAAATGGGGCGATAGCTAGAGGAGAGATGTTTGTCCTTTCCAGGTTTCGGAACAGGAACGACGATAGCTTCCCGGTATCTGGGAAAAGTACTGTCGGTCCAAATTCGATTATAAAGGCAAAGGAGGTAATGCAGACTATGGGTTGATAAATGCAACAACATTTGGACATGGATACCATCCGGTCCTGGGGCGGAGGAGTGAGAAGAAGAGAGTGCATGTTGGAGTTCCCGCATGGAGAAAACAGTATTATAGCTTTCGCGATTTTGAGAGAAGAAAGCAAGAGGTCGCACTTCTGCTGCACGTTTCTTCGGGAGAAACGCTGGCGGGTAATTTGAAGAGCTCGAAATCTCAGCAAAGTGTTTACCCAAGGAGTTAGAAATTGCGACGGGGTCCACTAATGTATCACGCGTGACAGTGAGCCCAGAGACCGGGGAGAAACTAGGCGCACCTGATGACCGTCGAATCTGACTCCAAACTTCTGAGGAGGGAGTGAAGGTGTCAAAGGAGCTAATAAAGAATTTCCAGCTTGCCTTCTTGCTATCGCGGATGACACGTCGGCATCGCGCACGGAACTGCTTATAGCGGAGAGTTGGCCAAAGCAGGATGGTGGCGGAAAACGCAAAGAGCACGTCGCCGCTCACGTATTGCGTCATGGCATGCCTCGTTCCACCAAGGAACTGGGGGGCGCCGGGGCAATTCGGAGGTGCGTGGTATTGAACATTCCGCAGCTGTAAGAATAACGTCGGTAATATGTGTGACCTATCCTCGACGCTAGGAAAGTGATGGTCATCGAATGTCACTAGAGATGAAAAAAGTGTCCAATCGGCTTGGGCAAACTTCCAGTGTTGCGGGCGCATATATGGCTGTTGAGGCTACAGTCTAAGGACACATGGAAAGTGGTCACTCGAGTGTGTATCATCAAGGGCGAATCATTCGAAGTATCGAGCTAGCCGAACAGTACCGAACGAAAGGTTCAAATGAGAGAAATTTGTCGTGGAGGCAGACAAAAATGTAGGGACCCCAGTGTTGAGGCAAACTAGATCCGCTTGGTGGAAGACGTCTAGCAATAGTGAGCCACGTGGACAAGGATGTGGAGCTCCCCAAAGAGGGTGGTGGGCATTGAAGTCCCCAACCAGCAAATACAGGGTGGAAGCTGATCAAGAAGATGGAGGAGATCAGCTCGTGCCACTGGTGTGGACGATGGAATGTATACAGTACAAAGAGAAAAGGTATATCCAGAAAGGGAAAGATGGACAGCGACAGCTTGGAAGGATGTGTTTAAGTGGATTGGGTGATAATGGAGAGTGTCATGGAGAGGAATCATGAGTCCTCCATGGGCTGGAGTGCCTTCAACAGAGGGGAGATCAAATCGGACAGACTGAAAATGGGGGAGAACAAAGCGGTCATGGGGACACAGCTTTGTTTCCTGAAGACAGATGATGTCCGGTGAGTAGGATCGTAAGAGGATCGACAATTCGTCCCGATTGGCTTGAATGCTGCGGATAGTCCAGTGGATAATGGACATAGGGTGAACAGAAAATGGAGGAATGTGACCAAGGTTGCCGTTAACTCAACGACTGCGCAGAGCTTGCGACCAACAGCATGGAATGGCATTCAGCTGAAGGCAGAAGATCCTGATCCATAGGTTGTTCAGGAGCAGCTCCTGCCACCAGCGATCGGCCAGTTGATCGGCCGCCAGCAGTGCACCTCGGCGACACAGAAGACGGCCGAGGGCGATTTCCACCAGGTGGTGTTGTAGATGAGACACGCCTTGGCCGAGAAGGGCATGACCTGGGTTTCTTATTAGCCTTCTTGGAAATATGATGTTTAGATGAAGGAGGAACCGATGGTTGTGAAGTTGGGGTACGTAAAAAATCTTCACGAATATGCTCTTTTTTCGCAGTCTTGGTGTCTGACTTTTGGGCTCGAAATTTAGCACAACCCGATGAAGGGTGAGCCGTAGAGTGGGCAGGCGAAAGTGGTGAGGTTGAACGGGCGATCTTTGCACTGGCCGATCTGACGACCGTGGCACTGAAGGTGAGGTCACAAATCTGTGTGGCCGCCTCCTTTGTTGGCTGAGGAGAAGCAAGGACAGTGCTGTATTTTCCTGTCTCAGGCACGGTGGGCTGTCGACTGGAGAATAATTTTCGAGCAGCAAAGGTCGACACCTTTTCCTTCACTCTGATTCAACGCGTAGGGTTTGGGACGTAAGGGCGAACGGAAATTATCTCATAGCCTGCTTTGATTTTCGATGGGAGTTGAACTTCGTCAAATGTCAAAAAGACAGTGCGGGTTGGAATGATGTTCGTGTCAACCCTTGTCATAACTCTATGAACAGCCGTTACGCCCTGGTCAGACAGGTAGTGCTGAATTTCTTCGTCAGACAATCCATCGAGGGAGCGTGTATAAACGACTCCACGCGAGGAATTTAAAGTGCGGTGCGCTTCAACCCGGACAGGGAAGGTGTGGAGAAGTGAAGTACGCAGCAATTTTTGTGCCTGGAGGGCACTGACTGTTTCTAGCAACAAGGTGCCATTCCATAATCTGGAACAAGACTTTACAGGACCTGCAATTGCGTTGACACCTTTCTGAATAATGAAAGGGTTGACCGTGGAGAAGTAGTGACCTTCGTCAGACCAAGAAACAACAAGGAACTGTGGCAACGATGGAAGAACTGTCTGTGGCTGAGACTCAGTGAACTTACGCTTGTGAGCAGACATAGTGGAAGGTGAGGAAACCATTGCGGAAGAATCCCCCATGATTACCGGCATCTCCGATGGCACGCTCCTCCCTTGTGGGGGCCCCCTCTGAGGGCAGTCCTGCCTTAGGTGATTGTTCACACCTCAGGTCACACCTCCCGACAAATGGACGGAGGGACCAATCGGCACTTTCGGAAGGTATCAGCTCGGGTAATCACCCCTCCCTGGGCCTGGCCGTTACCAGGGGGTACGTACGTGTCCTACCTGTCTACCCGGGGCGGGGAATTATGCGTTGCCCCGTCACCGGCTACGCGCGAAAATGCGTGGGTCGGCCTTCAGACACGCACAGGGAGGAAGAAAGAGAAAGGGAAAAACAAAGAAAGGGAAAGGAAAGAAGAGAGGTCTAAAACTCCGCAGCGGAGAAAAGGGTAAAGAGAAGAGGTAAGGAAAAGAGAAGGACAAAGTAAGGATGAGGACATACAAGCAGAGAAGGCGAAGAATGCGTTACATTTACGAGCGTCCGTCTCCGGACGTAGGCACAAACCATACTCCCAGAGGGGGAAAAAGGGAAGGAAAGAGATAGAGGTGAGGGGAGGGGGGCCAAAGATCGGGGATAGGGAAGGATGTGAAAAAGGAAGGTATGCAGCCCGGAAAGGAAGGAGGGCCACATTAGCTCAGGGTCCCGTGCTCGTTACGCACGTATCCACAAAAGAGTTGTGGACCCCCTGGGGGGATGGGACAATGTGACAGACATAACTCCATTTGCAATAAACAAATTTATTTTACTACAGGTATTTTTGACATGTCATACTAAAAAAATCACAATCGTTACAACAGTAAGTCCAACACAAGAGACAGAAGTGTTATTCACTTCATTAAATATTTTATGAGAGTGAATCCTCACAGTGGAATGTACACCATTTCATTTTCTTAAAGTGTATCTATGATACTGCTATTGACAGTGCCATAACTTTAATATACAGGGTGGTCGGAAATTCCCGTTACAAACTTCTGCGACATGTAGAGGGTAGTGAGTACATAACATTTTGAATAGGAACCCATGATCGGAAACTTATCGTTTCCGTTCTACGACAGTTTCAATGCAGATGATTATTTCATCCACACCCACGTGAGTGAAGTACTTAGGCATGACCCAGTACAATTGTTGCAATCCATTTGAAAAGAATACTGACTCATTCCATTGTTAATTATGCATTTGCATTACAATGTATACCTTATAGTTTACATTAGTCAACAACAACAGGAACCCAGCATCTAGAGCACCAGCCGCAACGTACCAATGCATTGCAACAGCAGCTCAATGTGGCGACCACCAACGTTCTTACACACATTGTACCTCCGAAGCATGTTCTGGTCAGGGTGTGTATGTGGACAAGGAAAAAGAATTCCTGGATTTTTACTGGATTTCCAGGTTAAAAATACACTTTCTCCCGGATGAAAACACACTTTTTCCATGTTAAGTGACAGTATATTTTCCCTGCACAACTTATCAATCCTTTGAATGGTTACAGTTTTATTCACAGGCATTGAATTTCACAGCAATTTAGAAAACAAAACTCAGGGAAAAAGACATGTTTTGGAAATATCTTTGATGTGCAGCAACATGTACACCGCGTACTTTCGTATTACGAAAGTATACATTGTAATTCACCAAACACTGCATGTTACTTTCCGAATCATGGAAATCGAGACTGCGATGTGCTTTTGTAAGCCAGTCATAGCTCATGTCACGTGATCTCGCCAGCCGATGACAGCGGATATTCAGAGCATTGGACACGTGATGCAGCATGAACAGACAAACAGGGAAAGTCAATAGTTTAAATTAATATACATAGTGTTGCTACATGAAAAGGAAAGCTTTTACATATACTATTGGTCTCTAAGGTTAATAAGCTGCAAGAGAAGCTAAGCTTTCACATACAATGTTGATCTTTTTTGCATGTGTTACACTTTAAGATATATCACACAAATGTGACAGTAAAATTTTTAAAAATGACACAAATGTCTGATCTTTAGGGTTCGAAATTCTTCTAAATGGCTCGTCATCAAACAGTTGATTTTTAAATGAGAGTCAAACCCTCTGTGATTTAATAAATTCATGGTACATTCCCACACATAGTTCAACTTATGTAAAAGGATATTTACTTTGAAAGTAACGCTTTTCAAACTACCATTCACAATATTTTCCCGTGACCTGTTACAAATAGGTTCGTTTCAGCAGTTGCCAGAGAGTGCAGATAACGGCGACACCGCACTTGTGCAGCTACCATGACGCAGGAAGCCCATATGTACGTACATGTAAAACATTGAAAGATCATGCATTATGTCACAAAAGAAAGAAGACATCAGAGGATACTCCAAGAGCATTAGAATTTCGTGAACCATACTAAAATTTGCACATTTAAAATGCATACTTAAAGTGCACATTTGTATGTTCAGATTCCCAATCAAGTAGACCTCGACCTGATATTAAGCTTTTCAGTGTGGTTTTCTGGATGTAAATTTTCTTGGAGCATCAGTACTGTATTACATCATGTTTGGTTCTTTATTATGAAATAATGCCATATGTGCTAGAAGATGAAAAGATGCACTTGAAATGCAGCAAAAAGTTAGAACTCTTGTCAAAAGCATGTGTTTGTTCTTAAGCGTGCCAAAGTGCAGTGCCACGCCTTGTCATACAGCACTCTTCTATTGCACGTCACTGTATTTCGCTCTGTGGTATTGAAATGTGTATATTTTGTAATGGATGCCATCAAACTATATTCAGGACAGTGGAAATTGAAATGTCCTGTGGTGCCTCTCCTGCTCCTAGTCAGCCAGTTTGACAGCCTGCCTCTCTTTAAAAAAATCTCGCAATTAATAGCAAATGGGATTATTTGTAATCGGGAGAACACAAACTTTTCAGAAAATTTGCACTCTTTATTACCTATTAGCTAATAACTTGCAGTTCTGTTTGACATAAAATTAAATATAGGATACATAAAACCAATAAAGACAAGAGACAAGCAAGTTAGTACACATTTTTTCAATCCTTAGCTCCTAGCATTTTTTTTTCTCTCTAATCTTGCTACAGCTTTACATAGCGCGCTTTCCTTTCTGCGAAAGAATCTATTACCTCATCAAAGTTCATCAAACGTTTTGCTACATGAAAAATCTAAATGTTATCTAATACTGAAAAAGCTGTTAATACAAATAATACCCAAGACTGGTGCGATTTCTAGATCTGATTACGTCTATTTTGTCACTGTCTGCTAGATAAAACAAAATAGGTGTTTCTAATATTGCAACAATTTTGTAACACACACCAAATAAAATCAAAAGCCTATTAGGCCTACAACAAACAAAAAGTTTTATTTTAGGAAATAGTTTCACATTTCATTCATACACACCAGTTTCTCAAGCATGAGATCGAAAAGCAGTATTAAGGAATTTTTGTATAAATTTGGAATAATCTTAATTCTAGCAAACAATCTTGTCGTCACCAATTCTGTAGCTATTCCTGCCATTGTCAAAATTTTTTCCACCGATTATCTTCACTAACCCTGCCAGAACCACATGTTTAGTTACCCAGCGATTATTCTCCAGTCAGGCGTTGTTACATGTTCGTACAACATATTTTCCGCGTTACTTCCATAATAGAACTTAAGCGGCTGCTAGCCTGGGACTGTACAACTGGTCCGTACTAGTGTAGCGATCTGGCCAAAAATTTTCTGTCAAAATTTCAGTTTCTTGGATACAACGAGAAAATAATATGTAATCTTTCTCACCTGCTATTCCTGTTAGTCATTTATTTCCATTCTGGTAGTCTGAATCCATGCTAATTATAACAATGCTGATAATTCACAAACCCAATCAACCACATAATCAGACAGCAATTGTCATTCATCTGTTTGGCTTTACTCCGCTCAGCTCGTATAGGCCCATCCCCTTTTGTCTGCGGAATGTTTATTTCTAGATGCAATGAGGATTCTCCTGACAAAGACATCATGTACACTATCCACGCATTCCAAAATCAACTTATGATTCATTCAGAAAGCAACTTAAAATGTGTTCAAAAATGTTCACAAACCAACAGGGTTGCATTTCAAAATCATATGAATAATCGATAGACCAACGAGTGCTGGATGCTAAGCGCTTTGTGAAACAAGGTTTTTCCCTCTAGAATATGGATGTGGCACCCCCTTTTCATGGTAGCATCTAACTGCTTGCTGCAACTGCTTGCACAGCCAACAGCCACATTCCTGTAGCCAGAAGATGGAGAATCTACTACTCAAATGCACTCAACTGCGCAAGCGCATGAGCCCACTCTTAACTGCTAAACCGAATCTTCATGTGAACAGTTGTGACTTCACGGTCATAGGAGGCAATTTGTTGTTATGAAGCATTGCATAGTCTTCCTAAAGCCTTTGACACATTTTGCTGTTGGCACATGCTTGCATGAGCACTGTGTGTCATCGTATATGGCGCATTTCCTTTGCAATTTAAGTTATTTTCATTTTTTTCTCTCATTTATGTTTTACTGTTGAAGTGTTATTCTGCAGTAGCGGGATACAGTAATATCCTTTGTTAGAGTATTGGTTCTCACCAGTCAAAATTACAAAAATTTAACAGATAACTAAAACAATGAAAAATTCCCGGAATTCTAAAATATTCCCAGGTTTTTCCCGGTTTTCTCCCGGATGAAAAAGTTCCTGGGTTTTTCCCGGATCTCCTGGGTCATATACACCCTGCTGGTACACTCTCCATCCCACCTGGTGTCTCTTTAATGTCTTGTGCAGCAGCCAGTACTCATTCCAGCAGCTCTTCCTCTGTCTCTACAGGTGTCTCATAAATTAGGCACTTCATACAACCCCACAGCAAGTAGCTCCATAGGGGTTAAATCCAGCGATCGTGGCGACCAAACGGTTGGACCACTACAGCCTATCCATCTTTCACCATACCGTCTGTTGAGATGTCGCCGGGCAGCCAGTGAAAAGTGAGGTGGTGTTCCATCATCCTGAAAACACATTTCCTGATGGACATTCAATGGCACAGCTTCCAGAAAGACGAAGAATGCGGGACCTGTGAGCTTGGATGGAAGGAGGTATGGTCCAATCACATGACCGTCCAGAATACCTGCCCACAAGTTGATTCCGAACCTTTCTTGAAATCTCTGAATATGTGTGGCATGAGGGTTTTAGTCCGCCTAGACATGGCTATTTCGAGCATTCATAATACAATCTCTTGTGAACCTACATTCATGTGTGAAGAGAACTTGACATAGAAACACACGTGTCAGTGCAATGGTGCAGGAACCATGTGCAGGAGGCGACGCGTTGTGGATAGTCTGCTGGACCCATAGCGTGTACCCTTTGTAAGTGGTATGGATGTAATTGTTGCTCATGCAGGATGTCCAAGATGGTACTGTGACTAACAGCCATTGCACGCGCAATTGTTCATGAACGGGTTGACGGGCTATCTTCAATGCGACGCAGTACACCACCTTCAAATTCGGGAGTGCGGTGTTGCCGTGGAGCACCACAGTCCTGCCTCCTCACTGTGAAGGTATCAGTTTTTCGTAGCCGTTGTGTAACTTTGGCAAACAGTTTGTGTGATGGAGTGTGACAGTATGGAAAACTGTTCGTGATACAGCCAACTAGCAGCTCTTCAGTTACCTCCAGCTTCGCCATACACAAGGAGCATGTCTGTGTATTCCGCAAATGTGTACTGCACCATGTTTCCTCTATCAGTGATGCACAGGTATTGACTCTGTATCACAGCAAAGCAGACAGTAAGTGACATCTGAGGATCATTTGATGTAGTACAAGTCATCGTGTCTACCCTGCTGCTTAACAGGACAGGGAACTCCGAGACGTTTCTCTTGCCCCACGCAGACGACGAGATACACATCTGAATTGAAACTGTCGTAGAACGGAAACGATACAAGTCCGGACATTGGTTCCTATTCAAAATGTTATGTACTCACTAGCCTCTACATGTCTTAGAAGTTTGTAACGGGAATTTCCGACCACCCTGTATTACCAGACATTAATTTGGAACAGATGGTAAAATAAAAAATAATGATCTTGGGTACTGGCCATGGCCTATCGTTGGAACTATCCCAGAATATACAGCGTGGAGCAGAGGATGTTTCGCTATGCAATCCTGCAGTGGTGCTGGTTTTGTACTGGATCTGTGATGTGTTTCTGAAAATAAATCAAAGTTACATTGAACATAGTTTGATCGAATCTGGCAGTAGTGGAAAGAACAAATATAAGTAGATTAACGTCTCTATAAGTAAAATTAGAAAATAATGAAATAGGAACTGATCGGTAACATGAATGTTGCATGTAGTGTATACTACTCCCTCTCCAATGAGGTGCAAACCAATCTCAAATGAAGTACCTAGAACTAAAAGCTCCTGTGCATTTGAGAAAATATTAAGTTGTTAAATGGTGAAGCATACAATCAACTAATCTGATCAGATATTCCATTCACATTGTAAGTGGGCAGCTATCGCTCTCTTTAAGTACATGGATCTTCGTATACAACCAACAGCCCTGCTCCATCATAGGCGTTTCTCTGCCACAAAGTTATTTTAATTGAAATTTATAAGAAAACATAATAATCATTTGTGACTAAATCTGCCAATGGCTCAAGAAGGCATTTAACAATAGCCACAAAATTTTTTTATTACTTTTGCACTAACATAATCTGACAGGTACAAACAATTTTAAAAAACTCTGTCCACTGTGATTGTAATGAATAACGGTTTCCATAAAATTACTGCAATCAGTTGCCTGGTTTTTTTTTTCATTTTTATCTACCATGAACAGTTTTGAATCGCTGCCATCAGATGGTACATATTTATTGCATCTGTGGCCAAACAAACTGAAGGCCTACATAATTCTCACAACATTCAGTGCGTACATGTTTCGTTTTCACATCTTGCCATAGCTACATGACCCCCACAATACTACAAATATTCAATAAATATGTACTATCTGATGATAAATCAAGTGATTTATTCAAAACCAGTCATGGTACATACAAACAAGAATAAAACCAAAGGCGACTTGCAGTAATTGGTGGAGACCTTCACACAATTTTAAATATGAAAAGAACTTGCTTCTCCTGAACGACTCCTGCTCTGAAGACATTTTTAATGAAAAGCTTGTAGCATAGAAGAGTAAAATGATTGCAAGTGCTATTAAGAAGTAGATGTAAATATTCCTTAACAGTAACAACAACAGTGACAGAGACCAATACGTTCATTACTAGTACGTTTCAGCCAATGAGCTAGTTGGTAATCTCTAAATGACTAGTATGCAGCTATAAACACAAGAGAGACACAAAATGAAAGTGTAAAAAAATGCAATCTACTTCATTTTGATAGAAATTACATCATTTTGATCATTTGAACACAGCATTATTTTTAACAAAACAAATCACACAAACTACATCAGAACAACAAAAACAGTCTATATAAAGGCACCTATTGCTCAAACTACGAGGGCCGTTCAGAAAGTAACCTCCGGTTGATTTAAAAAAATACACAAAGTTAAATAAAAATATTTTAATATATACATCTTACAACTACATCTTTGCACTATTTTTCAACATAGTCTCCATAGCGATTGAGGCACTTATCGTATCTCTTCACAAGCTTTGAAATTCCTTCTGCATAAAAATCACCCGCTTGTGCCTAGAGCCAGCCTGTGACCGCATCTTTGAGCTCTTCGTCGTCATCAAACCGCTGTGACCCGAGCCATTTCTTCAAATGCATGAAGAGGTGATAATCACTTGGCGCCAGGTCTGGGCTGTAAGGTGGATGGTTGATAACGTCCCACTTGAAGGACTCAAGAAGGGCCGTTGTTCTGCGAGCAGAGTGAGGACGGGCGTTATCATGCAAAAAAACGATACCGGAAGTCAGCATACCACGGCGTTTGTTCTGTATAGCCCGTCGTAACTTTTTTATTGTTTCATAGCACACGTCTTGATTAATGGTCGTACCACGTTCCATGAATTCAACCAACAACACCCCTTTGGCATCCCAAAACACCGTTGCCATCAGTTTTCTGGCAGAAAAATCTTGCGAGGCTTTTCTTGGTTTGGTAGGCGAATTTGAATGTGCCCACATCTTTGATTGTTCTTTTGTCTCAGGGTTCACGTACTTAATCCAGGTTTCGTCACCGGTCACGATTCTGTTTAACAATGGTTCTCCTTCGTCCTCATAACATGACAGAAAGTGTAATGCAGAGGCCATTCTTTGAGTTTTGTGGTGGTCGGTAAGAATTTTGGGCACTCATCGTGCACAGAACTTACGGTAACCCAATCTTGCTGTCACTATCTCGTACAAGAGAGTCTTAGAAATCTGTGGAAAACCAGCAGACAACTCCGACATTGAGAAACGTCGATTTTCACGAACTTTTGCATCAACTGTCTGAACGAGTTCGTCAGTCACCAATGATGGTCTTCCACTCCTCTCTTCATCATGAACGTTTTCTCGTCCACTTTTAAATAAACGTACCCATTCACGGACAACTCCTTCACTCATAACTCTTGGTCCGTACACGGCACAAAGCTCACGATGAATAGCTGCTGCAGAATATCCTTTGGCTGTAAAAAACCTTATGACAGCACGCACTTCACATTTGGCGGGGTTTTCTATTGCAGCACACATTTCAAACTGCCACAAAAACTAAACTAGCGCAGGTACGTTCACTCGACCACAGCTTGATGCCGACTGACCTGTTGAGTGCGTGAACGCACAGATGGCGTCGCTACTCCCCCCACAACCCGCACTGTGACCAATCGGAGGTTACTTTCTGAACCGCCCTCGTATTATAGAAGGTAGTTTACCTTGACCTCCATAGCTCAAAGTCCTCAATACCAGGAACCAATATACAACTCTAAAACATGATGTTGCTAATATCACTTCACCCATACAGCTCAAATGAAGCCCTAAGATACCAGGAACTCACACAAAACTGCAAAACCTGACACCACAAATTTCACTTGACTTATATGGCAGCAAAAAATGAAGCATGCAGTACCAAAAACCAACACACACAAATTCTCAAATCCAATATTCACACTTTCACTTGTTGTTGTTGTGGTGGTGGTGGTGGTTTGATGCAGCTCTCCATGCTACTCTATCCTGTGCAAGCTTCATCTCCCAGTACCTACTGCAGCCTACATCCTTCTGAATCTGCTTAGTGTATTCATCTCTTTGTCTCCCTCTACAATTTTTACCCTCCATACTGCCATCCAATACTAAATTGGTGATCCCTCGATGTCTCAGAACATGTCCTACTAACCGATACCTTATTCTAGTCAAATTGTGCCACAAGCTGCTCTTCTCCCCAATTCTATTCAATACCTCCTCATTAGTTATGTGATCTACCCATCTAATCTTCAGCATTCTTCTGTAGCATCACATTTCGAAAGCTTCTATTCTCTTCTTGTCCAAACTATTTATTGTCCACGTTTCACTGCCATACATGGCTACACTCCATACAAATACTTTAAGAAACGACTTCCTGACATTTAAATCTATACTCAATGTTAACAAATTTTTCTTCTTCAGAAACTCTTTCCTTGTCATTGCCAGTCTACATTTTATATCCTCTCTACTTCAACCATCATCAGTTATTTTGCTCCCCAAATAGCAAAACTCCTTTACTACACTCCTGGAAATGGAAAAAAGAACACATTGACACCGGTGTGTCAGACCCACCATACTTGCTCCGGACACTGCGAGAGGGCTGTACAAGCAATGATCACACGCACGGCACAGCAGACACACCAGGAACCGCGGTGTTGGCCGTCGAATGGCGCTAGCTGCGCAGCATTTGTGCACCGCCGCCGTCAGTGTCAGCCAGTTTGCCGTGGCATACGGAGCTCCATCGCAGTCTTTAACACTGGTAGCATGCCGCGACAGCGTGGACGTGAACCGTATGTGCAGTTGACGGACTTTGAGCGAGGGCGTATAGTGGGCATGCGGGAGGCCGGGTGGACGTACCGCCGAATTGCTCAACACGTGGGGCGTGAGGTCTCCACAGTACATCAATGTTGTCGCCAGTGGTCGGCGGAAGGTGCACGTGCCCGTCGACCTGGGACCGGACCGCAGCGACGCACGGATGCACGCCAAGACCGTAGGATCCTACGCAGTGCCGTAGGGGACCGCACCGCCACTTCCCAGCAAATTAGGGACACTGTTGCTCCTTGGGTATCGGCGAGGACCATTCGCAACCGTCTCCATGAAGCTGGGCTACGGTCCCGCACACTGTTAGGCCGTCTTCCGCTCACGCCCCAACATCGTGCAGCCCGCCTCCAGTGGTGTCGCGACAGGCGTGAATGGAGGGACGAATGGAGACGTGTCGTCTTCAGCGATGAGAGTCGCTTCTGCCTTGGTGTCAATGATGGTCGTATGCGTGTTTGGCGCCGTGCAGGTGAGCGCCACAATCAGGACTGCATACGACCGAGGCACACAGGGCCAACACCCGGCATCATGGCGTGGAGAGCGATCTCCTACACTGGCCGTACACCACTGGTGATCGTCGAGGGGACACTGAATAGTGCACGGTACATCCAAACCGTCATCGAACCCATCGTTCTACCATTCGTAGACCGGCAAGGGAACTTGCTGTTCCAACAGGACAATGCACGTCCGCATGTATCCCGTGCCACCCAACGTGCTCTAGAAGGTGTAAGTCAACTACCCTAGCCAGCAACATCTCCGGATCTGTCCCCCATTGAGCATGTTTGGGACTGGATGAAGCGTCGTCTCACGCGGTCTGCACGTCCAGCACGAACGCTGGTCCAACTGAGGCGCCAGGTGGAAATGGCATGGCAAGCCGTTCCACAGGACTACATCCAGCATCTCTACGATCGTCTCCATGGGAGAATAGCAGCCTGCATTGCTGCGAAAGGTGGATATACACTGTACTAGTGCCGACATTGTGCATGCTCTGTTGCCTGTGTCTATGTGCCTGTGGCTCTGTCAGTGTGATCATGTGATGTATCTGACCCCAGGAATGTGTCAATAAAGTTTCCCCTTCCTGGGACAATGAATTCACGGTGTTCTTATTTCAATTTCCAGGAGTGTACTTTAAGTGCTCATTTCCTAATCTAATTCCCTCAGCATCACCCGACTTAATTCAACTACATTCCATTATCCTCGTTTTGCTTTTGTTGATGTTCATCTTATATCCTCCTTTCAAGACACTGTCCATTCTGTTCAACTGCTCTTCCAAGTCCCTTGCTGTCTCTGACAGAATTACAATGTCATCAGCGAACCTCAAAGTTTTTATTTCTTCTCCATGGATTTTAATACCTACTCCAAATTTTTCTTTTGTTCCCTTTATTGCTTGCTCAATATACAGATTGAATAACATCGGGGATAGGCTACAACCCTGTCTCACTCCCTTCCCAACCACTGCTTCCCTTTCATACCCCTCAACTCTTGTAATTGCCATCTGCTTTCTGTACCAATTGTTAATATCCTTTCGCTCTCTGTATTTTACCCCTGCCACCTTTAGAATTTGAAAGAGAGTATTCCAATGAACATTGTCAAAAGCTTTCTCTAAATCTACAAATGCTAGAAACGTAGGTTTGCCTTTCCTTAATCTTTCTTCTAAGATAAGTCGTAGGGTCAGTATTGCCTCACATGTTCCAACATTTCTACAGAATCCAAACTGATCTTCCCCGAGGTCGGCTTCTACACTTTCACTTACTCTATCTAAAGCAAAGTCCACAGTACAACAAACCAAACCATGCTCACACAACTAATATCACAAATGTATTTTAACCAATGATAGTACATCAACATCCATGATACCTATCAATCACAATCCAACACAATTACCAAACACTAACAAGAAAAATAGCTGAAAGCAAGGGGGGAAACTACAGCCATAATTTTTCCCAAGAGCATGAAGCTTTACTGTATGATTAAATGATGATGGTGTCCCCTTGGGTAAAATATTACAGAAGTAAAATAGTCCGCCCCCCCCCCCGCCCCCCCCCCCCCCCCCCCATTTGGATCTCCAGGTAGGAACTACTCAGAAGGACGTCATTATCGGGAGAAAGAAAACTAGCATTCTACAGATTGCAGATTGCAGCGTGGAATGTCAGATCCCTTAATCGGACAGGTAGGTTAAAAAGGGAATTGGATAGGTTAGAGCTAGATATAGTGGGAATTAGTGAAGTTCACAGGCAAAAGGAACAAGACTTCTGGTCAGGTGAATACAGGGTTATAAATACAAAATCAAATCAGAGTTGGTTGGTTGGTTGGTTGGTTGGTTGTTTCGGGGAAGGAGACCAGACAGCGAGGTGATCGGTCTCATCGGATTAGGGAAGGACGGGGAAGGAAGTCGGCCGTGCCCTTTGAAAGGAACCATCCCGGCATTTGCCTGGAGCGATTTAGGGAAATCACGGAAAACCTAAATCGGGATGGCCGGACGCGGGATTGAACCGTCGTCCTCCCGAATGCGAGTCCAGTGTCTAACCACTGCGCCACCTCGCTCGGTAAAATCAAATCAGAGTAACAAAGGAGTAGGTTTAATAATGAATAAAAAGTAAAAGCGCAGGTAAGCTACTACGAACAGCTTAGTGAAGGCATTATTGTAGCCAAGATAGACACAAAGCAAATACCTACCACAGTAATAAGTTTTGAAGGGAGACAAAAACTTAATAGTCATGGGGAACTCGAATTCAATAGTACGAAAAAGAAGGAAAATTAGTAGGTGAATACAGAATGGGTGTAAGGAATGAAAGAGGGAGCCGCCTGGTAGAATTTTGCACAGAGCACAACTTAATCATAGTTAACACTGGGTTTAAGAATCATGAAAGAAGACTGTACATGTGGAAGAGGCCTGGAGACACTGGAAGGTTTCAGACAGATTACATAATGGTAAGATAGAGATTTAGGAACCAGGTTTCAAATTTTAAGCCATTTCCAGGGGCGGATGTGGACTCTGACCGCAATCTATCGGTTATGAACTGTAGATTAAAACTGAAGAAACTGCAAAAAGGTGGGAATTTAAGATGGGACCTGGATAAACAAAGAACCAGAGGATGTAGAGAGTTTCAGAGAGAATATTAGGGAGCGATTTACAAGAACAAGGGAGAGAAATACAGTAGAAGAAAAATGGGTAGTTTTGAGAGATGAAATAGTGAAGGCAGCAGAGGATCAAGTAGGTTAAAAGACTAGGACTAATAGAAATCCTTGGGTAATAAAAGAGATATTGAATTTAATTGATGAAAGGAGAAAATATAAAAATGCAGTAAATGAAGCAGGCAAAAAGGAATACAAACATCTCCAAAATGAGATTGACTGGAAGTGCAGAATGGCTATGCAGGGATGGCTAGAGGACAAATGTAAGGATGTAGAGGCATGTATCACAACATGCAGGAAAATCAAAGAGTCCTTTGGAGAAAAGAAAACCACTTGTATGTATATCTAGAGCTCTGACAGAAAACCAGTTCTAAGCAAAGAAGGAATAGCAGAAAGGTGGAAGGAGCATATAGAGGCTCTATACAAGGGCAATGTACGTGAGGTCAATATTATGGAAATGGAAGAGGACAAGAGGACATACACGACGACGAAATGTGTGATATGATACTGCGTGAAGAGTTTGACAGAGCACTGAAAGACCTAAGTCTCAACAAGGCCCCGGGAGTAGACAACATTGCATTAAAACTACTGACAGCCTTGGGAGAGCCAGTCCTGACAAAACTCTGCCATCTGGTGAGTAATATGTACGAGACAGGCGGAATTCCCTCAGACTTCAAGAAGAACATAGTAATTCCAATCCTAAAGAATGCAGTTGTTTACAGATGTGAAAATTACCGAACTATCAGTTTAATAAGTCACAGCTGCAAAATACTAATGTGAATTCTTTAGACAAATGGAAATATTTGTAGAATCTGACCTCAGGGAGATCAGTTTGGATTCTGTAAAAAGGTTGGAACATGTGAGGCAATACTGACCCCATGACTTATCTTAGAAGATAGATTAAAGAAAGGCAAACCTACATTCCTAGAATTTGTAGACTTAGAGAAAGCTTTTGTAGGGTGTATACTGCGACAAGGAAAAAAATTCCCAGATTATGCTCAAATTTTTCCCGGATATCCCGTTTAAAAAATATGCTTTTTCCCGGGCAAAAATACACTTTGTCCGTGCTAAGTGACAGTAGGTTTCCTGTAGATTTTTCCCTCGGAACTGTAAAGCTTATCAATCCCTTGAATGGTTAACGTTTTATACACTGATGTAGAACTTCCCGTAAATAAAAGAAAATAAAAAAAAAGATGGGGGGAGAGAAGTTTTGGAAAGACTTTTAATGACAAAAATGGTGGAAGTTTTGGAAAGACCTTTGATGTGCACCAACATATTCGCTGCATATTTTCGTCTTACGAAAGTATAAATTTGAATTGCAACAAACGCAGTGCGTTAGTTTCCGGACCGTTGAAATTGAGATTGCGATATCCTTTCGTAAGACAGTCGTATCTCATGCCACGTGATCTTGCCAGCCGATGACAGCAGATATTCAGAGAATAGGACACGTGTTATAGTCAGCCAATAGTAAGATCACTGTTATATAGCGCGAACACACAAAGAGGAAAAGTTAACAGTTTACATTAATATACATAGTATAGTTACAAGAAAAGCTAAGCTTTCACTTATAATATTGGTCTCTAAGATTAACAAGCTACAAAAGAAGCTAAACTTTCACATTTAATATTAATCTTTTTTGCATGTGTTATACTTTGAGAGACATCACACAAACATGCCAGTAAATTTAAAATTATGACAAATGTCTGGTCTTCTGGGCTCGAAATTCTTGTAAGTGGCTGGTCCTCAAACTGTTCAGTTTTAAACGCTCTGTGATTTAGAAATTCATCCCACTTTCTCACACTTAACGTAATTCATCTTGCATAAAGAGAAATTTACTTTGAAAGTAAAGCCTTTCAAACCACCGTTCCCAATACTATCCGGAGACTGTTAGAAATAGGTCTGATTTAGCAGCTGCCAGTGAGTGCCAGAAAACTGGCACTATTGTGCATGTGCAGCTGCAGTGGTGTAGGAAGCCCGCATGTTCGTATCTATAAAGCATTACGAGAGCTAACATTACACTAGAAAAGAAACAGGACATCAGAGTATACTCCAAGAGCATCGGAATTTCGTAAACCATACTAAAATTCATAATTTGGCTTGAAGTGCACATTGGTTTTTTCCAGATTCACAATGAAGTAGGTCCCATCTGATATTAAGCTTTTCAGTGTGGTTTTTGGGATGTACATTTTCTTGGAGTACCAGTACTGTAGGATCTCATTTTTGGTTCTTTATAATGGCATAACGCCATACATGGCAGAAGATAACGTGCACTTGAAATTCAGCAAACAATTGGAACTACAAATTTCTTTAGAAAACTTGCAAAATAACTTCATTTGTTCTGCAAGGCAATTAATACTTGACTGCTAATAATTTGGAAATAAAATAAAATCAAAAAACTGAAACTAATAATATATTTTTGCCCTCCGTAATTATGTGAAAGTATTTTAATTCACTTGATAGTTTGCGGCCACACAAATCCGTTTTGTTTTCATTGGACATGGGAGCTGTAAATGAAGAGGAAACAGCGAAATCACTTAATGCAAATACAGGTCACATGGACCTCCTCCCCACTACAACTCATACAACTCTGCGCATGCGCGAATCTGGCAGCTAGGGCATGCAAGAAAAATTTTTCTCATTTGCATCTGGCTGCTTGCTGTTACTGCCGATACAGCTAACAGCCACACTTCAAGTACCGGGAAGCGGGAGAAGGTACCGCTCATACATGAGCCAACTGCGCAAGCGCATGAGCCCGCTGGCAATTGGTCAAACGAACTTAATGTGAACAGTTGTGACATCACTAAGATTCCTATAGGAGCACTACTCATAGCAAGCCGTTTATTGTTACGAAGTATTACATAGTCTCCACCCTACGGCCTTTCACGTATTATTGCTGTTTGCAGACGCTTATGCATGCACGGTGTTTTGTTGTTGTAAATGGTGCATTCCCTATGCCAATGAAGTTTTATTTTTTTCCCCTCTTATTTATATTTTATTGCTGCAGTATCATTCTCCAGTAGCAGGATATAGTAAAATTCTTTGCTACAGAATCAATTCTTACCAGTCAAGATTACAAAAAGTTAACTGAAAGCTAAACCAATGAAAAATTTCCAGAATTCTGAAAAATTCCGGAGTTTTTCCTGCTTTTTTCCCAGACGAAAAAATTCCCGGGTATTTCCCAATTTCCCATTGCCCCATGTCATATACACCCTGTTTTGATAATGAGACTGGAATACTCTTTCAAATTCTGAAGGTGGCAGGGGTAAAATACAGGGAGCAAAAGGCTATTTACACTTTCTACAGAAACCAGATGGCAGTTGTAAGAGTCTAGGGTCACTAAAGGGAAGCAGTGGTTGAGAAGCTAGTGTGAGAGGGTTGTAGCCTATCTCCAATGTTATTCAATCTGTATATTGAGCAAGCAGTAAAGGAAACAAAAGGAAAATTTGGAGCAGGAATTAAAATCTATGGGGACCTGGAAGAACAGCTGAACGGAACGGACAGTGCCTTGAAGGGAGGATATAACACGAACATCAACAAAAGCAAAATGAGTATAATGGGATGTAATCTAATTAAATCAGGTGATGCTGAGGGAATTAGACTAGGAAATGAGACACTTAAAGTAGTAGTTGAGTTTTCTATTTGGGGAGCAAAATAACAATTAATGGTCGAAGTAGAGACGATATACAATGTAGACTGGAAATGGCAAGGAATGCGTCACTCAAGAAGAGAAATTTGCTAACATCGATTATAGATTTAAGTGTCACAAAGTCTTTTCTGAAAGTATTTGTATGGAGTGTAGCCACATATGGAAGTGAAACATGGACAATAAATAGTTTAGACAAGAAGAGAATAGAAGCTTTCGAAATGTGGTGCTACAGAAGAATGCTGAAGATTAGTGTAGTGGACTGGCCAGACAGCCAATCCACTATGACCGGTAGCCGAAAGGCACGCGTTAAGCTCACGCAGACTGGCGTGAGGTCTGGGACATTACAAGGAAATGAGAACTTAGAAAAACGGACACAGTTGCTGTAAAACTTAACTTTAATCCATAATTGTAGAACATCGCTCTTGATGATACAGAATTATAATCTCAATATAAACTGGTAATGGCGCCTTGCTAGGTCGTAGCAAATGACGTAGCTGAAGGCTATGCTAACTATCGTCTCGGCAAATGAGAGCGTATTTGTCAGTGTAGCATTGCTAGCAAAGTCGGCTGTACAACTGGGGCGAGTGCTAGGAAGTCTCTCTAGACCTGCCATGTGGCGGCGCACGGTCTGCAATCACTGACAGTGGCGACACACGGGTCCGACGTATACTACCGGACCGCGGCCGATTTAAAGGCTACCACCTAGCAAGTGTGGTGTCTGGCGGTGACACCACAATTAGATGGGTAGATCAGGTAACTAATGAGGAGGTACTGAACAGAATTGGGGAGAAGAGAAGTTTGTGGCACAATTTGACTAGAAGAAGGGATCGATTGGTAGGACACATTCTGAGGTATCAAGGGATCATCAATTTAGTACTGGAGGGAAGCATTGAGGGTAAAAATCGTAGAGGGAGATCAAGACATGAATACATTAAACAGACTCAGAAGGATGTAGGTTGCAGTAGTTACTCAAAGATGAAGAAGCTTGCACAGGATAGAGTAGAATGGAGAGCTGCATCAAACCAGTCTCTGGACTGAAGACTGCAGCAACAAAAAGAAAACCACAAAATTCATGAAAATTTGCATCATTGCCAATTTCAAAGATACCTGATAACTTAGGCAAGCAGGGAGACTGAAACATGCCAATCTGAAAAAGATAAAATAATCACTGGTATTCATCTTGATGATCTTACATCTTTTGTGGTTAAAAGTGGTTTGTCAGACCATCATGCAGTAGAACTACACGTGAACATAAAAAAGGCTCCTACACACAGTTCCTATGGATATGTTAGGATGAATACAGACCAAAATATAACTCATTTGAATAACATGCTAAGCACTGTAGATTGGAACAATATTCTAACACATTACAGTTATACCAAATTCTCAAGTGAACTATATTATATTCTCAACCAAGCTTGCTCATTAATAAAAATGAGAATTCAGTCACATGTTGTAACCCAAAACTGGATATCAAAAAGTTCAGTCACTGAGGCTACAGAAACACTGAGATGGTATGAGTATACTATGTTAAATGACTTTAGAAATCAGAAATAACAAGAAGAGTCCAAGAAGTGTAAGAAATACTATATAGACCTCCTTAATTCTGAAAAACAGTAACATTTTGAATGTGTCATTCAAAACTCAATACTTCCAAAACATCATGGTCACTAGTAAACTGACGATTATACATGGTCTGGTCTTATATGCGTTGGTGATGCCTGTCAATGCAAATTTAAAGGCGTAATCCAAAAAAAAAGGACGAAATAATCAGAGCACTTCGAAATGATATGTTTGCTCTAAACAAAAAGTATACTGCTCTGAAGCATAAGAGTGCACTTTTGGAAAAGAAAATACATTACTTTCTATCACTAGAAGATCACAACAAAGAATCTGATGCAAACAAAGTGGACATGTTGATTCACTGTTCAAATTGTACTTCATCAAAAGAAGACAGCCATAAACACCAAGAAACCAAGAATGACGTCTCAGCGTTGTGTAATAACGGTTTCTCAAAGGAATGTGCTAAGTGTATGTCAAGCAAGAGCTCAGCAGTGGAAAAACAGAGGAGCAGTGAAATGCGTATTTCCGGTACCGGGAATCGAACCCGGGCCTCCTGGGTGAGAGCCAAGCTACAAAAGAAGAAAGTGAAACTATTTGGCAATAGTCCTGCAGGAAACATTCTGGAATTATTGACAAACAATGTGAATGACTGTTCAAGTTTCTGGCATCGTAAAACCTGAAGCAAATTTTGATAGCATAACAGTGAGTGTTAATGAAGAATGCTCCGATTTCACAAGGACTGATTGTGCTGTGCTCATATGGGGTGCTAATAATATCTACAGGAACAAAGCTTGTGTCTATTAAGAAGCTGTTTAAGTGCTGCAGTTCCTGTATTTCACCAACATCATCGTAACAACATTGCCACTAAGGTATGACTTACCATACTGGTCACGTGTTAACAAAGAAATTAGACTTACTAATTTGAAGCTGAAAAACGTTCACAAGTTTGTGAACGTTAAGGTGATAGACATTAGTAACTATGAAAGAAACTGTTTCACATACCATGGAATGCATCTCGACAAATACGGTAAAAGGATGCTAGCTTGTAACATAAGCAATGCTCTCGTCAACGAAAGTAGAAATAAGCCTATTACTGGGCTGGGCGATCCTTCTCAGTGAAACTAACAGAATGGACCAATTCTCATGGAATTTGGCCCATGAGAAACAAAATACCGGAATGCAATTTACAATTAAAGACCCACTCAGGTGCCATATTCAATGACTAACTAAATGATTCTCTGTTCGATTTAGTTCATAATAATTTCATAATGTATTTTAACATAAGCAGTTTATCAGTAGGAATGATGAACAAACTGTATGAACTAGACGTATTTCTAGAGAACACAAATTCTGTAAAAGTTATATGCTTAAACAAGCACTGGCTTAAAAGTGAAAATATAAACTTGATAAACTCACTTTCAGGGTACAATTTAGCAGCAAGTTTCTGTAGAAAAAACGGTTTTGGGAGATCGTGCATTCCAGTAGAAGAATCACTAAGCTTTGAAGTTGGGCAGACTTTTAATTACTTGAACAAGGAACTATTATTTGAAAGCTGCTGCACTGAACATTTGGAATACGGCATATTAATTGTATATATCATATCCCTGACTGTTCAGCCACATGTGCATTTTTAGGTAAACTTTAAACCTTTTGTGTAGATTGAAGGTAGAAACGTTATGTAAAAAGGTCATAATTTGTGCTGACTTCAACATAAATGTAAGAGCATGTAACACCAATATCGATTGTAACCACATCAGAGGCAATTTCAATATAAATTGGCTTCAAAATGCCTCACTTAGCACCCGCATTGTTAACAGTAAACCATCTAGCCACTGACTGCCTAATGTACTCTCTCTTGCTGGCCAGATTGACCGCCAGATCCACCTTTTCCCACATGCCAAGCCCCTTCCATAGTGGAGGGGGTTCCCTACATCTTATAAATTGCATCATACAATTTCTGTAAGTATGAACCAGTATTCGGATTACAAATTCTCTCCTATAAACAGGCATAATTTACAAAATTTCATTATTTTTAAACACCTCTTAAGTTTTTTATATTACATATATTACACAGATCATCTTTCCTTTCACAACTCGGTAAACTTAATCAGTAAAGAACAACTACTTCGTAGTTATGGATATAATAGAGGGAAACATTCCACGAGGGGAAAAATAAATCTAAAAACAAAGATGTATCTAAAAAGAAAGATGATGAAACTTACCAAACAAAAGCGCTGGCAGGTCGATAGACACACAAACAAACACAAACATACACACAAAATTCTAGCTTTCGCAACCAATGGTTGCCTCGTCAGGAAAGAGGGAAGGAGAAGGAAAGACAAAAGGATATGGGTTTTAAGGGAGAGGGTAAGGAGTCATTCCAATCCCGGGAGCGGAAAGACTTACCTTAGGGGGAAAAAAGGACAGGTATACACTCGCACACACACACACATATCCATCCACACATACACAGACACAAGCAGACATTGGTAAAGGCAAAGAGTTTGGGCAGAGATGTCAGTCGGGGCAGATGTACAGAGGCCTGCCCCGACTGACATCTCTGCCCAAACTCTTTGCCTTTACCAATGTCTGCTTGTGTCTGTGTATGTGTGGATGGATATGTGTGTGTGTGCGAGTGTATACCTGTCCTTTTTTCCCCCTAAGGTAAGTCTTTCCGCTCCCGGGATTGGAATGACTCCTTACCCTCTCCCTTAAAACCCATATCCTTTTGTCTTTCCTTCTCCTTCCCTCTTTCCTGACGAGGCAACCATTGGTTGCGAAAGCTAGAATTTTGTGTGTATGTTTGTGTTTGTTTGTGTGTCTATCGACCTGCCAGCGCTTTTGTTTGGTAAGTTTCATCATCTTTCTTTTTAGATATATTTTTCCCACGTGGAATGTTTCCCTCTATTATATTCATATCATTAATTTAAAAACAAAGATGATGTGACTTACCAAACGAAAGCGCTGGCAGGTCGATAGACACACAAACAAACACAAACATACACACAAAATTCAAGCTTTTGCAACCAATGGTTGCTTCATCAGGAAAGAGGGAAGGAGAGGGAAAGACGAAAGGATGTGGCTTTTTAGGGGAGAGGGTAAGGAGTCATTCCCATTGACAAATGACTGCTTGTGTCTGTGTATGTATGGTTGGATATGGGTGTGTGCGCGAGTGTATACCTGTCCTTTTTTCCCCCTAAGGTAAGTCTTTCCGCTCCCGGGATTGGAATGACTCCTTACCCTCTCCCTTAAATCCCACATCCTTTCGTCTTTCCCTTTCCTTCCCTCTTTCCTGATGAAGCAGCCGTTGGTTGCGAAAGCTTGAATTTTGTGTGTATGTTTGTGTTTGTTTGTGTGTCTATCGACCTGCCAGTGCTTTCGTTTGGTAAGTCACATCATCTTTGTTTTTAGATATATTTTTCCCACGTGGAATGTTTCCCTCTATTATATTCATATCATTAATTTGAACCCAACAATCACGTTTGTTATTGTCACTGTTGCATTTCGAAATCTTTCCTGTCATCTTATTTTCTCTTTCTGTTTTTGCAAGTAGTTTCACTTTGTATTCACCTTCTCCTCATTACCGAATCTACCATACAATTTTATCCCGCCTATATATACTCAATAATACGTAACCCACTTCCAAACCATAACCAAAAAATTTTTTTCTGCTTTCAACACTACCGCTGCTATAAAATCCACCGTTTCCAGTTCACAAACAGTTCCTTTCAGCTATTAAACAGCCATTTCGGCTAGTTCTAATAACTTTCGCCTTTTTTTCCATTTCCGTTTTTCCCACATCACTGATCTTTTTTAGCCGCTTCCCACAGGTTTTAACATCATTATTTCTTCGTCAGACAACTGTTAGCCTCATTTTCACAATCTGTCACCACAAAACCACTCCTTTTAATACATTTGCACGCAGTTTTTTCGAAATTTTTCCAAATTGCTCCACCCTTAAATGTGTTTTGGCGGCAACACAATCACCTAACCTTTGTGCACATCGCTGTCCACCAACCCAAGTTCACCACAGGATCAACAAGCCCAGCTACAACCAACACTTTTTCGCTTTTTTTCACACCAGATCTCCAGTTGCTTTCCAGTTCACCTTTATCTCTCCCCATATATTTATATTTTTATTTTCATTTTCATTTCAGCCTCATGTTACACTTTCCACCTTCTAATACCATGTCACCCCCACACCATCCCCACAACGACCCCATTAAGTTTTATTTACATTCCCTCCGCAAATATGCCTTCACCCTAGCCAGATTACACTCCCATATTTTATTTTCTCAAGCTTGTCTGACATTTGACATTACCCCCAAAAGCCTCACACCTAAAGTTCCCATCTCTGGCTGTAGCCCTTCTTTCCATCAGTCCCTATACCAGTTCCAAACTGAACAATCCATTGCCCTCACCCACCTAATCCTTCACCTACACATCCACTCAGCCAATGAACACACCCGTCAACTCCTATCCTTAATAAAAGTCCTCAGTCTTTCCTCTCCCACATCCACACCGGCTGTTCAGAACATCCTCCTACAGGCCAACCGAAAATTAGAACAACACGCCACCCTCCACCTCAAAAAACTATCCAATCTCCTGGTTTCCCACCTCCGGAAAGGCAACTCACTCACCCTTCACAACCTTTCCAGCAAACCTCAACCTCCTCTCATTGCACACAGACCCATCTACTCAATCTCCCACTTCCAGCTCCACTCCCCCCAAAACCTCAAAATTCCAATCAACACAATCTGGAACCACAACACCCTAATTCAGTAGTTAACCTTTCCTCCAAACATCTCTCCCAATCCGAAACCTCTGTCCTATCCAAAGGCCTCACCTTCAGCCCCACTCCCAGGTTAAACCAAACAGCCCTTGTCAAAGATTTACTGTCCTACACCCGTACTCTCTGCTGGAAATATCACTTTGCCACGAAGAAAAATGATCCTAATCCTACTCCTAATGATCCAACTCCCCAAGACACTATCCAAATTGAACCCTGCCTGGAACAGTTCCGTCCTCCGTCACAGTGAGACCCACCTCCTCTTCCTCAAAATCACCCTCTCCAGACTTTCCAGGAATTTCTGACTTCCAGCCTTGCCTCTCAATCCTTCTTTAAAAACCTTAATCCTACTCCCAACATCACCACTGCTGAAGCCCAGGCTATCCGTGATCTGAAGGCTGACCGATCCATCGTCATTCTTCCGGCGGACAAGGGTTCCACAACCGTGGTACTTGATCGTCGGGAGTATGTGGCTGAGGGACTGCGTCAGCTTTCAGACAACACTACTTAACAAAGTTTGCCAAGGTAATCCCATTCCTGATGTCCAGGCGGAGCTTCAAGGAATCCTCAGAACCTTAGGCCCCCTACAAAACCTTTCACCTGACTCCATCAACCTCCTGACCAGACCAACACCCCGCACCCCTACCTTCTACCTTCTTCCTAAAATTCACAAACCCAATCATCCCAGCCGTCCCATTGTAGCTGGTTACCAAGCCCCCACAGAACGTATCTCTGCCTACATAGATCAACACCTTCAACCCATTACATGCAGTCTCCCATCCTTCATCAAAGACACCAACTACTTTCTCGAACGCCTGGAATCCTTACCCAGTCTGTTACCCCCAGAAACCATCCTTGTAACCATTGATGCCACTTCCTTATACACAAATATTCCACACGTCCAGGGCCTCGCTGCGATGGAGCACTTCCTTTCACGCCGATCACCTGCCAACCTACCTAAAACCTCTTTCCTCATTACCTTAGCCAGCTTCATCCTGACCCACAACTTCTTCACTTTTGAAGGCCAGACATACCAACAATTAAGGGAACAGCCATGGGTACCAGGATGGCCCCCTCGTACGCCAACCTATTCATGGGTCACTTAGAGGAAGCCTTCTTGGTTACCCAGGCCTGCCAACCCAAAGTTTGGTACAGATTTATTGATGACATTTTCATGATCTGGACTCACAGTGAAGAAGAACTCCAGAATTTCCCCTCCAACCTCAACTCCTTTGGTTCCATCAGTTTCACCTGGTCCTACTCCAAATCCCATGCCACTTTCCTTGACGTTGACCTCCACCTGTCCAATGGCCAGCTTCACACGTCCGTCCACATCAAACCCACCAACAAGCAACAGTACCTCCATTACGACAGCTGCCACCCATTCCACATCAAACGGTCCCTTCCCTACAGCCTAGGTCTTCGTGGCAAATGAATCTGCTCCAGTCCGGAATCCCTGAACCATTACACCAAAAACCTGAAAACAGCTTTCGCATCCCGCAACTACCCTCCCGACCTGGTACAGAAGCAAATAACCAGAGCCACCTCCTCTTCTCCTCAAACCCAGAACCTCCCACAGAAAAACTCCAAAAGTGCCCCACTTGTGACAGGATACTTTCCGGGACTGGATCAGACTCTGAATGTGGCTCTCCAGCAGGGATACGACTTCCTCAAATACTGCCCTGAAATGAGATCCATCTTTCATTAAATCCTCGCAACTCCACCAAGAGTGTCTTTCCGCCGTCCACCTAACCTTCGTAACCTCTTAGTTCATCCCTATGAAATCCCCAAACCACCTTCCCTACCCTCTGGCTCCTACCCATGTAACCGGCCCCGGTGTAAAACCTGTTCCATGCACCCTCCCACCACCACCTACTCCAGTCCTGTAACCCGGAAGGTGTACACGATCAAAGGCAGAGCCATGTGTGAAAGCACCCACGTGATTTACCAACTGACCTGCCTACTCTGTGAAGCTTTCTATGTGGGAATGACCAGCAACAAACTGTCCATTCGCATGAATGGACACAGGCAGACAGTGTTTGTTGGTAATGAGGATCACCCTGTGGTTAAACATGCCTTGGTGCACGGCCAGCACATCTTGGCACAGTGTTACACCGTCCGGGTTATCTGGATACTTCCCACTAACACCAACCTGTCAGAACTCCGGAGATGGGAACTTGCCCTTCAGTATATCCTCTCTTCTCATTATCCGCCAGGCCTCAATCTCCGCTAATTTCAATTTGCCGCCGTTCATACCTCACCTGTCTTTCAACAACATCTTTGCCTCTGTACTTCCGCCTCGAGTGACATCTCTGCCCAAACTCTTTGCCTTTACAAATGTCTGCTTGTGTCTGTGTATGTGCGGATGGACATGTGTGTGTGTGTGCGCGCGAGTGTATACCTGTCCTTTTTTCCGCCTAAGGTAAGTCTTTCTGCTCCCGGGATTGGAATGACTCCTTACCCTCTCCCTTAAAACCCACATCCTTTCGTCTTTCCCTCTCCTTCCCTCTTTCCTGACGAAGCAACCGTTGGTTGCGAAAGCTTGAATTTTGTGTGTATGTTTGTGTGTCTATCGACCTGCCAGCACTTTCGTTTGGTAAGTCACATCATCTTTGTTTTTAGATATATCTAGATGTAAATATGTATACTACTTTAATGAAAGTATGTGCTCCTTAAAGTATGTCCATATTTATAAACTAGAGAAACAAACATGAAAAATACTTTTAAAAAATGTATTTTAAACTACTGTGGAAATTTTAAGAAACAGGAAGAAATCTAATGTTGTAATCTTTATGTTGAAATGTGCTTCGGGGAGCATCCATATGCTTTATTTTAATGTATCTTGTTTTAAGGTATACTTAGGTAGGCATAGAATTATTCATTGATGAGTCACCAATGTTTCAATCAAATGATTGTATATAACATGTCATGTGACAAAGATTTTGTCTTATTCTAAATAGAGGAATAGCTAAATCTGGGAAACATACAACAGTCAAGTCAATTGCTGATGAATGGTACAATAGAAACTGATCAGAATAAGGTAGCAGATCTATTTAATAATTATTTTGCCTCTGTTGGCTCCATCATAAACGATCAGCTTAAAAATTACAAATACAAATTCAGAGGAACAGCAGTATCAGGATGCATATTTTTGAAACCAACAAGTGAAGAAGAAATAAAATAGAGAGTAGCTTTATTCTTAAAGCTCATGCTCATGCAGCAGGATATGATGGTCTTGGTCTGGACACACTTCAGAAATGCATTCAAAAACTTGCATCATCCTTTATCAGACATTATCAGCTTTCATATGGAAGATGGTCTATTTTTGGGAGAGTTTAAAATTCCTCAATTTGTGCCTTCTTTAAAAAAGGAAATAGAAATCTGGTAGAAAACTTTCAACCCGTGTCTGTTCTTCCAATAATATCCGAAATCTTTGAGAAATTGATATACATAAGAATCTGGAACTTCCTAGTAAGCAAAAAAGTGATTTCTAAGGGGCAGGGAAATACAGAAGCGTCCGATTCCATCTGTCTCCTTTGACCCATGACGTCATAAATATGGAGGAAACGACCATACACTATGACTCCAATAGGGCGCCTACGACGTCATTATGTAAACATGACAACAAACGCGAAAATACATTGAAAAACCGACACACAAACGTTCCACAAAAAACCCAATGAAACTAATGGGACAAGCATGGGAAACTGGGGGGTTTTGGATGGGGACAAAGTAAATATAAACAAATTTAGACACACACCACCATACCAAACCACACAAAATGACGAAAAAACCGACAACACAAAGCTCCCCAAATTCCACTAAACACAATATCCTCTGGAATCTGACACTTCCCTTGACCTATATAGCTCAACAGCAGTTCCCAATCCCACAAATTGGAATCAAAAACAGCCCTTGACCTATATAGCTCAACAGCAACTGCCAATACCAGAACACAGCCACAGCCACAACCACAACCACAAATTGGAATCAAACAGTTCTCTTCACCCACATAGGTCAACAGTGACTCCAATACCAAAAAATCCACAAATATGACAACAAATTGGAATCTAAAACTTCCATTCAACTACATACCTACACACGATACCAAATCACCAATACAACAAACTACACAACTCAGAACCACCCCATCAGCCACAACAACACACAACAAATACACTAAGAACAAGAAAAATAAGAACTTACCCCAACAAAGTTCCAGCACTGCAACCTAGGTCGGCCACCACAATCACACATCCATACATACAACCCCCCCCCCCCCCCCCCCACACACACACACACACATATACACAAAAAAATACACAATCAAAAGAAAGACCCAACCCACTCACACCCCACCACCCAACCCAACCTCCCCCCACACACCAAAATAAAATATCCATAAACAAAAACCAAATGCAAAAAACGGTAATCATCTAAATGAGACTGAAGGTTAGAAGAGTGCCTCTTCCCCCTCCCAAGAACTGACTTAATGGCCCCCCACATCCCCTCTATAGTATTCGTACATGCCCCTATCTCATAACTTTTGAACTTTAAACTATGGTTCACAACTAAATGATTGTACCCCTCTCACCCAACCCCGATAAGAAGAAAAAGCATCAGAAACTACAGTAGAACCCGGTACTATAAACTCCTCAATTAACCCCACTAATTCCCTCTTACACCACCCCTCCACACACCTAAAAACACATTCCAAACACCCACAACCACCGGTACAACAGCCCCCCACACCCAGAGACCAACCACAGACTTACCACTCCCATACTTCCTTTTCCCAAACTGTGACTCATCCACCTCCACCACAAACCCAGGCCCACCCAACTTACAGCTGTACTTAATAAACTCAGAACATACTTAACGACAAAATGAAAACCAGTCAAGCACACTCATCTCACTCACGCCAGTCTAATGTGCGCAAAAACTGAGAGGATTTATAAAAAAAGTAATACATCAACAACACAATCTCGCACATGCCCAGGAACCGCAACATATGGAGTGCCATAGGTTATCCCTAAGGTACTGCCACATATAACCATCCCTGGTCCGAGACACCGGAACTTTTACCAATGTCATTTCATGCTCACAAACAGTGCATTTCACCACTTCTGAAATCAACCCAAACAGCTGTAGAAATTTTATCAACTCCAACGAAGTTGCGCCCATCATAGCATGCAAGTGCACACTATTAATTTTGTCCGTCATATCCATACTTAACAAGAGCAGCAACCAATTAATTTACTCAAATTAACACATGACCTACAGCGAACAGCACTAAAGTAACTTTCACACAAAAACACTAAATCGTTAACTCACTGAAACCAATTCCGCACCACACATAGCCAAAACGAGAACCAGCCAGAAAAAGCAGTAACACCAAACTGAACCCAATACATCACACAACACGAAACCGCTAAACACACCACCATAGGGCACCACGAACAGCAACACGACGACACCTACAAACACGTCACACTCACAAACCAAACTCTGTGCTGTCATGACATCACACACCACAACAGCATTACGTCACAGGTCAAATGCAAAGGGCACTTCGGTCGACCCAGAGGCAGTATGAGTTTTATCAAGGGGTCATCCACCATTACAGCAGCATCCAACTTTAAGACGTCACTCAAGCAACAGACAAAGAAAATATATGTAGCACCTTTCTCGACTAACAAAAAGCATTTGCCTGTCTTGCTATGACCATATTGCTGGACAAACTGTAGAACTATGGCATTTCAGACACAGCCCATAATCTGATTAGATAGTATTTGCCAAATAGCGTGCAGTTTATTTCTATTGACACTACAGAGGAAGCATGCAAATCATACATCACTGACATTAATTTTGATATTCCACATGGGCCAATAATAGGACAACTTTTTATTATTTCCATTAATGACACACAGTAGATGACAAACCCTACTACAGCTATCTTATACACAGATGATACCAAATTAATGTGCTGTTATTTTAGCTATTCACAACTTGAAGTGGAATCCAATATTACAATGGGCATAATTCTCCTGCAGTATTTTACTGAAAACAAACTAAAATTAAATACAAAAGTCACTCTATATTGAATCTGATCTTGGGTGGCAAAAAATCATGAAAACCAAATTTTAATGGTTGATGAATACATTAAAAAACAATGCTCAACCAAGATTCTTGGCCTGGCACTTGCTGCAGGGTTAAATTGGTCTCACCGCATAAACAATAATTGTGAAAAGCTATCTACTACCATATATGCCCTCAGAAAACACACCTTTGTGTAACATTACCACTCTGAGGAGAATATATTTTTCACTATCTGAACAGACAATCTAAGTTCTGGAACAGCTCTGTAAAGGTAATATGGAAAGAGTACTTATTCTACAGAAGAAAGCATTAGAATTATGGGAAAGAAATGTGTTAGGGAATCCTGCAGTTATTTGTTTAATGAATTTAAAATACTAACTGTTCATAATCTGTTTGTGCTTATGATAATCATTATGGCAGTACACAGTAACAAAACACTTAATAAAAAAAATACACAACCAAAACACTACAGGCAGAGAGAGACCCCACAGTATCTGTCATAGAATCGCACTTTATGAGAAAAACTCCCACTATGCAGGCATAAAACTACTCAATTGCTTCCACCCTAATCTCCACACAGCCCATTACAGAACTAAAAAGGAAATTAAAATTATGGCTCCTGAACAATCCTTTGCATTCAATAGATGAGTTTCTAGATTTAGAACACTCGTATAATGGAAGACCTTTTTTCTAAAAATATATGAATCTCGGATCTGAAGTCTGTGTTACAAACTGTAAATTTATTAATCTATGGATTGCAATAGCAAATAATTTTTATGTACAGTCCATGTAGGTAGCATTGTTCTCTCGACTAAATTTACAAAAATTTGTGTAGATAATAATACCTGCAATAATATGACTCTAGTAAGTAAGGCATTGACTTTTCCAGAAGACTAGTAAAAAAAAAAATTGTAATCAGTTGATGTTTGATCAAAATAAACAGATAAAATTTCAACTATAAACAAACTCATACCAACAAAAAATCACAAAAGTAGTTAACACAAATCTCCCCCCCCCCCCCCCCACACACACACACACAAAATCAAACCTAAAAGAACCAAACTACTCTACATCAGTCGAAGTAACTGTAGGAACAGTTTCACAATTATTCTATCTTCGCTCATTGCAACAAGCGATGACCTGCTCGTAAATTTCTATATCTTACACTCAACTGAAGAAAATAATATTAAATGTCCAACTACAAGAATCTCATAGCAGTAATAGTTCCAAACATAAAAATAAAGCCACCAGCCACAATATGCAAAATCAAAGTAGCTCCCAACCAAACCAGCACAAATTCTTCCAATAACAACCTGAAACATTCAACTCACATCAAATGTCCTACTGCAAACATCCAGCACATCCATAACAACACACCACCTACAAACTTGAACAGACTCAAAAATATCAAGCCTCACCGTGACACCAGACACCACATCACAATTACATTATGGGTCACAGCAGATAGGTGCAATTGCAACTTTTGCTTGAGCCAGTACATTCACTTCCTACTCATTCATAACTAGGCTAACAATTTTAAAACAAATGTTTGCATTACACAGAGGCTGTTCCACACATAACAGAACATCAATGAGTAACATAATCTGTATCTGAGCCAATAGGCATACACTTACATTAGTCTGAAGTCAGTATATGGTTGTAAGAGGAATACTATTGCCAAAGTTATTAAGATAGGAACAGAAGTAACATTCTGGAATGAGTAACAGGTAACAGATTCATTGGTCTACAATCTCTTGAAATTAGCCTTGCTTAAAGAAAGACTACCTACTTATGCCGTTTGTAGTAGTTGAGCTACAAGCACTATCTAAAGTGTGACCAAAAATAGAAACACTACTACCACAAAAAGCATCGGCACCTGATCGTGGGGAATAAACGTTACGTTAGCCTCAGGTAGTAAATAGTGTTGAGACAATTACTGCTGGAACTTTTGTTCAGAGGGGTACTGCCCAAAAAGGTCAGTATTGCCTGCCTTGCACAATTAAATCTTTCTCACTGTGTTGACCGACAAATAGAACTGACATACAACACCATCTTTATAGCTGATGGCTTCTTCCTTTAATTAGAGCATCAGAGCACAATTCCATACCATTGGTCAGGTTTGATATCACATGTATGCCACAACCTAGTTTCTAGTTACAAATTGTTGCTATTTGTTAATGCTGCTGACTTCACAACAAAGTTAAAGTTTGCAGGTGGATGGAGCCTAGTTTCCACAGTAAGTTTCCTTCACTGATATCAACTTGGATTCCAATATGCCACTGCACCCAGGCAGATGATATATTCTTTCCCTGTTATTCCAAAATCTGTACAACAGAAACCAACTACATTGTGCTCGTAAATGTTAAGACACCGACCTTGTATTTGGGAGGATGGAGCTGCTCTGCCTGGCCATCCTAATTTGGGTTTCTATGTTTTTCCCAAATCACTAAGGCAAATGCTGGGATGGTTCCTTACGCAAGGCCACAGCCAACCACCTGTCCTATCCTCAAAGAATGTTATGGGTCATTCCATGTCAGTTCAACCAGGGGCTCCAGCTCAGTCTCAGATTTGACTGAAATTCAGTGCACTAATTCTACCATGTGTGGAACACTCATGTACAAAGTATTAGTTTCCCCTGCCAATTAGTTCCAGAATTACGGCTTGTGAAAGAAGGTGGCATAAACGGAAATTGCAACCCGCATCTGGCCATCTATCTTCAGACCCAACTTCAGGTCTTAATAACTTAAATCATCTTGTGATGCAGTTCTTCTTGTTGTATTTGGTGATGCGGCTATTGTTCCACAACACAATTTTGTAAAAACATATCGTAAACTGTTCTGCATCTTCTTATCCTCTCCCACAACTGTTTAATCACTAAGCAACAACATATAGACAGATTAACACATCCTATTATTAATGTTTACTGCACCTTAACTGCTAAAAACCAGTAGATTTTGCTTGGAACAGAAGTTCTCCCACACTTTAGCTACTGTACTCCGTACATTGAGTGCCAAATTGTACTGTCTTCCTGAGACTGTAGTAGGAACTGGAATGGTCATAAGAATATGTTCAAAAGAAATCCAACACCTGTCTGCCAAATGTGGCCAATGAAATGATCTTGCTGGTCCTGCTGGTGCCGTGAAGTTCACAAATACATCACCTTCTGCTTCACAGCACTCTGCAACACATCTTAAGTACCATTTGTCATCATGAACAGCAATAACATAGCAACCTGGTTGGTTGTATGTTGCTGCTTTTGCTCCTGAATCCTGAGTCAGACACACTGTGAAGACACATGTTGTGCATGACAGTCTGCTCATCTGCAAATTGTCAGATTCAGCTGGAGAGAATTTATGATGGCTCCTTGTGCCTGCAACAGTTTTAACATGTTCTAGTCTGCTTTTCAGCAACTCTTCAACTGATTTCACCTCATCTTTCAAAACATAGAATGATTGTATGCCAGAGATATTTCTCTGTACCCAGCTAAATAACTGAGGAGGTGTTAGAATATGACCTTCTGTAGGGTGCTGCAGACTACCTTGTGATGCCATGCGCTTAATGGTAGCACCAATACCATCACATACATTTTTACCACGACTTGTTGCGAAAAAATTCCATTCTGTGTGAATCTGAAAATCATGGTAATGCATGCATAAATTTTTGAGATTTTTACAGTTTCTGTACTGTCTAGCTGTCCCATCACTGACGTATTTCGAAAAATGTATGCATGACAGTGCGAATGTGGGCATGAACTGCAATGGCATCATGAATTAAACAGTCACTAAAAACGCACAGGTTCATGACAGACACATCACCTGATTCACCTCTATAGTAAATCGCAAATGGCTGGAGAGTTGCTTGACTACTGTCCCAATGATATCCTTGGACGGCATCTTTAACTATAAATGCATAATTTTCAGAAAAGTCTAGTATTACTATGATTTCATCTTGTCTCAAATTATTCTTACAAAACTGGAGATAAGACGATTGTGTTGTTGCTGTGAAGCTGTGTGTGGTCAGTTTGTCCGTTTTTTTGACAACACATTTCAACAAAATCTTCCACCGTACTTTGTTTTGTTTCAAGACTTCTGTGATCCATGTGTGTCCATTGTTTATAAAAAAAAAAACAATTTCATCCTCATCCATAAACAGTTCACCATACAGTTTGTTATTCATGTGTTCTGCAAGATTTGCCTTTCCAGGACACTTTTCACACCTGTGTACCATGCACTGGTAGGAACTGATGTCACACACTAGCAGCTTCATTGCACCACTGTAATACAGACCAGAATCCTTTATAGCAGCAAACATCAGCTTAGCATTTTGATGGGTCTCACATACACAAACATTGTGTGTGCCCCTTGCACTTACAGGCACAACTCATTTTGGCCAAAGATTGAAAAAAGATGATAAACCCACATTGGTATTGGGATACTTTTCCTTGAATTCTACATATAGTTCTGATATGTTGCATAGCAACAGTCTTTTTTGCATCTGTACACCTACATTTCCCATTTTCACTGTTACATAGTATTTTTTTCAAGGCATTATTCGGCTGTAGTCATTATTTTCATAAAACTCCGTCACTAGCACCTTTATTTCTGAACTCAATTGCTTACCCTGAGCCTGCTGAAGGTGTGGAAGCACTCCTTAGGTTGCTTTTATTTTCCTAGCTTGCTTTACCATATATGTAGAAACATTGAATTCCTTTCCAGTGTAGTCAATAAACCAGCTGGAAGGTGCAACGGCAAGAATAGCTACTTTTTTTCTGGCACGTGGATGTGGCAAATTTTTCTTTCAAATCGTGCACAATTTTGTCCAAATCAGAGCATTTCTGGCGTTATTTCTGTTCCTTTGGAGCAGATAGTTCTTCCTCTTCCAACATTAGTGTGTCAGCTATATTGTGTTTTAATTCAATTCAAGCTTCTTGTAGTTTTCTTCTACCATAGCTGGGCCTGTCTCTTTTCCCAACTTTGTGTGTCTTCGTGGGAGACAAATCAAGAGCAGTCACTGAAGTATTTAATTGCTTATCTGCTGTGGTTGTAGATGGCTCATACTCTTCGTCACTGTCACGTAAATTATCAGAATATTTTTCATTTTTTAGCAGTGTAACACACCTGGCACATAACTTTTGTCCTGGTTTCATGTTAAGACCCATGGACTGATTCACTTTCAATACTGATTTTATATCAATTTCTCTGAGGCTACACTTCACTGTCTTCTTATGAATCCTAAATGGATCAAAGAACTTCTCTGAAGGAAAGAATACTTATCCAGAAACACTTTCATATGATGATAACAAACACTAAAGTTTCCTGGAACTGTACTTCTTGTGCCCACAGGGTGTATCCGATTCATCCAGATCATACAGTACAAAGTGGATGCCACATTTTGTTCCATATGTTGTTTTATGATATTCAGATGCTTGTGCTCTACCAATACTGCAACTTGTTTGAACAAAAGCACCACTAGTACACTCTTCTGTCGCCATACTGACTTTCCACAACAGTACTGACCAGTCTGAACTAGAATCTTAAAAACATGAGTAACCTGTAATTGTTACTTGTTTCCTTTGTTGTTCCTGCCTAACAATGACTCATTCTGTCCCTGAAAACTATCATTGTTTAACTTTCTGTTGCCTAATGGTTTCCAACAATTGCTGCAGTTTTATCTGAAACAAGCTGTCTGCATCATCACTATTACCTGCTAAATTGTGCTAAAAGAAACATAATCAAATACATCTCTCTCAACTTCCATTGTACACAAATGTCTTGCAATAACATTGAGATATATATCAGTATCGTCTACTTGTGCAGTGTGTGAAATTTGGCTTGGATGGCACTTGTCCCCTTTGTTCTACCACACTTCGAAAATTGATGTTTTTTCAAGTAATTTTTCAAATTTTTGTATTTTCGTGTGCATGTAACTCAGTTTTTGTAACTGATTGGGCATGAGTTCTGTGTGTGTTTAGGCCTCATTAAGCTTACCACAAAAAAATTTATACCCTTTCTGAGTGATTACGTTTGGCTTAGAGGGCACCTACCTTCTAATGCTCTACATTTTTAAAATCACATTTTGGAATTTATTTTCCCTCAGAAATATGTTGTTGGTGTTTTGATTCATAGAGTGTGTTCTCTAAGTTGATGTTACTGGGTTGTAAAAATTTCACTGGACTGTGTGGAATAGTTCCAACTTTATTAATCCCTGAAGTTGGGTCTGAAGGTAGATTGCCAGATGCGGGTTGCAATTTCCGGGTCGCACCACTTTCTTTCACAAGCCACAATTCTGAAACTAGGTAATTGGCAGGGGAGCTTAAAATTTTGTACATCAGTGTTCCACACTTGGTAGCATTGGTGTGAGAAATTGCAGCCAAATCTGAGACTATCAGCTGGAACATTTTCTCAAATTGGTTGAACTGACATGGAATGACCCATTTATTATTTATTTCATCGTACAGCATCATCTTTTTAAGCAACTTCCTAATATCTACAACTTGTCCTTTTTAACAATGAAATGCTTATACTTACATCCCTAATAGTACGTATGGGTTTTTATAAAGAATGAATTTAGTAGACACTGATTTGATTTACGAATTTTCTTCATGTCAGCCGAGATATTCATATAAATCGTTACCTTCTATTTTAGCATTTTGTTTTGCAAATCCAACTTCACCATTTTATCTCCAGTTTTGCTCCATGTCTCCTCTCGCTTTTTGCAAGTTTCATCGCTTAATATTTCAGTGGCTGAAAAAGTTCAAGAATTACATTACTAAACAACGCAAAATGTTTAAATAAGAGTTAACTTCAAAGAAGCTTTCCAAAAGTCATTCCAATAGCACTAAGTTGCTTAGAGCATAGCTGTGTACCGTTTCATATGCACATGACTATGAAACTAAATCTGCAATTTATAACATTTCTAGACTTCACTTGCAGCTTGAATACATAGGGTGTGTTTCTTTTTGTTTCCGCCATATTTGTGACGTCATGGGTCAAAGCAGACGGGTGGGATCGGACGCTTCCGTATTTCCGGTCACAGTATTAAATAAAATATATACATTATATTCTAAGTGAAAATATGATATTCTATCTACTATAATTTTAACCGATCAACTTACTTGCCTCCCCAAATGTAAATGTATACTACGTTTCCTATTCTCTTTCCAACAATTCTTCAACCATTTGCGTTCTCTTAGAAATCCGAATAGCCTTAGCCCTGCTGCTGAGTCAATACTATGTTCACAGCACCATTACGTATGTGGGAGTCGCCGGCACAACATCCGTAGATGCACAGTGAAGGATAGCATTGTTGTGTGGCGGCGCGCACGAGGGACAGATTGTTTATTCTTTGATTATATATAATAGTTCTGTTATTGATTCAATGTTAATGTGGTCTTTTCGTTGCAATAAAAAATTAAAATATTATAGCCTAACTACTTCGTCCAGTCTTTCTGAAGATTGTAATAAGTAGTACGTGGCTAAACGTACCTCACGAAAATAACACTGAACACAGACAGACCTTCCTTCTCGCAAAAAATTTAGACTTCAAAGTTAAAACTCACACCTTCAACAGGATGTGGCAACCCGGTGAACTACCTATAACGTGATTTCCAGTGCTATCACAGTCTTAACATAACAGTCGCGACACTCACTGCTGTAAAAGTTGTTACAGTTTGACGGATGGAGCGACACTAGCGCTCCAAGCGGCGAGTAAGGTGAACAACAGACTCGTCGTGAGCATAAGGTTTGTTTTGCAACCATTTCCTACGTAATTTACGAAATATTTGAGCTATTTTCTTGCCTCCAAGGGTTTACGTAGTATTCTAAAATTGATTCTAAAATAAGCGCAAGTGTAGACAAAAACCATGAATCGAGTGGCAAGCTACAACAGTACAACACATTCGTGAAGAAACGCTTGTGACTTTGAATAGAATTGCAGCTTACCTCGTTGATATCAAAAGAATATAAACACACAGATTCACACGTAAGAAGCACAGACATGTACCTCCACATTCAAAAGCGATCGACAGCTCATTTATCGTTCTGCAGGCCTACTGTGTTTGTCATTGTCACCTGTTGCCACAAGTACGACCTTCATCGTTATATTATTCTAGGTGGGACAAGCAACTGCCAAATATGGGGATGAAATATGCTGAAAACATTATAATGAGCTCATTACATTTCACACAAAACCAAATATTTGAATAATATTCAATCTGTCAGTGAACAAGGTGCTAACAAAATAATGTAATCACACGAAGGAATCAAGGAAAATTAAGTGACTAACAACAGCAGTGAATGAAATACATACCAAACATTACGCTTTTGTAAGATACGAATAACTGCACTCAATCGAACCACTTCATTGTCGAAGCAGGTCCATATTGACGATTCACACTATTGTGGCACTGATGCATGGAGAGCTGAACTGGCTGCTTCTGTGTCATAGGACTGTTTTACAGCTTTAGATGGATTGTCGAATCTTTGTGGCAGTTTCCTCTTCATCGTCAGTCGATGTGGCTTATTTGGGATGTCAAACAGTGTGGGTACTGCGTTTCACACGAGTTTATTATTGTCTGCATTCATGAACTAGTTTTGTTCGAAATAGCGAACAAAACCTAATATTATTATAGAGGCAAACTGGGTCTTTTTTCATAAGGTCTTCTCGTCTGCTATTAACTAGCCATTTTCTGCTCCTAAAACGAAACATTAATACACATGTATTTTGCAAGTGAATCCTGACGATACAGTTTAGCAACGTAATGGTATATCCCTCTCAGGATCCTTAGGAAACCTAAAAAAGACAGATGTTGTGTCTTCTTCCTTTGTTACAGTAGTTTATTGCGCTACATACGCTCCCGCTTGTAAAAACCATTGTAGAAATCAAAATAAACAACCACTATTAGCTTTCACGATCGCGCCGAACTCACAGTTTAAGTTACTGGCCGCTTGGGGCGTTGCTGGCGCGGTAGGCAACAAAATTGAAGCGAAGTGTCGCGACTGTTATGTTAGACTGTGGTGTTACGCTGTCGCCAAAGTCTTCACATTTGCTACATGGGAAGTTAACTTACTTTGCGCCTCGTTCACTCATGTCATTCCAGTGGATTTCGTGCTTTTCTTTCTTCTTAATCTTTATTTTTCTTTGTTTGTGTGGCAAATTGCAAATGTTCCAGGTTGATGTCGATATTTTTTACATAGAGTGCTCTTCCCGGAGTGAGGCCAGATTTCTGGAAGCAAATAATGATTTAGGTCTTACAATAGCAGAACAGAGCTGATGCCTACACTGTGTTTAAATAACAACATAAGTTGGTGGAGGAATTTTCATTAAATAAGCTTTTATTGAGCAAAGAAGGACAAAAATAACGTCGTTTATCGCTGTGCCAGGGCATACTGCCCACCAGCATGATAGGGCACCACCATGAATAGCTAAAACATGGGCTCGTAGGTGCCATTAGTCCACTAAACGAAGCCAGTGTACAAAGTATGTTATGAAAATGAGTACATATTGTTGTATAAATAGTTCCAGATGACAGCAGCAACAATGACATGCCATCAGGGGCAACTCAGTTGGCTGCTACTGCGATCAGAGGTGCTCATATTGTTGACTGCCGATAGTTCGCTCACCCCAAGGAGGCGCAGCCAGCCTAGATATATCTTTCCACATTGTGATGTGTTCACAAATAACCCGCTACATATTCTTCTGCCAGCACTGTATTTTAGGTTATGCATGACCAGTGTCTGGCAGCCAAACCCAACACGCCAATCATCCAAAGGTGGTTGAATTATTTTGAGAAATTGGTGAATGTAAGAGTGAAAACTGAGGAAGAAGGAGAAAACGAAGGATTAAAGATGGATATAAGTAGAAATGAAGTCGATCAGGCAGTTGAAAAGTTGAAAAATGGGAAGGCAGTTGGCCCAGACCAGATCCCCATTGAGGTATGGAAGTGTCTCGGTAAAAAGGGAATTGAGCTCCTTTGGGATTTAATGAAGAAGATTTGGCGACAGGATGATATGCCAGACGAGTTGAGAACTAGTGTACTGATCCCAATATTTAAGGGGAAAGGTGATGTGCAGGACTGCAGTAACTATAGAGGTATTAAACTGATGGCACACACAATGAAAATTTGGGAAAGAGTTATAGAAGCAACATTATGCAAGGAGACTGTGGTGTGTGAAGAACGGTTTGGGTTCATGCCTGTAAGAGGAACGACTGATGCAATACATGCTTTAAGGCAAATAGTGGAGAGACAAGGGGAGCTACAAGCCAATCTACATGTGGCTTTCATTGATTTGGAGAAAGCATATGACAGTCCCAAGGGACGAAATATGGAGAAGCATGAGAGAGCAATGCGTTCCAGAGAAGTATGTGAAGTTAGTGAAGGAAATGTACAAAGCAGCAATGACGCAGGTGAGAAGTAGTGTGGCAGTGACAAAGGAGTTTCCAGTAAAAGTAGGGTTACTTCAAGGGTTTGCACTTAGTCCCTACCTCTTTGACCTGATTATGGATGTGCTGATGAAAGACGTGAAGAAGGAAGCACCGTGGAATATGATGTTTGCGGATGATGTGGTTCTTTGTGAGCAGAGGATCGATTGAGAAAAAGCAGGAGGATTGGAGGAAGGCACTAGAAAAAAGAGGGATGAAAATTAGCAGGACAAAGTCAGAATATTTAGCACTGAAGGATGTGTAGATGAGGTCTTGCAAGATCCAGGATGATGAGCTGAAATCTGTCTGCAAATTTAAATACCATGGGTCGTACATACAGAGGGACAGAGGACTGGAAAGTGATATACGACACCGAATAAATTGCGGCTGGAACAACTGGAGGAAAATGAGTGGAGTGTTGTGTGACAAGAAGGTGAACATTGGGTTGAAAGGGACAGTGTACAAGTCGGTGGTAAGGCCTGTTATGATATACGGGGCAGAGACATGGCCAATCACAGTAGCCCAGGAAAGGAAGATGGAAATGGCGGAAATGAGGATGCTGAGATGGATGCGTGGGGTAACAAGGAAGGACAGGATTAGAAATTAGTTTTTTAGAGGAGCTGTGAAAGTGGGACCCATGGGGAAAAAGATACAAGAGAGCAGACTAAGGTGGTATGGACACTTACAGAGAAAAGGGGAAGAGTATATTGGAAACAGAGTTGAAGATATAAAGATTGAAGGAGCGAGAAGGAGAGGAAGACTGAAGATGAGGTGGAAGGATAAGATATCCTGGGACCTAAGTGAGAAAGGATGGAAGAAGGAAGAGGCAATGGATAGAGTACTATGGAGGAGAAGGATCCAGAAGATCAACGCTGACCTTACGTGACGTGGGACAGTGCGACAATAAAGAAGATCATTTGGATACACATCTGTACCTAGATACTTGTTTGATTTGTAGAGAATTTTTTAACTCCTGACTTATGAATAGTGAATGGACTTTTATGCAATAACTACCCCTTAAATCTTTATGCTGGAAACTTCTCTAAAATATAGATCTTTAGAAACATAAAATATTCACACACAGAAATAAATACTGAATTTACACTGTTTTAGAATTAAAACGACAAACTATTAAATAAAATTTATCCATTGAATGAGCCAATTGCAAAATAATCTCAACAAAAAATGTGACAAGGCTATACTGTTATCTTTCCTGTTGTAACGATAAAACGTCTTATAACAGACGAATCTTAGCAGTGCGTGTAAAGAAGAACATAATTGCTCCACTATTAGCCACATGTTGTTTGGTGCAGTGTGTGATGAATTAAAATTTCTCCTATACTGAAATTTGTGTACAACGTAAGTTTCCTCAGTATCTCTGAAACATTTAATAATCTATAAATGTAAATCCAAGTGTACATGGCCATTCTTTTGGAGAGGTTAGTTTCCCCATATATGCAATAGTTCTGTTCATTTATCATGGCCCATTCTTATTTTGTTCAGTTGGGCTGTACCCTTCGCTATATGCCAAAGCTGAGAAGAGTCACAGTGACAGATAGTATGCCTATTTGCTGCTGCCGAGTAGTGGTGGGAAGATGTTGGTGTCTATGAGTACTTCTAATTGTTTTTAAAGATGAAATTCTATCTCTGTGGAAGTTCAGCACTTGCAGATCAGCAGCCTTGAGAGTAGATCTTGCATATCTTCATGAACTGGGAGATCTTTGATTTCTTGTTTTCATTTTTCATTGTGGATTTCAACACCAAGCAGAGCAAAATTTGAGACAGTAGCAGTAAACCTGATGATAACCATGACGAAATTTAAGCTCTACATCTGTGACAAATACAGCAGTTTTTCTTCTTGCTGCCTTCCTTTCATGGGGTTACGGGTTTGTCCTCTGAATACTATTCATTAAAGTCTGTGTACCCACTACTAAGCTTCTCTGTTTCAATGTACAAAGAAAAGTAATTGCCATAAAAAAGTAGCAGTGAAGTGTGGGCCATCCAGAAATAGTTTTTATACATAATGCTCGCATCATACTGTCAAAGGTCTTTGACAAATATCCTATAAAACTAGGGCCACACTATGATTTGTATTAAAATAGGCCAATATATTGTCAAAAATTTTCTAAACTATGTTTGACAAAAATCTTGTGCAGTGTAATATGGGCCTAACTGTCTAATAGTATAAGCAAGCACTTATTGCTGAGACATGGAAGAGTAAACATCGTAGTGAGATTAGCGCAGAGCAGTATGCATTCCCTACTGTATCAGTAGTGTGTTTTTCTGTGTTTTGTCTAGGTTCCCTGTGTATATTTTTGCAGCTCACACATCGCTCATTATAAGTGATCCTGTAAGTCGCTGGAAAATAGCTCTCAGGGCCTATAGTTAAAATGGAAACTAATTACATGATTCCAGTTAATATCCAATCAAGGGTCGTCTATGGCTTTGCATACAGGCCATAACATTGAGCCAGTTATGATGCATTCGCTATCAACAGTGCAAATTATAGATCCACGTTATTTGGGTACCACTATAATGTGCTTACAAGATCACTCTTCTCAGAATGATCAGGTGGAACTGGAACATCATTCTTAGGTTAACTGTCTCATAGTAGCCTCGGATGCACAACACTCAGGGAGAAGTGAAAGACATTGCTCACTGTCGTCACGGTAGGTGCCACGTTCTGGCGAAAACACGCCAAAAAAGGTAAAGCCAAGTGACCTTCATTGTAATACTGTTGTAGTGGATGTTAATATGGCTGATGTTGCAGATGTCACCTACACTGTGGACATCGTAGCCAAAGATGGTAACTCGTGTGCTAATTCTGTAAATGGCCATTGAAAATGGCAGTGTATTCCAAAACAGTCAAGTAGTAAGAACTTAAACAGTTCAGTGGCATCACCAGTCACTCCTGTATACCATTCCCTAGTGACAGGAAATATGCTACCAAGGACAATAAATATCAATCAGCAGATATGAATCCACATGTTTTATTTTTAGGAAACAGAATTGGTAATATGGGGAAGTTGCGTCGAATGGTCCTGGACAGAATGTTTTTTTAAAGGAAGTAACAATTTGCGGCATGAAATTCTTAGGATCTCCACTTCTGATAGAAACAGGTATAAAATAGACAAAATCTGGGCAGCCACAAAAAAAGTTACGGTTGCTTGGGGTCTTCTGGCAGAGAAGTGCAGAGGATTACATTCCTAATTTTCTCACAAGGAGGTGGGGCGACGTTTGAGAAGTTGATGTTGGATTATCTGATAAAGACATCCCTGCAGAAATAAAGTCAATTTTTATTCACAGATGTGAGAAGATTCCCCAAGGAAAACATTGGAGATGGAGAGGTGAACTACATTCCCAGATCTAAATGTGTCTTAACATTTAAATCTCAATACCTTCCCAAATATATACTTGTGCTGCCCAGGTGCAGTGCATGTCCAGTCAGTTTTGCAATGCCAAAACTGTCTTCGATATTTCCATTTAACTGCACACTGATGCAGCAATGCTTGTTGTGCTAAATGTATAGGAGTCCATGAGGCTTTTCAGTGCTCCAATAGTGGAGTCCTCAGATGTTTGCTTGCAGTGGAAATCACGCTGCCAGTTTACCAACAGCACATGGAAGTTAAACACAGTGAAGCCTACTGTATTTCTTATGTGTTTGATGCTCTGTCACAACGTCCATCATTTGCGCAAGTTGCTGCTGTTATTCCTCCGTTTTGAGTGCTCTGTCCTTCTGACTGGCCTAAAGGTTATGGGGCCAGAGGGTTTGCAAATAACAGGAAAAAGACTCCACCCAGGGCCAAAGTAAGCAGTTATATCGGATCCAGCTCCCAGGTCTTATACAAATAACACAGTCACTTGCAGTCCATGTAAGCACATATATTCTGCCATGTTATACGACTTTCAGGATCCATAAAGCTCAATACAGAGCAATCTATCCTCTGACCATCTCTCAGCCAGGCCGAAAAGCAGCTCATAACAGCTTTTGTGCTTTAATACTGCAGAACTTTCTTTCCTTAAAAAAAATGAACAGATATGGCAATGTCACAGGCTCTTATACTGAATGCTGTTGAAGACTCCTGCAAATCTGACAATGACTTTTAAAGTTCTCCACTGGAAAGCACGATCAGCTATTCAAACAAAGAAAGTATTTATAGAGAAATTACTAGCAATCACATATCGGAAGCTTAAATTCGCGGAACTACGTTTAAGCTGTCCCAGCGAGTGTACTTCAAAGACTATGCAATGCACAGACATGACAGACAGGATGGAAAATGAGGTTTCCCGATGTTAGGTGGTGTGGGTACAAAATATAAAGTTTTATTTTTTGTAGAAAATTGTTTTTCGGAACTTTCTCTTTAATTTGATGTACTGGTATGTTCAGTTGATTTTGGATGACAGGCACCATGAGCTCTCGTTCAGTTACGAAAAGATATCTCAGGAATTGTTTGCTCTAGAAGGCGGTGATTCATTTTAATTTATAGTAAACATTTTGCTGCATAGGCTGGCTCTATTGGTTGCTATGATATCACTTCCTGTTTGTGGTATAATGCAGGGTATCAATCACGTTTTATAAAGTGCGTTACACCTTCCGTTGTGTATGTTTGGGCTTTGTCCACATTGAGTTATGTTTCTTGCTTTAACATGACTCTACCGAACGAAATATTTAAGAGGTGACGAAATAAGGCAAATAGATCCCACAGAACATGTCCCATTTGAAGTACACATCCTGAGAACGATGTTAGGCCAAGCAACACTTAACAGATTTCTTCACCACCAAGTGTTTCCAAGACGAAGCTTACGAACAGAAATGAAGTTTACAGTGAAACCACTGCCAGTGATATCAGTTTAATATTAGGTGTAAGTGTACAAAAAATAACGTTTAATCAAACTGTATGCTGTAATTTGTGTGGAAGAGAAATAATAATTTCTGAATATGTCTTGAAGAAAATGGTTTACTTCTTAGTTTGCAATTCTTTTTTTCGAGTTGTGAGAGTAAGAAAGAATTTTGGACGTCTGGCACACGTAGAAATAATAACCTTTCTGAGACAGAAGAATCAATGAAATCCGCAACAGTGGATGCAGTTGAAGAACGTGATGGTAACAATGACACAAAGTGTTTGACGGATCATGTCAGAAAAGGTACCATTATCTAAAACTTCTTATGCAGCTGCCATAAATATTGGTACCTGGAAGGCTCTTCGTGTTAAAGTACTGTCAAAACATCGCCATGGATGCAAAAACGTGGGTACCAATAACGAAAAGAAGCAACTGCATGAGCACAACTATAAGAAAACATATGAGGGATCCAGTGGAGGAATGAAAGTGCCTCAGTCGTGAAGCTCTTTCACTGTTCTCAAGATCATTGTGGCATTCACTGTGCTAAATTCGTTGGCGATGGCGATTCCTGTTCTTTCATATCAATAACTGACAGCAGGAATAGTTAGACTCTGTCGTGTTCAGAAACGAATGGATACTCGACTGCGTAAAATCAGGCAGAACTTCTCTAACAAAAAGCTTGAAGATGGCAAGAATATTACAGGATATTTGTCTGACAAAGTAATCAATCAGCTAAGTGAATACTATAGCCAAGCCATTAGAAAGAATATAGACAATATAGAAGGAATAAGAAAAGCATTATGGGAAACATTTTCCCCCAAGACAAATGATAAAAAGTCACTGCACAACTTGTGTTCAACTGGTCAGTGTAAATGCTGAAAATTTGAGGTAGCAAGAACCGAATCTTAATATAGAAACACCTCCCTGAAGCTGTCAGGGCAGTAATAAAGCGAGTATATGGAGACCTAACACATCCACATCTTCTGAAGAAATGCCTCACAGGAAAGACTCAAAAGGAAATGAGTCTTTCAACACTGTTGTACTGACCAGGAGGCACAAAACGCATTTTCAGGCTCGAAAACACTGAAGACTGTGGTCAATGATGCCGTGATCATCTCCGGTGATGGAAATGTGGGCGGAATAAAGGTTGTGAAGCAATGTGGAATTGCATGTGATCATAATACAGAAGCAATCCTGCAAGAACTGGCAAAAATTATGGGCAAAATTACAACAGAAGCAGCAAGAACCCTCAGATGGAGAAAGAGATAGCATCTGGTTGATCCTCAAGAAGATAAAGATTACAAAAATTGAGAGTTTTAGGCTGATTCTTCATTCAACAGTGAATTTTCCTTTAGTTCAACTATCAAGTGCAATTTCTGAAAACTACTATTTTGCTTGTTCCCCATTATTTCACAAACCACTTCAGCTAAAGCTCTGAAATTTTTGCGTCTTATTGACAGTGCTATTATGTTTACATGGGTCTACAATGGCAGAGATAGCATTCACAGTTTGATAATAAAAATATTACATAAATTTTTCAAGACCTTCATATTAAAAAATCCTATCAAAGATAAACACTTGAGGGTAGAGCAATGAATATATTTTCTGGCAAATTTTTGTTTTATTACCTTGGATAGTTCTGAGAAAATGGGTTACATTTATGTCAAATTCTTATATTATCCGGATAAATCATTCACACTCCTCGCAATTATGAATACAATTCAGTTTAAGAATTATGATCTCAGTATCAGGATGATGGACTTCAAACTAGTTGTTTCTCTAATTTACTCTCCTGATGGAGCATTTACTATTGTCGCCATATAAAAACCTCATCAGTGTGAATTACGAAACCTTGTCCTGAAAACAGAGTCTTGGTCTAATTCAAACACTATTTCTCCTTTGTGCAGACTTCAATGCACACCACTGCAGCGCTACATAACCTACACATACGACTATCACCTATTGATTTGACTTTGTGCTCTGCTGACTTTCACCGTGTAACAGAGTGGACAGCCAAAAAAGACTCTCTTGGCCCATATCTTTTTCGTCAGGAAATTGTGATACATCCCTTACGAATCCAGTTAGTGTTATTTATCCAACCAGTGGGTGGCATATTAAAGAAGCAGGCTGGTCACTGTACACTGCTAAAGTCCAGGAAAAGTTTTAGTCTTCTAACAACCTGTTGGTTCGAAAGGTGCCTATAAATAGCTACTTTTGATTATCAAAGAAACTGCTACAGCATCCATTCTGTGGAAAGAAGAAGTCTTCACTTTGAAGAAATGGCCCTATTTGTTATGTCCACTGGCTATGTACAGAAAAAAAATCCAAGTCATTTATAAGGATTTTATTACAAGTCTAACTGCAAACCAAAATGATTCTTAAGACATGCAAAGTAACCGTTTAACTTCTAAGGCCCACAATAAAGAATTTAAATCACAAAAATGGCCCATTTCAAACGCAACTTAATATCACTACGCAAGATGGAAGTTCGACCTTGACACAGAAGTTAATCAACAAAACAATTACTTGCTTAAGACTGGAAAAGCATTATCAGATACAATGTATCTGTCTGGAATGGTGATGACGTGAAGACGTCCAGGGGTCGACTGGCAAAGGGTGGACAGTGCTTCCGCTACTACCAGGAGTGGCTCACTCGGTGCCTTGGCACAGGCCTATGTAGTATGCCCACTGCTTTATACATTTCTGACTGAGCCCTGTCATGTGGCGTGTGGAAAAAAACCGTAGATATCGATACTTCTGGTGGTGCATGTGAGGCTGCCTAGTGGCCAACGATGAGAGTGTGCATACACAAAGCTAATCCCTACTCAGTCTGGGGCCCGCTTTCCAGGTCTGTTCTACGGGTGGATGGTGTTGCGGTTCTGCCAGGCCTGTGTAAGTGGGTGGGGCGGCTGGCATGCTGGGGTCCATGTCCATGGGAGTTGGTGGCACTGATGGATGATCAGTTGAGAAGGCTGAGCCCCAACCAGCAGTGTCAGGCCCAGATGTAGGGAGCATCTCTGGTTCCTGGTGATTGGGAAGGCTGCTATCTGCAACACAAGGAAAAGTTAAGTCACTGAAAGTAGGGGTCTCTCCACAGTGGGGCCACAGCATCTTAATATAAAGGATGTCCCACACATACCTCCCTGATTTCAAAGACCCAGGAAAAAAACCACAGTAGATACGGCAATGAAAAATGCAGCACATTGTAGACCATCTCAAAGAATTTATTTATTTATCATCAATACACCTCTACATGTCTACCATTTGTAGCACAAAGAATATCAAGTCTATATTCAGTTTCTTGCCGAGTTCTTTACAACATTTCCTCTGTTATTGTTGCAATCTCATTAATGATACGATGTCGCAACATAGGAATATCGTCCACTTTGGTCGCATACATGCGGTCCTTCACATGAAGAAATCAAGCAGCGTAATATCAGGTAAATGTGGTGGCCAGGCAATGGGTCCTCCGCATCTCATCCAACGATTGAGGAATTTCCTATCCAGGAACTTGCAAACATCCGTTGACCAATGTAGCGGAGCTCCATCTTGTTGAAAAATTGATGTTAGGTTAGAAGTCTTGTATCTGAGGGTACACAAACTGTTCCAACATGTCCAGATACACTGACCCATTCGCTGTCTGATCGGCAAAGAAGAACGATCCAACAATCCTGTCGTGCATTAGACCGCACCAGACTTTTAGTTTTGGGCTATCACGAACATGTTCAATGACAACGTGCGGATTTTATGAACCCCAAATCCGAATATTATGCCTATTAACCCTTCCTGATAGATGAAAGGTTGGCTCATCTGAGAACAAGCATCTTACCAGGAAGCTGGCATCCATATCAATACGCTGCAGTATATCCGCAGTAAATTGTTGTCAGCATGGTTTGTCGTTCGGCGTCAGATGTTGCAGAATTTGCACTTTGTAAACACACTTACTAAGGCGCTGGTGAACTACACGATGTACTGTTGATCAAGGTACATCAAGTTGTCTAGATGCTTGATGAATTGACTTACATGGGTTTCTGAGAAGCGTTTGTCTGATGTCTTCCACTGTCTCTTCTTAAACTCCATAATGTGCACTGCCAGAATGTTCAGAACAGTTGCCAGAAACTTCCTATACTATTCCTTAATTTTTTTCACATAAGGTGGGTCACATTCATACATATGACGATAATTTCTTTGCACAGTAATCGGCGAATTTGTTTCTGCAAATCACACTACTGCTTGTGCGCACTGCTGTGGGGTCGCCAGTTTCACTTCATGCGACCATGCTGCACTCTGGCGACGATACCTGGCACTTCTGACGTGGGAATATAAATTCTTTGAGATGCCCTACAATGTGGTGCATTTTTCACTGTCGTATCTACTGTGGTTTTTCCCTCCTGGGTCCCTGAAATCAAAGAGGTTTGAGTGGAACACTCTGTATTTCCGACACACTGGGCCTGTGAGGCAGGTAACCTCCGCTATGGCCCACCCGAGCAGATGGGAGATTAAGTCTGGTGCCCAGTGATGCTGGGTCTTTCACCTGGGGGGGGGGGGCTAGAGATGGGGATGGATCCAGTAATGAAAGTAAAGACTGGTGGGAATGTCCATGCAAGCACTGTGCCGGTGTAGAACCATCTTGAGGAGCAGGCCCATAAGATGCCAAAAAGAGCAGTAAGGCAGTCTCCAACAGGTTGTGGAGAATGTTTGTACATCTTCATTTTAAATGTAGGAACGAACTGCTCCACTTCAGGAAGTTCAATACTGTTATGCGAGTAGAAATTGGAAGAGTCTGCTGATGTAAATTGATGATCTTAAAGTGTTGCGCACTTTCAAGATCTTTGGAAACCCAGCACTGGTGTCGACCAGTATAAGCCAGGTGTGCCCAAGAAATGGTCCCGCAAAATCAGTGTGGAGACGATATCGATTGAAGAGTTGAGGCATTGGGGCAAGAAAAGAACTAGCTAGGGCGGCTGTTGCTTAGTCTGACACGTGTGACAAGAAATGACCACTGTGGTGATGTCCATGTCCATGCCCCGCCAATAGAGATGTTGGTAGCCCTGTCTCCTACTGAGCATCACCCTCCCGTGTCCTTTATGTAAGAGAGCGAGAACCAACTGCCAGAGTGCCATGGAATGATGACCCTTGTCCGTCCATTGTCGCCCTGGAGTAGAAGGACACCCTGGAAAGCGGACAACACGTTTCAGCGGCACCAGGTAGCTTGCAGCTCCAGATGATGCAACTGTTGGCGGTCGGTCGGCCATCTGGCGCGCTTCCAGTGAAGAACTTCCCACAGAATAGGGTCAGTGGCCATGTTCCGGGCGACTAGTATGGCATCCAGTGGCAGGTTGGTGATCGTTTCTTCCTCTGCAGCGTCTAAGTGGAAATACATGCCAAGCCCTACCCAAGTGAAGTGGGAAAGTAAATAAGCATTAGAATGATGAGAGTGGAGTGGTAGTGAATGTCACAGTTTTAACTAGACAAGGCCCACAGATGAAGATAGCAAGCGTTTTATGTAGGGATAGAAGTGGACATAATTGCCAACGATTCTTTTTCAAGTTGATTATACACTCCTGGAAATTGAAATAAGAACACCGTGAATTCATTGTCCCAGGAAGGGGAAACTTTATTGACACATTCCTGGGGTCAGATACATCACATGATCACACTGACAGAACCACACGCACATAGACACAGGCAACAGAGCATGCACAATGTCGGCACTAGTACAGTGTATATCCACCTTTCGCAGCAATGCAGGCTGCTATTCTCCTATGGAGACGATCGTAGAGATGCTGGATGTAGTCCTGTGGAACGGCTTGCCATGCCATTTCCACCTGGCGCCTCAGTTGGACCAGCGTTCGTGCTGGACGTGCAGACCGCGTGAGACGACGCTTCATCCAGTCCCAAACATGCTCAATGGGGGACAGATCCGGAGATCTTGCTGGCCAGGGTAGTTGACTTACACCTTCTAGAGGACGTTGGGTGGCACGCGATACATGCGGACGTGCATTGTCCTGTTGGAACAGCAAGTTCCCTTGCCAGTCTAGGAATGGTAGAACGATGGGTTCGATGACGGTTTGGATGTACCGTGCACTATTCAGTGTCCCCTCGACGATCACCAGTGGTGTACGGCCAGTGTAGGAGATCGCTCCCCACACCATGATGCCGGGTGTTGGCCCTGTGTGCCTCGGTCGTATGCAGTCCTGATTGTGGCGCTCACCTGCACGGCGCCATACACGCATACGACCATCGTTGGCACCAAGGCAGAAGCGACTCTCATCGCTGAAGACGACACGTCTCCATTCGTCCCTCCATTCACGCCTGTCGCGACACCACTGGAGGCGGGCTGCACGATGTTGGGGCGTGAGCGGAAGACGGCCTAACGGTGTGCGGGACCGTAGCCCAGCTTCATGGAGACGGTTGCGAATGGTCCTCGCCGATACCCCAAGTGCAACAGTGTCCCTAATTTGCTGGGAAGTGGCGGTGCGGTCCCCTACGGCACTGCGTAGGATCCTACGGTCTTGGCGTGCATCCGTGCGTCGCTGCCGTCCGGTCCCAGGTCGACGGGCACGTGCACCTTCCGCCGACCACTGGCGACAACATCGATGTACTGTGGAGACCTCACGCCCCACGTGTTGAGCAATTCGGCGGTACGTCCACCCGGCCTCCCGCATGCCCACTATACGCCCTCGCTCAAAGTCTGTCAACTGCACATACGGTTCACGTCCACGCTGTCGCGGCATGCTACCAGTGTTAAAGACTGCGATGGAGCTCCGTATGCCACGGCAAACTGGCTGACACTGACGGCGGCGGTGCACAAATGCTGCGCAGCTAGCGCCATTCGACGGCCAACACCGCGGTTCCTGGTGTGTCCGCTGTGCCGTGCGTGTGATCATTGCTTGTACAGTCCTCTCGCAGTGTCCGGAGCAAGTATGGTGGGTCTGACACACCGGTGTCAATGTGTTCTTTTTTCCATTTCCAGGAGTGTAGTTCCTCTGAGCATTTGACAAAGGCTTAGACACAGAGGCTATGTGTCTCTCCACACCATCCACAAACCGGGACAGGACAGAACACTGGCAGTAATTGGAAGTGTCGGCAGTTAAGATCAGAGCTGTGGGTGGACCATATGCTACCATGTTCATGGAATCCAGCAGAGCCTTTCTTAGTGGCTGGGACTACTTAACTGACTGCGAATGTTGGCAAAATTTTTGTGTACTAACAACATTTATCCTACCAAACAAGACATAAATCATACTAAACAAGTTATAGATTGAATTCCATAAACAATTAACAGATTATTAAACACTCCACTGGGTAGCGCTTGGTTGGCAAAGACAGTTTAACTAGGTGGTTAGGTAGTCAGGTACTCTGGCTCTAAAAGTGTCGATAACACAAGCTGAATTGATCTGGCGCTGGGCAGACTTTGACTGATCAAATCTGCTGAAGTGTCTCTACATAGGTGCAGATGCCAGAGTGGCAGTCCATTACCTTGTTACTTTCTGCAGCGATATGACTTGCAGCCGGCGAGATGTGTGTGGCAGAGGAGGTGAGATGCAGAGTCGGCAACCGTGAATCGAACGCGGCCACACAACAGATGCAATAATCTCATGGTCTAACGATCAGGTAGACGGATCGCAATTTACTCTCTACAAGAGCCCTGAAATCATGGTAGATTTCAGTGTGTGACACACCCTTTCGCTGGTTGTACCAAGCAACAACTTGGCTTACTTATACGACAGAGCACACAAGGATACCAAATGTCAAGATTGGTAAACCAAAAAGGAATAAGTGTGCAAACGAGAAGTCCGAGATGTTTGAGGTCACACTGTCAGTACAGTAAGAAATTCACCACAGACTCCCCAGTCTAAACTACTTGCAAGTAAAGTCAGTCTCAGGACAGGCCCCAAGTACCAACCACACATGCCAGTTTCGACCAGATATGCCTACCAGACCAAAGTCCTGCACCTGAGAGCTTCCCACCTATCCCGAAAAAAAATCTGTTTTCTCGCTAAGAGCACGAACGTCACTGCCTTCACTGTCTTGAGCCAACCATAAGGCTTTAGAGGCGCTAAATCTTCCCTCCCTCACGACAGCGCAAATTCATGTCGAACCAGGGCAAGAGTTAAGAAACCTGTGTCTCTGAAAAAAAAGAAACCGCCAATTCCTGACTTTTTTAAGTTTTCACAGAAGGAGAAAAGATGTCATGTCTTTTCGCACGGCAACAGTCGAACAGACGCAATCTCAAAGATCCTTATCTAAATCGCCTGTGCCTTGGGGCTTGTTAGTCCTAGCTATGAGGTATAATAAAGATTCCATCTCTAAACGTTTCTCAGATGCTGGAGTTTTTTTATACGACAAGGACGGCCAAGGGAAGTGGCTCACTGGCCTTCTTGCAATATCAGCAAACACAAAAACAATTCAATTTTTATTACACGTGGCTCTGCACACAATGCCTAGTTTATGACTCCACTGCGTAGACATGTTGCTTTAGACCATCACCTCTGCCCAGACTTCTGCTGGCGCCACGGCCGGTATCACGGCATTGTTCTGCTGGAGCCCTGTCCCAACGAGGGGCTGCCCTGTCTGCTCTGTATGGCTGTGGACCTGTCCGGCAAGATTTACTAAGGGATGGGCTCGCCACCAGTTGCTTTCAAATTCCAACAAGCCGTTTCTATGAACCAAGAATCATAAAAATACATCATGCTTTTAGCGCCCTACCAGGCTCCATCAGCGTCTGCTCAGGCCATTAACTTTCTGGAGTCTTGCTCAGGGTGCGTCAGGTTGTAATAAAATCTTTAACAATTTTCCATATGCGAAAAATAGATGAGAGAGTAGCTTGTCCTCTCTCACCTGGAAAGCCTTGTCACAGTTGGATGACTAGTGTCATTTTACATTCTTGTGAAGTAGTCAGTGTAAGGGTTTGGCATGGCTGTCACATGAGGAATCAAACTGTGATAATAGTTTAACTGCCCCAGGGCTGATTTTTAACTGACTAATGTTGGAGGGAGGAGGAAGATGTTGATTGCGTCGACATATTGGGGCATCGACCTGATCCCCACTGCATTGAACACATGGCTTAAGTATTCCACTTGATTGACAAAAAAACAGCATTTGTCCTTGTTGTCCTTAAGGTTGGCGTTCTGGAACGCTGTAGACAGAGAACGAAAATTGTTAGAAAGGTCATGGTCATCTTTGCCTGCCACCAGATTGTCATCTACATAGTTGGCTGTGCCTGGTACCTCATATGTTAATTGTTCCAGAAATCCCTGAAATATGGCGGGTGTGTTGGAGAGACCAGTCGGAACCTGCTATACTGAAACAGTCGAAACAAATGATGAGAAGCTGCCAAGGATTGGCATTCTATGGTAGCTGCAGACAGGCATCCTTGAGGACAATTTTGACGAAGACATGTCTGCCAGACAAGAGAGAACGCAGTCGACTTTGGGAATGAGGTACATGTCGATTACTGACTGGACATTGCCAGTATACTTGAAATTGCCACAAATGCGCAACATGCCATTAAGTTTTTCCATGATCACAATCGGCGATGCTCATTGACTGTGGGGAACTGGAGTGAGGACATTCGCATTCTGAAGCCACTACAGCTCCTGGCAGAGTGCAACACTAAGGCTAAAGGGTACATTGTGTGCCTTAAAAAACTTTGGTGTTGTCATGGGAAGGAGAGTCACATGGGCTTCAGACCAACGATGCCCATATTGGATTGATCGAAGACAGAGCCAAACTGTGTCAGCAATTCCTGTTAGCAGGAACTGTCTGTGATTGGCTGGATAGAGAGAGAGCAGAACAAAACATTGAAAAGGTCCATGCCTAAGAGTTTTTTGGTACCAGAAGAATTAATGACCAAATTCTGAGCCGACGATGAAGTGGAGTGGTGCTAGACAGAAGAAGAATACTGGTCTCATATCGGAATAATATCATTGCTATAACTGTGAAGAGGGATGTCGAATGGGCATAAGGGCAGCTATCCTATCCACACATATGACCCCCAATCAATGGTAGTTACAGATGAGACGGTATCGACCTGAAAGTGGAGGAGCACGTTTTTAATTGACAGTCAGATGGAAATGGATTTCGTGAAATGAGGAAAGATCACCTGAATGGTGCGAAAGATGCCAGCTGATTCATCCTCCCCAGTATCAGACAGATCTAAATGTGTGGAATCATCCAACATCTTTGTGGAAGACTGGCAGACTTTAACAATATGTCCCTTCTTACCACAGGTGATGCTTGTTGCAGCCGGTGGAGACACTGATTTCATGGATGCTGGGAGAAACAATGTCGACATGACGGCAGTGGGAGTGGTCAGTGACTAACTGCAAAAGTCAGCACCTGCAGTCAGTGCCTCCGAGCGTGTGGATATGCACAGAGGAGGGTGGGACCGGCGTGTTGGTCAGGTGGCGTACACAGTAGGTGGAGAGAGGCACTGGTATGTAATGACTGATCGAATACCTATACAACCATAAGACGTGTGTCCAAAGAGGGATCTTTTACCTTTAACAGACTGTTACGGAGATTGTCATCTGGTGATTGAGCAATCATGTCATGCACCAGGGAAACCACATAGGACTCATCAGTCCTGGGATAAACCTCGAAGATGTGCAATCCATTCCTAGTAAGACTGCCCAGTGGTTTTGTAACACCTAAAAAATTTTTGTCAGCCAGTGACCACATGGATCTGTGCATCAAAGTATTCAGAAAGACTGGCATTCAGAGTGTTGTAGGAAGAGCATGGGGTCCTACCTCCAGGTGTAGTTGCTGTATGAGGCATTAGATCTCAGGCCCCACATACGCCAGGAGGTAGGCACACTGGCCCCGATGATGCCGTGGGCCATGAAGTGTTGCTCCATATGCAACACGTAATTGGCCCAACGTTCCACCTTCTTGTCAAACTGTTGGAGTGGTGGGGGTGCTATCTGGAAGTTCTTGACCGAGGTGTCAATCCTGATGAGATGCTGGGAGACCTCCAGAGGCATGCCTGACAGTGACTCCAGTTGTTCGACAAGAAGCTGATTAATCTGCTGCACCTGCTGAAGCAGAACTAACATGATGTTGGAAGCATCCATTTGTTCTACCATGCTTGATGTACTGCAAAAATCTACAAAATGAACAGTACACGCAGCCTAATGGAGCAAGCCTGCACATGTGAGCATAAAAAACGAAATTTAAGTTCCTCGTTACCACAGATATGTAAATTGGCTACGGAAAGAAAGAAAAAGTTCCAAGCCACTTATAAAGATTTTATTATAAGTCTAACTGTCAACCAAAAAGATTCTTAAGACACACAAAGTAACCATTTTACTGGTCACTTCTGAGGCCCACAATACATAATTTAAACCAAAAGCTGTTCCATTTCGAACACAACTTAGTATCTCTATGTAATATGGAAGTTCGACCTTGCCATAAAAGTTAATCACCAACAGCTACTCGAGTAAGCCTGGGAGAGCACCATCAGAGAGCACACAACCGTCTGGGATGCCAGCAACATGAGGACTTCTAGGGGTCGACGTGTCAGTGATCAGTGGATGGTGGACAGTGCCTCACCTGCTACCAGGAGTGGCTCACTCAATGTGAATACCGCACATGCTTCTGCATGATACATTGCTTACTATGTCCCACCATGTGGTGTATGGATGAAAGTAGAACCGTTGATACCACGACCTCTGGTGGCACATGTGAGGCTGCCTACTGACCACTGATGAGAGTTTGCATACACTGGGGCACCGCCAAAGTTAGTCCGTACTCACTCTGAAGCCTGCTATACTGGTCCATTCCGTGGGTGGCCAGTGTTGCAGGCACTTGGCGTCGACACATTACTCTATGTGGTGGACACCAGAGTGCTCTAGAGCTGCAGCACAGCGAAAATTTGTGTGTAGTATCTTTGGGAAACAACAGACGCTAGAAAACTTCATTGCATATCAGAAACAGCTGTCAGAGTTCAACGACAGTTAAAGGATGTTGAAAACAACAGTTGTAAAAGCTTTTGTAAATCATTAACTAACAGTGTCTGTACTGCTGATGAATGGAAAAAATTAAATTTTTTTTAAACACAAGTAGTCAGCTAATCGTCAGTTAACTGATGTCTGGCTAGAAGACTTTGTCAACATAATAGTGCCAGCTTCTTTAGCCGAGCAGCCATTTTGTCTTCTGATATACAGGGATCACAGTCATCCTCTCGTAGTGCCATTTTCGTATGAAAAGGACGGCAAGGATGGAATCCACTATCAAATGATAGAGGAACTTCCCGAAACAGCACTCCAAAAACAGTTACAGATATGTCACCAACTTTGAAGGAAAGATACATCAATAGAAGACTAGAAAACTCAAACATGGTGGCTTTGCTTACAGGGTTCCTCCAAGTCATAATATCAATCACATTCTCTTTCAGCACAAGCATTATGAGACAAGAACATTCAACTTTTTACAGAAGCTCTCGAGACTTGGTCACTGCAAATCACTATGCGCTATCCCAGTCTTAGGCCTGGTTGTACAACCTCGTGATAAATTCAGCGATAGCTAACCAAGAAATAGGCTAACCACGGGTTAACTTGGAGTGCACGCTGTACGTCGCTATTTTATTCCCTTGTTAGTTGTTTGTGGAACAGCGTTCATGCCCAGTTAAGTTGGCAACAGCTGAAGGGCACTCTGCGTAATTTCGCGTACATCACTTCATATTTACTTAGTTATCGTCTGCAGAAATAGCACGTCAAACGTGAGTGATAAGAGTTCTAGAACGTAAAACGTTTCGCGTGAGGATACTCTGAGGCTAGTAGATGCTGTAAATGAGTTCAAGAGTGAAGTAGAAAACACGAGAACTGCTGCAGTCTCATTCATTGAAAATATTAGTGCAAAACATTTAACTAAATCGGTAGGGTAACTATATGAATATCACTGTATCTTAAAATTAGTTAAACGATCAGGTATTTGTTATTTGGACAGTAAGAGATCTTTCTGGAGTACCGAATAAAGAATAGGAAAAAATACACAACAGTTCTCATTCGCGAACAACGTCACATAGATCGAAAGAGCTGCTATAGCAGATGTACGATTATTATTATTTTAAAGAAAGAAATACGTAAATATTATGTACAGATCAGTGGCGCCCATATGTGGAATGTAAGTTCCAATCAGTGTACAATGAAATACACAACTTGATAAAGTTATCAACAGAAGGATGCCACAGTCAGTTAGATTCAGATACAACAATTCTACGTGATAGTATTCCATCAGATGTAGCTGTGTGGCAGATGGTGAAATGTAAGTCGAGGTATAATACAAAAGCAACTGGGAAATGTAGTCTTTGAGAAACAATTGGTCTTTTCAGTCTCTCCAACAAACTGTGACAATACAGATATCATTGAGATTGATCTGACTGAAAATTCTGAGAGTTGTTTATTTACTGGATAGCTTGCTGTTGTATTTTCATCTTAAAATGATTAATTCACTACAGCACCAATGGATGGTATACAGCAAATGCCCTTGCTGAATTATTGGACACTAACTGTGCATCCAGTTTTGCAGTTCTTTGCACTTTTTAATTCTGTTTCTATCTTGTGGTGATTCTTAATTATACTGGGTACATATGAAGGATAAGTTGCCAACTTTTACAACAAGCAACCATTATTTTTTTATAATCCTCGGGTAGAAATGTACCTATGACACATATCAAACTGCAACCAGTTGCATCTCTCAGTAAATGTTTGAGGAACAGTAAGTATTTCACACACAATTTTGGCTTGTGCGATCATCCCTAGCAACTATGTGTAATCTGGGAAGGAAAGGGAAGTAACCAAAGGCTTGACATCTTCACGGTATTCTTCCTTCTTTTCTTGCTATCTCTGCTTAGAACTGTCAGTTTTATTTTCAGAATAATAATACTTGTTCTCAAATGTGAAAGAATTAGCAGAGTTGCAGATGGTGCTGCTTCGAAAGTAGCTTGACAAGAAACAGAGAAGGGAGAAGGAACTGTATTGATTAAATAAGGATCATAAAGCTCAAAATTAGTATCAGAAAACAAAAATTAATCCAGACGATTTCAGAATAAAAATATATTAATCAATCTGAATTGTTTATTTTCTTTTCTTTTAATTATATCAGAGAACTGAAATAATTAAAAAATTGTGTCTTGTGCATGTCATCCACTTTTAGTACTTATGTTGTCTGTCCCCTTACCAATACCAATGAAGTCTCCAATGAACAGAAAGAAATCACAAGAAGCAAAATATTTGATTGTGTGTGGTAGCTGCTTCATTGGTGGAACAGTCATATCTGAAAGAAAAAAAAATGACATGAGACAATTCAAGAGAAATTTAAAAATGTAATATGTCAGCCACTCCTTCCATTGTTATGATTATGTAGATTCAATAACTAAAGATTCCTGTTAGCTGAATGACAACTACATATGTTCTTCTAACACAGAGATGATTACTCTATGATAAATACAGATGTAGCTATGTGGATAATACTAACAACTGAGAAAATAACAGCTATCTGCTACAGCTTTCTTTAAAAACAGATTTTCTTATTAATTTTACTGTGTTAAATTTAACTTGAGTAAGAACAAATACTTCTCTGGCTTCGGTGAATAATGGCAAGTGGAGTACAATGTTCTAGCTCTCAAGCAGTAATAGGCCTGTGATACTAATATTTTCGCCCGAAAATAGCAAGTTGTTCTGACACTTCTGTGGTATTTACAAAAAGGGACATTCTCAACAGAAAACAGAGTGGACCAATATTTTCTGCTATTGATGAAATTTGAACACTACTGTTTTATCAAAACGTTTTGCAACTGGAAAATCTATGTTTCGTCAAAAACAGAAAAAGCTATTGGTACAAATAGTACACAAAACTGGTGTGATTTTCGGTTTGGTTACGTCTATTACGACACTGTCTGCTTAATAAAACTAAACAGTCCTTTTCGCCACTGTAGTAGTTGTAACACACGCCAGTGAAACAAGGCTATTTTGGTACGATTCGTCATTTTACTGTACCTGATTTACATAAATAACACGACGGAATTCACGACGTACTCAAATAGAATGAGCATTACTACAAATAAACAACATTGTTTTAGAAAACAGATAAATAGTCTGGCCTGTCCGTTATATGCTTCAGATCCTCAGATAGAAGATTGACAAGACAAAGTACGGCTTCCTTTTATAGATAAAATAGCACTCAGTGGGGAATACTTTCCTATGAGTTCACACTGTGTACTTAATGTAACAGTAGCTCGCCATCTAGGCTACACTATCGCCCATCAAAACATTCCTCCCGAGAAACATTCGAGGCCCACCAGAAAGAAAGGCTGCGGTGCGTACGTAACGAAGGCAGGCCTAGTTCGCTCAACTCAGCAGACACATTGCGTTGCTACACCTGTTTATCTCGTAGCTAGACAGGTATGTGCAAAGGAGAATTGCATCTTCTACTGGAAGCCACTATTAAGGAGTCTTATTGTTTTTAGTCTTATAATAATAGGATAATAATGGTTCAAGAATCATGAAAGAAGGTTGTATACATGGAAGAACCCTGGAGATACTAAAATGTTTCAGATATATTATATAATAGTAAGACAGAGATTTAGGAACCAGGTTTTAAATTGTAAGACATTTCCAGGGGCAGATATGGACTCTGACCACAATCTATTGGTTATGAACTGTAGATTAAAACTGAAGAAACTGCAAAAATGTGAGAATTTAAGGAGATGGGACCTGGATAAAATGAAAGAACCAGAGGTTGTACACAGTTTCAGGGAGAGCCTTCGACCATAGATATTGGTAGACTGGTCATGACGTAAATTTCGTGGCACCAACATCTCTACTGCTGTACCACGTGACTATTGACAAAACAATGGTGGTATCCTGTTGTGCTTGTGGTTGTACCGAGCGTTTTGTGAAGGGAAGTAACATTAAATTTCACGTGTAAGTATTATTAGTTTAATTTAGCGGCATTTCTTGAATACTGATAAACTATTGTGTGTATCCTTACCCAGAACGTCACAGTTACGTAAATTGGCGGTTTGAAGTGCTGTGTGTGTTTCCAGGCGCACACTGCAATCGTATATATTTCTTGAAATGGTAAGTTACAAAGCTGCTTTTTCTCTTTCGTATAGGTTTCCAAAGGATGAAGGGCGCAGGCAGATGTGGACACAGGCAGTGAAACGAAAAGATTTCAAGCCTACTGCGCACACACGCATCTGTTCGAAGCACTTTGAAGAAAACTGTTTCGACAAAGAAAAGACTGGTGGGAATTGGCTTCACAGTGACGCCGTGCCAACAAAATTCGATTTCCCTGAGCGTCTGCAAGCAGAGAGACCCAAGCTTCGTAAACCTCCGACTAAGAGAGATTCATTAGACGAAATTTCATGTGCAGAAACTTCCCGTAAGTCTATGATATCTACTTTGTGTTAATATGTTAACGTAAGAAGGAGAGTGTTAAGCAGTGGCTGTAAAAATGTAACAGCGTTTTTTAAAGTAACATTGTCGTATTATGCTTTAGACTGAGGGGAAATTCTTTAATGTACGTTTTCGTTCAGTGGACTGGTATTTTGTTTGCAACCGCTATACAAGCTTCTGAAGTAAAAGCTCGGACAAACAAATGTTTTAGATACACAGGAGATTTTAAGGAAGATGATTTGGCTGTTCCTTGCATAGCTAGTAAAATGGCAAGTGTTGCAAAAAAGCAGCTGAAGAAGAAAGCCAGAAAATTAAGTAATTTGCAGCGATCAGCCCACAGGATGAGGAAGAAAATTTTAAATTTGGAATCATTAATAAGTGACCTTCAAAAGAATAATCTTATAAGTGAATCCATGGGTAATTTACTGAAGGTAAGATAGAACTATGTACTTCAAGTAGTACTTATAATTTCTTGACATATGACATTAAAGACATACCAAATTGCCATTCTTATTATAAATATCAGGTGGTGTAGATTCCAGTATTGTACCTGTCTTATGGTTCCACGACAAGTGGCATAGTTGATTGTAAGAAAGTCTCTATTCACACAAATGTAGGCATTGTTTTGAAAAATATCAACATGTTCATGTAAATAATAGGATAAAATTACACTGTGGAACGTACTGCAACTAGCCACAAGTTTCTTAGAAGTGATTGTTATTGTAACATTGCTAGTTTCAGCCTGGAACCCATTGATATGCAATACCACTAATTCCTTGCGGTTTTACGTGTGTGTCCTAAAATTTTTAAATTACATATTTCTTGAAAGGTATTAGATTGTATATAGACTGTACACATTGCACTTACTTCATGAAATTCTCTCCTTTACATTTCCTCTCTTAGAACTTTGTTATATTTTGGGACACATACATAAAACTTGCAAGAAATCAATGCTACCATCTGACAATGGGCTCAGACTCAAAACTAGTAATGGTACAATACAAATCACTACTAAAAGAAACTTGTGACTGGTTGCATTATTTCCTACAGTGTAATTTACAAAAACAGTTGTAGTGTTCAATAACCACAATGGATAAAATAAAGTAGGAGAAAGCACCATAATTTAATATAAATGAGAAAGCAGTAACTTTTATTAAAGTGGAGACACTCTTGGAAACTTAACTATGTTAGATCTACCATACATGAGCACAAATAGTAGAAACAGTTATGATGTTTTGTTCCTTCTATGCACAAATTTAGTTTGTAACTGCTAATTATGTGTTGTTTTCTCATTCCTTATCAATGTAGAGTCTTCTGCATGATGTGATATTCAGAACATGTTGAGTGAATGACAGTTTGTAGCCTAGCTCTTGCAGCCCTTTACTGAGAGTATCATATTGCTTTCAGATGCTGCCACCAGGTACCTCAGAGTTGTTAAAGCGTGTCAGCAGAGGTCAAACAAGAGAAAAGTACCCAGCAGCTCTTCGGACCTTTGTTTTAACTCTTAATTTCCACAGCAGCAAGGCTTACAGTTACGTAAGGAGAAATTTCAATACATCTCTGCCACATCCACGGACACTGAGAAGGTGGTATAGTGTGATTGATGGAAATCCTGGTTTCAGCAAAGAAGCAGCAGTTGCTCTCAGAATAAAGAGTCAAGAGCTTATGAACAAGGGCAAGAAATTGCTGTGTGCTATGTCATTTGACGAAATTGCAATAAGGAAACACATTGAATTTCGTCAAAATAAATTTGATGGATATGTAGATTACGGGGCAGAGCTTGATGATGATAACCTTCCTGTTGCAAATGAGGCGCTAACATTTATGGTAACTGCTGTTAACAGTTCCTGGAAACTGCCAATTGGTTACTTTCTAGTCAATGGACTAACTGCACTAGAAAAATCTAACCTATTGAATGAGGCTCTAAAGTTTGCTTTTGATGCTGGTGTTGAGGTGATATCAGTAACTTTTGATGGAACACATCACTGCAATGATAGAAAAGATAGGTGCTTCTTTTTCTTTACCTAACATAAAATCTATTTTTAAGCACCCATTGTGTAATGATGAAATATGTATTTTCCTTGACCCATGTCACATGCTAAAGTTGGTACGCAATACCTTAGCTGGTAAGGGCACAATTTTTGATGGCGATAGAAATCCTATTAAATGGGATAATGTACTCAAGTTACATGATTTGCAATGTGTGGAGACACTTCATCTTGTTACAAAATTAAGAATGAAGCGTGTTGAGTGGTATCGCCACAAGATGAATGTCAGAATTGCTGCACAGACATTGAGTAATAGTGTAGCTAATGCAGCTAGACGATTTTAAAGACTGTGATCCAACAGTTAGGTTCATAAGGATTATGAACAATGTTTTTGATTGCTTCAACAGTAGAAATCTGTTAGCGAAAGGTTATAAAGCACCTCTGTCATTGCAGACTGCTAGCCACATTTTGTCTTTTCTGGATGAAGCTGAAGAATATATAAAGAATTTAAGACTGGATGCAAATGGCCCCTCTGTTTTGCTTACAAACAGAAAGACTGGTTTCCTTGGTTTTATTGTGTCAATTCAAAGTCTCAAAAGGTTATACAATTCTCTGATAAGCAGTCCTAATCCACAACTTAAATTCTTACTGACACACAAGTTGTTACAATATCACATCGAGACATTTTTTAGTTCAATCAGGAGGTATGGCGGTGATAACAATAACCCTACAGCCACTCAGTTCAAAGCTGCTTACAAAAGGTTACTTATACATCAGCAAGTAAGGGGTTCAGAGTTTGGAACTTGTTTAGACACTGAAGAGTGTTCTATTCTGAATGTATCTTCAGCACTGGGTAAAGTACAAACAAACCCATTTGTTTCATGTATAAATTTCCGAGCTGAAATTCCTGATGTTGAAAACGTGACTCATGATCACTGTTACAGTATCCCTTCTATTTGTTTCAAACAACTGTCAAAGTATGTGACAAATGTTGTTGTGTACATTGCAGGATTTATAGTATGTAAGTTGAAGAAAACCATATATTGTACTGAATGTGCAAATTCTTTACATGGCTTATTAGAAAGCGAAAAAGAACTCCTGACGAGAAAGAATATGGGAGGTTTAGTAACACCTTCCAGGGATGTTGTTCAAATCTGTGAAGTAGCAGAACAGGCCTATCGTTGCAGCAGGCAAAGGGTATGCTGACAAAAAAAATGTAATGCTTGTGCTCTTGTCATCTGCTATGGCAGAAATTGACAGCAATGTATTTACATCTATCAATGAACATATAATGAGCATTGACCCCACAGAAAACCATTGTACAACTCTTATAAAATCCATTTTATTTGAGTATTTCAAGATCAGAAATCACCATTTGGGGAAGACTGTAACAGAAACCTTTCAGAAAGGATGTGTAAGGAGCTTGCTTACAAAAACAATATTATTTAAGGGACACTAAATGGTTCGTATGTAGTGTTAGTCTACTTAAAAAAAATAGAAATTTGTTCAGTGCTGAGTTTGTTGTAAATACTGTATTGTGCTGCAAAATAAATGTTTTATGAAAAATTTATATGAATTATATTATACTCATACCTTTGTCATTCAAGATGTGATATTCCTAGTCTAGTAACACATTGCCATAGACAGTTAAGAATAGAACTCTTAACATACTTTGCAGGAGAAAGAATAACTTAATTGTTTGCTATTTGGGCTGTGCCAGTTTAAACAGATTACGGGATACTCTACCTGTGCTCCTAGAACATGTGCCTTTACAAGTACGACACAACATGTGGTTCATGCACGATGGAGCTCCTGCACATTTCAGTCGAAGTATTCATACGCTTCTCAACAACAGATTCGGTGACCCATGGATTGGTAGAGGCAGACCAATTCCATGGCCTCCACGTTCTCCTGGCGTCAACCCTCTTGACTTTCATTTATGGGGGCATTTGAAAGCTCTTGTCTACACAACCCCGGTACCAAATGTAGAGACTCTTCGTGCTCGTATTGTGGACGGCTGTGATACAATACGCCATTCTCCAGGGCTGCATCAGCGCATCAGGGACTCCATGCGACAGAGGGTGGATGCATGTATCTTCGCTAATGGAGGACATTTTGAACATTTCCTGTAACATAGTGTTTGAAGTCACGCTGGTACGTTCTGTTGCTGTATGTTTCCATTCCATGATTAATGTGATTTGAAGAGAAGTAATAAAATGAGCTCTAACATGGAAAGTAAGCATTTCCAGACACATGTCCACATAACATATTTTCTCTCTTTGTGTTTGAGGAATGTTTCCTGAAAATTTGGCCGTACCTTTTTGTAACACCCTGTATATATATATATATATATATATATATATATATATTTGTGTGTGTGTGTGTGTGAGAGAGAGAGAGAGAGAGAGAGATTTATTACGAATAACCCTTCCCACTCCAAAAGCAATGGCAATGTGCATTGCTACTACACAAGAAGAAAGGATGATTTTTACTATCCTTGATTAAGTCTGACTTTGGTACAAAAAGGGGTGATTTATGCTGCCATTATTTTAAATAATAAAGAATAATTTGCAAAAACATGTTAGGGGTTTCCTTTCTCATCAGGGTTTAGTTATATTTTTTACTTCCCAGTTACAAAACATACGAATATCAGAAACAGATACTGAATACCATTTGCAAAAAGGTAGTTGTATGGCCTATGTTAGTTTCCAGCTAATAAGCTGTAATGTATGGGATAAATAATATGCTGCTACAAAAATCTTTGGCCATTTACCAAAAAGCATTAAAAGCCTGACAGATAGCCAACCAGCATTTAAAATCAAACTAAAAGAATCTATGAATGACAGCCCCTACTCAGTAGACGATTTTTTTAGATATAAGTAAGTGATTGGAAGAATTGTCATGTAATGATAGGTCTACCGTTCATTAAACTGACATTGCGAAGTATCGTATTCATGATCTGTGGAACAAGTATTCATGTAAGTAGTAAGTTATTTGATACATCTACGAAACAATCTGTTTAAACCAAAAAAGAGCTTTTAAATAAAACTGCTTTACGTTTTGTGTGTGAAAAACACAATTGAGTTCGTTACATTCGATGTGAACACGTGTGTTTACGTTACAGGTTTCGTTGTTTATGCCGATTTATGAAGTCTATAACACTTTCTACAATCAAGGCACTAAAACACACACACACAATATTTACATTTTATGCAGTGCATAACGCGTATTGTTAGTAGAGGATGCATCTCATAATTGGTAACACTGAAATATTCACGGCCAATATATTGCCGAACATCGAAAGTGTTTCAGCAGTTCACAAAGTTCATTGTGAAGTAATGGCTGTAAAACTAAATTTGTACAGTGGTTACGCAATAATTTATCACTTCTAGCTGTGTTTACATAAGCTACATTTAATGTGGTGAAGTTAGCAGGAAATCCACTGAGAAATACTGGAAGTGAAATCAGGAATCAGAATGTTGCCTTGAACTCCCGCCGACATTCTGCCAACAGTCACGTGATTCTATGTTGGAGCCACGCGAGATGTATAGCCGCTGCACTGCTTGCCCAGTCTATTAGGTATCTATGGGCGAAGGGGAGAGCATAAGTGAACAATTGACAGGAATGGGGGAAAGAAATACAGTAGAATAAGAATGGGTAGCTCTGAGGAATGAAACAGTGAAGGCAGCAGAGGATCAAGTAGGTAAAAAGACGAGGGCTAGTAGAAATCATTGGGTAACGGAAGAGATACTGAATTTAATTGATGAAAGGAGAAAATACAAAAATGCAGTAAGTGAAGCAGGCAAAAAGGAATACAAATGTCTCAAAAATGAGATCGACAGCAAGTGCAAAACGGCTAAGCAGGCATGGCTAGAGGACAAATGTATGGATGTAGAGGCTTATCTCACGAGGCGTAAGATAGACACTGCCTACAGGAAAATTAAAGAGACCTTTGGAGAAAAGAGAACCACTTACATGAATATTAAGAGCTTTGATGGAAACCCAGTTCTAAGCAAAGAAGGGAAAGCATAAAGGTGGAAGGAGTATATAGAGGGTCTATACAGGGTCGATGTTCTTGAGGACAATATTATGGAAATGGAAGAGGATGTAGATGAAGATGAGATAGGAGATATGATACTGCGCGAAGAGTTTGACAGAGCACTGAAAGACCCAAGTCGAAACAAGGCCCCAGGAGTAGACAACATTCCATTAGAACTACTGGCAGCCTTGGGAGAGCCAGTCCTGACAAAACTCTACCATCTGGTGAGCAAGATGTATGAAACAGGCGAAATTCCCTCAGACTTCAAGAACAATATAATAATTCCAATCCCAAAGAAAGCAGGTGTTGACAGATGTAAAAATTACCGAACTATCAGTCTAATAAGTCACAGCTGCAAAATACTAACGTGAATTCTTTACAGACAAATAGAAAAACTGGTAGAAGCTGACCTCAGGGAAGATCAGTTTGGATTCCACAGAAATGTTGGAACACGTGAGGCAATACTGACCCTACGACTTATCTTAGAAGAAAGATTAAGGAAAGGCAAACCTACGTTTCTAGCATTTGTAGACTTAGAGAAAGCTTTTGACAATGTTGACTGGAATACTCTCTTTCAAATTCTAAAGGTGGCAGGGATAAAATACAGGGAGCGAAAGACTATTTACAATTTGTACAGAAACCAGATGGCAGTTATAAGAGTCGAGGGGCATGAAAGGGAAGCAGTGGTGGGGAAGGGAGTGACACAGAGTTGTAGCCTCTCCCCGATGTTATTCAATCTGTATATTGAGCAAGCAGTAAAAGAAACAAAAGAAAAATTTGGAGTAGGTATTAAAATCTAGGGAGAAGAAATAAAAACTTTGAGGTTCGGCGTTGACATTATAATTCTGTCCGAGACAGCAAAGGACTTGGAAGAGTAGTTGAACGGAATGGACACTGTCTTGAAGGGAGGATATAAGATGAACATCGACAAAAGTAAAATGAAGATAATGGAATGTAGTCGAATTAAGTCAGGTAATGCTGAGAGAATTAGATTAGGAAATGAGTCACTTAAAGTAGTAAAGGAGTTTTGCTATTTGGGGAGCAAAATAACTGATGATAGTCGAAGTAGAGAGGATATAAAACGTAGACTGGCAATGACAAGGAAAGCGTTTCTGAAGAAGAAAAATTTGTTAACATCGAGTATAGATTTAAATGTCAGGAAGTCGTTTCTGAAAGTATTTGTATGGAGTGAAATGTGGATGACAAATAGTTTTGACAAGAAGAGAATAGAAGCTTTCGAAATGTGGTGCTACAGAAGAATGCTGAAGATCAGATGGGTAGATCACATAAGTAATGAGGAGGTATTGAATAGAATTGGGGAGAAGAGAAGCTCGTGGCACAACTTGACTAGAAGAAGGGATTGGTTGGTAGGACATGTTCTGAGACATCGAGGGATCACCAATTTAGTACTGGAGGGCAGCGTGGAGGGTAAAAATCGTAGAGGGAAACCAAGAGGAGATGAATACACTAAGCAGATTCAGAAGGATGTAGGCTGCAGTAGGTACTGGGAGATGAAGAAGCTAGCACAGGATAGAGTAGCATGGAGAGATGCATCAAACCAGTCTCAGGACTGAAGACCACAACAACAACAACAACAATCAAATTATTTCTTAACGACCTACAGATAATTTATTACTGCTGCACTGGGGTATAATAAAATTAAAATCAGGCCAAAATGATTGTCTGTTGAATAAGGCACCACATCTTGTATGACATAGGGTCTGTGAATCAGGAGAGACTAAATGCTATAAACAAGCCGTTACACCATTCATGTCGAGAATTGATATTAAATTTTGTTGTACAACTAGTAATTAGTACAAACCTCATAATAGCAGATTCCAGTAGAAGACGCCACTCTCATTAGTACATACAAACCCAGTCGCGAGTTAACAGATTTAGAAACCCATTTTATCGGCTGAGTTGAGCGAACGAGCTAATTCAGGCCCTACCTTTGTGACGTACGCGCCACGTTTTGTCTTCCTCGTGGGCCTTGGAAACGTTGACGTGACGTGTCGATGACGTTCCGTTGACGGCGTGTGCAAATGCCACCATTTGAACTACAGAGGAAAATCTTTTGACGTGACGGCGACGTTCCCATAAGTGTGAACGCATCTTAAGTTCTCTCAGGTTTATTCTCCGGTTATGCGTTATTTCGGGTTCGTACAGTGCGTTTCTCTCGCTATTCCGAGAATAGAGCTTAATCAGCCGCTAACCGGAGATGTACAACTAGCCCTTGTCTATGTGATCCGTCCATGATTACATATGACGCTTTACCCTGGTCTATAGCTGAAGAAGATATAAAATCTACTAGGAATGATGATCGTCGTTCATATTACAGGGACTGAATTACCAGCTTTCATACAAACGCAAACTATCACTGGTATCTGGTATTCTAACTGAAAGGGTATCACCATTATATTCTGCACTCGCATTTATGACTATCTCCTCTTCCCATCATGACTGATCATGGTTATATGTTACACTTTTCGAATTGTCATTTTAATTAAATTCTGCTGGCTAAAATAAGAAAGACCTTAATCGTTTGCAGAACAGAAATGATATTAAATTGCCACTAATATGCTGATTTACAATTCCACTAGTTCCTCATGTACGTCAAAAACAGTGGTTGCTCTGAAATTTCTCTTCGTTTCAAAAATCGAAGTCTCTCTGAAAACTGCAACGGTTGACATAACTATTTATTTATGCAGTATAAACATGGGACAGACTGAAGTTTATATATTGTGTTCAATGTTGTGAATTTGCAACTTGTACATGAAAGTAGATGAAATCAGTTATGTTTACAAATCAAATCAGGGTAATGGTGGGATTAGTTTGGTGCCTGTCTGGAATAAGACGTAGATAAATATTAGATTACATTAAATCCAGTTTTTGTTCCATAGACACAAAAATGAGATGATTCTCGTGAGCGTAGAACATTTCAGAAAGTATATGTAAAAACATAAAACATTTGAATATAATACACCTAACCTGACTGATCATTTGTCAGGAGATCGTTGAAATAGCTTAATTTATTATAGTAAACTGGAACTGCTAGTATTTACAGAATTAATACACTGTCAGAATAGTTATGCACTTTTAATAAATTTATCAAACACAAAATACATAATTTTGATTGTTGTGACCAAGCGCTGTCAAAACTGAAATCTAACGGACATTTTGACTTAAGCTGGTCTAACAGTCTCTGTTAAGATGTTCATCTATAGAGCAGGAGGAGTTGCCTATCAAAAAGTATTTCTAACTCTATTTGAACTGAGGTTTATGTGAAACCACGTTTTTAATTGTTGCTGGCACTTTATTGAAAATGTGTGTTCCTGAATTTGGACCCCTTTTTGGAACAGGTAAGTGATTGCAAGTCTTTATGTAGATTGTTCTTATTCCAAGTATTGACACTATGTATTGAGCTATTAACTGGAAATAGAGATATATTACTTGCAACAAATTTCATTATGTAATAAATACTAAGTTCCATGAACAGGCTTCTACGTGATGTTCTTGAATTTACATTACAAATGATTCTTATTACACGCTTTTGCACGCTCAAAACTTATGCTCGGTTTCATGAGCTACCCCAGAATATGATCCCGTATGCCATAATAGAATAAAAGCAAGCGAAGTATGAAATTTCTCTTTTATATTTATGTCTCCTAAAACTGACATTATCCTCACTGCAAATACAGACTTTTTTAGACGCTTCAGCAGTTCTGTGATATACCCTTCCCAACTGATTATATTAACGAGTTATAAACCCAGAAATTTAACGCTGTCAACCTGTTCAATCTTCGTCTTCATATGTTATACATATACGGGAATGAAATCTCTTACAGGTTCTGATCTGTTTATAGTGGGTCTTTTCAAAGTGAAGTCAAACGACAGTGAATTAGCTTTAAACCATTTATTAACGTCAGTGAAAATTTCATTCGCAGCCATATTATTTGGAAGCTCCTCTAAAAAACGTTTTGCGTCATCACGTTGGTTAATTAGCTGACAGATCCTTGCAGCTATGTACACAACATTGTTGCCAGAGCTGTTCGAGAGACCTTAACCTTCAGAACTTTATTTTGTCGGATTACGATTTTTTTGGCATATGGTGAAACAAGAAATAAATAAATAAATAAATACCCATTTCTACACGCAGTAAAAACTCGTGTGTTATAAGATCATCGTACCAGAACTTCAAAAACATTTTACTTCGCTGGTCGTGAAAGCTTCAAAAAAGCTTGTTTTTGCTAGGTCCGCATCAGAGTCAAAGTATGACCGAGAGAGATTGGAAGTGAAAAGAAGCGATGATGGAGCATCTATGAGTGTTCTATAAAGGGTGCTGTATGCATAGGGGATAGTAGTAATTTACAAGGTACTGAAGGTTTGTTGCAGGGACGCCTACCTAAGTTTAGTTGTTAATGTATAATGAAACAGAGTTATTATAAACAGAAGTCAGGAACTGAGCTTCGAAGACAAAGGTGAGTGGCGTGGTAAATGAAATATTATTAACATTGTGAAGGATTTCTTTGTATTTCCTCTACCTTTAGCAATTTATACTTACGGCAGTGACGTGCGTCGTTACTTCGTTTGCCCATTGTTTACTATTTGACATTTGATAGCATATCGATGTCATGGCTTTTCCCGTCGAGGCATTTCTGCATAACGCTTGTCATTTATCTTGCGATGGTTATATACCGAGAGAAACTCAGTGGAAAAGGATAGGGACGGAAAGTGTTCTGTGACAGGCGTCCAACATGTATTTGATGTTGTTACTGCGTTTTCTGCAGTCACCAAGTTACTATGTATAACGTTTTTTATCCAAAGTTAAAGAGAAAATATGAATAGCAAATACTTTTTCATACTAATCTGCGTTGTAGAGAAATCGTGTCAGAAACAATTTACAACATATGTCAAAAGTATTATGAATACCAGGAAACAGTCTTAAGTCACCGTTGCATGATATTTATTTTGAATGATTTATCCGTATAATTCGCTTCAGCACAAACTCCAATGGTATCTGCTAAGTTGCTGTTCGAAAGCAATTCACGTACTTTAAAACTGTATGGCTGGTTGTTCAATCTGTATATGGTATTTTGCACCCAATACTGGCTTGTCAGATCTAAATTATCAAAAGAGAGGTTCCCGTGTAGTAGCATTGTGGAGGTCTTTGACATTCTTACATTCATATGTTGCTACTTATTAGGGGCAGTTATACCAGCACAATAGTTTCAGGTAAAGGAAATAAAACAGCATCCACATATTTTGCTCGTATTTCAGTAGTTATGAGTGAAGTGTAATATTCTTGTCTGCACAGACAAGGGAGGTAACTGAACAAGACACTCAAATAGAAGAGGTTTTGAAGTCTGAGGGGGCAGATCCTTGTATTATTGGGCATAATCTTGGTATCAATTAGACCAGATTTGTTTTCAAAAACTATATGTATTCCATAATGAACTGGACTAGACATAGATTAATGTGGTAATAGCTCCATTCCTAATTTGAATCCTGAGCGTAGTGAGCTAACAGTCAATACCAATTGTCAGTTCATCATGAAACAAGTGCATAATATATTCTGTACCCGAGTCATTGTATTTTACACTATTATTCAGCAATCAGTGGAACAAAATTTAAATGATCATAAGGAATTAATGATGCACTGAGACATGGATGTGCATTGTAGAAACGTAAGATTTGACATCCTACACCAAGGCAGGAGCAGACCCCTGCCTACCCTCTGAGGAGTTCCCACAATTCTTTTTAGAGATATTCAGGATTCTCCTTCCACTTTAATACTGTAATTTACTGGATAGGCCTGAAAATACACAGCTCTAGGGCCTACGTAGTTCTTGAGATATGTCAGTGGGAAGAATTTTTCCCGTCTGCTTCACTTTTTGTGTGTTCAAATGTAGAGGAGAAAACTGCTCATTTGTTGTCATTGTCTTAATTCATCCAATTATTATCTCATAATGATGTAGGAATTGTCAGGACAGTACAATATAGATAAATAGCTCAAATGTACACCTCACAGAATACATAAGGGTCATTCCAAGTCAATTCAACAAATATGAGAAAATATTCCAGTTGATAGTCTCAGATTTGGTAGCACACCAATGCTACCAAGTGTGGAACACTCATGTACAAAATTTTAAGCTCCCCTGCCAAATAGTTCCAGAATTATGGCGTGTGAAAGAAGGTGACATGACCCAGAAATTGCAACCCGCATCTGGCAATCTATCTTCAGACCCAACTTCAGGTCTTAATAACTTTGAAACTATTCCGCACAGTCCAGTGAAATTTTTACAACCCAGTAACATTCACTTGGAGAACACATTCTATGGAAAAACACCAACAACATATTTCTGAGGGAAAACAAAAAATTCCCAATTGTGATTAAAAAATGCAATACGTTAAAAGGTACATATTGTAGGTGCCTTCTATGCCAAATATAATTCACTCAAAAAGGGTAGGCTATAAATTTTTTTGTGGTAAGCTTAATGTGGCCGAAACACACACATACAGAACTCATCTTGCCTATATCAGTCACACAAACAGAGTTACAAGCATATGAAAATACAAAAATTTGAAAAATTACATGAAAATCATGGATTTTCTAAGTGTGGTAGCACAAAAGGGACAAGTGACATCCAAGCCAAATTTCAAACACTGCATAAGTCGACCATAATATAATATGTGGCAGAATTTTAACTTGTTATTGCAAGGCATTTGTGTACAACAAAAGTTGACAGCACTGTATTTGGTTACGTTTCTTTTAACACAATTTAGCAAGTAATAGTGATGATGCAGACAGCTTGTTTCAGATAAAGCTGCAGCAATTGTTGGAAACCATTAGGCAACAGAAAGTTAAACAATGGTAGTTTTCAGGGACAGAATGAGTCATTGTTAGGCAGGAACAACAAAGGAAACAAGCAACAATTACAGGTTACTCATGGTTTTAAGATTCTAGTTCAGACTGGTCAGTACTGTTGTGGAAAGTCAGTATGGCGACAGAAGAGTGTACTAGTGGTGCTTTTGTTCAAACAAGTTGCAGTATTGGTAGAACACAAGCATCTGAATACCGTAAAACAACATATGGAACAAAATGTGGCATCCACTTTGTACTGTATGATCTGGATGAATCGGACCAAGATTTGTTGCTACGGAGATCCGGGATACACCCTGTGGGCACAAGAAGTACAGTTCCAGGAAACTTTAGTGTTTGTTATCATCATATAAAAGTGTTTCTAGATAAGTATTCTTTCCTACAAAGAAGTTGTTTTGATACATTTAGGATTCATAAGAATACAGTGAAGTGTAGCCTCAGAGAAACTGATATAAAATCAGTATTGAAAGTGAATCAGTGCGTGGGTCTTAACATGAAACCAGGACAAAAGTTATGTTCCAGGTGTGTTACACTGCTAAAAAATGAAAAATATTCTGATAATTTACATGACAGTGACAAAGAGTATGAGCCATCTACAACCACAGCAGATAAGCAATTAAATACTTCAGTGACTGCTCTTGATTTGTCTCCCATGAAGACACACAAAGTTGGGAAAAGAGACAGGCCCAGCTATGGTAGCAGAAAACTACAAGAAGCTTGAATTGAATTAAAACACAATATAGCTGACACACTAATGTTGGAAGAGGAAGAACTATCTGCTCCAAAGGAACAGAAATCATGCCAGAAATGCTCTGATTTGGACAAAATTGTGCATGATTTGAAAGAAAAAATTGCCACATCCACATGCCAGAAAAAAGTAGCTATTCTTGCCGTTGCACCTTCCAGCTGGTCTATTGACTACACTGGAAAGGAATTAAATGTTTCTACATATATGGTAAAGCAAGCTAGGAAAATAAAAGCAACCTAAGGAGTGCTTCCACACCTTCAGCAGGCTCAGGGTAAGCAATTGAGTTCAGAAATAAAGGTGCTAGTGACGGAGTTTTATGAAAATAATGACTACAGCCAAATAATGCCTTGAAAAAAATACTATGTAACAGTGAAAATGGGAAATGTAGGTGTACAGATGCAAAAAAGACTGTTGCTATGCAACATATCAGAACTATATGTAGAATTCAAGGAAAAGTATCCCAATACCAAAGTAGGTTTATCATCTTTTTTCAATCTTTGGCCAAAATGAGTTGTGCCTGTAAGTGCAAGGGGCACACACAATGTTTGTGTATGTGAGACCCATCAAAAAGCTAAGCTGATGTTTGCTGCTATAAAGGATTCTGATCTGTATTACAAAGGTGCAAAGAAGCTGTTAGTGTGTGACATCAGTTCCTACCAGTGCATGATACACAGGTGTGAAAAGTGTCCTGGTAAGGCAAATCTTGCAGAACACATGAATAACAAACCGTATGGTGAACTCTTTCTGGATGACGATAAACTTGTTTCTTATAAACAATGGACACACATGGATCGTACAAGTCTTGAAACAAAGCAATGTACGGTGAAAGATTTTGTTGAAATGTGTTGTCAAAAAAGGACAAACTGACCACACACAGCAACAGCACAATCGTCTTATCTCCAGTTTGGTAAGGATTATTTGAAACAAGATGAAATCATAGTAATACTAGACTTTTCTGAAAATTATGCATTTATAGTTAAAGATGCCATCCAAGGATATCATTGGGACAATAGTCAAGCAACTCTCCAGCCATTTGCGATTTACTATAGAGGTGAATCAGGTGATGTGTCTGTCATGAACCTGTGCGTTTTTAGTGACTGTTTAATTCATGATGCCATTGCAGTTCATGCCCACTTTCACACTGTCATGGCATATGTGAAAAACAAGCTGCCTGTAAAAATCTCAAAAATTTATGCATGCATTACCATGATTTTCAGATTCACACAGAATGGAATTTTTTCACAATAAGTCATGGTAAAAATGTGTGTTATGGTATTGGTACTACCATTAAGCTCATGGCATCACGAGATAGTCTGCAGTAACCTACAGAAGGTCACATTCTAATACCACTTCAATTATTTAGCTGGGTACAGAAAAATATCTCTGGCATACAATCATTCTGTGTTTCGAAATATGAAGTGAAATCAGTTGAAGAGTTGCTGAAAAGCAGACTAGAACATGTTAAAACTGTTGCAGGCACAAGGAGCCATCATAAATTCTCTCCAGCTGAATCTGACAATTTGCAGATGAGCAGACTGTCATGCACAACATGTGTCTTCACAGTGTGTCTCACTCAGGATTCAGGAGCAAAAGCAGCAACATACAACCAGGTTGCTGTGTTATTGCTGTTCATGATGACAAATGGTACTTAAGATGTGTTGCAAAGTGCTGTGAAGCAGAAGGTGATGTATTTGTGAACTTCACGGCACCAGCAGGACCAGCAAGATCATTTCATTGGCCACATTTGGCAGACAGGTGTTGGATTTCTTTTGAACATATTCTTATGACCATTCCAGTTCCTATTACAGTCTCAGGAAGACAGTACAATTTGGCACTCAATGTATGGAGTACAGTAGCTAAAGTGTGGGAGAACTTCTGTTCAAAGCAAAATCTACTGGTTTTTAGCAGTTAAGGTGCAATAAACATTAATAATAGGATGTGTTAATCTGTCTATATGTTGTTGCTTAGTGATTAAACAGTTGTGGGAGAGGATAAGAAGATGCAGAACAGTTTACGATATGTTTTTACAAAATTGTGTTGTGGAACAATAGCCACATCACCAAATACAACAAGAAGAACTGCATCACAAGATGATTTAAGTTATTAAGACCTGAAGTTGGGTCTGAAGATAGTTTGCCAGATGCGTGTTGCAATTTCTGTTTATGCCACCTTCTTTCACAAGCCGTAATTCTGGAAATAATTGGCAGGGGAAACTAATACTTTGTACATGAGTGTTCCACACATGGTAGAATTAGTGTACTGAATTTCAGTCAAATCTGAGACTGAGCTGGAGCCCCTGGTTGAACTGACATGGAATGACCCATAACATTCTTTGAGGATAGGACAGGTGGTTGGCTGTGGCCTTGCGTAAGGAACCATCCCAGCATTTGCCTTAGTGATTTGGGAAAAACATAGAAACCCAAATTAGGATGGCCAGGCAGAGCAGCTCCATCCTCCCAAATACAAGGTCGGTGTCTTAACATTTACGAGCACAATTTAGTTGGTTTCTGTTGTACAGATTTTGGAATAACAGGGAAAGAATATATCATCTGCCTGGGTGCAGTGGCATATTGGAATCCAAGTTGATATCAGTGAAGGAAACTTACTGTGGAAACTAGGCTCCATCCACCTGCAAACTTTAACTTTGTTGTGAAGTTTGCAGCATTAACAAATAGCAACAATTTGTAACCAGAAACTAGGTTGTGGCATACATGTGATATCAAACCTGACCAATGGTATGGAATTGTGCTCTGATGCTCTAATTAAAGGAAGAAGCCATCAGCTATAAAGCTGGTGTTGTATGTAAGTTATGTATTTCAGTACACCATATTTTACCAGTGCATATAATTTTCTAAGAAGAGTGCAGCTCTTATGTTAAGGTAGCACCCACTCACTATTTTATTAATTACTAAAAAGTGAGGTCTTATTAAAAATTGTACATGTGCCATCGAAAATTCACTTTGAGCTATGAAGGCAGGGAACCATTAGTGTATCAGGGAATAGCTGTTCACAATTTAGCTATCTTTCCCCATCCCTGTCTTGCTGAAGTGGGCCCACAGCTATTTCAGAGTGACTTTCCGAACTGAAGCATGTTACCAATATTCTTCTGATATGGATTTAATGAAATCTTTGCACACACTGATTGTGCACACACTTGAATGTTTGTAATGCTGATGAATGCTTCACTGTCATATCAGACAAGTGTGTGAGCATTTATATTAAGTTTTAATGTTACACAGACCATTGACTGCTTTGGACAATTGCTGTTTGTGATTGGAAAATAACTGTGTGTGTGCAGAAGTAACATGTTTCATGTCCCAGTGCAGGTAATGTTGTGGGTTGAACAGTGTTAAATTTCCACCGATGTTTACAGGTGAAATAATTATATAGTGTCCTTCATATACTTCTTATTGATTCATTCATACATTGTGTTCCATCTGTTTCCTTATGAACTAGAGCTGTGAAGGATGTGGAATGAGTTAAATTACACATTAACAAGCAGTACTGCTGGTTCTGGCTACTTCTGTAAAGTAAACCAACTACAAATTGAAATTGGTGCTGATGCAGTCAAACTGATGATTATGTAATTTACTTGTAGATTGCTTTACATATAAGGGACATTCAGTAATTATAGAGACAAATTGATGTGGAAATTGAACAGTTTGCACAAGGAGTTTTGTTCTTTCATGACTTCAGATTGGTATCACTGGGATGAGCTGAGAACAGCTGACAGCTAAAAGTTACTTTGTTTATAAACTCAGTGTTGCATTTAACAGTATTGTGTTGTATTGAAGTTCCCATATTAGTGATCTGGTTTGTGCTCTCTGAAAGTGAAAAAGTGGCAAAAATATTTTCTTGAATGATTTTACAGTATGGTGAAAGTTGTATGAAAAACAGAAGTGGGTGAACAGTTCAAAAATGGTCAAACCTTGGTGACCGACAAGCAGTGTGTGAGCCTTTCAGTTGAAGTGTCAGCTCCTTTGCTTGAAACCTACACAGACGACATTATCCTTTGAGGCGAACATATTACATCTGAACATACAGGGAAAAAAAGCAGTTGCAGTAAGTGTTCACACTCTACATAACATTATCAGTAACAAGCTCAAGTACAGCAAAATGAGTGGAAAGTGGGTCATGAAAGAGTTAGTACACCACAAGGACACAAGACTCAGAGTGTATGGAGGCTTGAAAGAACACTACTAAAGGGAAGGTGATGCTTTTCTAAACAATATTTTAATGTGGTATCAAACTTTGGTTTACCATTTTGAATCAGCCCAATGAGGAGATAAAAGAATGTATGGGAAAGTGGCTCGAACAAAATGAGAGATACTTCTTTTCATCAGGTACAAAAAAACTAGTTCGAAAGTCAGGCAAGAGTATTAATATTGGTGACGATTATCTGGAGAGGTTTTTCCTGCATCAATTTGTCACTTTAATTAGTGAATGCCTATCATATGTGGTGTCCCATTTATTTTGACCATGCCAAATAAACTGGGGTGGGGGGGGGGGGGGGGGAACTATTTCTCCTCTTCTACTACTCAGCTGCTGTTTATATTTAATACTTCAAATAAGGCATCTATGTAAACCCGATGTTTGTTGCCAACCTGTCAGTCTTTTTCACCAAAATATAAAACTGTTCTGAACCCTTTAGAAGGAAGAATAGTCCATGCAGAAATTATTTCTGCTTCTAGTTTTGTGGTTTTAAATTGCCGATTTCATTCTAGATTCACTCTCATTATTAATCACAAACACCATTAGGGATCTGCATGCTGGCAGGTAAGTGTTGAGAGTCATTAGTTGCTGAAGAGCCTTATGCAAGTATTCAGTTATCGACTGTACACAATATTCTCATTGAACAGTTTTGTAGAATAAATACTTTCCTCACCACAGCTACAATACCCCAGAAGATGATGCCATAGGATAGATTTGAGTGAAACTGTCAGGTATGCTAGCAGTTCCATCTGCAGACTACCACAGTGAGATTTAAGAGTGTGAAGTAAGCAGAACAGAACTTTTTTGTTAACTTATCCACATGCTTGTACCATCTTGGATTATTATCTATCTAGTACTTAGGACCTTCACACATCCATCCAATGTATGCCCATTGACTTTTGGTACCTTTAAATAATTTTTATCTTCTTGAATCTGTATAGTATGAGATTTACTGCAATTGACCAGATAAAAAAATCTACTCATCAAGGGGCAGGAGGAGAACACATGTATAGAGATATTAAAGTTTGCAAGCTTTCAAAACCAGTGGCTCCTTGTTTTGGCAGAAGGGTTGAAGGGGAAGGAAGAGGGATGAAATGACTGGTGAGGTTTAGGAAAAGGATACAGTCCTTACCCTTCACCCCACTTCTTTCCCCGTCAACTCCTTCTGCCAGGAGGAGGAGCCACTGGCTCCAAAAGCTCACAGGCTTCAGTACCTTTATATTTGTGTTTTCATGCTGTCACTTGGTGAGTAGATTTTTTATCTGTCCAATTACGTTATAATTTCAAAAATTGAATATTTTTGTTGATATAGTATGAGATTCGTAAGATTGACTTAACCTATTGACTCTGAACCAGTCGTAAGCCAGTTCCATTAGTCTCCAGACTGTGCCTGATATTGATGCGTTAGACTTGTTATCCATATACTTGTCATCTGCAAACATAAAAGTTTCTGAAGATGCATTTAATGTTCCTGGTACACCAAGAAAGGGGGTGGACAGAGCACTGAACCATGTGATTATGCCATATTTAATGTTTACCCACTGTCAATTTATTTTATATTCCTGCTCTATCATTTGCTAATGTGACCATCTTTTTTGTAAGATATAACTCCATCTATACAAAGGAAAGATATTAAATTCTATACCACTTTAGGTTCCACAGCAATGCTTATTATCAAATAGTGGGGCTTGAGTTAAATAAACTATTGATTAGATGCTTTGCACGGAATATTTTTCTGTAGAGTTGAGGAAGCTGGATGCTGAAGAAGTGATTAATGAAAGGAAAGTGAACTGGGTGGTACATGTACTTAAAGGTAAGGAGTTCTGACAATGTCTATTGAAGGTACAGTGGAAAGATGGAAGAAAATAGTAAGGAGAAGAATAAAAGAGCTGGATGAAGTGAAGAGAGGAAGATATGAGAATACAAAATAGTTGGCCTAATACATGATTAGATAGATGATTTACACAATCAGAGGACTTAGTAAACCCGCACTCTTAACAGGGTAATTCTATTCTGTGTTTCTACTATGAGTGAGTTCATGAGATTGTATATTGCATTCCCAGAAGAGAAGCCATTACAAGATCCAAACTGAGCCACTGTTAATAGTTTGTCAGGAAGAAGGTTCAATATTTTGTTTTAACCTCTATATTTGGGTCTATGAGATGACAATAGTCGAACCAATGATCTCTGACCACAGAGCTGTGGTCACGAAGCAGCCAGCCATTTCCAGACATTTTACTTACGTATTGACAGACAGCAGTATAAATAAGGAAACATTGATTTTCAAACAGCACTATCTACTGTAGTGTTAAATAAAACCAATAAAACTGAAATTTGACTGTATCTATTAATAGAAGACAAAAAGGAGAAAAACCTTCGACCATGTCACAAAACAGGTAAAATGTAGTGAAAGAAACAAGAAGCATGGTGCTTTTTAATTCATCTGTAGGTCACTTCTACAAGGATATTGGTCATGTTTTGGTATCACAATTTAAGAACAACAAAAAATAACATGGTTTGTATTTACAGGCATTTAAATAATAGAGCTTTATTTTGACAAGGATAGGATGGGTATTTGGCCGTGGCTTTATAGTAGGAAACTATCCCGGTATTTGCCTGAAGGAAAACCACAGCGAAGCAAAATTGTAGTGGCTGGGTGAAGACTGGAGCTTCCACCCTCCCAAATACAAGGCCAGTCTGTTTAAAATGGTGTTGCCTCATTCAGTTTATCTCTAGTGTACAATAATATTTTACAAAGAAGTTATTAAACAATGAAAAACATTAGTGCTACACGATGTGTTATATTTCTTACCAAACCCCTACTCTGTTATCTGAGTAGTCTGATCCTTCAATGCAAAGAATGTGTTTCTTAACAGATAAGTTTGTTTTAGTAATGTCTTTAATCTCTTTTGGCAATTTATTGTATAGTTCTATTGCTTGTTAAAAATGCTGTTTGGAGTTTGTTTGTTCTTTGTTGACAAACATGAACTCGGTCTTCTTTTGTTCCAAGTCATGAACAGAGTTGTTTGTGCAGTAATTTTCATCTTCATTTTACGTGTACAATTGAAAGGTAAATGTACTCATGTGGTTTAGTCGAAGTCCCCACTGTTTAGAACAGACATTTACAATAAGCTCGACTATTTTAGGTTGTTATCATTGCGACTCTTCTCTGTAGTTTGAAAATTGTTCATATTTTGTGCATTTGTTCCCCAGAAAAGAATCCCACGGCTAAGAATTTAGTGTACATGTAATGTGCTACTAAAAGACACTGGCTGTTACATACTAATGACAGGACAGTAAAGGCACAATAGGCTAATGACATTCCATGTGCAAGTTTCATTGCATGCTCACAAAACTTCAACTGAAAATCAGTATAGGAATAGAACAGAAATTTTGTACTTGTTCACAGTCTACAGAGGTGTCATCTACATGTGATTGAAGACCATCATTTTTTCTCTTCAATCTGAGATGCATGGCATTTGTTTTCTTTATGTTCACTGTGGCTTTATTGCTCATTGACCAATTGCAAACGTAGAGTGAGGTGGTGCAGTGGTTAGCACACTGGACTCTCCTTCGGGAGGACGACTGTTCAAATCGGCGTCCAGCCCTCCAGATTTAGGTTTTCTGTGATTTCCCTAAATGCTCCAGGCAAATGCCATGATTGTTTGTTTGAAAGGGCATGAACGATTTCATTCCCCATCCTGTGACAATCTGACCTTGTGTTCCGTATTTACAGACTTCGGTGTCGACGGGACTTTAAACCCAATCTTCCTTCCCTTACCAGTTGAAAACTTCCATGAGGGTTTCATTTGCTTCTTCTGCAAGGAGTTGTCTTGCTTTCTCAGTAACTAATCTTCCTGTCATCAGCAAAGAGAATTTTTCCCCCTTGACTAACAATATTGGGGATTCCGGTTGGTCGGTGGTAGTGTTCATACGTGCATGAGGTGGTGTGTGTGTGTGTGTGTGTGTGTGTGTGTGTGTGTGTGTGTGTGTGTGTGTGTGTTTTCTTTGCTGAAGAAGTCTTTGGGCGAAAGCTATAATGTGTAACAGTCTTTTCATTGTGCCTGTCTGCAACTCAAAGGGTCATCTTTACGGCAAGTAGCAGTCTGTCTCTTTCTTAATATTGATAATTTTGGGAAAGTAATTTATGTATATCAGGAACAGAATATGCCCTAATATGCTACCCTGAGGGGCTCCTATATTAAAGTATTTTGTTTCTGATAAGTGTTCCATTAAAAGTTTAAACTAATTTGAGGTATATATTATTGTACCCTACATGCTACGACTCTTATTCCTAATGCTTGTAGTTTATTTAGTAGAATCTCGTGGCCAACAGCATCAAATATGTTAGCTCTAAAAATAAGTCTGTAATAACTTACCTTTATCAAAAGCATCAAGTATTACTTTTTTGAATTATAATATGGCCGATTCTGTACTTCTAGCACTTCAGAAGCCAAACTGTGATTCCCTTAAAAGCTTTTATTTATTCACGTAATTCATTAATCTGTCTTTCATAGTTGATCCTTTTATTTTTGACAATGGTGACAACAGGAAAAAGAGTGGTACAGTAGTTTTCTGTGCCATTTGAATTGTGTTTCTTTAGCAGAGGTATAACTCTTCTCCACATTCAAATTAAGTAATTAAACTGACAGTAGACACTTTTGATGTAACTCTTCAGGCTTTCCCGGCGATGTAACTGACAGTGTTCACAGTGCTGCAGTTCAGGCTGTATACAGCACGAGACACTGAAACATCATAGGTATATCCATTAGTTGGTGTGCACAAGGAGTATGCTGGAAAAAATAGTGATTCCAGTTTTTGCATCAAGTGAAAATGCATGGTAAGCAGTCAAAATGTGGTGTGGGTGTACAAAAAGGAGAGGAAAGACCAGACATGCAATAACAATGCTTCTGGAACATTTATTAGGATATTGTCACAACATGTGTTCAAATGGTCTCCCAACTCACCCTCTGCAATGTGGCATAGTTGGCAGTTGCTCACAGCATAACCAATATCGTCATATGCTATCCTGCAGGTCAGGAAGAGTCTGGATACATCAGTCTTTCATATATCTCCACAGCCAAAAGTCACATGCATTTACGTCAGGAATGTGGAAGGCCATGCATCTTGAAATTGCCTGCAGATGATTCAGTCATTACTGAAGATTTATCAAAACAAATCTTTCACCTACAAATGACATGTAGTGTCGCCCAATCTTGCAAGAATCACATATTGCACGAGGAGATCCTTATAACATGCAGGCGTCACTGTACACCTAACAGGTGTGCGAGGTGTCATCTCCTCGAAGAAAAACTGACTGAGGATGAAGGAGCATGTCAAACCTCACCACAGTCACATAAGATGAGTGCAGTAGATGTCTGTAATGGAGTGGAGTACGAATCCATGTGCAACAGCTCTACGTGCTCAAGGCACCATGGAGAGTAAAATGTGCCTCATCCATCCGAAGCATATTCCCTGCGCACATGCCATCCGTCTCCATCCATGCCAAAAAGTGAGCAGTAAAGTACAGCATTGTAGCCTATCTTGGGGTTTCAGTTGGTGTGCATTCTGAATCTTGCAGGGATACTGTGGTGTCACTGTCAGACACCACACTTGCTAGGTGGTAGCCTTTAAATCAGCCGCGGTCCGGTAGTATACGTCGGACCCGCGTGTCGCCAATGTCAGTGATTGCAGACCGAGCGCCGCCACACGGCAGGTCTAGAGAGACTTCCTAGCACTCGCCTCAGTTGTACAGCCGACTTTGCTAGCAATGGTTCACTGACAAATTACGCTCTCATTTGCCGAGACGATAGTTAGCATAGCCTTCAGCTACGTCATTTGCTACGGCCTAACAAGGCGCCATTATCAATTGCTATTTATCTTGTGATGCATGTACCGTCAGACAGATGTTCACCAATTATGGATTAAAGTTAAGTATTCAAGAAGCTACGTACTTTACTTGCTATATTCATTACCTTGACCTGTTCCAGATCTCACGCCATCCTGCATGAGCTTAAACGCGTACCTTTCAGCTACCCGTCATTGTGGATTGGCTGTCTTGCCAGTCTACAACAGATACCACTGTAAAATGTGCTGCAAAATCTTTTGAACTTTCGATTAGGGGAGAGACAATTCCCATGAAACAGCTTGAGCACTGTGCTATAGCTACAGCAACTTCATCAAATACTACCATGGGAATAGGCTGCCTCACTCTTCCTGCTGCTCCATCTAATTCACCTGTTTCTTTAAATTTCTTGATCATATTCTTTAGCCGATTTATTGACATGGGGCCTCTTAACATCTGTTTTTGTTGGCGATGTTACTGCAGTGGAGTTCTGCTATTGCTGCTGTTCTGATAAAACAACTTTACCAGCAGTGCATGGCCTTCCTTCTTGATAGCCATTCCGTATTGTATTAAAAAAAATCCGACCTTCTTTACATTTCACTCCAATAGTAGTCAGCATTTTCTACCTACTGCCCACGTCTGTATCTGTGTTAGTAGTAAAATTTTTGAACTGCACACAGCTTTCACAGTAATGGTAATTTATAAAGCAGTGAAGTAACTTTAAGTTAGAAAATTTATAAAGCAGAGTTACAGCAAGTTAAAACTATTATAATAATTGCTTGTCAAATATTTTGTCAAAATTTTGTGAAAACCAAATAAAAATATTTCTAAAACCACTAGCACCAACTGCCAACCATAAAAGCAGGAATGGCCACTAGCAGGCGGCAGGGACCACGTTGACTACCATTGCTTTACACCAACACTACACAAAAGAAATAAACATGTCTCACCAAGTGATAAATGGCGTACTGAATCAAAACAGAATGCATTTCACATTGTTACTGGTTTCAGCACCATATTTTTATCTGGTGGTAGAAAGTGGAAGTATTATTTTTCTCAGCATACTCTGCAAGCGCACTGATTAGAGGACATACTTGCGATGTGTAGAGCCAACACTAAAGCACACCATTCTCCCCCCCCCCTCCCCCCCCATGCACACGCGCGCGGGGCTGGCGGTCCTTTCGTGAGTATGTGCATGGCAAGCACAGCGCCCCGAGCTATTGCAGCCTTCCTTCTTTCCTGGGCTGCATTTCCTTGCCCTTCTCCTCCTTTCCTCTCCTTGCTCCTTCCCCTTCATCCTCTTCTCTCCCTCTCTTGGTGTCCTTGTTTATGTTGGCCCTGCTGTCCTCCTGGTTATGTTGGCTTTGCAATTTGGTTTTGTTGTGTAATTACCTCATTGTTTTGCCGTTCTCTGGTCCCCCTCTGGGGTTTGACCTCCATTACTAAATTTCTACACTGTGGTGTGAGCCGTTTGGGGAAGAGCACCTTACCTAGTGTCTCCGACGTGTGCCCTCCTAGTTCATTCCACCTTTTCTTTCACGTTGTTGTCTGGTGCTAGGGTGCATAGCCAGCACGGTAGCCAGCCCATGTGGTGGGGGTCGCTATGTACCTTTTCGGTTGAGCCCCCTGAAAACACAGGGATCACACTTCTGATACCTGAGCTGTAACCTCCTCATGTAAGCCTAGGAGTGGTTGCTTGTCGTCCTGGAGCATCGGAACTCCTGGAAATGTCCACCGTGCCAGATGGCTCTTGCTGTGGCTGGGTGATGCCCATGGGAAGAGCCCCTCATCAGTACGGCCGTCTCTTTGCATGGAAATGATTCTTTTAGTGCTGCTTCTTCTGCCCCTTTGGCCTGCCCTTCTGTTGCTACCCCCTGAGAAGAGGGTCAGGCTCATCGGCTAGTGGCGAAACCTTTCCTCCGCTATCTGGTTTGCACCAGGACTAATGGGGATACTTTCACCAATACCAAACGTTTATTTTTTGTGGAACACATTGAAGACAAGTTTATCAATATGGACTCTCTGAGTAAGATGCAGTCGGGTTCTTTGTGGATAAAAACTGCTTCAGCTGCCCAGTCTGCGGCCCTTTGTACGTGTAACCATCTTGGCAAAATTTCTGCCCCCCCCCCCCCCACCCACCACCACCACCACCACCACCACCACCACCACCACCACCAAACTTTGAATATGGTTCAAGTGGGACAACCTCGGACGGCGGGGTGTTAACATTGTTCAGCATGTTCAGAAGGGTCCGGAGGATATTTGCATTGATACTGGTGCCTTTATCCTGGCCTTTGAAGGGGATACCCTCCCTGAGAAGGAAAAGATTAGTGTTTATTGATGTGATGTGAAGCCGTACATCCTACCACCTATGAGATGTTTTAAGTGTTTGCGTTTTGGACACATGTCTTCCCGCTGTTTGCAGCTCTGTGGTGACTGTGGATGTCCACTCCATGAGGAGAGTTCCTGTGTTTCCCCTCCTGTGTGTGTGAATTGTCGTGGCAATCATTCTCCACATACACCGGATTACCCCGTTTATGAGAAGGAAAAGAAGATACAGGAGTATAAGTCCCTTGATCGTCTAACCTACACTGAGGCTCGTAAGAAGTATGCACGTATTCATCCTCTGTCCATGACTTCTAGCTATGCTTTAGTTACATCTTCATCCCTTCCTCCCCCTTCCTTACCCCAGTCCCTAACCCCTCTCCTCCCCCCACTCCCCTGCGACTCCCACACCCTTCCCTCTGGGCACCGCTCCCCCTCCCCAGCTGGAGGAGTGTCCCACTTCTTTGGCATCTGCCGGTCAAGGGTGCCCCTACCGGGATACCCCTTCCCGGCACCTTCCAGGCCAAAGGTCTGCTGCTGCACGACGACCACGAGAACCACAGTCTGTGAGCCCCCAGGTCGCCTGATCTCTTTCTGTTCCAGATCTTGCTGCAGCTGGCTTCATTTTGCCACACAGCCGTCCCGCACAGCCCTCCTCGATCTCAAACAGAAAAGAAGAAGAAACGTAAGTCCTGGGTCAAGGAGCCTCTGGTGTAGCCAGAGGTCCTGTCCCCACCTTTGCAACGTGACTCTGACCTGTTGTTCGTTTGTTCATGGATGTTTCCGTAAAATCAATGTCCTTCACTTTCTTGCCCACACCTTTTGGGGTGCAGACCGCTCCATCCTTCTCTGCCTTTTCGGCCTTTAGTGCTGTCTCGCTTGGACTATGGTTGTCAAGTTTATGGTTCAGCTGCTCCTTCCACAGTCCACCTCCTGGATCCAGTCCACCATCGTGGTATCCGTTTGGCCACTGGCCTACTAGCCCTGTTAATAGTCTCCTGGTTGAAGCTGGGATATTCCCCCCCCCCCCCCCCCTCCCATTTCTGTTCGGCGGTCCCAGCTTCTGGTTTCTTATGCAGTCGCTGTCCATTCCTCTCCCACTCACCACTCATCCTTCCTACGCTATCCTGTTCCCAGACCAAGGACGTCGCCCATCTGATTCTCGCCCCCTCGGGTGGGTTTACTGGTTGGGCTCCACCTTACGTCTCTTCGCCGTGATTTTCAGCTTCCTTCTTTGTCCTGTCTCCCACGTTTCCTCCCCAACACCCCCCCTTGGTTAGTTCCTCGGCCCCGGATTCGGATCGATCTCTGCCAAGGTCCGAAAGATTTCATTCCCCCGATGGTATTCCATTGTTTTTTCCACCGAATTTTATGGGAGTTTCGAGTTGCTGTTGTTTTTTACACTGATGGCTTTAAATCTGCTGATCGTGTGGGATATGCCTTCACGTCCTCTGTTGGCATGGAAAATCAAATGCCAATTACATGTGGGGTGTTTGATGGCAATTTCCCCTTACCTTTATTAAACAGTCCCAACTCCACCACGTTTTGCTATGTACGGACTCAATTAGTGGACTTCAGTCTATTGACTGGTGTTTTTCCCACCATCCCTTGGTTTTGGCCATCCGTGACTGTCTCGCTGAACTTCATCATGCTGCTTGTTCTGTTGTTTTCCTTTGGGTCCCTGGCCATGTGGGTATCTCAGGTAATGAGCTTGCTGATTGTTTGATTGGGGGAGCAGTCACTTAGCCCCCTTCTCAGTAACGCCTCCTGCGGTGGATTTACGACTTCATATCGAATCCCACTTCGCACAATCGTGGACCAACTTTTGGGATGCTACCTCCCTGTGTAATAAACTTTGTGCGACTAAGGTGACACCTGTCCCTTGGCGTTCTTCCTCGCGCCTCTCCCAAAAGGACTCGACCCCAGCCTGTGTCATTTCCGCATCGGCCATATCAGGCTGTCCCATGGTTTTCTTTGGTGTAATGAGCCACCCCCACTTTGTGGTTGTGGAGCCTTCCAGTCAGTAGCCCACATTTTGGTGGAATGTCCCCTTCTTTTGGCTCTGTGTACTAAGTACAGTCTTCCCCGCACTTTACCTTTAATATTGGCAGACGATTCCCGGATGGTCGAACTGGTTCTCAGTTTCCTCCATGAAAGTGGTTTTTATTCTCAGTTTTAAGGTTTTTAATCTCCCTCTAGAGTAGGGGCAGGGTGGTGAGGGTTGGGATGTCTCCAAATGTAAGCTGTGTTTGGAGATTCCTGACTCCCCTCCCTGGCCAAGATCTTTTCTTTCCCTTTTACTCTGTTTTTATCACTTTTTAGAATTGGTTAGTCTCCTTTTACAATGCGAACTTCTACATTCTAGCGGTTGAATGCTTTTGAATAGCAGGTGGTCTTTCCTGTACTGCATCAGAGATGGGGTATTTCCTGTGTCTAGCATAGCCTTGGGGTTGCTCACTTGCTGACTTCCCTCATTTTGTTCACACCATTGACAACATGACTGCACTTTTACGTTTTTTAGCATTTTACCGTTTATCGTTTTGATTTTTCTGAGATGTCAATGGACCACATTTGAAACCACGGACTGATGACCTTGCTGTCTGGTCCCTTCAATTCCAATCAACCAACCAACCTCTTTCCTTTCCGTTACTGCATGCGTATCCTCCTGTTCTTCTTTTTCCTCTCCCTTTGGGAACATGTCTTGGATATTTTTGGGATTGCATTCTGAATTTTCCGAGCCTGGCATCGGAACAGTCCTTAGTCTGCTTTTTTCCCTTCTTTCTTTATTCTTCATCTCCTCTTCAGCGTTTGAAGTCTTTATTCCTTCTTTCTCCCTGTGTGCTCCTGAAGACCGGTCCTTTGTGATTGACGCATAACAGGTGATTGGGTAACACACAATTACGAGCCATGAATAGACACATAGGATTCAGATATGCCACCTGGTACAGCCCAGGTCCATTGCCTGAGCTGTTATCTTCCCAGTTGCTAATTGGTCCCTCTGGAGTTTGGGAGGTCTGACCTGAGGTGTGAACAATCACCTAAGGTGGGTGAAGGACAAGTTTGGGGAGATGGATGGCTTGTCCAAAATGCGGTCAGGGACAGTCTTGATAAAAATGGCACACTCTGCCCAGTCATGGGAATTTATCGCTTGTGACAAGTTGGAGGATGTTTCTGTTATCATCACGTCTTATAAGAGCTTAAATATGGTCCAGGGTATTATATTACACGGGGACCTTCTTTTGCAGTCTGACGATGAGCTGCTTGCCAACTTAGAGCAAAAAGGAGTTCATTTCGTCCAGCGTATCCATCAGGGTCCGAGGGATAACCAGGTTGCCACCGGTGCCTTCATCTTGGCCTTCGAGGGTGACACATTACCCGAGAAGGTCAAGGTAATGGTCTGCCGCTATGATGTCAAGCCATATATCCCTCCCCCAATGTGGTACTTTAAGTGCTAGAAGTTAAGGCACATCTTCTCGTCGTACTTCCAGCATCACACGTCGAGATTGTGGATGTCCATCCCATCCCAGTACTCCATGTGCTCAGCCTCCCATCTGTGTCAACTGCAGAGAGCATCATTCCCCTTTCTCACGAGACTACAGGATTTTACAGCGAGAAAGGAAATCGTGGAATAAAAGACCCTGGATCGACTGACCTACACTGAGGCCAAGAGGAAATTTGAACGCCTACATCCTGTAGCTGTGAAATCCTCTTATGCCGCCGCTACAAGAACAGTTGTAGCCCCCATCAATTCTGCGAGTTCCAGTCAGTTCTCAGAGCCGGAAGACTATACCGGCCTCCTTGATGGTGGGGGGCACTTCCCTTCCTGTTGCTCCTGCACCACCTACTTCGGGATCACAGTCCCCCCAGCCATCAAGGACACCAGTCCCCACTTCTCAGCCGGAGAAGTGTAAGTCCTCTTGGGTTCTCTCACTAGGAAGGGGTCCCTTGGGTCACTCCCTTGCCAGGTTTCTGCTAGTAGGAAAGATGACACCTGCCAGTGGCTGAAGTGCCCGAAAGCCGGAAACTGAATCAGTGAAGCCCTCCCAGCCAGAGAAAACCAAGGATCAGCGAGAGAAATCCATAAGAGACCCCCAAGACCGAGGGAATTGTGGTGGCACCTACACCAACGCTGCCTACAAGCTCTGCGTCTGAGGATGAGGTGAAGATTCTGGCATCCGCTGAGGACCTAGATCTCGCCAGACCCTCCAACACAATGGATATAGCCTGTTCAGGAAATATGTTGGTGTCAGCAGGTTTCCCTGAGGTGTAGTCTGCCTTATTGAGCGTTTCATGCCTTCCCAGTCTCGTGATCACGTAATCCTCCAGTGAAATTGCAGCTGTTTTTTCCACCACCTGGCTGAGCTATGGCAACTGTTTAGCTTTACATCTGCTTTCTGCACTGGCCTCGAGGAAACCTGGTTCCTGGCAATGTGGACCCCTGCCCTCACGGCTACAGGGGATATTACAAGAATCGTAGCAAATATCATAGTGAATCAGGTGGCGTTTGCGTTTATGTCCTGAACTCAATATGTAGTGAACCTGTGCCCCTTCCTCTTGAAGCTGTGACTGTCAGAATAAGGATGACGCAGGAAATAAATGTCTGCAATGTATATCTTCCTCCAGATGGTGCAGTATCCCTGAATGTATTAGATGCACTTTCCTACTTTTGGGAGATTTTAACGCCCATAACCCCTTGTGGGGTAGCACCATGCTTACTGGCCGACGCAAAGATGTCAAAACTTTACTGTCTCGGTTCGACCTCTGCCTCTTAAATACTGGGGCCATCACACATTTCAGTGTGGCTCATGGTAGATACTTGGCCATTGATTTATCGGTTTGCAGCTCATGACTTTTCCCATCTATCCACTGGAGAGCACTTGATGACCTGTATAGAAGTGACCACTTCCCCATCTTCCTGCCACGCCCCCGGCGTCATGCCCACGGACGCCTATCCTGATGGGCTTTAAACAAGGCAGACTGAGTAGCCTTCACCTCAGCTGTCACCATTGAATCTCCCCCACATGGTGCCATCGATGTTGTGGTTGAGCAGGTCACAAAAACAATAATTTCCGCGGTGGAAAACGTGATACCTATTCTCTAGGGTGCCCCCGGTGAAAGACAGTCTGTTGGTGGTCGCCGGAAGTCGCTGAGGTGATTAAAGAGCTGTCGGCGAGCTGTAGAGCGACGTAAGTGGCAGCCTTCCCTAGAGCAGCTTTGTGCCCACGTTCCCCTACTTATAAAACGGTGGAAACAGGAGTGTTGGGAGAGGTATGTGTCAACCATTGGGTGCCACACATTACCTTCCAAAGTCTGGATGAAGATCAGATGTCTTTTTGGGTACCAGAACCCAGAAGGTGTTCCTGGCGTTAAGATCAATGGCATGCTCTCTACCGACACACTGCCCATGGGGCTTGCCACTCTTTGGCGGGTTCGTGCTTGGCTACCATGGGGCCCCAGCCTTTCCAGCACTTTTTCCATTGCATGCTGTATGTTTATCCTCTTGCCGTTCTTTTTCTCCTCCCTTGGGGAACATTTCTGGGGTATTATTGGGAATGTTCTGCATTCTGTCACTGACCTGCAAACAGACTCAACTTTCTTTTTGGCTCCTTCTTCCTTTTGCGTTTCCCTTCTCCTCTCGATCCTCTACTTTGATGTTTCAGGATCCTCATTTTTTCTTCTTCCTCCCTGTGCACTCCTGAAGGCTGGCCCATGCGTCTGACGCTTAAAAGGTGACTGGGTAATGAGTAATTCCCAGCACTGGGTCGACAGGTAGGGTTCGCATGTACTCCCTGGTACAGGGCAGGCGCAGGGAGGGGTGATTGCCTGATCTGTAACCTTCCCAGATTGCCCATTGGTCCCTCCGTCAGGTGTTCGGGAGTTGTGACCTGAGGTGTGAACAACCACCTAAGGCAGATGGTTGTGAAGGGGGCTCCCATTTGGAAGGAGGCTGCCATTGGAGACGCTGGCAATCATGGGGGATTTCTTCGTGATGAGTCAATCATCCTCTCCATTGATGTCAATGAAACGTAAACGTAATGAGGCTACTGATTCGAAGACCCTTTCCGCTGCACCGCAGTTCTTCTGTGTGGTATTATGTACTGAAGACGGTCAGTCCTTCGCCATGGTCAATCCGTTTACTATTCAGAAAGGTGTTGTTGTCATTGCTGGCCCTGTGAAATCCTGCTCTCGTTTATGGAATGGCACTTTGCTTCTGGAGGTGGCTTCTGATTCTCAAGCACAGCACCTACTTGCTTCTTCATGGCTACCCTGTTAGTGTTGAGGCACATAGAACTTTAAATTTTTCCCATGGTGTAATTTACATCAGGATGCTTGGCAGTCTAACTGAGGCAAAAATACAATCTTACCTCTCTGATCAGGGTGCCATTGCTGTCCATCATGTAATGAAAAAGGTCGATTCCTCCTTGGTGCCCACCTGCACTCTTTTCCTCACCAAATTCGATGTGCTGCTACCAGTGTCATTGGTTCAATCACACTAGAACGTTGTGGTGACACCCAGCCAAATGCATAACCTGTGGCAGGGGTGCACACGAGGACGAATGTCCACCTCCCTCTCCCCGATGTATCGACTGCTGCAATGGCGGCCACGCTGCCTCCTCCTGGGATTGTCCTATGTACCTAGATGAGTGGGCTGTTCAAGAGATTCAGGTAAAGGAAAAAATGCCTTACCCAGTAGCTCACAAGTTACTGGCTAGTTGCAAACCCTGTGTTCTCCCATCTGGCACTTATAGTTCAGTTGTTGTTACCCCTCACTCCACGAAGGACATGACTACGCAGACATGCAACCTCAAATTTACCTCTGAGGTTTTGAAGTCACCCAGTGTCAAGGTAGCATTGCTGTCCCCCCATCCCGCTGTGCAACAAATGGTCACTCTCGCGTAAGGGGGCGAAGCTACCCTCTACACAGCTGGCAGGCAGGAAAGGACAGAGGGAGTACTCCCGAGAAGACTTTTTCCGTCCCTCCAGAAACAACACCCAAGTCTTCCTCTAACCAGAAGGGCTCGAAGAAGTCCACTAAAGACAAACGGTCTTCTTCACCTACTTGAAGAACCTGCTTGGCGGTGACGCCACATGGTCACTTAGCCTGGCCGGTCTCTGTCTTGCCGGTGCGTGCCACGAACCGTTTTTCAGCGTCGGACTCCACAGATCGACCGCACAAGCACGCCGATGCTTCTGTGGACCCCACGGAGCAGGATCCTCCTGCTTCTGTGCCCTGTAGTAGCGACTCTCCACCATCTGTTCCTTGGTGGCCACCGAGTTGACACCCCCACATCTTTCTCCTCATGACTGTCCTCCAGTGGAATGTTCGTGGGCTACGCTCCCAAAAAGAGGATTTACGGCTGCTTCTAGCATCGCAGCATCCCCTTGTACTCTGCCTTCAGGAAACGAGATTGTGCCCTCGAGACCACTTTGGGCTTCCACATTACTTACTGATTCGTTTTGACCTTCCCCCTGAGGTCAGCATCCCATCTCATGGGGGCGTCATACTGCCTATACGGGATGACCTTCATAGTCAACCCATCTCCCTGACTACCCCTCTTCAAGCTGTTGCTGTTCGCCTTCCCCACCTGACTTTCTCCCTCTGTACCATTTATGTACCTCCATCCTTCGATGTCTCCAGGGCAGACTTCCTTTAGCTTATTGGGCAGCTACCTCCACCGTTTTTGCTACTCGGTAACTTTAATGCGCATCATCTTCTTTGGGGTTCTCCCAGGGCCTGCCAGAGAGGTGCCCTCTTATCTGACATTCTTAACCAACTCAACCTCTTCTGCCTTAACACTGGAGCACCCACTTTCCTTGCTGACTCCTCGCACATCTAGTCCCATTTGGACCTAATCTTTTGCACTGCCCAGCTTGCCCATCATCTTGAGTGGTCCGTTCTTTCTGACATATACTCGAGCAACCATTTCCTGTATGCTCTCTGTCTGCAGACTCCTAACCCATCCACATGCATGCCCACATGGCAGCTTACTAAGGCTGACTGCAGCTTTACTCCCCCCTGGTGACCTTCACAGAACAAGATTTCCTCAGTTGTGATGACCAGGTGGACTATCTCACCAACGTTATCCTTACTGCTGCAGAATGTTCCATTCCTTTACCACGTCGTGTCCCAATTCATTGGTGGACTGAGGCATGCCGTGGCGCAATTCACTCACGGAGACGTGCTCTCCACATTTTTAACCATCACCCTATGCTGGAAAACTGCATTAATTATAAACAGATGCTCGCAAAGTGTGGTCGACTTCCTCGGGATAGCAAAAGAGCTAGTTGGGTTTCATTCACAACTTCTTTTAACAGTTCCATGCCTTCCTCTGTTGTGTGGACTAACCTCCGACAGCTCTCTGGAACCCAGATCCATTCCCCCGTTTCTGGCCTGACAGTAGGTGCTGATGTCATCGTGGATCCTGTTGCTATCTCCAACACCTTGGGCCGCCATTTTGCAGAAGTTTCGAGCTCTTCCCACCATCACCCTGCCTTCATCCGTCGGAAATGAGTGAAGGAGGCTTGGGCAATATCCTCCTCTTCGAATCATGAGTGCTACAATGTCGCCTTCACTATGAGGGAGCTGGATCATGCTCTCAGTTCATCCCGGTCCTCCGACCCAGGGCTCGACGCTATCAACATTTGGATGTTGCAACACATCTCTCTTGTGGGCAAGCGCTTTCTGCTTAACACATACAACTGCATCTGGGCTGAGGGCACATTCCCTGCACTCTGGTGTGAAGCCACTGTCATACCCATACCTAAGCCCGGTAAGGACAAAAACCTTCTTTCTAGCTACTGCTCCATCTCTCTTACGAGCTGCGTTTGCAAGGTGAAGGAATGTATGATTCATGCCCGGCTGTTGTGGTGGCTCTAGTCTCGCCATTTACTCATGACTACACAGTATAGATTTCGAGCACAGCGTTCTGCAGTTGACCATCTCATTATTTTGTCCACCCATGTCATGAATGGTTTTCCCAGACTTGGCCGTGTTTTTCGATTTGGAGAAGGCCTATGACACCTGCTGGAGAACTGGTATCCTCCATACTCTTCACACGTGGGGCTTCTGTGGGTGCCTGCCCTATTTTCTTCAGGCATTTTTACAAGACCGAGTTTTCAAAGTATGTGTGGCTTCTGCCTTGTTGGACACCTTTATTCAGGAAAATGCCTCGGGGTTCTGTCCTGAGCATCATCCTCTTTGCTATCACCATTAACCCTATAATGACCTATCTCCAGCCTGGCATCTCCAGCCCCATTTTGTCGATGATTTTGCTATCTATTGCAGTTCTCCATGGACCTGTCTCACTGAGCGGCATTTTCAGTACTGTCTTGATCGTCTTCACTTCTGGAGCATCGCCAATGGCTTTCGCTTTTCTACTGACAAAACTGTCTATGAATTTCTGGTGGCGCAAATGGTTTCTCCCACCATCTATACATCTTGGGCCTGTTGCCCTTCCATTCATTGACACTACGAAATTCCTAGGGCTCATGCTCGATAGGAGACTCTCTTGATCCTCCCCTGTCTCTTACTTGGCAGCCCATTGTACACAGTCTCTGAATGTCCTATGTGTCCTCAATGGTACTTTCTGGGGTGCCGATCGAACCACCCTCCTCGGTTTGTCCATTTGAAACTTGACTATGGGTGCTTTGTTTATGCATCTGCACACCTATCCTTTTTGCGCTGTCTCAACACTATCCATCATCATGGCATCTGTTTGGCCACAGGCACTTTTTACACCAGCCTGGTTGAGAGTCTGTATGCTGAAGCTGCAGAACTACCACTGTCCTACCGCCGTGACTTTCTCCGCAGCAGATATACATGCTGTTTGTCTGCCAATAATGGCCACCCTTCCTATGTCTCCTCCTTTGATGATTCCTTAGATCATTTGTAAACACTGATGGCTCTTGGACTGACCTTGGGGTTGGGTGTGCCTTCGTCATTGGCACCCGAGTCTCTCGATATCGGCTTCCGGCACAATCCTCAGTATTTACAGCCGAGCTTTTCGCCTTGTATCAGGCCATGGAATACATCTGGTGACACAGCCTTCCCAATTGTGTCCTCTGCTCATACTCACTCAGCACCCTCCAACGTCTGTGTGCACTGTACACTGCTCATCCCTTAGTGCAGCAGGTCCAGGAAAACTGTTACTTCTTCACTCTTGGTGAAACCAGTGTCGTGTTTCTGTGAGTCCCTGGGTCATGTTGGTCTGCCAGGAAATGACGCTGCTGCCAAGGCTGCAGTCCTCGTCCCTCAGCCCACGAGTACCTATATTCCCTCCGATGATCTCTGCATTGCCGTCCGTCAGGAGGTGGTGTGCCTTTGGTATCACCAATGGTCCTCCCTTCACAGGAATAAGCTTTGGCTTATTAAGCCTCACCCAGCACCTTATACGACCTCCTCTCAGCCCTCCCGTCGGGAGGAGATTATTTTAACTTGGCTGCGTATTGGGCACTGCCTTTTTAGCCATCGTCATTTGCTTCGTGGCGCTGCCTCACCAATTTGTACGCATTTTGCCCAAATTTTAACTGTCTGCCACTACCTGCTGGAATGCCCTTTTTTATGTTCCAGCTTGCGTTCGCCATCTGATTTATCAGCCATTTTAGCGAATGGCTTGCATGCTGTTGACCGCGTTTTACTTTTTATCTGCCGAAGCAATATAGCGAAGGCCATTTCATTTTTAGTTTTGGATCTCAATTTTTTTATGGTTGTTTCTCTCTCTCTCTCTCTCTCTCTCTCTCTTTCACATCCCTTGTTTAGCTGTTTCCTATTCTGTCCATTGGGTCTGACATATAGTCGTTTCCCTCATCTCTGTGTTTGTGTTCTATAATTTAGACTTGGGTGCGTATGACATCAGTTGTTTTTTGCACCCTAAAACAAAACAAAACATGACTGCTGGGCACTTTTCTGAGTACTGCTCGAACCTCTGCATAGGAAAACTACCCCCCCCCCCCCCCCCCAGCCTTTCGCACCCTCAAATGGCAGATGGAAAGGAAAGTCCTCTCATTCACTACACGCCACAGTGAACCCTGTAACGCCCCATTAACAGAGTGGGAGCTCCTCAGCGCCCTTGCACATTGCCCCAACACAGCTCCTGAGTCGGATGAAATCCACAGTCAGATGATTAAACATCTCTCGTCTGACTACAGCCGATATCTCCTCATTATCTTCAACCGGATCTGGTGCGATGGTGCCTTTCCATTGCAATGGCAGGAGAGCACCTTCATTCTGGTGCTAAAATCCAGTAAAAATCTGCTCAATGTGGAAAGGTATCGGCCCATCAGCCTCACCAACGTTATCTGTAAGCTGCTGGAACGTATAGTGTGTCGGCAGTTGGGTTGGGTCCTGGAGCCACATGGCCTACTGGCTCCGTGTCAGGCCAGCTTCTGCCAGGGTCGCTCTACCACTGGTAATCATGTGTCCCTCAAATCTGACATCCGAACAGCCTTTTCCAGACGCCAACACGTTGCTGTCTTTTTTGACTTATGTAAAGCGTACGACACAATCTGGCAACATCATATCCTTGCCACAATGTACCAGGTGATCAAAAAGTCAGTATAAATTTGAAAACTGAATAAATGACGGAATAATGTAGATAGAGAGGTACAAATTGACACACATGCTTGGAATGACATGGGGTTTTATTAGAACCAAAAAAATACAGAAGTTCAAAAAATGTCCGACAGATGGCGCTTCATCTGATCAGAATAACAATAATTAGCATAACAAAGTAAGACAAAGCGAAGATGATGTTCTTCACAGTAAATGCTCAATATGTCCACCATCATTCCTCAACAATAGCTGTAGTTGAGGAATAATGTTGTTAACAGCACTGTAAAGCGGAATTATGGTGAGGCATGGGCGTCAGATGTTGTCTTTCAGCATCCCTAGAGATGTCGGTCGATCACGATACACTTGCGACTTCAGGTAACCCCAAAGCCAATAATCACACGGACTGAGGTCTGGGGACCTGGGAGGCCAAGCATGATGAAAGCGGCGGCTGAGCACACGATCATCACCAAACGACGCACGCAAGAGATCTTTCACCTGTCTAGCAATATGGGGAGGTTCTAATAAAACCCCATGTCATTCCAATCATGTGTGTCAATTTTTACCTCTCTATTTATATTATTCAGTGGTTTATTAAGTTTTCAAATTTATACTTACTTTTTGATCACCCGGTATGAGTGGGGTCTCCCGTTCCGATTTTTATCCAAAATTTTCTGTCACTTCGTACTTTCTGTGTCCAAGTTGGTGCCTCCAATAGTCCCACTCCCCCATTACCAGGAGAATGGGGTTTTGCAGGGCTCTGTATTGAGTGTGGATGTGTGTGTCTATTTTTAGTGGCCATTAATGGTCTAGCAGCAGCTGTAGGGCCATCCATCTCACCCTCTCTGTATGCAGGCAGCTTCTGCATTTCGTACTGCTCCACCAGTACTGGTGTTGATGAGCAGCGCCTGCAGGAAGCCATCCACTAGGTGCAGTATGGGCTCTAGCCCACGGTTTCCAGTTTTCAGCTGCAATGTCATGTGTTATGCTCTCCTGTCGGCATCATACCATTCATCCAGAGCCAGAACTTGACCTTGATTATGATCCACTCACTGTACTGGAGATATGTAAATTCTTAGGACCGGCTTTCGATGTCTGAGTGACTTGGCTTCCTCACCTTCGTCAGCTTAAGCGGAAGTGCTGGTAGCACCTCAGTTCCCTCCGCCCCCTGAGCAACACCAACTGGGGTGCAGATCGCTCTACGCTGCTGCAGCTCTACAGAGCCCTTGTTCAATCCCGCCTTGACTATGAGAGTCTGGTTTATGGTTCGGTGGCGCCCTCAGCGTTGCGTTTGCTCGACCCAGTGCACCACTGTGGTGTTCGCCTAGCGACGGGAGCTTTTGGGAAGAGTCCGGTGACCAGCATCCTGGTGGAGGCCCAAGTCCCTTCATTGTGGATCCGATGGACGCAAATGCTCGCCAGTTATGTTGCACGCATTCGTAGTTCTCCTGAGCATCTGAGCTACAGTCTCCTTTTCCCACCCACTGTAGTTAATCTCCTGTATCGGCAGCTGAGGTCAGGGCTCATGATTGCAGTTTACGTGCAATCCCTTCTCCCTGAACTGCAGTTCTTCCCTTTACCACTTCTACTTTATGTCCATTCATGTACACCTCCATGGTGTACACCTCGGCCGAAGCTTCATCTGGACCTTTTGCATGGCCGTAAGGACTCCATTAACCCCGCCGCTCTTCGCTGTCACTTCCTCTTGATTCTTGACGTGATTCGGGCCTCTGAAGTTGTTTACACTGACGACTCGATTACTGATGTTAATGTTGGCTTCACCTATGTCCACAGAGGCCATATTGAACAGCATTCCATGCCTGCTAGCTGCAGTGTATTCACTGCAGAGCTTGTGGCCATGTATCGTGCATTCAGTACATCCGTTCCTGTTCTGGTCATTGGTTTCTTCTGTGTTCTGACTCCCTGAGCAGCTTGCAAGCTATCGACCAGTGCTACCCTTGCCAACCTTTGGTGGCGAACATCCAGGAATTCATCTCTGCCCTGGAAGAGTCCAGTCATTCAGTGGTGTTTGTGTAGACTCCATTACACAACTGAATCCCAGGCAACGAACTTGCTGACAGGCTACATGGAAATCGCTCCTGGAGATGGGCATCTCTGCAAGTGACCTGCATTCTGTCTTACATCGCAGGGTTTTTCGGCTTTGGGAGATGGAGAGGTATGACAGTATGCACAAAAAACTGTGTGTCATTAAGGAGACTGCAAATGTGTGGAAGTCTTCCCTGCGGGCTTCTCACAGGGAATCAGTTGTCATTTGTCGGCTCCTCACTGGCCATACGTGGCTCATACATGGTTACCTCCTCCGTCGCAAGGATCCACCTCAGTGTCACTGTGGCTCCCAGATGACAGTCCTCCACCTCTTGCTGGACCACCCACTTTTAGCTGCTCTGCGGCGGTCTTTTAACTTTCCCAGCACCCTGCCTTTGGTGTTGGGTGACAATGCCTTAACAGCAGCTTTAGTTCTACATTTTATTCATGAGTGTGGGTTTCATCATTTGATCTGAGTTTTAGAGCGTGTCCTTCATCCCTCTGTGTCCTCCAACCTAGAGCTTTTTTGGTGGATGTTTTAATGTGTTGCAGAGTGGCTGGCTTCTCCTTTTTTATTCTCATGGTCAGCCTGCCATGGTAATCTTATTTCGTATTTTTAATCTGTTCTCCCTCTTTCTGGCATCTCTCTATGGTTTTCTTGTCCTTTTTTGTCCATTGTAGTGTGTGTTGCCCTTCTGTTGTTCTTCTGGTTCTTCCTTTCTCCTGTTATTGTGCCGTACATCATCATTGTTTTCTTCTTTCCCTTGGGTAATTGTTCTACTGGGAACAAGGAACTGATGACCTCACAGTTTGGTCCCTTTCTCCACTTTTTAAAGCAAACAACGAACCTCCAATGCTGCAATTGTGAAATTTCCCAGCACCACAGTAGAATCCCCGTCTCATTCTTCCAAAGCTGCACAAGAAGCCACCAAATCTTCACCCCTGGTGGCGAAATCACCTGCTACACAATCATGATACCAGAAAGGACAAAAGGAACATTCCCATGAAGATTTTGTTCGTCCCTCCAGCAAACATACATTTGAGTCTTCATCTGCCAACTGTAAAGGCTCCAAGAAATTGAACAAGTGCAAACGGTCTTCTCCTTCCCCAACAGGGAGATTCTCTTCAGTGGTGTCACCATGTGATACACTCATCTGGCCGACCTCCATTTCGCCAGTGCACACTGCCTAACATATTTCTGCCCTGGAGTTGGCAGGCCAACCCGGGGAGAACGCAGACACCTCCATAGATTTCATGGAACAGGATTCTCAAGTCTTTGTGCCCTGTAGCAGGGAGTTTTCCAAGATTGACACACTCAGCAGCTGCCGAGGTGACTGCCCTTTATTTGTTCCCTCCTACTCATTCCCCATTATGATGGGGCATTAGATCTGACAAGGAGAAATTGCGGCTAATCTTGGAATCACAGCGTCTGGTTGTTTTCTGCCTCCATCAAATGAAATTGCCTGCTTGCAACCACTTGGACCTCCCGCTTTCCCTTCTGGTTCGCTTTGACCTTCCGCCTGAGGTGGCATGTTTTCCGGATACTCCCATGAAGCCACTGTCATACCCATACCTAAGCCTGGTAAGGACAAACACGTTCTTTCTAGCTACCACACAATTTCTCTCACCAGAGAGAGTGTGATGATGGAACATGATCCATGGCTGGCTGGTACAGAGGTTTTAGTCTCACAATCTCTGCTGCATAATGTGGATTTTGTGTGTTGTGTTCTGCAGTTGACCATCTCATCACTTTGTCAACCCATGTCACGAACAGTTTTCTGTGGAATACCAGACCGTGGCCATGTCTATTGATTTAGAGAAAGCAAGCCTACGACACCTGCTGGAGAACTGGTATTCTCCATACTCTATACACACGGTGCTCCCGAGGCTGCCTGCCCTATTTCTTTCAAGAATTTATAAAGATAGAGTTTTCAAAGTCCTTATGGGTTTTGCCTTATCAGACACTTGTATACAGGAGAAGGGTGTGCCTCAAGGCTCCATGCTGAGTGTCTTTCTCTTTTCTATAGCCATTAATCCTATTATTGACTGTATACTGCCGGGCATCTCAGCCTCCCTTTTCGTTGATGACTGTGATCTATTGCAGTTCTCAAAAGACTTGTCTCTCTGAGTGGTGTCTTCAGTGATTTCTCGATTGTCTTTACTTGTGGAGCATCAACAGTGGCTTTCGTTTTTCCACTGCAAAACTGTTTGTATGAGTTTCTGGCGGTGCAATGGGTTTCTTCCGCCATCTTTGTCTTGGGCATGTTGCTCTTCCATTCACTGAAACTACAAAATTCCTGGGGCTCTTGTTTGATAGGAAACTCTGAAACGTTCTTGGTCATCCCACGTATTGTGCTTGGCCGCACACTGTGCACTGTGCCTCAATATCGTGTGTGTCCTGAGCGGTATGTCCTGAGGAGCATATCGGACCACCCTCCTTGGTTTATGCCAATCCGTGTCAGTTTGAAACAAGGCAGTACTTCATCTAAACCTACTGACTTTGTATTTTAGATTTTATATAGTCTAAATGTGAAGAAAGCGAAAAGAAAATGACTATCAGAAGGACAGACTTATCATATAGAAAAGTCAGAACAACCTTTGGTGGAATTAAAAGCAAGATCAGTAACATTAAAAGTGCAATGGGAATTCCACTCTTAAACGTAGAGGTGGTAGAGGGGAGAGGGGACAGGTGCGAAGAGCACATTGAAGGCCTCTATGAGGGGGGAAGACTTGTCTGATGGTGTATAGAACAAGAAACAGGAATTGATGAGGAAGAGAGGGGGGATGCAGAATCAGAATATAAAAGAGCTCTGGAAGACTTAAGAGCAAAGAAGACAGAAGGGATTGATAACATTCGATCAAAATTTCTAAAATGATTGGGGGAAGTGGCAACAAAACAATTATTTACGGTGGTATACAGAATGTATGAAACTGGTGATATACCATCAGACTTTTGGAAATAAAAATCATCCACACTATTCTGAAAACTGCAAGAGCCGACAAGTGTGAGAATTATGACACAATCAGCTTAATGGCTCATGCATTCAAATTACTGATAAGAATAATATACAGAAGAACAGAGAAGAAAACTGAGGACATGTTGGATGATAATTGGTTTGGCTTCAGGAAAGGTTAAGGCACCAAAAAGTCACTTCTGATGTTGCAGTTGATAATGAAAGCAAGAGTGAAGACAAATCAAGACTGTTCATAGAATTTGTTGACTTGGAAAAGTTTTAGACAATGTAAAGTGATGCAGGATGTTCAAAATTTTGAGAGAGATAGAGGTAAGTTATAGGGAAAAATGGGTAATATACAATATATACAAGAACAAAGAGGGAACAAAAAGACTGGGAGGCCAAGAACGAAATGCTTAGATTAAAGAGGGTGTAAGACATGGATTTGGTCTTTCAACCCTACTGTGCAACCTCACAGTGCTTGGTGATGTATTGGGTTTTGAGGATTTTTTGAAATGTTTCACAGCAGATATTTACAGGCAGGAAGAATTTATAAAAGGGATGTTGAAGAAGCTAAGGAGGACATTGATTTGTTCATTGAAGGAGCTCACAACCCATGTAAGGCAGCTGGGGGCATGATCAGTGAACACACAAAGAAACCTACTTCTTTCTCAGTTTGTGTAGTCAGGATTTCTTTAACAATTATTTTATTGACATTGTGATAAACACTGTAAGTGCAACCCCAGATCTCAATATACGAAGATTGGAACTTTAATAGTGGCAACTATTTATTTACAGCTTGTATAAAATAGATATGTGTTTCAAAGATTTACTGAGCTTCAAAGTAGTCACCAGCATTGTGTACAATCTGTTGCCAGTGATGTGGAAGTCGTAGGATACTCTTAGCAGTGCAAGTTTTGTTGACTGTTCGAGCAGCGCAGTGTATTGCCCGACAAATTTGTAGCAGTTCTGAAGTGAATGCCGTGAAGTGTTTCCTTCAGTTTAGAAATCGAATAAAACTTATGAGAGCAGCCTCATCAGTCAAACAAATAAGTAACAGCTTGCACTGTACGTGCTTGAGCACTGTCCTGCAGAAAGTGTCATAACTTCTGTCTCTAAGCTGGTCGTAGGTTGTGTGCCAAAAATGAACAGCATGATGATACTTTCTGCAGGACTTGACCGTCATTTTGCAGGACAATACTCAAGCAAGTACAGTGCAAACTGTTACTGATTTGTTTGACTGATGGGGCTGCTAAGTGCTATACTACCTACTGCACTCTCCTGACTGAAGTCATTGTAAGTTCAGCTCGATTTGTAAAGTGAAGGAAACACTTCACAGCATTTGCTTCAGAACTGCTACAAATTCGTCGGGCAGTAGACCGCGCTGCTCGAACTGTCAAAACAACTGGTACTGCTAAGAGTATCCTACGACTTCCACATCACTGGCAACGGGTTATACACAATGCTGGTGAGTACTCTGAAGGTCAGTAAAATTTCAAAACACGTATCTAATTTGTACAAGCTGTAAATAAATAGTGGCCACCATTAAAGTTCAAACCCTCATAGATCCTGCAGCGGCTGTAAGAAATGACAAAAAGTGCACCTTGGTGAACTGAGGGGGAAAAAAAAAACTGGAAAAAGTAAAGATAGTGTTGTATTATGTTGTATTGTAAGCCTTCTGGTAGTCAAGACATATGTTGAATGTCCACTAATATCCTCAAGAGCTGCTGAACCACTAATTATTGTAATTAATAAGTATTTCCCTGTTGGTGTATTTCTGGACTTTCTGAAACACAGTGCCATTTTATACAAAGCGTTACCCAGGTATGGTGACAGGCAGTGAAAGATCAAATATCAAATTACTTTGAAATTAATAAAATCTTTACAGATGCACAGCATGGTTTCCAGAGAGGCAAAGTTGCAGCTACAGTAGCACAAGATCTTTGTACTAGTGTAAAGCACAGCTTTGAAGAAAGAGAATCTTTAGCACTGACATTGTGTGATTACCAAGAACCATGCACAAGTAAAAATTAGGTGTTCCCTACTAATACTGTATGTCACAACAATTTTTGTTTTGTATGTTTTTATGATCAGTATCATCTTAATTTGTGCAGTGCTTCATAGGTTAAACATGATACTTGTCACAAATGTGGAGGTGCAATAATATAAATAAAATGACGACATTGATTTTATTGAAAGTTCTTGGGTATCCTGTTTTTAATTTCCAGTCTCCTTATGACATATTTCTCCTTTTTTTCAAGATAAAGGTTACGAAAATAATAAGTGAACCATTAAATATTGATAATTGGCACAGTCACAATAATTCTGTTGTTAGTATTATGTAGGAATGGGGAAAAAATGTGCTGGCAGGGTGATTTGATCCAGACTTCGCACTTTTGAAATTAAGCACTTACTCACTCAGCTGCTGACTGCTTGAACATTAGCGACAATACGAAGTATGTGAGCACACGTAAAATTTTCAAGCATGATTTTCTTGAAAATGGTTGAGAGTTGTGTCTTTCTGTTTACGTATGTTTAAGTCCTAGCTGTGCCGTGCGGGGTAGCCGTGCAGTCTGAGGCGCCTTGCCATGGTTCGTGCGGCTCCCCCCATCGGAGGTTTGAGTCCTCCCTCTGGCTTGTGTGTGTGTGTGTGTGTGTGTGTGTGTGTGTGTGTGTGTGTGTGTGTGTGTGTGTGTGTGTGTGTTGTCCTTAGCATAAGTTAGATTAAGTAGGGTGTAAGCCTAGGGACCGATGACATCAGCAGTTTGGTCCCACAGGAACTTACCACAAATTTCCAATTTTCCTAGTTGTGCCATACATATCATATCTTGTCAGTATGAATCGAACTGGTGAGGAGGAGTCTATACATTCCCTTGTCAGTCAATATGGAATTGGAGGCACTGTACTGGCAACCTTCAAATCTTGTTTAGGAAAAAAAAAGCAGCAGAGTGTATCTGCCCAAGGAGCACCATCATGTCAACAGAAGTGAAAACATGGTGTGCCACAGTGATCAGCCATGCCCCCCCCCCCCCCCCCCTGCCTCCTATTCCTGTTTCTGGTTCCATAAATGATATAAGCTCTTGTGGACAGTTCTTGTAGTTTGTGGAGAATGCAACTTTGTATGTAAAAGGCATGAATACTAGAAAGGCCCAAGAACCAGCAGATTTTTCATTTGATAGGACAAAGGAATGGTTTGTTATCAACAAAATGGAAGAAAAGTGGAGACAAAATGTAAAAATTGGTATGTAGCCTCAGTGACAAAGGATAGCTAACGGTGTAAATGCTGTGAAATTGTTGGGTTTCATGGGTGACTGCTGAATCCCTTGCTATAAACACACATCAGAACTATACTTAGGTGGTCATGCACCCTTAGCACAACTGTCAAATCTGTGCCCCCATCTCCTCCTTGTAAAACTACATTTCTGAATTTTTTGCATAGGTTTAGCTATTTCTGTAATTGAAAAAAGTTATTTAATTGAACCATATTTATATAAAATTGGGCACAAAACAAATTAAATGTATCTTTGTAGTAAATAGAGCACAAGTTGAGTACACTTTATTGTTATAAAAAGAAGTAAAGTAATCTGTAGATTGGTTTAAGTATGATTTATAATAAAGTAATATAAAAATCCCACTAGTTGATGTTTAAACAGCTTGGTGAAGATAAAGTATACAAAAAAAGGAGGGGGGGGGGGGGGGGCGTCAGCAATGTCCCACTAACAAGAATGGCACAAGATTCATTGCATTATGTCAGTAAAAGAAATTTGTAATCACATTGACCTACTGAGTAAAAATTTTCAAAAACAGAAGACCTGGAGGTAACCCATACAATTGTTAGATGAGTATGAAATCCATCACGTTGCTGTCACATGCCATTCTCAGAAATAAGTTCACAGTGTATAAATCTGTAAAGGTGCAAATTGTGACTTGCATCACTATCTTACCCACATCAGAGTTAGATTTTCTCCAAACGAGCGCACTGCAGGAGTACACACCTTCATGAAATCGACACAAAAAGAATCCAGGAAACTAATATAAAAGGAATGGAGGAAAGAAAAGACAGTCATCTGGAAACAGTTACAAACCTCTTTGATACACTAAAAGGGCAGGATCTAGACCCAAAGGCAGTAAGCATCATTAACGGAATGCTCATGGACACAGTGTACAAAGTGAAATTAAGATGGGGAAATATCTGAACCTTTTGAAGTTAAAACAATTGTTTGCCTAGGAGATAAGATTGCCACAATACATTTTCAGTTTCATCTTAGAAAAAGTCCTTAGGGAATAGGAAAAAAATTAAAAAATCAAAATCTTTGGAAACCTGTTCTGCTTGGATGAACAAACAGGACATTAATATCTCTTGCTTAGCTTTCCCAGACAATTTAGTGATGCTAGCAGACAGTTAAATTGCAGCAATAACATAGAAGTCCTCAAAGAAGTTGATCTGTACTAAATTTAATGTTCAGAAATTAAACACGAAATCACAAATCATGATCATCAGACACGTCAAATATTTCAGTGATATTTTTGAATGAAAGGGGCTAACAAAGGAAGCACAGCCATTTTGATATTTGGATGGAGTATCACTTAATCCACACATTAAAAAAAAAAAATTGTAATATATACAAGGGTTGATCTGTCTTGGTGTTCTTAATCTGCTCTTTCACCTAGAACTTGAAGGCAGCTGTTATATTAATTACCTACACTGTATTAGTATCTCTACTGTATTTGCCACCAAAACACCTGCACATTTTTCAAGAGAGTGAGCTCTCATTTAAGCATTCCCTGACAGGAAATTTGTCATGTGAAATGTTCTGGTTCATGTGAGATCTGTTCTGAATTGCACTTATTATTCTGTTAAATACTTTAAAGCACTCTAACTCAGTCTCACTCTAGTCCTCAGACAGCAAAAATTGGATGCCTTCTGTCAAATAGCACATTTGCTTCGGCATCAACTCACCAGTGTTTGAGATCCTACAATGCTGTAGTGAAATTGCAACAATGGCTCCATTGTTGAACATGTGCAAGTTTTATAGGCAGCTGTGTGAACCTAGCACATCTGAATAAGATGTTCTCAGTTTTCAAGCCACATCAATTTGAATAAATTCTCAAGCTTTCGATGGCTATCTCGTAGCATTCCAGCCCACTGTGGGACCGAGTGACATTTGTAGGTGCGAGGGGCCAGTGCTACATTTGAAACTGCCACTCCTGTCTACCTACAAGTGTTAAGCATCTGTCGTTGCTGCCTTTCAACATCCAAAGCCTGCCCCCACATCCTACTCAGTGTGTACCCGTGGTCTGTGAAAATTGTTGCTGTTTGTTCAAATCCCAGCCGCTTATTTTATAATGGAATCCCAGTATGTTGATGCACGAGTCAAGAATCGCGTTCTCAAACAGTATTTTGTGTCTGTTTCCCAGGCAATGCTGAGCTGTGGCTGACTTGTCAAGCTCCATTTGTTTAATATGTCTTTGTGCTCAATACAACACTCTGCAACTGTGCTAATTGTCTGGCCTATATAGATGCCGCTGCACTCGCAAGGGACACCATGCACACAAAGAGCTTTGTAGCCTTTAACAGGGCACAAAATCTCATATCGTGGGGGCGGGCCAGAACACTGCTGTCAATCCATGACTCTGGAGTACACGTCCTAACTTCCTGCTTGCTGCCCCACAGTAAAGCAGGAAAGCTGCCGGCTTGGCTACTTTTGCTGATTCACAAGGCATCCTTCTCCTGTGACACCTGAACGCTTTTGCAGTGTCTCTTTTGCCATAACCATTTTCTCTGAACATGCATCTCAAGTGCTGCAATTCAGACTGTAGGCGGTTGCCATCAGAAATAACTTTGGTTTAGTGTATTAACATGTACAGGATGGCATTCTTGTTCACAGGGTGGTGAAGACTATCAGCGTTAAAGTATTGATCAGTATGTGTTGATTTCCTGTACACTGAATGACCAAGCCTGCCTTCCACTCAACTAAAACATCCAAAAACAATAGCCTGCCATCCTTCTCCATTTCTGTGGTAAATTTAATCTGGGGATGGACACCATTAATTGATCCAAGAACTGCTGCAATGTATTTTCGCCATGAAGGAGGTGTCATCAGAGTACCTTAGAAAGCAAGATGGATACAATACTGCAGAATTCAGAGCCAAATTTACCATAGTGATGGAGAAGGATGGCAAGCTACCGTTCTTGGACGTTTTAGTTGAGTGGAAGGCAGGAGGCTGGCTTGGTCGTTCAGTGTATGACTGGCACAAGGGGCTGGCACCACATTTGAAACTGCATCTCCTGCCTCTCTTCAACTGTTTAGCATCCATTGTTGCTTCCTTTTGACATCCAAGGCCATCCTCATGCCCTACTCAGTGTGTATCCCTGGTCTCTGTTAAAATTGTTGCTGTTCATTCTAATCTCAGCCGCCTCTATTGATAATCTCAGAACCAGTGCTGCAATAATGTAGCACTTTCTTTCCAAAACAAGTCCGAGAGGTTGCAGCTGCTGTCTTCTCGTTAAAAATACACAGCAAAAATTTACAAATTAGTACAGTATTGCCAATTGGTGGAATGAATTTCACATGGACAGCAACATCTCTCCAAAAAGCTATCCTTCCCCAATTACCACCATACAATCGCCTCATCACCCCCCCCCCCCTTCCCCCCTAAATTGTAATACAAGTCCTTTGCAAGAGGTAAAAGTTTATTTGATAATCAATTTGTACAGTACACTTTGTAATTCATTTGTCCCTATCTGTTAAATTTTTATACTATCAGGGTGAGGATTCAATTTAATACTTCACGGAAATTTCTGTAGTGGACCTGAAAAAATAGGAGTATTGTGAAAATGCGGGAACTTGAGTCCTGTTTGAATTCACTCAGTTCTATATGTCTATGCATTCTGACAAGGAATGTGTGTGATATTTATGCATTACCCTGCACAAATATATCCACAGATGAAAATACACAATACAAATTATATGGATTGTCTGAAGATTTTTAGGCATACGGTACACAGGTGTTGGACAAAAATACAAAAAAGTTGCAAAAAATGCACAGTCAAATGTAAATGCAGATGCTAACTGAGTCTGCAGGCTGTGCTGTTGTATAAGGGGTATTCAAATTAAACCCGATCACTAGTGTAAAGTAATGATAACAAATTTATTAACTCAAAAATTAGTTATGCACAGTACACATACTAAAAAATAGTCACCAAAACTGTTTGCACATTTATCCCATGACACTAGCCGGTCGATTCCATCCTTGAAGAAGCTAGTAAGCTGCTGTCAGATCCAGGCCTGGACCCAGTCACACATTTCATCGTCCATTGCGAATTGATGTCCGTGAATAGCTTGTTGTAGTGGTCCAAACACTTGAAAGTGACACGGTGAAAGGTCGGGACTGTATGGTGGATGTTCCAGCAGTTTCCCAGCAAAACTGCTGCAATGTCATATTCACCGCACTGGCTGTGTATGAGCAGACATTATCATGCAGGAGAATAACGCCATTGGACAACTTGCCTCGGCGTTTCGACTTGATGGCTTGTCTAAGGTTCTGTAAAGTGGCTTGATAACGCTGGGCACTGATGGTGGTTCCCCGTTCCAGGAGCTCGACACGCAGTGAGCCCTTGTGGTCAAATAGTAGGACATCATTGCTGTGCATGGCCTTTGATTTCTTTGGAGGTGGTGAAGTCCCATGTTTCCACTGCTTGCTCTGACGCTTGCTTTCCGGTTCAAAATGGTGACACGATGTTTCGTCACCTGTGACAATATGCGACAGAAAGCTGTATTCCTCCTCATGATAACATTGCAGATGACTCAAAGACAGCGCCATTCGAGTATTGCGATGTTCAGTGGTCAATTGGTGGGGAACCCAATGCGCACAGATTTTTCGAAAATTCAAGTGATGCATTATGGTGTCGGTGGTGCCCACACTAATACCCAACAACTGTGATGGATCTTGTCCATGCTGATTCTGCAGTTGTCCAAGAGTAAAGCATTCACTTCCGCAACCATTTCTGGTGTGCTGACATGATGAGCCTATCCAGGATGAGCATTGTCTTCAAGCGACCTGTGCCCCTCGAGGAATCGTTTGCGCCACTCCACAACACTCGAAAGACTCAGACTGTACTCACCGTACACAGCCTTCATCCATCGATACATTTCACAGTCTCCAACTCCCACCGCCGCCAAAAATTGAATCACTTTTTGTTGTGCCTGCTTAATCGCCAGCATGTTAGGTAGTGTACAATAACTTGTGTGACCACCTTCTCTTTGGTGTGAAACCACACTGGCGCTATGCAACATCAAATGGATTGCATGCATCAGTCTCTCTACCAATAGATAGCACCACCATAACTTCAGTTACGTGGTGTCACCTTACGTGTAAGGCAAAGGTAGACACACTGACCAGGTTTCATTTGAATGAACCTCATATATGATCATGAATGACACCTGTGCATGCCATCCTCAACACGTTGCAAGTGAGAGTCGTGGTCAAAACAGTAGTCTGTGTAGTTGTGGGTGCATTATGTCATAGCCAAGTGAACTCAATGCGAGCAATTTGTTGGTACTTGTGGGTGTGTGGTATTCTGAGAGACATCGAATAAAATATTTATACTGTATAAAAGGAAAGTGGAAAACCTTCATCCTCTAAGTCACAATGGGGATGAAAGTGTGTGTTTAGTGAATGCCACAGACGGTCATCGCACAGGACAGTGTTGTAAAATAAGAGGGAGGCAGCTGCAAAACTCAATTCAGAACTAAATGTCGCACTTGCAACCCCTGCCAGCACCAAAACAACACAAAGGGAGTTCCATAAGCAAGGAACTGTTTGGTGAACTAGTCCCAAAACCACTCATCAGTCCCCCCTGCAGGTCCGGGGGTAAGAATAGGCCCAAGGTACTCCTGCCTGTCATAAGAGTGACTAAAAGGTGTCTCACACATTTAGGCCTTTATGTGATGGTCCCCTGTAGGGTTTGACCTCCATTTTTCAAAATTTTCCTGAAGAGCGAGCCAATTGGTGAAGGGCACCTCACATGGTGCATAGTGTCTATCGTGCATTGAGATCTTTAGCCCACTTTCTCGTTGTCGCATTGCAGTCCCACTCATTCTCCATCTCGTCGGTGAGGACACCTTCCTGGGTGTGTTTTCCACCATGCACTATGCAGTGTCTCTCTCTGTGCCGATGATGACCATGGACTTCTTTGTACCTCATATCCAGCACAGCAACCAGTCCATTGTGGTGGGGCTGCCATGTACCCTGTTTGGTTGTAGCCACCTAACAACACAGGGATCGCTATGCTGATGCCTGCACTGTTAACTCCCCACATATGCCAGGAGTAGATGCCCATCACCCTGGGGCGTTGGGACTCCTGGCAATGGCCATCCCGCCAGGTGGCCTTCTGCGGCTGGGTGGTGCTGGGGGAGGACCCCTGGTCGGAGTGGGTGGCATCGGGGTAGCCACGCCATGAAGCATAGTACGTCATCTCTTGATGGTGGTCCACTGCCATCAGTCTCGAAGTGGGCAAAGTCTAACTTAAATGCTAAGACATATGACCCCAAGTCATTCCCCCCACCCCTGGTCACACCAAGGGAGGAACGCCAGGCTAAGGACAGCAGTGAAGCTTATTCACCCTGGTACCTCATATGTACAAGAGTTGATGGGGAATCTTCCATGTCCATGAAGCCTCAGTTTTATGTGGAGCATTTGGAGGACAAGTTTGGGGAGGTTGAGGGCTTGTCCAAAATGCGCTATGGGTCAGTTTTGATAAAAACAGCATCCTCTGCCCAGTCACGGGCATTACTCGCTTGTGGCAAGTTAGGGGATGTTTCTGTTACCATCACACCTCATAAGAGCTTAAATATGGTGCAGGGTATTATATTCCACAGGGACCTTCTTTTGCAGTCTGACCACGAGCTGCACACCAATTTGGAGAGGCAAGGTGTTCATTTCATCTGGCGCGTCCATTGGGGTCCGAGAGATAACCAGGTTGCCACCGATGCCTTCACCTTGGCCTTCGAGGCACATTACCCAAGAAGGTCAGTGTGATGGTCTATCGCTGTGACGTCAAGCCATATATCCCTCTCCTGACGCGGTGCTTTAAGTGCTGGAACTTCGGCCATATGTCTTCCTGCTGTACTTACACCCCACCTCCAATCTGTGTCAACTGGGTAGAGCATATTCACCTTGCTCACCAGATTGCAGGATTTTACAGAAAGAGAGGAAAATCATGGAATATAAGACCCTGGAATGACTGACCTATACTGAGACTAAGAAGAAATTTGTGCACCTACATCCTGTGGCTATGACCACCTCATAAGCCACAGCTACGAGAACAGTTCTCGCCCCATTAGTTCCTCCAATTCCTGTCACCTCTCAGAACCGGGAGACTACACCTGCCTCCTTGAAGGTGGGGGGGCACTTCCCTCCATCTTGCTTTCGCACCACCTACTTTGAGAGAAATAACCGCCCCCCCCCCCCCTTCCCCCCAACCATCAGAGATTTCAGTCCGCACTTCCCAAGCCAGAGATGCGTAAGTGAGGGTGCCACCGCAAGTTCCTTGTTCTTGGGGGTCTTCTTTTGATTTCTTGCACTGTTCCTTTGGGTTTCCGTGACTGGGAGGACTTCGCTGAATCAGTCTCCAGGACTGAGGATGAGCGTGAAGCCCTACGACCAGCTGCTTTTGGCCCCTCTCACTAGGAAGGGGTCCCTTGGGTCACTCCCTTCCCAGGTTTTTGCTAGTGGGAAAAATGACACCCGCCAGCGGCTGAAGAGCCCAAAAGCAGCTGGTCGTAGGGCTTCACGCTCATCCTCAGTCCTGGAGACTGATTCAGCAAAGTCCTCCAGCCAGGGAAACCCAAGGAACAGTGCAAGAAACCGAAAGAGAGGACCCCCAAGAACGAGGAACTTGTGGTGCCACCCACACCACCGTTACCTACAAGTTCTGCGTCTGAGGATGGCGTGGAGATTCTGACGTCCGCTGAGGACCTAGATCTCACCAGACGCTCAGACACAATGGATATAGACTGCTCAGGCAAAAAGTTGGTGGCAGCAGGTGACCCTGAGGCGTAAACTACCTCATTGAATGTTCCATGCCTTCCCAGTCGCACAATGATGTCATCCTCCATGGAATTGCGGCAGTCTTTTCCACCGCCTGGCTGAGCTACAGCAACTGTTATGCATTACACCTGCTTTCTGCATTGCAATCCAGGAAACCTGGTACCTAGCAATGCGGACCCCTGCCCTCCGCGGCTATAAGGGATATTACAGGGACCGTAGCGACTATAATCGAATGTCAGGTGGAGTTTGCGTTTGTGTCCTAAACTTAGTCTGTAGTGAACCTGTGCCCCTTCGAACCCCTCTTGAAGCTGTGGCTGTCAGAATATGGACGACGCAGGAAATAAACTGTGTGCAATGTATATCTTCCTCCAGATGGTGCAATACCCCTGAATGCATTAGCTGCACTGATTGATCAACTCCCTAAACCGTTCCTACTTTTGGGAGATTTTAATGCCCATAACCCCTTGTGGGATGACACTGTGCTTAGTGGCCGAGGCAGAGATGTCGAAACTTTACTGTCTCAGTTCGACCTCTGCCTCTTAAATACTGGGGCCGCCACACATTTCAGTGTGGCTCGAGGTAGTTCCTCGGCCATTGATTTATGAATTTGCAGCCTAAGACTTCTCCCAGCTATCCACTGGAGAGCACATGACGACCTGTGTGGTAGTGACTACTTCCCCATCTTCCTGTCACTGCACCAATGCCAGGCCCATGGACGCCTGCCCAGATGAGCTTTAAACAAGGCAGACTGGGAAACTTTCACATCTGATGTCACCATTGACTCTGCCCCCACATGGTAACATTGACGTGATGGTTGAGCAGGTGACTACCACAATCGTTTCTGCGGCAGAAAACGCGATCCCTCACTCTTTAGGGTACCCCCGCCGAAAGACAGTCCCTTGGTGGTGGCCGGAAGTCACTGAGGCAATTACAGAGCACTGGCGAGCTCCACACTGACATAAGTGTTACCCTTCCCTAGAGCATCTGATAGCCCTTATGCAGCTCCGTGCCCATGTACACCAGCTTATAAAACGACGGAAACAGGAGTGTTGGGAGATGTACGTGTCGACTATTGGGTGCCATACGTCACCTTCCCAAGTATGGACAAAACCAGACGTCTTTTTAGGTACAGGACCCCCACAGGAATCCCTAGCATTACCATCAATGGTGTGCTATGTACCGATGCAAACGTGATTGCCGAGCAGTTTCCTAAGCACTATGCTCCAGCCTCTGCTTCAGAGAACTACCCCCAAGCCTTTTGCACCCACAAATGGCAAATGGAAAGGAAAGTCCTCTTGTTCACTACACGCCAAAGTGTATCCTATAACGCCCCACTTATGGAGTGGGAGCTCCTTAGCGCACTTGCACATTGCCCCGACACAGCTCCTGGGCCAGATCAGATCCACAGTCAAATGATTAAACATCTCTCGTCTGACTACAAGTGCCATCTCCTCGTCATCTTCAATTGGGTCTGGTGCGATGGCATCATTCCATCGCAATGGCAGGAGAGCACCATCATTCTGGTGCTCAAATCTGACAAAAACCTGCTTGATTTGGATTGCTATTGGCCCAGCAGCCTCACGAACATTGTTTGTAAGGTTCTAGAACGTATGGTGTGTTGGCGGTTGTGTTGGGTCCTGGAGTCATGTGGCCTACTGGCTCCATATCAGGGCAGCTTCCGCCGGGGGCGCTCTACCACTGATAATCTTTTGTCCCTCGAGTCTGCCTTCCGAACAGCATTTTCCAGATGCCAACACCTGGTTGCCATCTTTTTTGACTTACGTAAATCATACAACAAGACCTGGCGACATCATATCCTTGCCACATTGTACGAGTGGGGTCTCCCGCTCCCGATTTTTATCCAGAATTTCATGTCGCTCCGTACTTTCCATGTCCAAGTTGGTGCCTCCCATAGTTGTCCCCATATCCAGGAGAATGGGGTCCCGCAGGGCTCGTATTGAGTGTATTACTATTTTTAGTGGCCACCAGCACTGTTGCTGAGCGGCACCTACAGGGAGCCACCCACAAGGTGCAGTCATCGGCTCTCGCCCATGGCTTCTAGTTTTTGGCTGCTAAGTCATGTGTCGTGCACTTCTGTCGGTGTAGTTCTGTTCGACCAGAACCAGAACTTTACCTTCATGACGATCCACTCACTGTAGTGGAGACATATCAATTCTTAAAACTGGTTTTCGAAACCAGATTGACGTGGCTTCCTCACCTTCGTTAGCTTAAGTGGAAGTGCTGTCAGCACCTAAATGCCCTCTGCTGCCTGAGTGCCAACTGGGGTGCAGATCGCTCTACTCTGCTGCGGCTCTACAAAGCCCTTGTGCAATCCAGCCTTGATTATGGGAGTCCGATTTATGGTTTGGCGGCGCCCTCAGTGTTGCGTGTACTCAACCCAGTGCACCACTGTGGTGTTCGTCTAGTGACAGGAGCTTTTAGGACGAGTCCAGTGGCCAGCGTCCTTCAGCAGGCCAGAGTCCCTCCATTGCAGATCTGACGTGCACAACTGCTCGCCTATTACGTTGCACACACTCATAGGTCTCCTGAGCATCCGAATTACAGTCTCCTTTTTCCACCCGCAGCAGTTCACCTCCCACATTGGCGGCCCAGGTCAGGGCTAACGATTGCCGTTCGCGTGCAATCCCTTATGTCTGAACTGGAGTCGTTCCCTTTACCACCACCCATCCAGGTCTGTCCGCATACACCTCCATGGTGTACACCTAGGCCACAAATTTGTCTGGACCTTTCGTATGACCTAAGGACTCGGTTACTCCTGCCGCTCTCCGCTGTCACTTCCTCAAGAATCTTGACGTGTTCCGGGGCTCTGAAGTGGCTTACACCACCGGCTCTATGCTCGATGGTCATGTCTCTTCGCCTATGTACACAGAGGCCATTTTGAACAGCATTCCTTGCTCGATGGCTGCAGTGTATTCACTTCAGAGCTGGTGGCCATCTCTCATGCATTTCAGTATATCCGTTTACGCCCCGGGGAATCGTTTCTTCTGTGTACTGACTCCTTGAGCAGCCTACAAGCTATCGACCAGTCCTACCCTCACCATCCTCTGGTAGCGTCCATCCAGGAGTCCATCTATGCCCTGGACCGGTCCCATCGTTCAGTGGTGTTTGTGCGGACCCAAGGACACATTGGCATCCCAGGCAATGAACTTGCCAACAGGCTGGCCAAACAGGTTATGTGGAAACCGCTTCTGGAGATGGGCATCTCTGAACCTGATCTGCGTGCTGACTTACGCCGTAGGGTTTTTGGCTATGGGAGATGGAATGGCATAACAGTACACACAACAAACTGCATGTCATTAAGGAGACTACGAATGTGCGGATGTATTCCATGTGGACCTCTCGCAGGGAATCAGTTGTCCTCTGCCAGCTCTGCATTGGGCACGATTGGGCGACCCCACAGTTACCTTCTGTGCCATGGAGACCCGCCTGAGTGTCGGTGCAGTGCCCGGTTGACAGTGGCCCATATTCTGGTGCACTGTCCCATTTTGACTGCCCAGCGACGAAATCTTGGGTTACCGGAGATTCGTTGCCACTAATTTTGTCTGACCACGCCTCATCGGCTGATTAGTTTTATGTTATATTCGTGAGGGAGGGTGTTATCATTTGATCTAAGTATGAGCGCATGTCCCTCTGTGTCCCCCACCCTAGTGCTTCTAGGGTGGAGGTTTTAATTTGTTGCAGAGTGGCTGGCTTCTCCTTTTTTATTCTCATGGTCAGTCAGCCATGGTAATCTGCTTTGTTGTTTTAATCTCTTCATCTCTTTTCTTGCGTTTCTGTGGTTTTCTTGTCCCCTTTTGTCCATTTACATGTTTGTTGCCATTCATCGTTCTTGTGACTTTTCCTTTCATTTCGTTTTGAGTTGTCAGTCTCGTTTGTTTTATTCTCACACTTGTGGCATTGTTTTATTGGGGACAAGGAACTAATGACTTCATAGTTTGGTCCCTTTCCCTCTCTTTGAATCCAACTGACCAACCCCTCATCAGCGATGGAAATGTGTGTGACAGGAAAATGTGGTGTCAAAGCCATAAGAGCTGGATTATGGAGCGATGGAAGAATGTCATTTATCTGGCTCAGTCTTGTTTCACACTGTTTTCAACTTCTGGCCACGTTTATGCTCAAAGAGTGAAACATGGTGGGGGTTGAGTGATTTGCACAGCCCTATCATGGTATTCCATGAGCCCCATAGTTACTCTGCAAGGTCACTTTACTGCCACGGAGTATGTGATCGTTTTGGCTGATCAGGTCCATCCTGTGATACAATGCTTGTTCCCAGTTGGATAACAACAAGGCCCCTGCTAACACAGTTCGTGTTGTCAAGGACTGGTTTTGTGAGCCCAAGGACGAATTTTCGCATCTCCCCTGGTCACCAGATCTCAATATTATTGAGCCTTTTTGGTGTACTTTGGAGAGAAGGGCGTGTGATCACTGTACATCTCCTTCATCCTTACCTGAACTTGCCACTATTTTGCAGGAAGAACTGTATAAGATTCCCTTGAAAACCGTACAGGACCCGAATTTATCCATTCAGAGGTGACTAGACTCTGTTTTGAATGTCAGATTCGCGTGGTCTCAGGCACATATCCACAGTTTGAGCGGCTCCCCCCCTCCCCCCCCCCCCCCCCCCCCCCCCCCCCGCCTCTCCCCAGTCAGAGGTTTGAGTCCTCCCTTGTGTGTGTCTGTCCCATATATCATGCACAACAGGATAGGTTATCATTTAAAGAGAAACAACGCACTGTCTAAGAGACCTTTCATTTTCAGTGAAATACCGATTCTTATATTTTCCTATACCCCTTTGCCCATTTTTCATCTCTTCTCTTCTTCTACACCACTGTGTAAGTTAATTTCTCTTGCACTACTACAGAAGTTGTGACTGGTAATTCCTGGTTAACTCTATATGCATAATAGGAACAATGGAAATACTCTGAAAGTAAACAAATAGATTTAAACTTACCTCACTTTCTCCTCCACTGAATAAAGATAAAATGCAGAACAAATTCCAAACACCTGAGGACAGCTCTCAAATTACATGTCAGGAGATATGGGTTTCTTAATAGAATACGATCCACTCCAGGTGGTGAGGATAAGCAATGTCTTGCATGAAAATGATTTCTACATCGTACAATGACAATATCCTAAAAAGGACAGATTGCTACTCATCATGTAGTGGACATGTTGAGCCACAGACAGGCGCAACAAAAAGACTACTAAACTCATAAGTTTTCGGTCAGAAGGCACACGCGCACACACACACACACACACACACACACACACACACACACACAAAATCATGCAATAAAGTGGGCTAAGTCATCTCTTGCTGGTGACTGTACGGCACCAGCAGTCTCTAAGAAGGGCAAGATCGAATACATTGCTGGCAGGTATGATCCTAACCCGTCAAAAACCTGTTCAATTTGGATAGCTATAGGCCAGTCAGCCTCACCAACGTTGTTTGTAAGCTGCTCTAATGTGTGGGGTGTTGGCAGTTGGGTTGGGTCCTGGAGTCACATGGTCCACTGGCTCAGGGCCAGGGCTCCTGGTCACTCTACCACTGATAATCTTGTCCCCCTCGAGTGTGCCATCCAAACAGCCTTTTCCACATGCCAACACCTTGTTGCAGTCTTTTTTGATTTACAAAAAGTGTATGACACCATGTGGCCACATCACATCCTTGCCACATTATACGAGTGGAGTTTCCGAGGTCCGCTCCCAATTTTTATCCAGAATTTCCTGTCGCTTCGTACTTTCCGTGTCCAAGTTGGTGCCTCCCATAGTTCCCCTGATATCCAGGAGAATGGAGTCCTGCAGGGCTCTGTATTGAGTTTAACTCTATTTTTAGTGGCCATTAACGGTCTAGCAGCAGCTGTAGGGCCATTCGTTTCACCCTCTCTGTATGCAGACAACTTCTGAATTTTGTACTGCTCCACCAGTACTGGTGTTGCTGAGCGGCACCTACAGGGAGCCTTCCACGAGGCGCAGTCATGGGCTCTAGCCAACGGCTTGCAGTTTTTGGGTGCAAAAGTCCTGGGTTACGCACTTCTGTCAGCGTCCTACCGTTCATCCGGAACCAGAACCTTACCTTCATGATGATCCCCTCACTGTAGTGGAGATGCATCGATTTTTAGGACTGGTTTTCGATGCCCAATTTACTTGGCTTCCTCACCTTCATCAGCTTAAGGGGAAGTGCTGGCAGCACCTCAATGCCCTCTGCTGTCTGATCATCATCAACCGGGGTGCAGATCACTCTACACTACTGCAGCTCTAAAGAGCCCTTGTTCAATCCCGCCTTGACTATGGGAGTCTGATTTAAGGTTTGGCAGTGCCTTCAGCATTGTGTTTACTCGACTCAGTGCACTACTGTGGCATTCAACTAGCGATGGGAGCTTTCTTTTAGGATGAGTCCAGTGACTAGCATCCTGGTGGAGGCTGGAGTACCTCCATTGCAGGTCAGGCATGCGCATGCTTGCCAGTTATGCTTTACACATTCGTAGTTCTCCTGAGCATCGGAATTACCGTCTCCTTTTCCCACCCATGGCAGTTCATCTCCCGCATTATCGGCCCAGGTCAGTGCTTACAACTGCAGTACGCGTCCAATCCCTTCTATCTGAACTGGAGTCCCTGCCTTTACCACCTATACTTGGGGTCCATTTGTGTACACCTAGGCTGTGGCTTCGCCTGGACCTTTCACAACCCAAAGCACTCAGTTCACCTCGCAGCTCTCCGCTGTCACTTCCTCTTGATTTTTGACATGTACCGAGGCCATGATATGGTTTACACCTATGGCTCGATGGCTGATGGTCACGTTGGCTTCGCATATGTCCATGGAGGACATATTGAACGGCATTCCTTGCCTAATGGCTGCAGTGTTTTCACTGCAGTGCTGGTGGCTATATCTGATGCTCTTGAGCACATCCGTTCACGCCGTGGGGAGTCGTTTCTTATGTGTACTGACTCCCTGAGCAGCCCACAAGCTATTGACCAGTGCTAGCCTCGTCATCCTTTGGTAGCAACCATCCAGGAGCCCATCGTGCCCCGAAACAGTGCAGTCATTCAATGGTGTTTGTGTGGACTCCAGGACACATCTGAATCCCAGGCAACAAACTTGCTGACAGGTTGGCCAAACAGTCTACACGGAAACCGCTTATGGAGATTGGTATTCCAATAACTGACCTTTGTTCATTTTTATGCTGCCAGGTTTTTCGGCTTTGGGAGATAGTATGGCGTAGTCTCGGTTCGCACAACATACTGCATGCCATTAAGGAGTCTACAAATGTGTGGCAGTCCTCCATGCAGGCCTATCGCAGGGACTCTGTGGTTCTCTGTCGGCTCTGCATTGGCCATGCTTGGGTGACCCACGGCTACCTCCTGCACTGTGAATACCCACCTGTGTCGATGCAGTGGCCCACATTGTGGTGCACTGTCCTACTTTGACTGCCCTGTGACGAATTCTTCAGTTAGCGGACTCGTTGCCCCTAATTTTATCTGACAATGCCTCATCGGCTGATTTAGTTTTAAGTTTTATTCGTGAGGGCGGGTTGTATCAATTTACCTTAGTTTTAGCGCATGTCCTTTGTCCCTCTGTGTCCTCCACCCTAGTGCTTTTAGGTGGACATTTTAATGTGTTGCAGAGTGGCTGGCTTGTCCTTTTTTACTCTCATGGTCAGCCAACCATGGTAATCTGATTTGTCGTTTTAATCTCTTCTACCTGTTTCTTGCGTTTCTGTGGTTTTCTTGTCCCCTTTTGTCCAGTTAAGTGTTTGTTGCCCTTCCATCGTTCTTGTGGCTTTTCTTTTCTCTTCGTTTTGTGTTGTCAGTCTCACTTGTTTTATTCTCATCCTTGTGGCATTGTTTTATGCGGAACAAGGGTCCAATGACATAGCAGTTTGGTCCCTTTCCCCTCTTTTAAACCAACCAACCAACCAACGAAAACTTCCCATACAGCTTAGCCACTCATGGCCATCACATCTGAAGTGATGAGCAGGCCCTCTTTAAATATACTAAAGGTCTCACTGAGGCCGTCACTGACCATAATTACCCTCCCAGTCTTGTGCAGAAGCAGCTCTCATATGCCTTATCACTCCAGTCATGCACCGCCTCCCAAAGTCCCACTGTTTGACCACAGAGGAGCATTCCCCTCCTGACTCAGTACCACCCAGGACTGGAGCAACCAAATCATATTTCCGTCAGGGTTGTGGCTACCTCTCATCGTGAACTGAAATGAGGAATGTCCTACTCCCTATCCTTCCCACTGCTCCCACACAGGCATCCCATCGTCCACTAAACCTCCACAATACCCTTGTCCATCCCCACACAATCCCTTGCCTCATGGCTCATATTCCTGTAATATGATCTAGATGAAAGACCTGCCCTATACACTGTTCCACCACCTCCTATTCCAGTCCAATCACAAGTATCACCTGTCCCATCAAAAGCAAGGCTACCTGTGAAACCAGTCACATGATCAACAAACTAAGCTGCAACCACTGTGTTTCATTGTATGTGAGCATGAAAACCAACAAGGTGTCTGCACACATGAATGCCACCAATATATTGTGGTCAAGAAACAGCTGGACCACCCAGTTGATGAGTATGCTGCCCAATACAATGTTCTTCGTTTCAATGACGTCGTGTTGCTGCTGCCCAATAGCAACTGAGTCCAGTGACAAATGCACATCACCAGTTGGTGAATGCAAGCAGTTTTTTGTAGCAGTGGAGGTGATCTCATGGTGCGAAGATTCACAGTGTTTGGTCTGACACTCGGATGGTCAAAGTGAGCAATAATCGTTAGAGGTTTTTGCAATGGTAGTGAAATCTGGGGAGTGGAACTGTTATACCAATTTTCAGATGCATCAGCAACTGCTGTCTGTTAGAATTTGGTCCATTCTTCCTTAGTTGTATCTGCAGTATATCAGTGATTACCTATAATCTTTTGCAAAAGCTAAAGCACTGAAATAATAGTAAAAGAATTTCCTACCTGCTACTAGCTATACAATCCTCAGGAATGAAAATGGCTCTGAGGACTATGGGGCTTAACATCTGAGGTCATCAGTCCCCTATAACAAGACCTACTTAAATCTAACTAACCTAAGGACATCGCACACATGTGTGCTCGAGGCAGGATTTGAACCTGCGACCGTAGCGGTCGCGTGGTTCCAGACTGAAGCACTTAGAACTGCTCGGCCACAACAACCAGCCTCAAGAATGAAAAATAATGGATGTCTGAAAATTTTTGGTCACACACTGTATTGCAAACAGGAGCGCATTCCACTGTAAGTTTGGAGGATGTAAATAAGGGACAATTCAGCACATCATCTGTGATGCAAAATTACATCATGTTGGAGGTACCAAGTGCATGTCATGAGATTGTGTGAAGTTTTAGTTTAGTTACTGCTTCCAAAGTAGAGGTCCTGTTTGTAGACAGCACAGAGGAACCTACAGAACCAAATTTACAAGTATAAATTTGCTACTGTATTATAACAGGTAGAGGTTAGATCCTATGGGAAAGAGTCTTCCTTCCAATATTTGCAGACTTGAAGCTGTCACCATTACATGCTGCATGCAGGACACTATTTGAGATTGCTACATCTCATGGTACCCAGAGATGTTGTGCAGTGTCGAGATACTGGACTCGCATTTGCCTGGTCATCCATATTTAGGTTTTCACAAGTTTTCTTAAATTGTTTGAGGCTAATATTGGAATGATCCCTTCAAAATGTAAACTGCAGATATCCTTTCATCAGCTGTCCCCAATTCCAGTACATAATCTCTAATGAGTGCATCATCAACATGACTTTAAATACTAACCTTCCTTCCTCCTCTACATCACATGGTGACCATGATAAGGGAGTTCCGAAAGCCGTGAGCAAAGCATTCTTAAAATTGAAATTCCAGCAATAATAAAAAAAAAAAAGACTGCAGGATTGTAATCTACAGACTTTCCGTCACATGACAACAGGCAGTACTTCCAAAATAGCAGACATCAATCCTTTGTTTCAATAGTGTGCTGCCACTAAATTTCTTGTTAAAGAGGGAAAGCTGCTGCTGAAATTCACATCTGACTTTAACGTACATGTGGAGATGTCTGCATGGGAGCTAGTGGCTTTAGGAAATGGTGAGGAATTTCAGAGATGGAAAAACAAATATCCAAGACCAGCTTTGTAGTGGTTGCCCACAAACTGCCACCACAGAATGTAACAAGAAGAGAGTTGGTGAGCTCATTAGAGAAGAGAGGCATGTCCAGTGAAGGAAATTTCTGCTAAGCTTGCAGTAGGACACAATGCAGTGCAAGAAATGAGTCATAACTTAGGTTATAGGTTATCCAAAAGTTTGTGTACATTGGGTCGTATCCCCCCCCCCCCCCCCCACCTCCCTGCAGGTCCAGGGGTATGAATAGGCCCGAGGTATTCCTGCCTGTTGTAAGAGCGACTAAAAGTAGTTTCACCTGTTTCAGCCTTTATGTGATGGTCGCCTGTAGGGTTTGACCTCCATTTTTCAAAATTTTCCCGAAGAGCGAGCCAATTAGGGAAGGGCGCCTTACATGGTGCATTTTGTGTCCGTTGTGCATTGAGATCTTTAGCCCACTTTCTCTTCGTCGCATTGCAGTCCCGCCCATTCTCCACCTCTTGGGTGAGGACACCTTCCTGGGTGTTTTCCATCACACACTATGCAGTGTCGCTTTATGCGTCGACGATGAACGTGGACTTCTTTGCACCTGATATCCAGCACCGTAGCCAATCCGTTGTTTTGGGAACCGCCTTGTATCCTGTTGGTTGTAGCCCCTGACCACACAGGGATCGCTCTGCTGATGCCTGTGCCCATCCCCCTGGGGCATCTGGACTTGAGGCAATGGACATTCTGCCAGGTGGCCTTTGCTGTGCTGGGTGGTGCCCGTGGGGAGGACCCCTGGTCAGAGTGGGTTGCATCAGAGTGGATGACATGCGATGAAGCGTAGTCCATCATATCTTGCCGGTGGTGAAAAACCAGCTGTCTCTAAGTGTTCACGACCTCAATTCAGTGAACAGAAGTATGACCCCAAATCGTTCCCCTCCCTGGCCACACCATGGGAGGAACATCAGGCAAAGAATGGCAGCAGATCTTATTCGCCTCAGTATCTTGTATGTTCGAGAGCTGATGGGGAATCTTTCATGACGATTAAGCCTCAGTTTTTTGTTGCGCATTTAGAGGACAAGTTTGGGGAGGTGGAGGACTTGTCTAAAATGAGATCTGGGTCAGTCTTGATCAAAACAGCATCCTCTGCCCAGTTACGGACGCTACTTGCTTGTGACAAGCTGGGGGATGTTTTTGTAACCATCATGCCCCATAAGAGCTTAATTACGGTCCAGGGCATCATAGTTCACAGGGACCTTCTTTTGCAATCTGACGATGAGCTTCGTGCCAATTTAGAGCGACAAGGTGTACATTTCATCTGGCGTGTCTACTGGAGTCTGAAGGATGATCAGGTTGCCACTGGTGCCTTCTTCTTGGCCTTTGAGGGTGATACATTGCCCAAGATGGCCAAGGTGATGGTCTACTGGTGTGATGTAAAGCCCTGTATCCCTCCCCCGATGCGGTGCTTTAAGTGCTGGAAGTTTGGCCATATGTTTTCCCGCTGTACTTCCAGCATCACATGTCAAGATTGCGGACGCCCATCACATCCCAGTACTCCATGTACCTTGCCTCCCAACTGTGTCAACTGTGGAGAGCACCATTCACCTTGTTCGCCAGACTGCAAGATTCTCCAGAAAGGAAGGAAAATCATGGAGTACAAGACACTGGACCAACTGACCTACACTGAGTCTAAGAGAAAATTTGAACACCTGCATCCTGTACGTATGACATCGTCTTACACCACCACTACAACAGTTCTGGCACCATCAGCTCTGCCAGCCCCAGTCACGTCTCAGAGCCAGAAGACTACACCTGCCCCCTTGATGGTGAAGGGCATTTGCCTCCCTGTTGCTCTTGCACTGCCTACTTCGGGAGAAACACCCCCAAAACGATCGGAGACATCCGTCCCCACTTCTAAGCCAGAGAAGCGTAAGTCTTCTTCGGCTTCTCTCGCTAGGAAGGGGTCCATGGGTCACTCCCTTCCCAGGTTTCTGCTAGTGGGAAAGATGACACCTGCCAGTGGCTGAAGTGCCCAAGAGCAGCTGGTCGTAGTGCTTCATGATCATCCTCAGTCCCAGAGACTGAACCAGTGAAGTCCTACCAGCCAGGAGCAGCGAGAGAAATCCAAAAAGAAAACCCTTAAGACCAAGGAAATTGTGGCAGCAGGGTGGAGATTTTCGCGTCCACTGAGGACCTAGATCTCGCCAGGCCCTCAGAAACAATGGATATAGTCTGCTCACGGAATAGGTAGATGGCAGCAGGTGACTCTGAGGTGTAAGCTACCTCATTGAATGTTCCATGCCTTCCCAGTCTCATGATGACGTCATCCTCCAGTGCAATTGCGGCAGTCTTTTCCACTGCCTGGCTGAGCTACGGCAACTGTTATGCTTTACGCCTGCTTTCTGCATTACAGGAACCATAGCGACTATAATCGAGTGTCAAGTGGAGTTTGCGTTTGTCCTAAACTCAGTCTTTAGTGAACCTGAGCCCCTTCAAACCCATCTTGAAGCTGTGGCTGTCACAATAAGGATGACACAGGAAATAAATGTCTACAATGTATATCTTCCTCCAGATGGTGCACTGATTGATCAAGTCCCTAAACGTTTCCTACTTTTGGGAGATTTTAACACCCATAACCCCTTGTGGGGTGGCACTGTGCTTACTGGCCGAGGCAGAGATGTCGAAACTTTACTGTCTCAGTTCGACCTCTGTCTCTTAAATATTGGGGCCACCACACATTTCAGTGTGGCTCATGGTAGTTACTCAGCTATTGATTGCCCCAGCGTCAAGCCCACAGACGCTTGCCCACATGGGCTTTAAGCAAGGCGGACTGGGAAACTTTCAGCTCTGCTATCACCGTTGAATCTCCCCACATGGTAACATCAATGTGATGGTTGAATAGGTGACTACAACAAATATTTCTGTGGCAGAAAATGCGATCCCATGCTCTTTAGGGTGCCTGAGGAGTAAGGCAGTCCCTTGGTGGTCACCAGAAGTTGCTGAAGCAATTAAGGAGTGTCGGTGAGTTCGACAGTGACATAAGCAGCACCATTCCCTGGAGCACCTCATTGCCTTTAAACGGCTCCATGCCCGCGTTCACCAACTTACCAAATGACGCAAGCAGGAGTGTTGGGAGAGATACGTCTCGACCATTGGGTATTGAGTGCTGTACATCACCTTCGCAACTCTGGACGAAGATCAGACGTCTTTTTGGGTACCAGACCCCAGAAGGTGTCCCTGACATTAAGATCAATGGCATGCTCTCTACCGATGCACTGCCCAAGGGGCTCGCCACTCTTTGGCAGGTTCGTGCTTGGCTACCATGGGGCTCCAGCCTTTCCAGCACTTTTTCCCTTCCATGCTGTATGTTTATCCTCATGCCATTCTTTTTCTGCCTCCTTTGGGGAACATTTCTGGGGTATTAATTGGAATGTTCTGCATTCTGTCACTGACCTGCAAACAGTCTCAACTTTCTTTTTGACTCCTTTTTCCTTTCTTTGTCTCCATTCTCCTCTTGTGCCACCACTTTGGCGTTCGAGGGTCCTCTTTTTTTCCTTCTTCCTCCCTGTGCGCTCCTGAAGAGTGTTTTTTCGAGTACCAGATCCCAAGAGGTGTTCCGGTATTACCATAAATGGCGTGTTTTCTACCGACACAGACGCGATTGCCGAGCACTTTGCTTGAGCCTCTGTGTCGGAGAATTACCCCCAGCCTTTCGCACTCTGAAATGGTGGCTGGAAGGGCATGTCATCTCATTCACTACATGCCACAGTTAATCATATGACGCCCCATTTACAGAAAGGGAGCTCCTCAGTGCCCTTGCACATTGCCCCGACACAACTCCTGGGCCTGATCGGATCCACAGCCAGATGATTAAACATCTCTCATCTGACTACAAGCAATATCTGCTCATCATCTTCAACCGGATCTGGTGCGTTGGCGTCTTTCCATCGCATTGGCAGGAGAGCACCATCATTCCGGTGCTCAGACCTGGTAAAAACTCGCTTGATGTGGATAGCTATCGGCCCATCAGCCTCACCAACATTCTTTGTAAGCTGCTGGAACGTCTGGTATGTCAGCGGTTGGGTTGGTCGAGGAGTCACGTGGCCTACTGGCTCCGCATCAGAGCGGCTTCCTCAAGGGTTGCTCTACCACTGGTAATCCCTCGAGTCTGCCATCTGAACAGCCTTTTCCACATGCCAACACCTGGTTGCCGTCTTTTTTGACTTGCGTAAAGCATGTGACATGACCTGGCGACATCATATCCTTGCCACATTGTATGAGTGGGGTCTCCGGGGCCCACTCCCGATTTTTATCTAAAACTTCCTGCTGGTCCGTACTTTCCATGTCCAAGTTGGTGCCTTCATAATTCGATCCATATCCAGGAGAATGGAGTCCCACAGGACTCTTTATTGAGTGTCTGTCTATTTTTAGTGGCCATTAACGGTCTAGCAGCAGCAGCAGCAGCAGCAGCAGCAGCAGGTCCCTCCATCTCATCTTCTCTGTTTGCAGACAATTTCTTCATTTCGTACTGCTGCTCCAGTACTGGTGTTGCTGAATATCTTAGGACTGGTTTTCAACATTTGATTGACTTGTCTTCCTCATCTTCGTGAGCTTAAGCAGAAGTGCTGGTAGCACCTCAATGCTCTCTGTTGCCTGAGCAACACAATCCAGTAGCTGTTCATCAATCCAATCCTTGCTTACAGTCCTTACAGATATCCTCTGCTCTCTCTCTCTCTCTCTCTCTCTCTCTCTCTCTCTCTCTCTCTCTCTCTCTCTCTCGCGATTCAGCAGGTCATTAAAGTACCTTCACCATCTTCCCAGAGTCTGTTTACTCTTACTTATTATGTTTCCTTCTTCATCTCTAATCAAGCTGGTTATTGGAGCAAATTGTCTTCTAGCATTGTTTACTTTTATAAAGAACGTACTTTTTTCATTCTTCTTCTTGAACAATAGCACACATCCTATTTAAGCCTTGGTCCATTCTCTCTCTCTCTCTCTCCTTTTTTTTTTTTCCGGTGATGTCATCTTTTCGGTCCTCCTTTTCTTTCGATAATCCTCCAACAAGCTTCTCGCGCAGTTCGCCTGTAATGTCTTTCGGTATGCAGTGTTATTTTCTTCAGTCACTCTTACACTCTTCATCAAATCATGAGGGTCTTATTGATTTTCTCTCCATCCCTAGTGTTTCCTTAGCTGAAATGTCTATAGCTCTTTTTACAGTCTGCCATTTTTGTTCTCTGTCATTACTGTCTTGCATTGTTCCCTATCCATGTTGTAGGGCCTGAGAAACTTTCTGACAGTATGATTCGCAAGTTTCTGTTAAATGTTGTGCTGCGATATTGCACCGTTCTGTCCTAGTATGTCTTTCTTTCTGAGCATTTGATATCCTCGCTCTTAACTTGGCCATTACAAGAAAATTATCTGAATCCACATTAGGACCACAAAAGGTTTGAACATCCAAGTTAGATTTATGCCTCTGTTCTATCAGTACATGATCAATTTGATTAATGGTTCCACCATCAGGTGACTATCATATTCCGGGAGGCTGCGAAGAGGATAATTTTTATTCCTTTATCATTAGTGGATCTATGTTTCCTATGGGCTCCAATTATGGGCTGGAACATGTCTTCTCTTCCAAGTTGTGCATTAAAATCGTGCAGCATGATCTTGATGTCATTCCTTGGATACTTATAATAAGCTTTTTCAAGGGCATCATAGAAATCATCTTTTAGGTCTCCAATAGACTCTTCTTTTGGTGCATGTCCATTAATTATACTATAGTTAAAGAATCTTCCTTTAATTCTAATTACTGATAGCCTTGGATTAATGGGTGTAAAATTCATCACCGAATGTTTCAGATCCTTATGAACAAGGAAACCTGTACCCAACTCATGTCTGTTATCATCACAGCTATAGAACATAGTGCCCTCATTCTTTCCCGGTACCCTACTCCCTGTCCATCGCGTTTCTTGAATGGCACAGTGCTCTCCTTGAGCTTCCCCTGCTGGGCTATATAAAGAGCAAACATTCCAGGTACCAATACGAAGATCAGTTTTCAACTTTTTAACCATTCATTGTCCAAAATCCCTGCCTTGTCATTGTATAGTAATCCGTGTGGCTTCTGCTCTTTGGTTTTTTTTAACTTTTTTTTTTTTTACAGGAAGGGGGTGGGGGGTGTTAGCATCAAGCCCAAGCTAAACCCCCAACCTGGAGGACCAGGATTTGTCTTAGGTTCACTCCACTAGGGAAGCTGGCTTCACTATGTGTCTAGAGCCCTCCCTGCCCTTTGTTGTGGGGCACACTTCATCTGGCTCCTCAGTCGAGACCATTCTGACTTGGGTGACCCTGCCAGTAGCTATGCTACTGCTAGCACAGCTCTCGACTTCACGAAAGCACGCAAGCCCTCTCGCCCAGCACTGAAGCTGCCTACTACAAGGCGGTATCCCCTGGGAGGGCTATGCTGTGCTGTAAAAATGTAGTTTTCCCCCCGTCTGCAGTTTTAGCTACAATAGCAGGATATGTAAACCATTAGACGAATTTTTTCTCCCATATATACTCTCTCTTCTTATATATAATTACAAACAAAACTGTATACTTTAGTTTTCTTCCTGGCCATTGGTTTAACAGAAAAGGTATAGTTATGGATTACAAGTAGAAAACTACTATGGAATCTTAATCATCCGAAACTTTGTAATCCTACCCGTTTGCAGATTAAAACTTATGAAATAGTGTCCATATCCAGTTGCTGGAGAGGTCTCACTCATACCCTGTATATCAACCATCCCAACCGATTTACCCATTCATTTTAAGTGAATTCAATTACCAAACAAGGTTTAGTTTGTAGTAACAGTAAAAAAAAGCATCAACGTCCGAGGGTGACGGGGGAGGAGGTTGACACAGAGAAGGAGAAGAGGAGATGCCCAGAGATAGGGGGAGATGGTGATGCAAAGATGAGGAGGAGGAGGAGATGGATAGCATTGGAGGGGGGGGGGGTTACTTTGGGATCTGTGCCCAATTACCATGCATATTAAACAATTGTGACTCATTGCCAGGTTCCCTTCTGTAATATAAAGGCTGGGTGTCATAATTCTTGCTAATTTACAGAGAGCATGAAGGAACTTTAACAGTAGGTCATAAGTGTGAACTCAGGCAGTGGTGAGAAAGAAAACTGAAATTACATTTGAAACACTATATTTTTCTCAAACCACATCTTTTACAGTAAATGCTCAAAATTGCTGCCTTCAACATCATTTTGAACTTCACAGAGCACCACTGCTAAAATTTTTATTATTTGCTATCTTGCATGTTGTCATCATTTTAATGACCAGCAGTGTGTTAGTATACACATTTGTGTTTGGTGTATATATGATTACAATACTTGTTGGACAATGATGTTCATTCAGTTTCACCATCGTTTCTAGTGTTTGCTGTGGATAACCCTTTACTGTGTTGTTCATTTCCCTGATTGTTGTTTACTCCTACCTATGCTGGACCATTTCTGATTTGTGATGAATAATCTTAAGACACTCGCTCCAAAAATCCCCATCTGCCCCTCATATCTCACTAATTCCTAAAATTTTCCTTTCCATTTCTACCATTAGATTGCCAAATTTTCCACTCTGCCTTAAGATTCTAACATTACATGTGTCACCCCTAATTAGCATTCTCATTTTGTCTTTTCCTGAATAATCCCCTGTTATAGTGAAGAACTATTTTATATCCAGATTATTTTACAGGGGAGGAAGCTATAATGAAATTTTTAGGAGAGGACTGCTTGGTTTGTACAAACTACTTTGTGCCTTCTGGCAATTATTCACATCTAGTAGGCCTGTATAAACCCCTAATTAAATGTCTCCGTGCTGCTCTGAACATTCTGCTAATCATAAAATACGCTGTGTTGTTTCCATGCAGCTTTCATGAAGAACACCCCACAACAGTAATGTCCCAATACGCATTTGTGAACCACCCATTTGCAAGCACGTTATTTCACTCTCAGATGATGGGCTAGCTGGCAACACCACCTGCTGATTTTCATCTTAGCTTTGCCAATACACTTCATACAAATTCACAGTTGTGTTAGGTTGGGTTGTTGTGGCATTTTAAAACATGTTGGTGATGTCTTTGATGCAAATTGTTAAGGAAATTAGGACTTACAATGTAACATATGTGTCTGATGAAAAATGAATTTATTTGTGCCCTCTATATACCCTGTGTTGGTCATTTGTGAGAACTTAAAACACATTTCTGATATGTCAGAAATTGGCATAACATGTGGAAGTTAGTGTTAAGGACACAAGCAGCCTGTGTGATGAAGGTTTAAGATGTGGGATATGTAGCAAGTACAGTGATGAGCCAAAACTTTACACTTTGAGACTGAATACCACATTGTGGTATTATGGGCATGTGGTGCTGCAGGGAAAGTATATGAGTGATGCAGAGATAATGGGAAATCATTATAGTGGCATTATGGTCACAGGTGGGAAAATCCATCCACATAAGTGACTTTGACAAAGGATAGATTGTTATGGCCCGTCACCTGGAATCTAGCCTGTCTGAAACGGTGAAGCTGTTGGTGTGCTGCTTCTGTGAGTATTTAATGAAAATGGTTGAAGAAAGTGAAACTATAAAATAATTAATTATTAAGACTGGACTACGTATCAATGGAAATGTGTTGCCTGATCAGATGAATCAAGTTCCTTGTTGTTACACCAGATCGGCAGTTGTGTTGGATATGGCATCATCTGAGGAAACAGCTGCTCAAAATGTTCGCCATGCGACAGATGCTGGCTAGCAGGGTCTCTGTTACGCTATGGACCACATTCACTCAGGCTTGCATGTGACCTGGAGGAGTAATTGGAAGCACTGTGATGGCTGTGACTACCTGGGCTTATTGTGGACCACTGGCACTCTCTTTATACTTAATATCTTCCCCGACTGCGATGACATCTTCTAGCAGGGTAACTGTCCTTGACATAAGGACAGAATTCTGCATGGTGTGAGGAGCATGTTTTTGAACTTGTGTTGCTGTTTTAGCCACCAAATAAACCTGATCTGAATCCAGATGGAACACATCCGCGCCCACAAAACATTGACGTATAATTTATGGAAATTGCACGACCTGTGAATAGACATTAGTGCCAAACACCTGCGGAAACCTACCATTACTTTTTGAATCCATCCCTTGTTGCTATACTGCATCCTGAAGGTGCTATTGAGCAGATGATCATGATGTTTTGGTTCATCAGTGTGACCATACATGTGCTTCAAACTGAATTAAACCATGACAACTGTTTCCCGGAATGTAAATATCGTACGGTGAAAAAGGTAGGAAATTAAGTAATGGAATCTGGATACTTTCAAACAATCAAGGACTGTTGAGAGTTTCAAACAGAGCACTAGACAGTGACTAATTGAAACTGGGGAAAGGAATAAAATAGAAAATGACATGGTGATGGCAGCAGAGGAAAAATCTAGGCAGTCCTTGGATAATATGGGAGATATTAAAGTTTATTGATGAAAGAAGAAAATATAAAAATGTGCAGATTGGGAAAATGGGAGTGACTAGAAAAGTAATGCAGAGCTGGAGAATCATTCGGGACTACAGGACATGTAGCTGCTGCTTACTGGGAAATTAAAGTAGTCTTTGGAGAAGCAGATGTGTGAACATAAAGAGCTCAAATCAAAGATCGGTATCAAGCAAAAAACACGAGGCTAAAAGGTAGATAGGATATATAGAAGGGATAAACGGAGCAAAGAAACTGATGGAAGGAAGAGTGGAAGTGGATAATGGGATACAATGATAATTTGCCAAAGCACTGAAGACTTAAATTGAAACAAGGTACCTGCAGGAGATCATGTTCCTTTAAAATTATTAAGATCCTTTGGAAAACAAATCACGACAGCGTTATTCCACCTTGTATTCTGAATGTAAGAGATAGGTGAAATACAATCAGCCTTCAAGAAGAATGTCATAATTTCAATCCCAAAGAAGACAGGTGCTGACAGGTTTGATTTTTACAAAACAGTCAATTCAACAAGTCATGGTTAAGAAACATTAACACATGTTGCATAGGAAAAGTGGATTTGTGGAAAGGTCAGTTTAGGTTCCCGAGGAACATGAAGCAGTACTGTAGTTTCCCACCACTGGCAGCATCTACTGGGAACAGAGGCCACTATATCTTCTATGGCCTTCCCATCACATCTCAGTCACTATTCTGGCCCAGTCTTCTCCTCTCTTCCACTTCTTTTAGCCACTCGGCCTTTGCCCTCTGGCTCTCCATCTTCTTAGGGATCCTTGTCTCCTACAGTCTTTTCTAATGTTTAAAATGGTAAAATCTTCTTTCCTCAATCATTGTCTCCATAACCCTATTATTTCTCATCACTTCCGTTTTTGTTACACACATTTGACTTCTCAAAAACGTCCTCTCACCCAACCTTTTCTCTCTTTCCTTCATGACACAGGTGTCTGCAGTGTACAGTAGAATTAGTATATAAAACATTCAGTAGATCACCTCTTTACTTTTCTGATAAACTCTTTAGTTCCATATCATTTTTCTCATACTTCTCGTAAAGATATTAGCTTCCATTGTCTGTTCACCTTTCTCTTTGTCATTTATTTTCTTGTATTATAGCCCCCAAGATACTTGTAACTTTCCACTATTATTTGCTCCCCACCAGTGCCATGTTTACGACATTTTTTGTTGTTGTCCAACTCGTATTTCTTTGCATTAAATTTGTAGCCTCTTACTTGTTATTCAGGCTGTTCATTAAGTGTACCATAAAGGAAAATATCGAAAAATTTGGAAAGAGAATTTAAGTTTATGGAGAACAAGTAAACTTCTAGGTTTGCTGATGACTCAATAAGTTGGAAAGAGCAGTTGGAACGGAATGGATAGTGTCTTGAAAAACACGTTCTAGGACGAACATAAGTAAAAAATGGGTCACGAGATGAGACACTGACTGGAGATAAGTTTTTATCTTAGTACAGAAAATGAACCTAGTTCACTAATTTTCTGTGTATTATAACACTCAACTTGGATCAGCTGTACGAAGTTCAGTGTTTGTCTAAATTAGCATGAAATATGTTTGGCAACACCACTAAATCAGCTTTTGACAACAAGATGATTGTGCTGTTTAAATATTATGTATTAATTGTAAAGTGTACATACGCTTTACTATTGAAAGTTTCATGTCGTAAAGATGGAGGAAAATAAGTGGAAGAAATTCTTTAACAAGAACTTTCTACACTCAATAAAATCTAAATATGGGCACTAAACAAGAGTCGAGAATGAAATAGCTTTTGAAATGTGGTGCTGTAGAAGATTGTGTTTGTGAGTACACCAGGTAATTAGTGAAGAAGTAATGAATTGAATTGGTGAGAAAGCTGTTTTTTGACACCATTTGACCAAAAGAAGAGATACATTGATAGAACAAATTTTGAGGCATTAAGGAATAGTTACTTTGTTAATAGTGTTCATACATTATCATGTTGTGTAGGTCCAGTCCAGTAGGAGAACCATCAGGGATGTGGAGTACATTGAGGTATACTTTAATAAAAGACAGTCAAGTCATATCTGTATACTGTATTAACAACAAACTGTCACAGTACTGCTTGATGCTATTCATGCATACGCCAGGAAGATTGAGTCAGGTAATTAGAAACCTGCTGCTTATAAACCTGCTCTCTCCTTTGTTTTGGTAAATTGCTGCCATGGCAGTAAAAATTGTAGAGGGAAACCAAGGCTTGAATATAGCAAATGGGTTGAAACAAATATAAGGAGCTGTATATGAAATGGCTTGCACAAGATAAGCTATTATGAAGAGCTGCGTCAAACAAGTCTTCAAACGACAGAAACAACACGTGTTAAACTTAGCAAAGTAGCATTTTCCTACTAGAAGACTGCATGTGTGCTTATGTTCTATTCAGATTGCAATCCTGAATTCAGTTTGATATTGCTTAACCAGTTCAAGCTGTGCCAACACAGTCAAAGACCTGATTTAACTTCTGCAATGGTTAATTCAGATATGTGCCAACTGCTTGTTCTTCTCACAATGTGTCAACCTAAGGACCAGATTTCAGATAGGGGGAGGGGGAACAACCTTGTGTGTTTTCTGAAATGTTATTAGATTCTACCTCATGTCATCTAATCACCTCAACCATCTGCTCCATCAAATTCCAATAACATCAGATATGTTGTGTGTCAGCTTTTGTTTATCCAGGAGTTGACAGATATGCACAGTACTGCCAGTAAAAATCAGTTGTGGTTCTTTAGTGATATGCAGCACTATCCTGTTTACATTCCAATATTGCCTGTGTATATTCTTTTCTTGTTTTATCTGTCAGTAAAACAGTTTTAGCAGCAATTAATGCCTGTTCCTTGACTGCTACCATGCCATCTGTGGGTGAAAAGATTCTGGTTCACTTCCATGAAAAATGCATTGCGCCACCAAGAACATTATTTATTCATTGATCACTCAGTATACCTTCACTCCCCAATCCACCACATAATCAACACAACACCAAAAGTTACCTTCAAACTACGTGTCAAGAACCAGTAACACATACACGTGAAATGGGCACTACCAAGCAGTCACTACTGGAAGGACACAGTGTCCATCTACATACCATCTGTGGCCCACCAACTCAGTCATTTTAATGAAGAATATTTACCTATATTTTCGCAGATTGATATTACTACAATGTGGAGGGAAGCAGCTGTAAAGGCACTGGATTCTCATTCAAAAGGAGCATGGTTCAATCTCTCATCTGGACATGCTTGATTTGTTTCTTCTTCTTCTTCTTCTTCTTTTTAATGTGGTTTGCTTTCAGTTCTCCTCCATATTCTCATCCAGTTTGTGCTTGTGTTCTCTCTCTCTTATAAATCTACCATTTATATGTAGTCATCCAAAACAGTTGTAAAGCAGCACTTCATTTTAGCCATAAAAGGGAAAACCTTAATTGTGATAAGAAATTTAAATGAAAGATATTAGTTCACTAGGCACCATAAAAAGCATTTTGAATAAGTGCGAGAATGCTCAGTTTTCGTTTTCCGCGAAGCTTCCACATAATTAGTATTTCACATCACTGACACAGTTTATTTTACCAGTAGTTATGCTGTACTTTTGCTGCTGTTTCTTATATGGGTCAGATTTCGTGACAGCATAATTAGAGACTCGTCAATTTCTTAGTAATGCTTCAACTGTTTGTTGCCTATTGGTACTTCTAAATACAATCTCATTTGATCCTTGTTTATTCGAATTGCACACCCACTTCCCACATCATGGGTTGATGGTACATATTTACGTTGAATTGGAAGCATTTTGCTGCCTTCTAGAACTTTGTAATTGTTCAGAAAGCATGTTTGTATATTTTTATGAAAGCTGAGCATGTGCTTTGAAGAGACCATATTTGTTGTGTTTACTAGCATAGAAATGATGATTACTTCCTGTTTTACTCTTGCGCTCCTCTTTTGTTAAATCTGTAATTTTTATTTGCGAAATAAACAGAAATTTTTGTGAAATAAACAGAAAACTGCCCGGTGTGTGTGCACATTTTATGTACTGCTACACAAAAATAGTTTGTTCCTTTCTTTGATGTTTTCATTGTATTTTACTGGCTTTGTCAATCTAGTTGCATCAATGTATGGCTCTTTTTACTGTTGGCGTGATTCTCATTGTTGTAAATGTTGATTCACAGAAAAGTGCCACTTTTTGTGTATTGATCTACATCTACAAATATACTCTGCTAGCCACCAAGCTGTGTGTTGTGGAGGGCACTATTCGTGCCAAATTCGTATTTCCCTCTCCTCTGTTCCACTCGCAGATCACACGAGGGAAAAACGACTGCCTGAATGCCTCAGTACGAGCCATTTCCCTTATCTTTGAATGGTGAACATTGTGCGATTTGAAAGTTGGTGGTAATAATACATGCTCTACATCCTCGGCGAAGATCAGATTTTGGAATTTAGCGACCTGCCCCTTCCGTTTAATGCATCGTCTATCTGCAACTGTACTGTGCCCCACTTCAGACTTTCTATGAGATTTGCAATGCTCTCGTGATGGCTAAATGTACCAGCCACGAATCTTGCTGCTCTTCTTTGGACCTTCTCAATCTCTTGAATCAGACCTAACTACTAAGGGTCCCATACATATGAACAATAATCTAAGATTGGATGAACTAAAGTATTGTAAGCAGTTTCCTTTGTTGAAGGACTGCATCGCTTCAGGATTCTATCAATAAACCACAATCCAGAGTTAGTCTTACCTGTTACTTGTGTAATCAGGTCGTTCCATTTGAGAAATTTCGATAGTCACACACCCAGATACTTGATGTATGTTACCGCTTCCAAAGACTGGTCATTTATTTTGTACTCATGCATTAATGGGGATTCATAACCAGATGACAAAATTGTTGCAGCTCTTCTCAAAGATCAGTCAGATGACAAAAGCAGAAAGGTATGGTAGACCAAAATTAACAGAAAGTGGGAGAGAACTGAATCAGTCATTTTCCTCAAGGGAGAATTTCATTGAAACAATGCAACAAAATGAAACCAGTATAGTGTGGTTGCAAAGTGGTGTGTTGCAGACCAGAAAGGCTTCATGTTTACATTTGACAATTATTGACTAAATAAATCTCCAGAGAGGGAATTTGAGAATTACACATTAGAAGACAGGGTAGTTGTAGGTTTATAAAAAAAAAAAAAAAAAAAAAAACAAGAGACTGGACTTAGTCAACATTTTTACTCACTTTTCCCTATGTCAAGGCTAGAAGTAGAGAAGATTTTATCTTCTGGCATAATGGTGATAAATGGGAAAAGCTTCACCTTCTAAAGGAATTAAGAGATGACTTTGATTATAGGATGTCATCATCTAACGCAGGGATATTTTTGTAGAAAGATGTCAAAACTGTCTGTCTGATTTCCAGTTACCATGAAAGAGTTATGTTTGTATGCAGAAAGCAGAAACATGGCAGTAAAACTAACATTTAGTGCTGCAATATAAAGGACTAGAATTATAATATGGGAGATGTGAACCATGCTGGCAGACTCCCATCTGCTTATGGGCCAAGAAGAAGATTCAAAAAGGCAGCTGTACGGAAAGATTCCTCTTCTGGAGTTGAGGAGAAATATTGCTGAAGGTCTGGTGGGCAGGATGTCTGAAAAACATGTCAGTCCCAGAGCTTCAAAATCCAATTTTACAGAAAGCAAGAAATTATGCCTCAAAGGATGTAAGATTATGAAATCAATGTGATCATTTGGTCACTTTTGCATAAACTACAAAAAAAGTTCAATCTAGAACAAACTCAAAAATGTTTATTTCGTGGAGTATTTCCCAGGTGCAAAGAAAAAAATAAGACTACCGAATTCCATTTACAGGATAACTACTCAGATTCGAAGAAACATTCCCTGAGAATTCCAGGTATGGGAGCAAGAGAGTGTCATAAGAAGTTCCTGATAAATTAATTGTGGTTGAGGCGGCTGAGATATACTAGCTATAAACAGTAATTTGACTGCAGTTTCTAAATATCCATAATTTTTTACAGAATAATATTCATATAATTAACTCACTTTTAAATACTATGTATTTTAAAATTTATAATTTATTAAACTCAATATAATTAAATTCCAATGCTAGTTTAAAAACATGGAATTCCATGATATTTCTTTGATTTTTTTCCAGGTAAAATATATATACAGGGTGGTCCATTGATCGTGACTGGGCCAAATAGCTCACGAAATAAGAGCCAAACGAAAAAACTACGAAGAATGGAACTTGTCTAGCTTGAAGGGGGAAACCAGATGGTGCTATGGTTGGCCCGCTAGATGGCGCTGCCATAGGTCAAACGAATATCAACTGCATTTTTTTTTTTTTTAATAGGAACCCCCATTTTTTATTACATCTTTGTGTAGTACGTAAAGAAATATAAGTGTTTTAGTTGGACCACTTTTTTCGCTTTGTGATAGATGGCGCTGTACGAGGTGCATTCAAGTTCTAAGGCCTTCGATTTTTTTTCTAATTAACTACTCACCCGAAATCGATGAAACTGGCATTGCTTCTCGACGTAATCGTCCTGCAGACGTACACATTTTTCACAATGCTGACGCCATGATTCCATGGCAGCGGCGAAGGCTTCTTTAGGAGTCTGTTTTGACCACTGGAAAATCGCTGAGGCAATAGCAGCACGGCTGGTGTCTTTCATTGTTGGAAAAAGCCAAAAGTCACTAGGAGCCAGGTCAGGTGAGTAGGGAACATGAGGAATCACTTCAAAGTTGTTATCACGAAGAAACTGTTGCGTAACGTTAGTTCGATGTGCGGGTGCGTTGTCTTGGTAAACAGCACACGCGCAGCCCTTCCCGGACGTTTTTGTTGCAGTGCAGGAAGGAATTTGTTCTTCAAAACATTTTTGTAGGATGCACCTGTTACCGTAGTGCCCTTTGGAACGCAATGGGTAAGGATTATGCCCTCGCTGTCCCAGAACATGGACACCATCATTTTTTCAGCACTGGCGGTTACCCGAAATTTTTTTGGTGGCGGTGAATCTGTGTGCTTCCATTGAGCTGACTGACGCTTTGTTTCTGGATTGAAAAATGGCATCCACGTCTCATCCATTGTCACAACCGATGAAAAGAAAGTCCCATTCATGCTGTCGTTGCGCGTCAACATTGCTTGGCAACATGCCACACGGGCAGCCATGTGGTCGTCCGTCAGCATTCGTGGCACCCACCTGGATGACACTTTTCGCATCTTCAGGTCGTCATGCAGGATTGTGTGCACAGAACCCATAGAAATGCCAACTCTGAAGGCGATCTGTTCAACCGTCATTCGGCAATCCCCCAAAACAATTCTCTCCACTTTCTCGATCATGTCGTCAGACCGGCTTGTGCGAGCCCGAGGTTGTTTCGGTTTGTTGTCACACGATGTTCTGCCTTCATTAAACTGTCGCACTCACGAACGCACTTTCGACACATCCATAACTCCATCACCACATGTCTCCTTGAACTGTCGATGAATTTCAATTGGTTTCACACCACACAAATTCAGAAAAACGAATGATTGCACACTGTTCAAGTAAGGAAAACGTCGCCATTTTAAGTATTAAAACAGGTCTCATTCTCGCCACTGGCGGTAAAATTCCATCTGCCGTACGGTGCTGCTATCTCTGGGACGTATTGACAATGAACGCAGCCTCATTTTAAAACAATGTGCATGTTTCTATCTCTTTCCAGTCTGGAGAAAAAAAATCGGAGGCCCTAGAACTTGAATGCACCTCGTAATAGTCACACACATATGGCTCACAATTTTAAACGAACAGTTGGTAACAGGTAGGTTTTTTAAATTAAAATACGGAACGGAGGTACATTTGAACATTTGATTTCTGTTGTTCAATGTGATACATGTACTTTTGTGAACTTATCATTTCTGAGAATGCATGCTTACAGTGTGAGTACCTGTAAATACCTCATTAATGCAATAAATGCTCAAAATGACGTCCGTCAACCTCAATGCATTTGGCAATACGTGTAACGACTTTCCTCTCAACAGCAAGTAGTTCGCCTTCCTTAATATTCGCACAGGTGTTGACAGTACGCTGACGCATGTTGTCAGGCGCTGTCGGTGGATCACGATAGCAAATATCCTTCAACTTTCCCCAGAGTAAGAAATCCGGGGACGTCAGATCTGGTGAACGTGTGGGCCATGGTATGGCGCTTCGACGACCAATCCACCTGTCATGAAATAAGCTATTCAATACTGCTTCAACCGCACGCGAGCTATGTGCCGGACATGAAAATGGTTCAAATGGCTCTGAGCACTATGGGACTTAACTTCTGAGGTCATCAGTCTCCTAGAACTTAGAACTACTTAAACCTAACTAACCTAAGGACCTCACACACATCCATGCCCGAGGCAGGATTTGAACCTGCGACCGTAGTGGTCGCGCGGTTCCAGACTGTAGCACCTAGAACCGCTCAGTCACCCCGGCCAGCTGCCAGACATCCATCATGTTATACATTGCACCATTTAGATTGCCGTCGATAAAATGGGGGCCAATTATCCTTCCTCCCATAATGCCGCACCATACATTAGCCCGCCATGATCGCTGGTGTTCCACTTGTCGCAGCCATCTTGGATTTTCCATTGCCCAATAGTGCATATTATGCCGGTTTACGTTACCGCTGTTGGTGAATGATGCTCTGTCGCTAAATAGAACGCGTGCAAAAAATCTGTCATCGTCCTGTAATTTCTCTTTTGCCCAGTGGCAGAACTGTACACGATGTTACAGTCATCACCATGCAATTCCTGGTGCATAGAAATATGGTATGGGTGCAATCTCAACACCGACATTTTTGAGATTCCCGATTCTCGCGCAATTTGTCTGCTACTGATGTGCAGATTAGCTGCGACAGCAGCTAAAACACCTACTTGGGCATCATCATTTGTTGCAGGTCGTGGTTGACGTTTCACATGTGGCTGAACGCTTCTGTTTTCTTAGATAATGTAACTATCCAGCAAACGCTCTGGACACTTGGATGATGTCGTCCAGGATACCGAGCAACATACATAGCACACGCCCGTTGGGCATTTTGATCACAATAGCCATACATCAACACGATTCGACCTTTTCCGCAATTGGTAAACTGTCCATTTTAACACGGGTACTGTATCACGAAGCAAATACCGTCTGCACTGGTGGAATGTTACGTGATACCACGTACTTATATGTTTGTGACTATTACAGCAACGTCTATCACAAAGCGAAAAAAGTGGTCCAACAAAAACATTAATATTTCTTTACCTACTACACAAATATATAATAAACAATGGGGATTCCTATTAAAAAAAAAAACGCAATTGATATCCGTTTGACCTATGGCGGCGCCATCTAGCGGGCCAACAACAGCGCCATCTGGATTTCCCCTTCAAGCTAGACGAGTTTCGTTCTTTGTAGTTTATTTTGTGAGATATTTGGCCTGGTCACTATCAATGGACCACCCTCTGTGTGTGTGTGTGTGTGTGTGTGTGTGTGTGTGTGTGTGTGTGTGTGTGTAGATGCTGTAACTTACCAGACGAAAGCGTTGATTTGTTGATAGAGACAATAAACACACAAGCGCGCGCGCGCACACACACACACACACACACACACACACACACACACACACACACATACAAATTTCAAGCTTTCGCAACCCAAGGTTGCTTCATCAGGAAAGAGGGGAGGAGAGGGAAAGACGAAAGGATGTGGGTTTTAAGGGAGAGGGTAAGGAGTCATTCCAATCCCGGGAGCATAAAGACTTACTTTAGGGGGAAAAACGGGCAGGTATACACAATCTTCTTCTGTGCGGATCCACAAACAATGCCCAAACTCTTACGGGAAACGGCTGTAAAGCCGCGAGTAATGCGTATAATGTGCAGGGGCACTATGAATATAGTACGGGACAATAAGTTGCAAATGTGGGTCTCACAGGAGGCGTGCCAGAGATAAGTCCCTGCATTCACACTATCCTCTGCGTCCTTGGAAGCTCAGATGGATAGAGCATCTACCCTGTAAGCAGGAGATCCCGGGTTCGAGTCCCGGTCGGGGCACACATTTTCAACTGTCCTCGTTGACTTATATCAACACCTGTATGCAGCAAGGGGTATTCATTTCATTGTAAAATGTAGTTCCCTGAGAATTCCAGATTTTCCAGAGAAATCAGAGCCCTGATTCAGTAACTGTGTAATTACCTTCCAAAAATTTGCTTGTTTGTAGCCTTAGTGCATTCAAACACAATTTTATTTGTTACTATGGAAAAGTACTGTTGGCTGGAAAGCCACTGGAGCGCCAGACAGTACTCAAACATACAACTTTTGCAAAATGGTGAGAAATTAAAATTAGAACCCCAAAAAAGTTCAGTGTTGTTATGTTATGGATCACAGTAGTTAATATTAATAAAACCGGGAAATTCAATAGGAAGAAAAGGTTAGAGATTTTAACATTTGGTCACTGTGTTCTGAGGAACAAAAATTTATTATTCTTTTTGGTATTATTATTATTATTATTATTATTATCATCGTTAATTCCCCATAAAGGAGAGCGTTAAAACACAATCAATATTCACAATGACAAAATGGTACATAAATTGGTACATTTCAAAGTCGTGGCACTTTTTTCTCTCTCTTTCTTTTTTTCTTCCCAAAAACCTCTCATAAATTCACTGTGTTTCTTCTTCCTCTCTTCTGTTCACTTCTTTCCTGATTTCTTCTCTTTTGGTGTTTCTTCGAATTTCTGTTTGTTGATTTTTTCCTCTGTATTTTCCTCTGTTTGATATTTCTTCTGTGGAGATGTTTAGATTTTTGAGGTCTTCCATGGTTTCCTTTACCCAGTTAGTTTTCACCTTATTCGTCACCACTATGTTAAAAATCTTCTTGGTCAGCCTATTTTCATTCATCCTATGAATGTGCCCATAGAATTTTGCCCTTCTTTTTCTGATATTGTCTGTAATTGTCTCTGCCTGTTTGTACAATTCCTTTGTTGGTCTCTTTATTCAGATCCTCTGTCTCTGAACTGGCCCATAGATCTTTCTCAGAATTTTCCTCTCTTGCTTTTCCATTTCCTTGATTTTAGTTCTTCCTCTGATTACTGTTGTTTCTGAGGCATACAAGGCCTCAGGTAAGATTACTGTTTTGTAATGTCTTAATTTGGCACTGACGGAAATATTTCTTTTATTGTAATGGTTCCATGTAAGCCTGTATGCTTTTTGTAATTTTGTAACCCTTTCTTCATTGGCTGTTGAATTCAGTCCTGTTTTCTGTATGATCTCTCCCAGGTATTTGAAACTTTCTACTTGTGTTATCTTTCCATACTTTGTTATCAATGGGCTTCTGTCTGTAGATTTTGTGTCCACGTACTGGGTTTTTTCATATGATATTTGTAGTCCTGTTCTGGCTGCGATTTCATGCAATATCTCTAGGGCTTCTCTGGCTTCTTTTTTGTCATTTGTAATGATGGCTATATTGTCGGCAAAGGCCAGACATTTTATGTTGACGGTTCTATTTTTCTCTCTCCCCATCTTTACCCCATTGACTCCTTTGTTCCACGTCCTGATTTTTTTCTCTAAAACAGCGTTAAATAAAATGGGTGACAGGCCATCTCCCTGTCTCACTCCTGGCTTGATTTCGAAAGATTCTGAGATCTTGCCCATGAACTTCACTTTTGACTTTGTATTTGTTAATGTTTCCTGAATTAGTTTTCTGGTCTTATTGTCTACCTTCATTTCTTTTAGTGTATTAAAAAGTGTTTCTCTGTCTATGGAATCATAAGCCTTCTTGAAATCAACAAATGTTACTGTGGTGTTTCTGGACTTCCTCGTTGTTAATAATGTTCTCAGACACCAGACCTGCTCACTGCATGATCTTCCCTTCCTGAACCCTCCTTGGTATTCTCCGATCTGTGGATCTATCTGAGGTTCTAGGCGTTTTAACAGAGCTTTTGATAGAATTTTGTATGCCACCGGCAGTAACGAAATTCCTTTATAGTTATTAGGGTCTGTTTTGTCTCCTTTCTTGTGAGGGGGTGTATTAGGGCTGACTTCCATTCTTCTGGTATCTTTTCTGTTTTCCAGATGTTTTTGATTATCTCCTTCAACCTGCAGTTTTCGTAACCTCTTTTTTCTCTTCAGATTATTTTTGAAGTGTTCTTCTGTATCCTGTTGAAGTCCTCCCATTTTTCTTGTGTTTTATGGCTGTTAAATTTTTTCCAGGCTTGTATTCTGTCTTCTATGGCCCTGTCGCATGTCATGTTCCACCATCAGTGTTTCCTTTTTCTCGGTGGCTGCCCAAATTTTATCAGTTCTTTTATTTTTTCTGACTGTTCTGTCCAGTTGTTGCTATTGATTTTTGTAATTTCTTCTATTATTTCTTTCTTGTTTATTTGTAGGTACTCTGGATCTGTTCTGAAAGGTCTGTTGGTTCTCTTGATTTGTCTATTGGGTATAAATTTTACTTTAATTTGGAGAAGATGATGATCAGATTCGAAAACTCCTTTCCTTGTTCTTTTTGGTATTATGATTGTCTATATTAATTTGGTGGTAGGATTCTTCCATCTATCTTTGCATGTTTGTGCTTTATTTTTCTCCATTCACCATCAGTTTTATCTCCTTCTGTACTCACTCTGTGAACTTAATAGTGCATGTTGAAAGTACCTCCCTTGATAATTTTGATCAGCTTTTGCTCTTCTCTTCAACAGGTCATCATGTAAACTCAGAGTTAACGGCTAACTGTCACATCTTGTTTTTGAAGGCATTTCCTCTGCTTGGTTTCATGCTAAACGCTAAAATAACATTGATTGACATTATGGGCAAGAACATAGCTGTTTATTCTTACGTGACAAAGTAGGGCCAATGCTACAGTTGGTGTTGTCAAGTAATTCATTTAAGACTAATAGTGTAGTGACGTAACAAGACTGTTACGCCACACGGTAGTAGCCAAAAGAAAGGCACGCTAGACTAATGCAGACGGGCGTGAAGTCTGGAACATGAGAACTTATGAATGAATAAGAAGAAAAGTATGTAGATGCTTTTTACTTAACTTTTATTGATTCCTTGGAATACATCTCTCTTGAATACTCGTAAGCTATAGGCACTGATACAAATGGCTCCTTGCTAGTTCGTAGCCATTAACTTCTGATGGCTATTCTGTCTCTCGGCTAATGAGAGAGAAAGGCTTCGTACAACTGGGCGATAGCTAGGTTCGCGTACAACTGGGCGGTAGCTTGGTCCTCGTACAACTGGGGCGAGTCCACTCTCGTATCACGAGACCTGCCTTGGTGGTGGCGCTAGGTCTGCGATCACAGTGGCGACACGCGGGTCCGACATGTACTACATGGACCGCGGCCGATTTAAGTTACCACCTAACAAGTGTGGTGTCTGGCGGTGACACCACATTCCTCCCCCGCAAATCGGCGAACGGTCGTGAGATAAGGCTTCCGCCCGCCGTGGGGAGGACCACATGTTGACGTATGCGAGGAGGTGGGGAGCCTAACAACAGGCGAGGCTGTGCCACCCGCACCCGGCCATCCGGTCCGAGGGGAGCTAGGAAACGCCTGCAAAACTAGTCCAGGGTGCACGTCAACATGCGGTGTATGCGCCCGTAAATAAACATGAGGGGCCGAATTGTCGACCTCCATTGCGTCGGGGTAGCCGACGCGCGATGACGTCACGTGGTCCGGAGCGGGCGGGAGTTCCATGGCGGCGGACAGCTGGTCACGGGAAGCGATCGGCGGCGCGTGACCCTGGGAGGCGCCTGGCGGCTGCAACGAAGCGTCGAAGGCGGTCGGCGCCGGCGGCGGCTGCTGCTGCTGCTGCTGCTGCTGCGGCGGCGGCGGCGGCGCGTCGCCATGGGGCAAAATGGAAGGCATCGTCGGTAACACCTGGGGATGAGGCGAGCCAGTAGATGGGTCCCCAGGGCGCTGACCGGACGGCACCGTCGCTGAAAGCAGACGGGGAGCGGCAGAACCCGAGCGACGACAGAGGCGCAGCTGATTGAGATGCCGACGCACCTCACCAGAGGCCCCCAAAACCAAATACATCGCGCGGCCGAGGCAGCGAAGAATGCGCCCTGCGAGCCAACGCCGTGAACCGCGATAGTTGCGATAAAATACAACGTCGCCTGGAGCAAAAGCAGGAGTCTGCCGCTGCACAGGAACCTGATGCGGCGGATGCAGCAAAGACATCAAGGTGCGATGAGGACGACCGTGGAGCAACTCAGCCGGCGAGCGCCCATCTCGGGGCTGAGAGCGATACGAAGACAAAAAGAGCAACAATGCGTCCTCCCGAGAATGCGACTCTTTCAGTTTCAACATCTGCGACTTGAACGTCCAGACCAATCGTTCAGCGGCACCGTTGGACTGAGGCGAAAACGGCGCGGATGTCAGATGTTGAATACCATTGGCCTGGCAGAATGACTGAAATTCTGCGGACATGAATTGTGGGCCATTGTCGGAAACAATAGTCTGCGGAAGACCTTCAATGCAAAAGATAGCAGACAACGCTTGGATGGTGGCGGAGGACGTCGTGGAAGACATCCGGACAACAAAAGGAAAATTACTGAAGGCGTCGACCAGAACCAACCATCGAGCATTCCAGAATGGACCAGCAAAATCAATGTGCAAGCGTTGCCAAGGGGAAGTGGCTTTTGGCCACGCAAAGACTTTCCGCGGCGGTGCGGACTGTTGTTCGGCACACGCCGGGCACGAAGAACACATATTCGTAATCGCAGCATCGATTCCGAACCAAGTACAGTGCTTTGCACGCGTGGGTTCGTATCCCATCCTCGTCGCCAATCTGTAGTGACGTAACAAGACTGTTACGCCACACGGTAGTAGCCAAAAGAAAGGCACGCTAGACTAATGCAGACGGGCGTGAAGTCTGGAACATGAGAACTTATGAATGAATAAGAAGAAAAGTATGTAGATGCTTTTTACTTAACTTTTATTGATTCCTTGGAATACATCTCTCTTGAATACTCGTAAGCTATAGGCACTGATACAAATGGCTCCTTGCTAGTTCGTAGCCATTAACTTCTGATGGCTATTCTGTCTCTCGGCTAATGAGAGAGAAAGGCTTCGTACAACTGGGCGATAGCTAGGTTCGCGTACAACTGGGCGGTAGCTTGGTCCTCGTACAACTGGGGCGAGTCCACTCTCGTATCACGAGACCTGCCTTGGTGGTGGCGCTAGGTCTGCGATCACAGTGGCGACACGCGGGTCCGACATGTACTACATGGACCGCGGCCGATTTAAGTTACCACCTAACAAGTGTGGTGTCTGGCGGTGACACCACAAATAGTTCCCTGGAGAATGTCAAATATGCGTGTATCATTCTTACCAGAATATACTGCCACTACTGTTAATGTCATATTTGTGACTCCACTCTACATGGCTGGCTGCTTGTAGTATCATCCAGAGTAGCTTTTTATCATTCAGATTACGTTCCATTTTTCTAAGGTTCCCTACTTCTGTAAGACTTCTTAATTTCCACTTCACAATCCAGCCTCATCATTGACATAAATTATTTCACCAACAGTGCAAGCTTGATTTCTACCCTTTAATTTTGCTAATCTTTCCTATTCATGTTCCTGACAATATAAATGTGACTCACCAGTTTGACTGTAATCACAAGCTTTAAAATCGCTAACAATTGCAGGGTGCTGGAGGATTATCATTTGCAACTGATGTGTGCACACCCATACTCAGAATGATCTTGTGCCATGTCTGTTTGTCCCTCTCCCATTAACAGCACTCTGTGTCTTATCCTAACTTTTGAGGTACTTTATCATTCTTTTTCATATTATTAGAGTGTTTATGTGACAAAAATGTCTGCACCATTTCCTTACTATTCCTATGATGGTTTTGATGTCGACGATGTTCAGAGACAGTGTTCAGACTGCCGTGTGATGAATATCATTTTAGGTCAGCAACATCTCTATGGATATCTTTTTGTATGGGAAATGGTGCGAGTGAGTGGTGCACATTAGTTTGCCTCACAAATTTACCAGAATTTTGGAGGTCTTATTAAGCAGTTAGGCTGCTCAACATATTATGAGTATTGTGTGGCGAGTGCCTAGTGAAGTATTGGCATTTGATTCTGAAAATATGTAAGCTGGAACTGTCATTATTCCATACTGGATTCAATGTTATGAAAAGGATAGATTACTACTCACCATAGAGCAGAGATGTTGAATCACAGACAGGAACAAATACTACTAAACAGGTAAGCTTTTGGCTGGAAGGCCTTCTTGTGAAATAAGACAATGCGCACACACACATGCGCGTGACCACTGTCTGGCTGCCAGGATCAGAAAACAAAACATCTATTTTGTGACAGTCGGTATAATTCATCCGTACTGCTGCTTCAGGGACTCAAAGCATTTAAATACTGTGTGCCATATTAAAATTGTTATTTCTTAGGTAATAGCGATGTAAAAAAAATGCACTGTACGTGTGAAACCCTGGTCTGGTGTAAGACAGGGCCTGATGGCCCTAATCAGATCAGGTTAAATACATAAATGAAATATCAGGTGCATAACTCATCTATAGAGACTTCAGAAGAGATGGATGCCCATTTAGCTGAAGTTGCAGCCATCATTTCTGAAACACCACATTGTTCTGAGCATATCAGACAATCACTACCACACACTTGGCATTTGTGAATTAATGTGAATGGATGACCTTTGACATTTTCAGCAACATCTCTAAAGTAATGTTCATCACACAGGAGTTTGAACACTATCTCTGAACATCACTAGCCTCAAAACTTTCATGGAATCTAGCAGGGAAATAGAGCTCCTGTGACACTTGTGCATGAAAAATGGATTTCTTTTTACCATCTCTAAACAGTAAAATTTTTATACATAGTTTATTTTTATTTATTTTTTATGCCTTGTATATGTAGTATGGGTGAGATATTTTAGTTTTAAATACTTCCAGTAAATGACTGGACCTGTAGCAAGATACATTAGCTACTGAAGTGTCAGACAAAAACTAAGCTAAAGCAATGGCACGCTTAGCAATTGCAGATATTACAACACATTCCTTAAGTAAACTATTTATGTTTTGATGGACATGGACCTCAGATTTGTTGTTCTAATTATGTTTGGTGTAAGATTTTTAACTTTAATTAAAAAATGGCTGACTTCTCTGATTTTCAGAAAAAGTGTTGCTCCTAATGATTTTGAGGAAACTGAATTCATTTTCCATCAAAGTGATGATAGTGACAACGATTTCCCTTTACACTCTAAGAAAGAGGAGCATTATGTTGAAAAAGAACTTCAACAAGGGGACACGTTACAATCACTGTCCCTGGATTTTAATTGCTCAGTGAGTATTTGAAGTGTTTTTTTTCCGAATTATAATTGGCAATTTATTTTGTAATCTGTGTTGCCTGTTGCAGATTGCTGAGCTGAAAAGAATCAATAAAATTCATAAGGAAAATGAAATATATGCATTGAGAATAGTGAAGATTCCAATTAAACCTGGTTCTTTCATAATAGAGAAACTCCAGGCAGAAAATATCAAACATAATGTAAAAGATGACTCACTGACACTGACAGCAGAGATCCATAGCACACATGCTGAAGCTGATCTCTCTCGCAGGTTAACGGCCAACAGCATTCCTCCATCTTTACCGCCAGACGAAGAAAAGTTAAAAATATTTGACAGCAAGCAGCTGGTTAGCAATGCTCTGAGCCATTTAAATAACCAGTCTACAAACTGTATACTGAAAGGTGATATACAACTAAGTGACGACAGAAGGGACTTAAATGAATTAACTGAAATACCAGTATCAGCGCAAGATACAAGCTCATTGTGGCGATGCAATGGAGATGATTGTGGATTATCATGGAAACCACTACTACTTTTCATTTTGTCACTTGGCTTGGCAGGGCCTCTCCTGTATATTATTTACATTGCAGAGAAAAGAAATCCTACATAAAAATTCACAGTATTTTAGATCAACCAGTGGCATCATTATTTAATTGCTGTTAAATATGTTTGAGAGGGTGCTGTAAAACAAGTGGAAGCCAGTTATATAAAATTACTAAGACGGAATTTTGTGTTTCTTAATGTCTCACTTCCAACTTATTTCATCACCACGATCTAAACACTGAAAGGAAATTTTCTACTGTAATCATGAAATATTACTTTTATGTTAAAGCTTAAGTTATAAATACTGCAATAAACTGTTAAACCCCAGAGCTCACATCATTTACCAATAGATTATGAAAGATTTCCTTCTCCTTCAGGACAGCAGTAGTTAGCATATTGATTTTCAATATATACAGGATGCAGCATTTAAATCCGGACAAATTTAAATTTGAATTTCTCACCATATCGTAGTTCCACTGGAGGTTGCGATTGGTATTCTTCAAAGCTGTAGGCATCTTGTAAACAGTCAGAACCTCAAAAGGCCAACATGTTATGCACAAGTGCAGAGTACAAATGAAGAGCCATGATTATTGAAAGTCTTCATGCTGAGTGTTCGCCCACTGAAATAATTTGATTCTTTAGGTACTATAAAGGCTCCTTTGACAAAACTAGAAATTTTTTTTTTTGTTTACCACTACTACTATCAGGCTAATTACTGTTTAGCTCTACAGGACCTTTATACTGAAATGTTTCCCACACCACCTCGTATTGTCTTTCTATGTGTGTGAGGAACTGTATGTTCACTTTTGTGGGTAAATACCTACAGCTTACACAGGGCGACGTGTGAAACTGATAGCGATTACACGCTTCCGCTGTTGTAGAAATCTGCTCCAGATACCGTGTTGAGCTGAAAGTGGTAACCAAAGTACGGAGAAATATTCTTCGGGGCTCTGTTGCATAGCAATCAGATTGCTTTCAGTTCTGAGAAATGTCCAGGCACTATTGTGGATTTTGAATGATCCATGAAGTGACTTCTTTTCCGAAGAAAACATCGAACTATTTCACTAGAACTGAACGCTCCCGTTGGAACTGTTCTCAAGCTGGTATTTATTATTAAATCACAATAGAAGTATACGCTGGGTGTATAATAACACGTACCTTCTTGAAATGAACAATATTTTATTGTTCTATTAACTGATTTCCTTCCATACACACATATATTTTACAATGTGAATCAAAAACTCGCAATGGTGCCGATTTTTACATCACAAGAATGGCTATCTCTAGTAAAATTTACTCTTAAGAAGAACAAAAGCTCTATCTGCTAAGAATAATTAGGTGAGCACTGACCACCGCCACAGAGTAATAAACAATATCTTTCTCTCTCTCTCTCTCTCTCTCTCTCTCACTGTCACAGCAAGTTATGCTGCATGATGCATCATAGTACCTGAGATAAACTTTTTATGATATTGTGGCCAAGTATAATGCCCTGGAGAAATCTGGAGAAGGGTCCGCAAATATGTTGAGGAAACCTCATTTGAGCAAACACGTGTCACGAGCAGCGGCAGTCATTGAAAAGGCTCAGGCACTGATTTTGGAGGACCTGGGGCAATCGCTGAGGAAATTGGCATCGGTATTGAATGTCAGTAAGCGAACAATGCATCAGATGGTAGAAGAGGAACTCATATGAGCCATTTAGTTCAAAAGTGGCTCAGAGATAACGTTGACATGTTCTGGTCAGAGGAGTTCTGGCTCCCGAATAGCCTGGATTTGAGCCCCCTCGACTACTATGGTGCATAGTCGAAAGAGTTACCAATAAGATGAGGTGCCCCAATGTCACATCACTACGCACCACTGTCGTTGCAGCATTCGCAAAATACGGACAGCGCTGTTTCAAAGATTGTATACGAGTGCTTCATGACGAGATTTTCTACTTATATGTAGAAGGCTTCTCATTTTTGCTCCTATTTTGTTTTATTAAATTTGCTTTTAAAAAAAGTTTCATTTGTCCAGATTTAATCACTGCACCCTTTATCCTTTGTCACCAGCAAGTGCAGCACAATTTTTACTCATTGTATGCTGTTGCAGATGTGCCAACTTCCTTATATACTAGGCACTCTATATAGCCAAAATACCAGCATGACGTCAAAGCGTATTTTCAGTGTGCCACATAATTTAAGCAACATGCTTTTCCAAAAGCATTAAGAAGTTGTCGATCTCTCAGGTGTGCACTGTCATATCACATGTGCTGCGCTTACTGAATAGCTGCAATGAATTTGTGTCATGTTCTGGAAAGACATGTCGAGATTTCAGATTATTTACTTACACTTAAAATTAATTTATGTTTCTGTTATATAGACTAACATTATTATACAGCCCGTAACAGAGTTATTGCAGACTTCTCTTAAAAAGTAGTTTCGGTAAATCAGCCAACACTGTCCACACAAAGAATTCAGAGGCCGATTTTATTCTTTTATACAGTGGCAGGTTGAACTGACAACTGTAAACAATAGATATGCATTTGACCAGTGTTAAGTAGTGTTCGTGCAGCCGTAGTGTGTCAACTTTGTTCTCATAAACTGCAGTGGAGCAAAATTCTCTAAATCAAGTGTTCGAGACATTCTAAAGAATGTTTTGAAGAAGAGAAAAATGTGTGTAAATGTAAATGACAAACTGTGGACACCTGCTGGGATTTAATTGAAATGAAAACAGTTCTTTTCTGGAGAAAGCATAATGGCCAACAAGACAGGGTGCCGAATTTTATGCATAGTGGAGGCTGTTGAACTACGTGACTGTTCCTTTATAGAGTGTAGAAAAATTTCTGCTACCAGTCAGAATAAAAGGTTATTTATTTGTCACACAACCAAGTTTCAGGATTGTGCCCATCCTCAGGTGTTTATACATTGATGTACATGTTTAAATTGTTAGCAATCTGTATAAATACAAAAAAAATTATTTGTTGGTGACTAAACAGATAAAAGTGGGACAACTGTAAGTGGCGAGGCAGCATTTGTCGAAAATACAGCTATACTTACATAAAGATGAAGCATCATTATTATAGTTACACTGTGGTGACAGTTTTTCCACTTAGTACCACACTTGTTGCATTATAAAACTGAAATATGGACATAAATATGATAACAAGTCTGCAACTAAGTGGAAAAACTATCACCACAACGTAACTATAATAACGATGCTTCATCTTTATACAAGTACAGCTATATTTTCGACAAATGCTGCCTCACCACTTGCAATTGTCCCACTTGTATATAAACATGTACTTGTAAAAAAACAAAGATGCTGTGACTTACCTAATGAGAAAGTGCTGGTAGATAGACACAATAAAAAACACACACACACACAAATTTCAAGCTTTCGCAACCCAAGGTTGCTTCATCAGGAAAGAGGGAGGAGAGGGAAAGACGAAAGGATGTGGGTTTTAAGGGAGAGGGTAAGGAGACACACACACACACACACACACACACACACACACACACACACACACACACACACACATATATATATATATATATATATATCCTTTCGTCTTTCCCTCTTTCCTGTTGAAGCAACCTTGGGTTTGAAAGCTTGAAATTTGTGTGTGTGTGTGTGTGTGTGTGTGTGTGTGTGTGTGTGTGTGTGTGTGTGTTTTATTGTGTCTGTCTACCAGTGCTTTCTCATGGGTAAGTCACAGCATCTTCGTTTTTTATATATATTTTTCCCACGTGGAATGTTTCCCTCTATTATATTAAACATGTGCATGAATGTATAAACATCTGAGGATGGGCACAAGCCCGAAACTAGTCGTGTGACAAATAAATAACCGTTTATTGTGACTGGTAGCGAAAATTTTTGTACACCTTATGTGAATGTTTTGTGTGTTATACTCATGAAGGAGACCCTAATTCATTAATGCACTGTTGAAACTCTTTGGACTGTCAGGGCAACTTAGTGTTACATATTGGGGAAAGGAAGTGATTAGTGAGTTGTCCAATAAGTTCTAGGGATAGAGAAATGATAAGATATGCCTCGAGAATTCCTCATAAAGCATGCTTCAGAAGATGCTCAGAATTTTAAAAACACTGTGGCAGCCCTCTAAGAATCAATTGACTTTAGATTAGCATAGAACATGTACTCTTTAATTCTGAGTTGTATAAATAATCTTATTATTTGGCTGCAAACTTGGGTCACCTCTGATGGGAAGAATTTCATGTATCAAGACATGTTCACTTACAGTCATCAGTTCACAACCTCTTGACACTGCAAAAGAACTGATTTTGTATTGCTTCCCAGTGCTGCTAATGCTTACAAGCATTTCCATGACCAATGAGCCAGTCTCTCATTTATTAATCAATCTAGATGTGAACACGTGTTTATACAAAGAACAGTGTCTCCATGAACACTTTATCCTACAGTTTTGTTTTCTTATTTAGTCATCGGACGGACATTACTCAAAACAGCAACTGATCAACCAACATTAAAAACAGTAGAAAGAACAGTAAATTCACTGCCGATAAGTTACTGCAGATATTAATAGATAGTGATTTTGAGTTTGAAGATAACGAAACTCAGGAGGATAGCTGGAATTCAAATGCAAAAACTTTCAGTGATGACTGTAAGGAATTCAAATACGTTTTGTGGCTGTCTGTGTAGAATCTGAAGATACACAAACACTTGAAATATTTGATAAGACAATGGAATTAGTTAATCAGGTGAGACAGTATGAACCATATCCCAACACCTCATTTACAAAACAAGATTCACGAATCCTGCTAGCAATACAATGGACTTCTTTAGGCTTCTAATTACATCTACAATCCACAAACCACCTTGAGGTACATGGCAGAGGGTTCGTCCCATTGTACCAGTTACTAAGGTTTCTTCTTGTTCCATTCATGTATGGAAATAAACTTATCCTCATGATCCCTATGTGAGTGATTTGTAGGGGGGTTGTACTATATCACTAGCGTAATCGTTTAAAGCTGGTTCTTGAAACTCTATTAACAAACTTTTCTCAGGAAAGTTTATGCTGGTCTTCAGGAGTCTACCAGTTCAGTTCCTTCAGTATCCCCGTGACACACTCCCACAGATTAAACAAACCTGTAACCATTTGTGCTGCCCTCATCTCTATATGTTCAATATCCCCTGTTAGTCCTATCTGGTACAGGTCCCACACACTTCAGCAATATTCTAGAACTGGTCACATGAGTGTTTTGTAAGTAATCTCTTTTGCAGACTGATTGCACTTCACCGGCCAGTGTGGCCGAGCGATTCTAGGTGCTTCAGTGTGGAACCGCGCGCCCGCTACGGTCGCAGGTTCGTATCCTGCCTCAGGCATGGATGTATGTGATGTCCTTAGGTTAGTTAGGTTTAAGTAGTTCTAAGTTCTAGGGGACTGATGACCTCAGATGTTAAGTCCCACAGTTCTCAGAGCCATTTGAACCATTTTTGATTGCACTTCCCCAGTATTCTACCAATAAACTGAATTCAACCACTTGACGACTGAACCTATGTGATAATTCCATTTCATATCCCTATGAAGTGTTACTCCCAGGTATTTGTAAGAGTTTCACAATTCCAACAGTGACTCATTGATATTATAGTCATAGAGTGCACCGTGTTGAAATCTTATCAAGATCTGAGAGAATATTTATGCAGCTTCTCTCGGATAATACTTCATTATACGTAACTGCTTCATCAGCAAAAGCCTGATTTTATTATTAATATTGTCTGCAAGGTCATTAATATACAACATCAACAGCAAGGGCCTCCTTACACTTCCCTGGGATACATCCGAAGTTACTGCTACTTCTGATGACGAATCTCCATCCACGATAAGATGCTGTGTCCTCCCTACCAAAAAGTCCTCAATCCAGTCACAAAATTTCACTTGATACCCCATATGATTGTACTTTTGACATAAGTGTAGGTGCAGTTCTGAGTCGAATGCTTCTCGCAAATCAAAAAACTCTGCATCTACCTGGTTGCCGTGATCGAAAGCTTTCAGTATGTCATATGAGAAAAGTGTGAGGTGGGTTTCACATGATCAGTGTTTTCAAAATCTGTGCTTTTTCGCATTGATGAAGTCATTCTGTTAAAGATACTTCATTATGTTTGAGATTCAAATTACCCTTCTTGTAGATGGGGACACATCTCTCTTTCCAAGAACTGAGCATGGTTTTTTGTTTGGGGGATGTACAGTAGATTATAGTTAAAAAGAGGGGCTAACTCGGCTGCAAATTCAATACAGAGTCTGATAGGGACTCCATCACAGCCTGAAGCTTTGTTCAATTTTAATGATTCGCTAGGAAGTGGACGTTAACTTTGGTGCCACTGACAGCCTTTAAGTACAACCAGAATTGCTTTGTATTTTGTGAAATGTAATTAAACATTCTGCTACAGTACTCACAGAGGGCACAACACATTGCTCTCTTGACAGCCAAATGGATTTCATACAGCATCTTTCTATCTGATCGTTCTTAGCTATAGCCCTACACTTTATTTCACACCTATGCAATAATAACTGTTTCTTTAGACATTACTTTACAGTGACTGTGTACCATGGAGGTTTCTTCCCATTATGAATGGTTTTATTGTGTACATATCTATCCAGTGCATCATCAATTATTCTTTTAAGCTTGAGCCAGAGTTCCTCTACATGCTCCTGACCTGTGCTGAAAGTTACAAGTTCCTCATAAGAGATACGACACTACTGATTTTTTTATCTAGTTTACTGATATCTTTGTGCTTGTTTTAGTTGTCCTTTCTTCTTTGGTGATCATTGTTCCCACAACCACACCATGGTCACTGACACCAGTTTCAATGTGGACATCCTGAAAGATGTCAGGTCTATTTGTTGCCATTAGATTCAATATACAGCATGAGTCAGGAGGTTTTCCCCGTTTCTGGAGGGTACTCCTTAGATTATTAGGAACAAAAAATGTTAATGAAGTAATGGGATCAGATCCATAATTATGGAGCTACAGTAATTGAAAAAACTCAGGAAAATGGCAGAAAAAGATTTTATTGTAGGATTTCACTAAAATGCACATAATAATCAATTTACACAATTTTGTAACAGTCTCTTGCATTCAGAGTGGATTTAAAGAAAATGTTAGACATTTTTTTCCCTGCATTTGAAGGCAAAGATTCGCACAGGAGTGAACCACGTGAGTAGCATTTCGTAATTTCACATGCTTTCCTTATTGGCGTTGTGGCATCGAAAATGCATTATATCAATTCTTCTTGTGTTTCCACCTAAACTTCATACATGATGTCTTATCATCTATCACCACATGCAGTAATCTAGGGGTGTTAAATCTCGGGATTTGGCAGGCCAGTTGATAGGGTCTCGCGACCTATCCATCGATGTGGGAATTGCTGATTAAGATAAGCTGTTGCCACATGGTGGTAGTGTGCACAAGTGACCCCTCATGTTGGACGTACATGTGGCATCTTGTTTCCAGAGGAACATCTTCAAGAAGCTACTGTACATCTGACCATTTAAATGTCCCCGAGAGAATAAATGGCCCCAGTAACTGGTCACACACAACACCACAACAGGCATTGACACTGAATCTGAGTTGAAATTGAGATCCTACCTAGGCATGAGGATTTTCATCTGCCCAGGCATACATGTTGTTGATACCATCTCTTGTAAATGTAAAGGTTGCCTCATCACTGAACTTTATGAAGCGATAGAGCTACCAATTTCTATTTAACCAGTTACAAAAGTGCAAACGGTTGGCACAATCACGTGGCTCTAAATGGTGAACTTTCTGCACATGAAAAGGATACAGTCCATTCTCATGAAGAATCATACATACCTTAGATTGTGAAACGTTCAGTCAGGTAGCTAGGCATCTTGTACTTGAACGAGGACTGCACTCTGCTGAATTAAGACTGTTTTCCTCTTCTTGAATGTCATGTCTTTCGTTGGCATTCTGAATCCTACGATTAGGATACCGACGGTGATATTCGGCAAAAGCAGCTTTCGCAGTACCATAACAGAAGCTCAAAATGTATGGCATTGCAAAGTGTACTGTACACATGAGACAATAACAGTAAATAGTGACTGTAGTATCAACAACGTGGTTGTTATGCAAACATACCACTCGCTGCACTTGTCTACCTAAGACTGATCATGGTCCTCTGTGTACAAAAGTGTAGCACTCCATACACCGTGGCGTGTTTCTTAACTCTGTTGTAGCTCCTTAATTATTGGTCTGATCACACTACTGTATTTACATTTTTTTGTTCCAAATAACCTAAGAAATAACGTCCAGCAACTGGTAGAAAACCTCACCCGCACCCTGTATTTCAGTTCTGGGTGGGGTTCCTGACTATCTGTTGTCGGTAGTTTTCAAAGAGGGCATTTAGTAAAGTTTCACAGGATGTCCAGTAACAAAACTAATTTTCCCACATAATTGTAGAATGTTTAAAACCACCAATGATTACAGTACGACTGGGGAATGTATGTACAATTGAACTGAGGTTTGTAGTTACATTAGAAGATGAGTATGGAGGGCAATAGAAGGATCCAATCATTATTTTACATACACACGCGATACAGTGTCTTGCACGAACAATCTCGCATGCAGCTTCAATTTCTATCTCTGTGAATTTGTGTTTCTTGTCTACTGCAACAAAAACACCACCTCCACTTTCCTTTTGTGTGTCCTTTCAATATACACTTAAATTTTCCCCAGATGTGTCACTGCTATCAATTTCAGGTTTCAACCAGTTTTCTGTTCTGTTGTTATGTGGACATCACTAGTTTTCATGAGCGGTTCGAACTCCAGTACTTCAGTTGCAAATGCTTTGGCACTTTACCATAAGGATTTTAGTATTCTCAGCTTGGGAGGCATTTCTTTCCATCTTACACTGATACTTTTAGGTTTCCTACTGCTATCATTATCTGGATTGGTTAGTGTGTTGCCAAAAAAAAAAAAAAAAAAAAAAAAAAAAAAAAAAAAAAAAAAAAAAAAAATATTTCTTGAGTGTATGGCACAAGCCCAGGAAGCCACATCCTTGCTTGTCAGAGAATCTTCACATACAGGGTGTTTCAAAAATGACCGGTATATTTGAAACGGCAATAAAAACTAAACGAGCAGCGATAGAAATACACTGTTTGTTGCAATATGCTTGGGACAACAGTACATTTTCAGGCAGACAAACTTTCGAAATTACAGTAGTTACAATTTTCAACAACAGATGGCGCTGCGGTCTGGGAAACTCTATAGTATGATATTTTCCACATATCCACCATGCGTAGCAATAATATGGCGTAGTCTCTGAATGAAATTACCCGAAACCTTTGACAACGTGTCTGGCGGAATGGCTTCACATGCAGATGAGATGTACTGCTTCAGCTGTTCAATTGTTTCTGGATTCTGGCGGTACACCTGGTCTTTCAAGTGTCCCCACAGAAAGAAGTCACAGGGGTTCATGTCTGGCGAATAGGGAGGCCAATCCACGCCGCCTCCTGTATGTTTCGGATAGCCCAAAGCAATCACACGGTCATCGAAATATTCATTCACGAAATTAAAGACGTCGGCCGTGCGATGTGGCCGGGCACCATCTTGCATAAACCACGAGGTGTTCGCAGTGTCGTCTAAGGCAGTTTGTACCGCCACAAATTCACGAAGAATGTCCAGATAGCGTGATGCAATAATCGTTTCGGATCTGAAAAATGGGCCAATGATTCCTTTGGAAGAAATGGCGGCCCAGACCAGTACTTTTTGAGGATGCAGGGACGATGGGACTGCAACATGGGGCTTTTCGGTTCCCCATATGCGCCAGTTCTGTTTATTGATGAAGCCGTCCAGGTAAAAATAAGCTTCGTCAGTAAACCAAATGCTGCCCACATGCATATCGCCGTCATCAATCCTGTGCACTATATCGTTAGCGAATGTCTCTCGTGCAGCAATGGTAGCGGCGCTGAGGGGTTGCCGCGTTTGAATTTTGTATGGATAGAGGTGTAAACTCTGGCGCATGAGACGATACGTGGACGTTGGCGTCATTTGGACCGCAGCTGCAACACGGCGAACGGAAACCCGAGGCCGCTGTTGGATCACCTGCTGCACTAGCTGCGCGTTGCCCTCTGTGGTTGCCGTACGCGGTTGCCCTACCTTTCCAGCACATTCATCCGTCACGTTCCCAGTCCGTTGAAATTTTTCAAACAGATCCTTTATTGTATCGCTTTTCGGTCCTTTGGTTACATTAAACCTCCGTTGAAAACTTCGTCTTGTTGCAACAACACTGTGTTCTAGGCGGTGGAATTCCAACACCAGAAAAATCCTCTGTTCTAAGGAATAAACCATGTTGTCTACAGCACACTTGCACGTTGTGAACAGCACACGCTTACAGCAGAAAGACGACGTACAGAATGGCGCACCCACAGACTGCGTTGTCTTCTATATCTTTCACATCACTTGCAGCGCCATCTGTTGTTGAAAATTGTAACTACTGTAATTTCGAAAGTTTGTCCGCCTGAAAATGTACTGTTGTCCCAAGCATATTGCAACAAACGGTGTATTTCTATCGCTGCTCGTTTAGTTTTTATTGCCGTTTCAAATATACCGGTCATTTTTGAAACACCCTGTATGTAAACAGAAGACCATTTGCTAGTCTAGAAAGCTTGTTCCAGTGTAACTGACATGATTCCTTTCTATTTGCATTCTCTATACAACATAGACCAAAGTAGTAAAATGAATGCTGTATGATTACAGAATAAAAGTAACGAAGGGACTACTTACTGTGAATCACACAGTCTGAAGGGAAACAGCAAGTTGTGAGGAGTAGAAAGTTCACTAAAGCAGGCAAAATGAAGTGACTGTCCAAACAATCCTCATTTCTCTTTGAACTTCTGTGCAACCACAGTCTAACATAACAGTCGCGACACTCACTGCTGTAAAAGTTGTTGCCGTTTGACAGATGGAGCGACACTAGCGCTCCAAGCGGCGGGTAAGGTGAACGTCAGACGCGTCATAAGCATAATGTTTGTTTGCATCTATTTCCTACGTAATTTCCGATTTATTCGAGTTATTTTCTTGCCTCGAAGAGTTTGTGTAGTATCAGAAGGCATATATGTTTCTAAAAATGATTCTAAAATATGTGCAAGTATGGACAAAAACCATGAATAGAGTGTCAAGCTACAACACATTCATGAAGAAACACTTGTGACATTGGACAGAATTGCAGCTTACCACGTTGATATCAAAAGAATATAAACACAGATTCACATGTAAGAAGCACAGACACGTACCTCTACATGCAAAAGCGATCGACAGCTCGTTTATCGTTCTGTAAGCTTACTGTGTTTGTCATTGTCGCCTGTTGCCACAAGTACGACCTTCATCTTTATATTATTCAAAGTGGGACAAGCAACTGCCAAATAGTGGGAGACATATGCTGAAAACACTATAATGAGCTGATTACATTACATTTCACGAAAAACCAAATATTTGAATAATTTTCAAACAATCTGTCTGTAGGCACTTTCCTTGTCCCGTAATAGTTTCGCTTCTGCACATTCTGACACTTCACACACTTTTGTAAGACACAAACAGCTACACTTAATTTAACCACTTCATCGTCAAAGCAGGTCTGTGTTGGTGATTCACACGAATCTGGCACTGATACGTGGAGAGTCGAACTGGCTGCTTCTGTGTCATAGGACTGTTTTACAGCTTTTAGATTGACTGTCGAATCTTTGTGGCAGTTTCTCCTTCATCGTCAGTTGAGGGGGTTTATTTGGAATGTCAAACAGTGTGGGTACCGCATTCCAAACGAGTTTGTTATTGTCTGCGTTCATGAACCGGTTTTGTTCGAAATGTAGCGAAAAAAAGCTAATATTATACAGGTAAACTGGGTCTTTCTTCTTGCTATTAACTAGCCATTTTCTGCTCCTAAACCGAAACATTCATCATTTATACACATATAGTTTGCAAGTGAATCCTGACGAAACAGTTTAGTAACATGATGGTATATATCTCCCAGGATCCTTAGGAAACCTAAAAAAGACAGCTGTGGTGTCTTCTTCCTGTTGCTGCAATTTATTGCGCTACAAACGCTCCCGATGGTAAAAACCATTGTATAAATCAAAATAAACAATCACTATTCGCTTTCATAATCGCGCCGAACTCACAGTTCAACCTACCGGCCGCTTGGGGCGCTGCTGGCGCGGTAGCAACAAAATAGAGGCGAAGTGTCGCGACTTATGTTAGACTGTGGTACAACTATACACGATTAGCTAGCATTTTTGTCTCATAATGGATACAGGTAATATTTACTGTGAGATGCATTTTAATTCATATGAATGTGCTTAAGTGTTTTGTTTCATTGTTTTCAAAGGCATTTTTTCCTTCTTTGCCAAAGATGCACTTTGCTCATTTGAAGTGGTAATAAAACAGGTTTCTGAGAGTGAAATAATGTTTGACATGAACATATCACATAACTCAAATGAAACTAATGTGTGCGTTGGGTTAGCAATCAGTGTTAAGTAGGTATAGAACACCAAATTTCAACAGGTCACTGAATATGAATTTGGCTGGTAGCATTCTCTTAGCGCAATTTTTCACACCACAACCAGGTGTGCAATGTACTTTGTACACATGTAAAGAATAGGTGTATTTAGGTTACTGAGGTAAACAGTAAGAATAAGATTACAGTTCACTCCTAGTAACTGAACAACAATGAAATACAAGTTTCTAATCGCCCTATAGCGGAGATGCCGAGTCGCAGATCGGCACAACAAATAGATTGTCACCCACAATGTTGTTACATTCCATCCTGGATTTTCCACTGTTTGAATGATAAAGTAATGTGAGCTAAATCATCGTTTAATCAAACAATAAATTCACCATTCATTTTATCACTTTGTTGCCACACAAGTTACCTCACAGTAATGATCCTCTCTAGGCATTAAACATCCCAGTTGCATCAGATGCCCAATCGCTTTTCTGATTGCTAATTATCTTGCAGATAAATGCCTGATTGTGCTGACAGCTCTGAATCCAGGTCATTTTCTTGTACCAACAAGAAATTTTTACTCGGCTAGCTTGCTGTTTATTTTATATTACTGCTGCTCACTTGGACCTATGACAACAGAGGGTTGGGTTATGTTGCGTTGTTTGGGGGACGAGACCAAACAGCAAGTTCATCGGATTAGGGAAGGAAGTCGGCCATGCCCTTTCAAAGGAACCATCCCGGCATTTGCCTGGTGGGATTTAAGGAAATCACGGAAAACCTAAAACAGGATGACCGGATGCGGGATTGAACCGCCGTCGTCCTGAATGCGCCACCTCGCCCGGTATATGACAACAGAACTTATTACTTCGTTAGCTGAAGCAGTAATGAAGGAATATGTATGTGTTCAACTGTCAATGGAACAGTATTTGAGAGTTGCACACTTTATACATAGGCTCGCCCACTTGAAGGTTAATGGCCATACTTTTACCCATAGCCATGTGTTAAAATGAGTTTTACATGAATTTTCCCAAAATGTGGTGCACAACACCACAAGAAAAATGAAGCCACAAGGTGGTATGAGTGAGATGTGCAAGTTGTACACTTAATGAGTTTACTTAGTTTAAGAGTACAACATTGCTTCACGGGCCTTATGAGGCACTTACTAGATGAGAATGACATGATCATCACGCGTTATTAGCCAAGAGATCCTATTTGGCCACTGTCCTTTGATGCCACTTCAGCAATGTGCATATTGATGACAATACCACTCCCAGGTCCCAAGTGGATCAAAGCCTGATCAGGAATTGAACCTAGGACACCCTGAACTAAAGGCAACATAAGCTGTAGACAATTACTGGATAAAAAGTGCAAAAGTAACATAAATAGGAAACATTCTTGTATGCAAGTTTATGTGCTACTAGCTGAAACTTTCTGGAAGCTGATTTAAGGAACCAAAATGCAGTATAAACTAATTACACAAAAATTTCAGCTAAATCAGGTGATATTCTTGTGCATAGGATTAAACAGCTAACACTCGGGAGGCACCCAATCTAATTGCAGACTGTCTATTTAACAGCATCTTGCCAGTCATTTCTTCATCCCTTTTTCCTTGAACCCTTCTGCCAGAAGGAGCCAATGGTGCCGAAATTTTGCAGAATACAACATTTGTAAGGGTATGTTCTGTCCAGTTAAATTATATTTTTGAAAACTGATTTTCAATGTTTTATATTATTATTGAATGAAGTGACACAGGTGCATCACAAACCATATCCCTTACAAAGGTGGACGATTCATGAGAAGGCAGTTAAACAGTGTTAACTTGATCAAACAAGTGTGATCATGCCCTGAATACCTGCTGGAAAATGAGTGACTGGCATTGTTGAAGTTCCCATAAGAAAAGGTTCTGGGATAATATTTTGCACACTGCCTATCTAGCTTGCTCGTGAGATTAAACTTGTATTTAGGTGTAAGAAAAAGAAGTGATTACCATTCAGAAATGAATGGTCAGTTCTTGCCATACCCCGCTTTGAAGTCAGTCAGTCATTACCATGCTGGTTATCATTCAACTGTCACAGAAAAAACACCAAAAAGGCAGATATTGTGCTCTGGGTAACAAAAATATCCTGCAGAGTAAAACTGCAGCTCGTTAATGTACAAATTTGACATGAGCAGTGGCATTACATGTAGACTTGTGGTTTTAAAATGTTTTCCAACATAATTATTGTGCACATACATGATAATTACTTAGCCATTACTGCTCATGAATTTGTATTCTATAAAGTATGCAAATTATAATCAACATTGCCCAAGGACAAGTTAAGCTTTGCCTAGCACACTCCAGTTACATGTGGGAATGTGACTGGATAAACCCAAGAACTATAATATTTGCAACAAGAAAACCTCATTTTCAAGGCACAAATCTGAAAAATGCCTTCAAATGACAGGGAGGGTTACCTGTACATATTTATGGTTTTCAACATGTTAGCATTCTCTAGTCATTAACACAAGATGGTTCATTGTTGGCGTGTTCAGAGGATCATAACTAAAGGAGGTACCCTATTTAACATTCACTGCCCACTAACAGCAAAAAATATCACTGAATTTTTAGGAGTCTTTTGCTCTAGTATTTACTCCCAGTAATTATTGACATTTAACTACAGTTGAAAACACACACACACGTACGTATGTTTAAAAAGTGTGCAGATCTTGTTTTCACCTACACTATTGAAGCCTAGATAATTCAGTCATGACCATATTTTTATGAATTTTTACTCCACAATGGTGGTCTGCACTTATGTAGTATAAAATTACTTGCTATGACATTCATCACTTGCAACAGTTTCTACAGGCTACTGCTGTTATAGATAACCCACAAACATTGCAAGTCACTTCACAAATGCTTTTAATGTATATCTGAGCAATGTTGGAAGTGGCCACACAAGGTATGTCTGAAATGAGACATGCTCCCTCAAGAGCTGATTATGTGAGATCAATGATTGAACTGCAGTACGAGATGCGTTACATAGTCCGTAATTTTAAACTCTTGCCCTAAGCTACCCACTACCTCATGACTGGTAATGTTTCTCAGAAAGTAGTCTTCAACTATGTGCCGCTGAACTAAAATTGTTTGCTTTGTACGAGCAAACTAATTTCTTAGTATCATTTGTTACCTGAAACTATTCTCACTTGTTACTGGAGCTGCTGCATTACCAATTGATAAGCAGTCCTCACTGGCACTTTGTAGCAGATTGAAGGCACAGGCCGATTCCAAGGTTATAAATAGAATTACATTTTTACCATTCAATAAAAATGAAACTCTCAATTAGATTCAGAAATACAGAGTGGTTAAAATGGCTGAGCACTATGGGACTTAACTTCTGAGGTCATCATTCCCCTAGAACTACTTAAACCTAAGGACATCGCACACATCCACGACCGTAGCGGTCTGGCGGTTCCAGACTGTAGCGCCTAGAACCGCTTGGCCACCCCGACCGGCCAGAGTGTGGTAGTTATATTTACTGTTAACAGTCGGAATGATGAATTACAGCCATTACTCCAGCAATGACATGCGAAGCTTATGCAATGTAGGCCAAGCTGTGATTTTGAGAACGACATATGATACTAAATTGCTTGCACAGAAGAATCTAGTAATGTTTACTTAGCACTGTGTGTGATGAAATACGGAAGTGCCAGACATGATTTGGGATCCAAACACATGCCAGAGAAGTGAAGTGCCCAACTGTTGTGACAGCTCAGTAATGACTGGAGGAAACCAAACCAGCTCCAATACATGAAGTGGCAATTATGAAGTAATTTTAACCCAATTATAGAGTTATTTTCTCATGGTAGCTTGTGTTCAGGTGAATTTAAAAGGTTCCAGATTTTCAGCCCGGGTTTTTGTGTGAACTGTGTTCTGCAGTAACACTTTTGATGTCTACAGTATGAAGCATTCCCAATTATATAAAATACCAATCACTGCAAAATCTAAGGAATATTTTCTAAATTACCCAAAGCAATTCTTGCAGCAACTCTCCAGTTGTACAGAAGTCAATGGAAGTGTTGCCTTTGTCAGTTTTAATAACAAATTGAGATGTTAAGAAAAATTAATTACTCTTCATATCAAAATGCAAGTGTCAACAGCTTACAATTTACTGCAAAAAATGTGAAGTGTCAAATAGAAAATTAAATACTTCAATCTCAAAACTGTTATTGAAGTATGGTTTTCTCTGTTCAGTAAGGCATTTTGCATGCCTCTATCAATTTACTTTCAGTGTCTAGTAATTAATAACATAAGTTAATATTTTTATTTAAAAACTGCTTCAATATTTCTCAGCATTTTAATTTGTTAATGTGGAATTTGTATGGATTACTAATTACATGATACAAACCCACAATGCACAGTTAGCTATTGATAAATATTAACTAGAATTTTTTGTACAGATCTACTCTGAAATCTAATAATTTTTCAATTTTTGAGGGCTGCATCGTACTGTTTTGGGAAAATTTGCCTGGGCACTGATCAAATCTTTTATGCAAAAAATTTGGACAATTTTGTAAGAATCTCTCAAGATGCAATTCTACACACACACACACACACACACACACACACACACACACACACACACACACACACACACACACAGTCCATAGTAAAAATAAAAATTTGTGACAATTTAAAAATATTCCATGTAATTCTAGAAGTATGATGTGTGTGTTCAATTATTGTTTATTGCCTTGTAAAATATGAATGACAACTTGTAAGAAGTGATCATAACTGAACTAAAACATTTCAGTGCAAATTCTGAAGTAAGCTTTGTAAATTCACATCTACATTCTTGCTTTATTCTTACAAAGCTAAAGAACAAATTGCCCACATATTTTATAGTTGCTTTCACTGAAATCACGTCATTAATTTTGAATCAAATTTATTGTATTGCAACAGTTTAAGTCACTTTTTTATTTCTCAGCCCCAATTACACGTACAATTGTGCGTTTTTCAGTTTCCAGTGTCAGCTTAAAGGGTCATACATAAAAAAGCCTACAAACTAAATACATTTGGTTCAATGGAATCATTACATTACAAAAATCTAATAGTTAATACACACTTTACTGATAAATGGGACTTATGAATGCTGTATGGTTTTTATAGTTAAACAGTGATTTGTACTGATATATATATATTTATATATAATCCCTGAAACTGAATTCTACTGGCAACATTGTTTAGTACAATCAAATTTCACACATGAAGATGTATAATAGTCACTGTCAACTTATGACTTGCAAATGCAATTACATTTGTATCTTATGCACTATGTAAATAACACTAATTTATGTTTGCAATGATGTGGACACTACAATTTCTAAAGATGGGTAACAGACAAATATGCACTTTGGAATCCTCCATTACTGATTTCTTTTTGTGGGATCAGATGTGCTATGATAAATTCAGTTGAAACTACAATTACTTCTGTCACATATCTTAAGAGTGATGTAATGTAAACTGTATGCAGGTACAAAAGTCGAGGTGTCACTCTTGTTCTCTTCTGCATCATCAGCTCACATATTACTAACTAAAATCTTCATACCACATTTAAAAAAACTGCATTTGAACTAAAAGCTACACTAAAATAACTATCTTCAAAGTAACAAAGAACCAACACAGTCCAATACACTCCTTTATTGAATCATCACAGATGACTTGTTGACCTGACGAAAGCATCACAGTTAACCATCAGCCAGTAACTTCTTCAAAAATATTCAGAAATTTGGACACTGCAACAGAAGATTCCATTACACAAAATTTGTGAGTTGAATTAGCTAAAATTACTATCCTACTTTACATCAGCATTTATGCAGATGATTAAGCACCATTGCACATATTAAATTCATATTTGAGTAAACTCACCTTTTCATTTAGTAGTAGATAATATTCGTCATTTAGTAATTTCCTGATCCTGGCCCAGTCTGGCAGCTAAAAAAAGTTTTGTTTAGTTTCATTTGTGTGTATTTTGTACAGTCTTGTAAATAATGAGTTCAAAATCAATCTTTTAAATTATGCATGCTGTTATAAGTAGATTTATAGCATCAGTAGACAAAATGCTAGTTATATATTGCCAGTAGCAGCATTATTTACCTGGAATGGTCACCTCTGTCAATGCTAACAACTTAAATGTCACCTTCCAAGCAAATAATGTTAAAATTGATAAACAGCCAGAACAAACAGTTGAAAATCTGCATTATTTTTGTCCTAATTATTCTATGAAAGAGTTTCCCCTCCACAAATACATAGCTATTATAAGACCACAAAATTACCCCACCAAGGAAAGTCTCTTCATGAACTTATTCTAGAATAAATTTTCCACAGTACCCTCAATTTTCACTAACATGCTGAAACAATTTACTGTATTTAATAGCTAAAAAATTGTAATACAAGTATCACACAGAACTGGCATGCAAGTGTCCATGAATTTACCACCATTAATTTCGGACATGTAACAATCTTTTGATACTACTTGACAAGGTATTTTTCAGAGATGTTTGCTCGAACACACTTGTAACACCATGCCTGTCAGCTGATTAAATGAAGTACTTTAAAACCTTCCAACATTTAACTCTGTATGAAAGTAGTTTATAGCCTCAGCAGCAATGCATTACATCTACACTTTTTAGCACAATTAAAATATTAGAAGAGGCTATACTGAAATAATGGTGTCAAAATCAAGGGTAAATGAAGAGTTAACCAAATGCCTAAACAATAAACTGTGTGTGTGTGTGTGTGTGTGTGTGTGTGTGTGTGTACACGCATGTGCTTTTAGAACACTATCACCTTTTAAAATCTCAAAAGTAGAAACTATGATTGCATCCATGGACACTTAAGGACGATACCACTTAATATTCCTAGAACCAGACAAGTAATACACAAAAAATGTAAATTAGCTAAGTCACCTTCAAGTTCGTTACAAGTGCGTCCTCCGTTGACTTAACTGAAGCATGCAGCTACTTTTGTAGGATGATTAGTGATTCCTTGTTACTCATGTAAAGAACAACAAAATCACTAGTCTTCCACACAACAATAGCCAGTGTTAGTTGGTTGCATTGATAATCACTCCTCTTCCAAATGTAGATGCCACACAAAAGCAATATTCCCAGAAGACATTCACCCAAACTTTGAATTATTCTCCCACACTAATAGAGGAAAGCATTACAGGCAAAATGTTAGGTGATAATTAGTTCTACAACTTTCAGAGAGATTCAATATTTTACTATATACAGGGTCAAATGAGATTTGAAACTCAACTCCCAGGCTATTAATAATGAAATAATTTTAGAAGCTGTGTATTAAGGTTGTTAGTAAATATATTTAATGAGCAAGCATAGTTACAGACCAAGTAAACACAAACATCAGAAAATCATTGAACTGTATTTAATATTTTAAATGCACTTACAACTTAACACTTACTGACAAAAACAAACTTTTACAATTTCTTATACAAAAAACTGAATTCTTAGTCCTTTAAATACTGTTACCATGAGTGCAGCACTGGCTAGTGAAATGTTTAAACTGACACTTCAATGCATCAGAAATAGGTTCTAATTAAGATAAATTGCACTGTCACAGATGTCTGATTCCACATAAAAAATACATACACCCAAAAATAAACCCAGCAGTTCCAATTGTGTACATTAGTACTTGTCACATAAACTACAATATTGAAGTTAAGCATCATGAAAGTAAAATTCATTTCAAACACAAGGTAATTGACCAAACACTGCTGATGAGCTGATTCACAGAACACAAGCTTTATGCTCAGTAAGCTGGTGACAAGCTGGGCTGCAGATTGCAAACTCACTCCAAGCTGAGTACAGAATGCAGCACAAAATGTTGTTTAATTGTTCCTTTACCAACCAAGAGCCCTAAAACAGCACCATAAGCAAGTCTAAGTAAAATTGCTTAAGAACAGACAGTGATAATATGCAGCAATTCTCCCAATGCCATATGTGGACTATAGATTTATTACCTTAGACCATTCATGAGAGTTATGTTGGTAATTACTGTAAGTAAATTTTTGGGTCATAGTTTCCTCCAAAGCCTACATGTACTTTATCATTACATTAAAAACACATCTACATTAACTGCACAGTAACAACCATTTTAAAAGATTTTGAACAGTAACACTTCACAATAGCCACCATTGGGAAGTAAACTCCAGAACTTTTAGAGAATGAAAATTATGGAAACTGTCTTCTATGGCCATGTGAATATCTAAGGGATCACTAACAGGTCACAGCTGACTCACCTCTATTCACTGTTACACACGAAATGGTTATTGCCCAGATAAAAGGTACAAAATAAGGTCTGTGTTGTATACCAAACTCCTTAAGTTTTGAAACCCTACTCAATATCTTGAAAATTTGTGCATGGGGACCCAAATGACAGTAACTGCAGTGGCTGTGTAGTTTTTAGTATTCTGTCCAGTCTTATAAACACATACATACTGAAACTAAAAGGGTAACTTAACTATTTTCACATATTTGAATGATACTGAAACATTTCTTATGCTTGATTTAAGACAGCAGGTAAGTTATCTTTAACTTTAGAAACCATTAAACATGTAATTTTTATTAATCATTCCCCAAGTAACAAACATGACCACAAAATGAGATACCCATTGCATGCATTCCCCATGCAAATTACAAAACACACAAAATATTTTAGACATGCTGATTAATGAAAAAAGCAAGTAACTAACCTCTGTTGCAGAAGATACTGAGCCATCTGTATTTGGTTAGGTGTACCAGTTATAGTGATAATTCTGTCATTTGATCCTGCAAGTGGCTCATCAATGGTTATTCCAGCTCCTGAGTCAGATCGTATCTTACGAATTCTGGCACCACCTTTCCCTATAATTGCACCTGCCAACTGCAAAGAAGAATGTGCAGATAGTGAAACAATGCTGCATTCTAAGTTGCTTTAAACATTGTAAGTAACCACAAGTAAAAGCTTTTCCAAATAGGTTCACACACCATTTAAGCACACAATCTAGCTTCCCAGTTTTTAAAGATTTACACAGAACTTTTCTTCTTTTCTATTGAACTAAGATGCAGCTGATTTGCTGCCATACATGTACACTGTTGTGATGTTTGAGAAACAATGAAACATCCAGCTTAAATTGTCTTCTGTTTGAAACAGAGCAGTCAGTAATTTTTTAAACACTTTATGTACAAAGTTAACATTAACACACAAACCTTACATAACATATAACCAATAAAATTAGCACAATATTTACTTTTTGTGCATATGTGAATGAAAAGCCTCCCCCAATATATGAAATAAACTCACTTCTTTGAAAGTCTGTTGCTGAAGTGCATAATTTCTGGTTTCCTACCACAAGCTGCAGAGTGAACTATACCTGAAAGGTCTGAAATATGAAGTTTCAGGAAATTGGAGCATCAAGAAAGTTCAGCACAGTTCACACATACCTCTGCTCTCTTAGCTCTGCCTTCTATCATCAGTTGAAGCATACATATCTCTGCTTTGAATAATGCTCCTAATCAACAGTGATGACTCTGGAGACCAATGGAACACCTGCTTGTTCCTGCATCAAGACACTTGAAAAGTTGCTCTTAAACCTACCCACAACACTACTGAGCAAAGTACATGATTTGGATTAATCAACAAAAAGTTAATACCACTGATCTCCATACAGTGAGACTGGCAACAAAGTGTGAAACAACAGCCTAATGGTGGCTTCCAATCAATTTCTTGCCATTAATGTTCTTAAGCTACCACACCTTTGCTCCCATTTACTGCAGTCAATTCCAACTTTATTTCAAGGGCCTTTTAAACAACTATTACATAAATAACATAATGAGCAGTGTTTTGCAATACATTCTTACATTATTTCATCTATATTATTTCAATGGATTCACTTCTGAAAAATATACACTATGTCAAAGCTGGCTGTGTGTTGCTCCACCTCAAAATAATCAAACCTTTCCAAGTGCTCAAGGACTAAGTAGTTTGCAATGTGGAGTTAAATGGCACTTCAAACACGATAGAAGTGAAAAATTCTACCTTCATATTGACTGACAACCCTTAACTGTCTAATATAGCTGATTTGGTAAACCTAAAAATCAGCTGTTGCTCAATTACCATTATCTAACTACGAAGTCAATTTTGTGTTGTCCTAGTTCCATTGAAGTATTGTGAGTACACCCCTTTCATAGTCTATTTCCACAAATTTCATTATACTTTATACCACTTTCATATTTCTGTCTTTATATCTGTGAATACAACACACACAGTAATGGAATTTATTTAGAAGAATATTTTACAAACTGACTCCTTGTACAATTGCAAGGAAAGCACCTCTTGTGGTACTTAGTTTCCCCACCACAGGCTTAACCAAAAACTTCAGTCACCCAGTCACCATACTTCCAAAACATTTAACTGGCCAATTAGTTACAGTTACAGCCACATCCTGCATAAGAGAAAAAAAGATAACAGCCTGCAACACTCCAGCTATAAGCAGCAACACCAGACAGTATGTGTTGGTATCCTGCATGTGAGGGACAAACTTCTGCTTTAAGATTGCTACTGAAGTGAACCAGCTGCTTCTATAAAATGGGTCACTCTAAAAGAAGCAATTTGCATGACATGTACAAAGGGAAGGATCTTCATGGAGAATTTTATAATTTATATCATTAACACCACCAGACAAACACTTCAAATACACAGTGAGTGGGGACGAAGGGGAAATGCGCGCGCACGTTTGAACAGGGCCGCAGCGTGCCTATTACATTTGAGCCGACTGTGTAACGTTTAAAGTACTTCGATCAGCTCTAACAGTCACTTCGCTGGTTAAGAATCGTGTCAAGTCGCCATTGTGTAACCCCAACAATGCTTTCGCAGTTCAACCCCCATTGGGAGGAATTTTATCTGTTTACAGAAAAAGATGGTGTTGCAAAATGTTTAGTATGTCACAAAATGCTGAATTCTTTTAGGAAATTTAATTTGCAGCAACATTATAAGTCTTACCACGTGAAATACTACGTAAGTGGAAAATGTGATGGACCAGATCGTGCACAGGTAGTTATTAAACTTAGAAGGAAGCTATCCGAAGATGATCTGGATGACGAAGGAAAATTAACTGAGGCAGCTCTCAGTGAGTTACAAAACTGCTTTGCTTTTAGCAAAACCCTGTGCCCCTTCACTGATGGCGATTTAATAAAAGAATGTTTGGTAGTTGCAGCGGAACATTTGTGTCCATCTCAAGTTGAACAGTTTCGGATTGTGCCATTATCTAACATGACCATTATGCGTCACATACAGTACATGTCAGGCGACGTCCAGAGCCAGCTTGCAAATATCCGTAAAGATTTTATGGCGTATTCTCTAGCTCTGGACGGAAGTGTTGATATCACTGGAACAGCGCACTTGCCATATTTATTAGAGGTGTTAGTAGAGATCTTCAGGTGAGGGAGGAGCTCTTCGATGTGGTAGCCATGAAGAACACTACAACCGGAGGCGATATTTTAAGTAGCGTTGAAGAAAGTGTTGAAAATATAGTAGTGTCGTGGAATTCTTTAGTTTCAGTGTCTACAGACTGTGCACCAGCGATGACGGAGGGGGGGGGATCAGGTTTCGTTGCGCTGTTGAAGGAGAAAATGCAAAAACTGACCATGCCGAATGAAATAAGGGGCATTCACTGTGTGATCCACCATGAAAACTTATGTGCAAAGAGTATCACTCTAAAAAATGTAATGAGTTGTTCGTACAACCAATTATATAAGGAAGCACGGGCTACAACACAGCAATTTAAAAGCTTTCTTGAGAATGTAGAAAGCCAGTATGGTAGCCTGCCTTATTACAGCGAGGTCAGCAGGCTTAGTCGTGGCGAATTATTAAATCGATTTTTTTGCCTATTAGATGAGATAAATATGTTCATGGAAATAACGTGTGTTCCTGAATTGAAAGAGCCTTCATGGAAATGTGATCTCGTGTTCTTGGCAGATTTAACTAGCCATCTGAAAGCTTTGAACATTCCACTACAAGGTAAAGACCTGCTAATTACTCATTTCATAGATCGAATACGAGCTTTTAAAATGAAATTGACACTTTGGGTGAGTCAGCTGGAAACAGGAAATCTAGCTCATTTTCCTAAATTATCATCCATGCAAGATGTTCACAAAGACTGAACGTTAATCACATAGTTTAGTTGCCCTTAAGTAAGAATATGATCAACGCTTTCAAGATCTGACAGCACTAGACAGTGATATTGATCTGCTCTCCATATTCAGCTGCAACTAGAAATTATTGACCTGCCGCGTGACAAGGGAATACAGAGAGAAATTTCAGAACAAGAAAAACATTTTCGAATTCTACAGACCCTTCCCTCAGGAAGGATTTCCTCGTTTGCAGAAAATGGCGGCTACAATAATATCAATGTTCAGTTCCACGTATGTTTGTGAACAACTGTTCTCTGCAATGAAATGTAACAAGACGCACCTGAGAAATGCATTGTCTGATCGAAATTTAACTGCACGCTGTGCCTACAATGCACAAGAACAATTACCCCGAACATAGACGCAATTGTAAAGGGCAAAAAGTACAAGATAACCGAGAATCCCACACCTTTTATTGTGCAACAGTTCACAAATTAATACGAATGTAGAGGCATACACTAAGCTAATAAAATTATGTGGCACGTGTACATTCTCCTTTGTTTCATTTGTCGCAGTAATAATTCGTGAGTGATATCCCTGCAGGGGCCACGGATTTACATTGACTGGTGGCAGCTATTGTGTGCCCCACTCTCCGCTCTGGTCCGGTAGTGGGGGTAGAGTGCTCGCACTGTTCCGTGCTCACGCCTTGCTGCTCACAGCTTGCTCTGCGAGCACTATGTTGTGAAGCCCTGTCCTAGCACCTTCTGTTCTTGAAATGTCCTAAATTTAGTAATCTATTTGAAGGAAGCCTTTTTGGGACTTAAATGTCACATCAATGTACCAATATTGTGAGAAGGAATTTTGCCACTCACCATATAGTGGAGATGTTGAGTACATTAATGTACATTTGTACACAAAATAGCTAGGCCTGGAAGATATGAAGGAGTAGCTATTCGTGAAATATTTTAATTTTTTAATTTTCCCTCAAATCACAGAAGTTACATAAATTAGCCAAATTTTCTTAAAGTTGTGTTTTTTCCAGAGCTAGAACTGAGTCACTGACACCCCATTTACTCATTTCTCAGTTTGACTATGAAAATTCGGACAAAAACTAATTATGTAATTTACAATTTGCTCTGCTCAAACCTTGCACAAAACATTTTGAGCTTTAATTATATTTCCATTGTGTGCTGTCATTTGAGAAAAAGAGTAGCATGGACGATAAATAGCTTGGACAAGAAGAGAATAGAAGCTTTCGAAATGTGGTGCTACACAAGAATGCTGAAGATTAGATGGGTAGATCACATAACTAATGAGGAGGTATTGAATAGAATTGGGGAGAAGAAGAGTTTATGGCACAACTTGACAAGAAGAAGGGACCGGTTGGTAGGACATGTTCTGAGGCATCAAGGGATCACAAATTTAGCATTGGAGGGCAGCGTGGAGGATAAAAATTGTAGAGGGAGACCAAGAAATGAATACACTAAGCAGATTCAGAAGGATGTAGGTTGCAGTAAGTACTGGGAGATGAAGAAGCTTGCATAGGATAGGGTAGCATGGAGAGCTGCATCAAACCAGTCTCAGGACTGAAGACCTCAACAACAACAACAAAAACAACCACCATTTATGAAATCCATATCAATTTTACAACCACGATACGTGACGCAGAGGGGAGGATATGAGCACACCATGCATGACAGGTCCGTCATTATGATCCAAAATGTGGATAATTGAGAGGTATTTTGTTCATAACAAACAATTTTTTTGTATTTTGGCTATACTTCATATACACTTATTTACAATCTAAAACAACAACTCTGCGATCTTTCAAAAATTTCATGCTGTCATTCATTAGATTCGTGGAGAACATTGACTATGCCAAACACATAAATCCCTTTGTTCATTGAGTGAAGATATCAAGCTGTACGAAATTTCTTCACCAAATAATTTTCTTAAAATCAGGTAAGTATTTCGTAGCAGCCAGCAGATCCAACTGAGCACTTTGCCGAGACGACACTCAACTGTCATTCTCACTGTCGCACATACTGCAGCAAGAAGATTCAACATGTCTGAATTCAAATGTCTCAAGTTTTAGCAGAATACAGGCATGCAGCCTAACCATACCAGTAATTCATACTATGAGTCACCAGTAACTATATCCATGAATAACAAACATTTTTTTCTCTCTTTGCAGTGCCATGAAATACTGTAGTGAGCCCAATCACTGCAATCTTGTTAAATATTGAAGCTATACAATTAGTTTCTGATGAAAGATTTTTACACTAAATATTTTCAAACCTAAATCTCATATGTTCCAACACTCACTTCTTTTGGAATGGTCACTTGAGTTGAGCTTTTAGCTCCTCCAGCCATGAGATTTCCACCTCCACCAAGCCCAAGAGCATTACTGTTCATCATTCCATTTGCTGCACCTAAGATTACATCAAAGCATTAATGAAATATTCATGACATATAGATACATAATTATCTATGTGGCACTAAAATTTCACTGCGTAAACTAGTGTCAACTTTAGATAAATGTTTACACTTACATCAAGCATGTAATTCTTACATAATGCTGTGACTAACTTGAAACTAACAGCTAATTCTGTTAGAAAAAAGGCTCCATAGAATAAAGAATACCATGGATTTTAAGCCTAATATAGATTTTAGTGAATCTTTCACCTTACCTCTAGCGCCTCCAAAGCCAGGGCGACCAGGGCCACCACCAAATGCGCCAACACCACCTCGAGGCGGTGGTCCTCCCATACCTCCTGGTGGGCCACTGCAAGAAAGATACAAAGTAAGCAAAAATCTACACTTCGAGGATGAGTGATTGTTCTGTTACATTGTGGTTCTAGGACCATTTTCTAGAAACTTTCATTTTTGTATTAGCTTGGTGCTGATGCCACTACTAAATTGAAGCCATCTTACCTTTTTCGAACTTTATCAATACTCAAACACCATTTGCTTACAAAACATGAAATCAGGTAATATATAGTACGAAAACAGCCTCTAAAATGCTTGTCTAGCCTGAACAATACTGTCCACACACTGCAGATATAACATCATTGGTCTGTCAGCTCACTCTACAGCTTGCCTAATTTTAGAGAAGCGAAACAGCAACTTGTCTGACTATGCCAGATGTTTGCTGTCCACTATTGCCGAGTATGCCATGTGGCCTATTGGCAAAAAGCAGTGGCTTTTGTGGCTCATCATGAATTTTCCTCTTATACCAAACCATCTCACAGCAGCACTTGCACCTTATGTCCTCTATTTGCAGGATGTATTCCAATCTTGTCTTTCCAGACAGTTTTTACCATCTGCTGCTTCCTCTAGTACGATGCGGATTATTCCCCGATGCCTAAATACACATCCTATTATCCCATCCCTCCTTGACAATGTTTTCCATATATTCCTTTTTTGTCAATTCAGTAGAAAACAACTCATTCTGTACTGGTTCACCTGATTTTCAACATCCTTCTATAGCACCACACCTGTAACACTTCGACTGTCTTCGTTTCCAGTTTTCTCAGAGAAAAAGATTCAGTACCACACAATGCTCTGCTACAAACTGAACATTCTCAGACAACTCTTCCTCAAATTAAAACTTGTGTGATGCTAGCAGACTTCTCTAGGCTAATAATGTGCCCATGCTGTGCTGGTCTTATTATCCCCATGCTTCATGTGTCATTTCGCTCGTAAGGTATCTAAATTCCTTAACTGTGTCTACTTGTGGCCATCTGGAGTTTTGATGTTAAGTTTATTGCTAATCTCATTTTTGCAACTCATTTTTATTCATTTAATTCTCAGTTCATAGAGTATTACTTAGCCTTCATTCAATATGCTCCATAATTTTCCACTTTTAGTGAGGATAGCAATGTGATCAGTAGAGACAATAAAATTCACATTTCACAATAAATGTGAAACAGATGCACATATAAGTATAAAAAATCTGAACAATTTCCACTCACCAGTACTGTACAGCTGGTGAAGCCCAATTTGGACAAATGTGCTTAAGAACCAGTTTGCAAAACGAAAGTGCAACAATGTAATGGCAATATCTGGTGCTAAGTTAATTGTGGGCAGTTTAACAAGTCTAAGATGCATGCTACCTAATACAACACAGTATTCAGAGCTGTCGGACCTATTTTATAATAAGGACGCACATTTCTTTGATAGCTAAAGTTCAGAAAACAATTGTTAGCTAGAGTTCAAAGTTGGAATAACGCACAAGCGACATAGCAAATTAGGTGGCAGAAGTTTTGAACTAATACCACAATAAGTCAGGCCTGAACTACCTTTATTAACAATACTCTGCCAACTTAAAGCAATTTCACAGTAGTCTGTCCTGAACACATGTGTAGTGTTAGTTTTCTTCACTATTATGAAGTGAATGAAGCTCTCAATCATCGTCCATAAAGCATTTCAATTACAGCCCTCACCATCAGAGGAGATCAGCAATCCCTGTTACAATGTGGCAGTTCTACTTTTGCGGAACACTGATGTATGCTGCTGCCCTGCAAGGGGGAGGTAGGACTTTTTTCTCAGACAGCTCCTCTCCCCTCTGGTAGTTAAAATTCTATTTTATGTTCACAAACATACACCACTAAATAGTGTGTAAACACTGCACTGTAGTGATGGGAAAACAAAATCAGTCATGCTTAACAGCTGCATCAAAATTCTTCCCCTAACATTCAATTACTTTAGTTTCTACTTCTACACTAAGAGTTGTCAGTTCGATCTGTGGCATCAAGCATGGCTGCCACAGCTATGACTAAGCATAGAAAGGTCAATATTAAAATTCAGCAATTTTGTAATCATAGAATTGGATGAGAACAGATAAGCAAGGCTGAGAAACCTTTATCAGAGGCATTCCATTCACTAATAGGAAAGTGCTGCTGCTTTTCAACAGAACTATCACAAGGTGTGTACGACCCGGGACAACCGGGAAATCCGGGAATTTTTTCATCTGAGAGAAAACCAGGGAATTTTTCATTGTTTTAGCTTTCAGTTAAATTTTTGTAATTTTGACTGCAGAGTTGATTCTCTAGCAAAGAATGTTATTGTATCCTGCTATTGGAGAATGATACTGCAGCAATAAAATATAAACGAGGGAAAAAATAAAACTTTAGTGGCAAAGGAAATGTGCAATTTACAACAACAAAAAACAGTGCACACACAAAAGCGTCTGCAAATGGCAAAAAGATGTCAAAGGCCATAGGGTGCAGACTAATTCTTCATAACAATAAACTGCTTGCTATGAGCATGACGTCACAACTGTTCACATTAGGTTCGTTTGACCAATTGCCAGCAGTCTGTTGCACATGCGCATTTGACTCATGTGTAAGCAGTACCTTCTCCCGCTACTTGAAGTTTGGCTGTTAGCTGTATCGCTTGTAGCAGCAAGCAGCCAGATGCAAACAAGTAAAATTTCTCGCGTGCCCTAGCTGCCAGATTCATGCTTGCACAGAGTTGTCTGAATTGTAGTGGGGAGGGGGTTAACCTCTACGTGACCCGTGTTTGCGTTAAGTGATTTCGCTGCTTCTCTTCGTGTACAGCTTCCACGTCAAATGAAAAAACAGATTTCTGTGGCCGGGAGCTATCAAGTGAATTAAAATACATTCACATAATTATGGAGGGCAAAAATATATTATTAATTTCAGTTTTCTGATTTTATTTCGTTTCCACGTTAGTAGCAGTCAAGCATTAATCGCCTTGCAGAACAGTGAAGTTGTTTTTGCAAGTTTGCTAAAGAAATTTGGCTTTATTAATCTTTCCGCCGAGGCAATCATTTTATTTGAAACTAAGTATTTCATTCTACAGTATTGACTAGTTTCAACTGGTCGCTGAATTTCAAAGTGCACGTTATCTTCTGCCATATATGACATTTGCCATAATAAAGAACCAAAAATGAGATTGTAGAGTATTGGTACTCCAAGAAAATTTACATCCCAAAAACCACACTGGAAAGCTTAATATCACATGGGACCTACTTCATGCACTTCAAGCCGAATTATGCATTTTAGAATGGTTTACGAAATTCCGATGCTCTTTAGAGTATCCTCTGATGCCCTGTTTCTTTCATGGTGTAATGTAAGCTCTCTTAGTGCTTTATACACATGAACATACATGCTTCCTACACCACTGCAGTTGCACACACACAATAATGCCTGTTTTCTGGCGCTCTCTGGCAACTGATAAATCAAACCTATTTCTAACAGTCTCCGGATAGTATTGAGAACGGTGGTTAGAAAAGCATTACTTTCAAAGTAAATTTATTTTTACGCAGGATGAATTACGTTACGTGTGAGAAAGTGGAATGGATATCTAAATCACAGAGCGTTCGAAACTGAACTGTTTGAGGACCAGCCACTTGCAAGAATTTCGAGCCGAGACATTTATGTCAATTTTAAATTTACTGGCACATTTGTGTTATGTTTCTTTTAAAGTATAACGCGCGCAAAAAAAGATCAATATTACATGTGAAAGCTTAGCTTCTGTTGTAGCTTGTAAAACTTAGAGACTAATATTATATGTGAAAGCTTAGCATCTCTTGTAGATATACGGTACTGTGTACATAAATGTAAACCGTTAACTTTTCCTCTTGCGTGTTCGCACTATGTAACCAGTGATCTTGCTATTGACTGACTATAACACGTGTCCTATGCTCTGAATAGCTGCTGTCATCGGCTGACGAGATCTCGTGGCTTGAGGTATGACTCGCTTACAAAAGGACATCGCAACCTCTGTTTCAACGCTCTGGAAACTAACGCGCTGTGCTTGGTGCAATTTGAATTTATACTTTCGTAATACGAAAATATGCAGCGTATATGTTGCTGCAAATCAAAGGTCTTTCCAAAACTTCTTTTTTTATTAAAAGTCTCTCCAAAACTTCTTTGCCCCATCTTTTCTTTTTTTTCCGGGAAGTTCTACACGATTGTATAAAACGTTAACCATTCAAAGGATCGATAAGTTTTACAGTTCCAAGGGAAAATCTATGAAAAACCTACTGTCACTTAGCACAGAAAAAGTGTATTTTCACCCGGGAAAAAGCATATTTTTTAAACGGGATATCCGGGAATTTTTTTCCTTGTCCCCATATACACCCTGTATCATTTGCTGGAAGTTTGAAGGAAAAGGGCATTTCAAGAAAAAACCTGGTAAAAATTTCTGCACAAGCAAACATTTCAATCAAGAAGTTCCCAATCAGCACTGAAGCAGTCAATTTGTCTTCATGTAACCTGATTAATTCTTATCTCCCTCCCCCTTTCTTTTATATATCTAGTAATGCACATATTTCCCTAAAGCTTACCATCTTCAGGATTTCTAATCTGTGTTACAAAAACTTTCATTTAATTTAACTACTAAAGGTTACATTTACAGGCTACAGACTGATCGACACAAGATCGTGGGTTACCGAACGGTAAAACCAACTGCTAGCTTTAACTTCTTCCTTCATAATATTATGTCAGTGTCACTGTCAAGCAATCTTTAGTTCCATAGATCTGATCGATACATGTAAGTTGAAGTCATTACTCTGTGACTGCCCCCAACTACGAAGATCCAACAGCTGATATATAAGTGTTACAGCAGGCTGAAGTAATTTTGGACATTTTACTAAACTGAACGTGAATGTTTATAAAACACTTTTACAAAACTTATTACTTCTGTGTATTTCTACCATAGTAGCTGATCTGTACTGTGTGCAAATTTCAAAGCAATCATCTCACCACCTCACACAGTAGCACCAATCAGCTCCCTCCCATCCCAGGCTCATGCAACAGCTCAGCAAGTCTAAAACCGTTATGAATCAATGTGTGAACATTGGATCACCAACAGGTTCTATATGGGTAATATGTGCAACAAAAGTGATGATAAAATCACTATTAACACATACCAGAACCACAGCAGGCGTGTATGACAGTAATTTTTATCATACTTCAGGTAGTATCTTAACATGTTTTACAGGAATCCACCTGAACTGTTAATGCCTGACTTTGCGAATCCCACACCAGAAAAAACATTTTACCACTCGAGAGTGAACTTGAGGAACTAAATAACTTACGATAATCCCATTCCTCCGCGTGGACCAACACGTGGTCCAGGACCCATGCTACCACCACCACCTCCACCACCTAATGGAAATCTTCCACGGCCGCCAATTGGGGGTGGTCCACCAATGCCTCCACGCATACCACCCGGCATGCCACGACCGCCCTTTGTTTCTTGGTCACCAAAACCACCATATTCTTGGGCGTAGTAGTCATCATAATTATGTGGATCGTATGGATTGTTCAACCCTTTTATTGGAGACTGTAATTGATATTCAGAATTAATACACATAATCCTTAACTAAATGTATGTACACTATTCACACATTTATATTGGATAATTTACAAAACTTACAGATTTCAATAGTTCCATTATTTCACGAATTGAATCTATGCATGTGCTTGGTCTTCCTGATATCTGGCATACTCTGTCAGTACTTTGAGGGCAGCAGTTTGAGAAAATCTTGATCCTTGCACCAGTTTTCTGAAGAAGAAAAAAAAAGACTCAGTTTTCAAACAAAACTGTACTACAATTTCTTTACAGGAAATAGGTATCAACAAAAAGGAAAAATCTGAAACTCATGTGTTTAGAGCCAGAACTTTTTATACTGATTACCTGAATGAACTTCATTAAACAACATATGGTTGGAAATGAAGCCATAATCTTTAACTACTGCAAAAGTCATAATACACACTATTTTTAACATCACTAAAAAGTCAAAATGTTCCTGCCCAATTATGATTAGCATTAATTATTTTGTGGAGGTAGATTTATCCACATCAGGTACATTTATCCACATCAACACCAATCATTAACAGTAGATAATTCACAATTGCTGAGAATGGCTCAAACATTAACATTCATACTACTGCCAAAGGTAAATTCCCTTTCCCCAATATTTCAAGCTCCATTATTCTTTACTGTTAGATTATCTCCTTTTAGCCCTTCCATTTCAATATTCCCTCTAATCTCTGATCAAACACAGGAACAGTGCTAACTAATGTATCTTCTGACTTCCTCAAGCACCCAGTGGTCTCCATACTAAATGGATATCAAGCTGCCACAGTCTGAGCATGCCAGCCACAGATCTTATTTGATTTCTGTAAGTAAACAATATTGGCAGTTAACTGTCATTACAAAAAATTTCAAATTTTATGCTTTAAGATTTTTGGAGGAAGGTGTGATGTTCACAACAACCCAGATACTGCTAGTAACCTTACAATTTGCTCAGCGATACGGCTGTTATGTGAAACACCAAGAGATTCTGTAGAAATTAATAAATTATTACAGAAAACAAGTGGCAATCAAATCAAGCATCAATGGAAGTGCCTACTGAACAAAGTTGTCGTTTGTCAGGTATGACATTAGGAATGAGAAGTGCAAAGGCATCTTTTCAATTTAATTACCTACTTGAATCCTGAAGAGACTTTCTGCTAGCATTTATGTTTCTATTCTTGTCGGACATAGAAGAGCTACAGATTTTTAACAGGGTGTTGCATGTTTCAAGAAAATAATCAGCACTTCTGGGTAGTAAAAAACACCTTACTGACAGATACATGGAGGCACTTCCAGAAAAGCGTTGTTTACATGTGTCAGTTCCTTGTAAGATGTACATAGCAGAGGATCCATTAAAGGCAAACCTACATTTACAGCATCTTTAATTGTAGAGAGATCTTTTGCTAGTATTGACTGGAACACACTTCTTCGAATTCTGAAAGCAGCTGGCATAAGATTTAGAGAAAAAGGTTACTTACAACACTTACAGAAACCAGTCTGCAGCTATAGGAGGACGGACATGAAAGGGAAGCCATGGTTTAGAAGGGCACGACAAGTTTTTAGTCCATCCCAGAGGTTGGATCAGTTCACTGAACAAATAGCAAACGAAACCAAGGTGGAATTTTGGAAGGGAATGATGTTCAGAGAAAAAATAAGAACTTTTTAAGAGTTGAAAGTGACTTGGGTTCAACAGAACAGGTTTCTGTAAAGGCACAAGGTTAATCTATACACACTATATAAATGGGTGTTTATATTTTCCACATAATCTCCTAAACCACTAGACCAATTTCCAACCACACTTTGTACACATCACTGTCTGGAAAGAATGACTATTGGGAGGAGGGGTGGTAAGAACCACCTATCTATCAAAATGGTGGAGGTGAAAAAGCATTGTAGCCCATGATGAACCAATATCCATATTTTAGTCGTCCATTATTTGTGAAATAGCACTAAGTTACACGAACAAATTTTTCACAATTTCAAACTTTGACAAAATCATCTTATTGCCAATCCCCACCCAATAACAAAAGGTTTCAAAGCTTGTCACTTACTACTTTTCACTGTTTATGCATAAAGCATGAGATTTTAATTTATTGCTTCACCGTTGGTAACTATTCTGAACACATTCCACAGACAGTAGCCACATACCACTGGATGTACTTGCAAAATTATATCATTGTACAGCACACTGTTCAGCAAAATTCACTATGTACAGCTGAAATGTGTACACATGCATGTGACTAATGTATGTGAAATTAATTTGACATGTGTATGCAGGCAAAGTCATGGGTAAAAGGCTCATCCTATACCCCTGGAACAGTTTCAACCAAATGTGATACACATTAGCAATGAAATGAAATAAGCATTTGGCGTCATTGGCTGGGAGGCCTCTTACGGGGCACGTCCGGCCACCTTGGTGCTGGTCTTATTACATTCGACACCACATTGGGTGACCTGGATGTTGATCTAGGAAGAAATACTGCAGTAGCAAGAACAACCAGCCTCTTAATGGGATGAGCATGATAACATCAGGAGGAGAGGGGAGGGGAGAGAGGAGATTAACAGACTGAGGGCAGAAGAGGAGATGGACTAATAGAAGATTGGAATAAATACTCAGCTACTATCACGTAAGATAAAACAAGGGTAATGTAATTTAGTCTGAAAATCTGGTGTGATGTGAAGGAAATTGAATCAACAAATTAAACACAAGAAGCTGCAACAAGTTTTCCTTTTGGACAACAAAATTATACATAACTGAAGAGGATATAAAATGCTTTCCTGATGAACTTCAATGACATAAGGGATGGTTTGATAGCAGACAACCTAAAGACATCATGGGATGGTTAATTTTGTAATGGAGTAGGAGTGCGTAGAAATTTTGCAGAAACCTAAGCTAAGACTGGTAAACAGGGTCAACTGTATACCTGATGTAATAATTTTGCAGAGACCTGTAGAAGGACCCTGTACTTGTACAGAAGATCGCAACATTCAAGAATGAAATATGTTTTGGAGCTCTAGTTTTATTTGCAAGAACAGAACCATAAGAGAAATTCATAATCAAAATTCTTCCGTTTTTTTAGTATATTCTAATGTAGGTGTTATCTACTGATCTGATAGTTGTTTCAGACAGTTTAAAATGATGGGCAAGCATGCAAAAGTTTTATGCTCCTAGACTACTTTACTTGAGTCACGATATTATGTCAGAAGGGTGAGAGGAAACACTGTGTGTGCTTAACATACACGGCCAATTCCAAGCAGTAAGCATCACCAGCATCATTATTAGCACAGTAACTGGGCCAATATTTACAGTTTCTGCTATAGTACTGCCATATGATGAAGTGGCAAATAGCTACTTTCAGCACAAGGTTTCCCCATTCCAGTACACTAGACCAATTGTCTTTCAGCTTTGCCCCCTCTCATCCCCATTACATGTGAGGGTCTCTACAGAAGTTTTAATGATACGGCCTTCCTTCCCAACCTTCCCTCTGCCCTCCCAGAAAAAGAGAAACAGAACATCAAAAGCTGTAATTAGTATTTTCTGTATTAAGCATTTTTATACTATGAATTTCACTACCTGAAGTGTAAGTTCAGGTAAGTCTTGCCAGCTTATTGACTGTGTTGAAGACACTAAATCCTCAACAAATTTAAACAAACATTTCTAGATAAGCTAATGAAAAACTGCAATAAAACCAGTTACAGAACAATACAAGCAAATGAAGTACTCATGAACCAATGTACGCAAGGCAGCCTAAATGTTCTTACCTCCCGGAGTTCCTTTATCTTGAATCCAGACTTGCCAATTATGCAACCTGCTTGGCTCTGATGAACTAACAAGCGCAAGTCCACATCATCATTGCGTGATCCCTGACGGGATGATGCCTATGCAATGGGAAAGGCACAACTGTTACAAGAAGCAAATTACAAAAAATAAATTTATTTATCTAAAGGTAGTACAATGTAAGTTAACACAGCTCATTGCTCATTTTATTGAGCTAACACCAATAATACACAGAGAGCACAAGCTCAGGAAGCTTAAGAATGGAGAAAGAAAAAGAAATCACCCAGCATTCACCGTAACTGAGGTAAACTATGGCAAACCTAATACTGTTTGGTCAAATAGCATTACCTCACTTGTTTTAAATTAAAGTTATGTTTGTACTGCACCACTATGTTCTGTTTGGATTCCCACTTACATTTTACAGCACACTACAATATTGCAAGATACCATCTGACATGACATTTACATATTAGCCACTTTTACACGAAAGCAGAGAAACGATTCCTTTTATATGCAGTTTGAAAAATTAAGTGAAATTACATGTCTGACAGTAAGAATACTTAAAACACGTTGATAACTCAATGGTGGTGCCTTACTTCCCAAGCATTCATACCGTTTTCAGCAATGTGTATGTAATTCACATAAGTTTACAGCCTTAACTTATTAGCAAAAAGTACTAATGACCATGTTTTTCATGATAACAGTAACGGCACTTGCAAGAATCGTGGCTTTAAATTCAGGTGACAAATCTAATACTACACTAAATCTTGATACTCCACAAAAAGGTGTTGTCTTTACTTCAGAAAATTTGCCATGAACATTGCTATGTCTCTGCACTGTAAACTGTTTCCCTTCCTTGCCTAAACGTAGTGCTAACAAGTGAAAAACTGATACTAATATATAAAGCAGAAATATCGGCAAGGGTCTCTAGAAGTTGTTGACCAATTTACTTACAATTTTTTCACAATACTCTAGTACACATTCAAAATGACACTGGCTATATATATATATATATATATATATATATATATATATATATATAATTTATTTTAAAACACTTAAATTGAGTGAGGAAGGAAGAGCTACCCATTTTCAAAATACAGCATTCTCTCACACTACCAATTTAAACCAAAAACTATATTAATAAAATGTTTATACCTTATGAGTAGAGTACTGCCAATCAGAATTGCACAAAATTTTGTTGTGCTACCCCTCTTAAGATTAAGACTAAGTAAATCATCATCATTGAAGCTACTATCCCACAAATCCTGCAGCTGGAGAGGTCTCTCCATACCCCATATAAAATCAATCCCAATCAATTTAGCCATTCAACTTACATTGATGTTCTGCTTGGATTAAGAAAGAGGGCTTCAGCTCAGGCACTCGAAGTCATTGCAATTTATTTTGAATCTTTTGTTTGGTCAACTGTATGTTGTCCTTTCGCAAACTGGTAGTTTGGGAAACTAGTTCTTTAGTTTTTACTGTTAAGACAACGTTCAACAAACAAAAATCTGTCACGAAAAATTTTATTTTTATTGTGTAAAAATAGAAACCCTTAAAAATGGAAACCACTGAGTCTTTCACTAATATTCTATATTAGTATCATAATTTCAAGTTCTACGCCTATCAAGCAGGATAAGTTGCAATGGAGAGCCAAAATTTGCCCGGAAATCCCACAGATACCCTATATAATGATGAAAAGCCAATTATAATCGATATATTGGCACGATTTCGTGACCTGGCTGCAAGGGTCCACCAAATTGACTTTGCAAAAGCTAACAACACTTGCTTTGGGCTTCCATTATCAATGTACATATTAGTCAGGTCTGATATACAATGGAGGTGGGATATTATTTTTGCAAAAATTCATTTCTAACAATCCACATACTAGCTAGGCAACATAATTGCAATATAAGGCTCTTTACTAATGAACAGCTATTTTTCTTCAAATAATTCTGAAAGTACTGAATTAATGTTCTTGATACACAAATTTTAAGTGAACAATACCTTTTAAGTTCCAGAACTAAGTTATAGAACAAAATAAAATAGAAAAATACATTTGTACAGAATCAAGTGATAAAATTTTACTTGTTCAAACACTGCTTACACAAAATGTTATTACTATGTTAAAAATATTACTTGACTTCTATCAAAGTGATACTTACATCATCAATATTTGGGATAACTTCATTAACCACATTTAGTACTGTGTCCAAATCTGAGTAAACTGTCAAAATGCTGTAAAAATGGGCAAATTATAAGGAAAAATGTCACAAAGGATAAATAATTACAATGAATTACAAAACCTATAAATCCTGAGCCTGCTAATCAGCAAAAAGTTGTGGCAACTTAATTAACCAACAGGATTCCTAAAACAGAAAACTAAGTAACCATTAATAGACATTATAAAGTCCTTTCACACAATGCAATGTTCATCAAAATGATAATATCTGTTATTTGATAATGTTAGATTTATTCTGTTTCAGTTTGTAATGACAAGCTAACCTCAAACATTTTGTTTTGCAAAAATTATGAACTGCAAGTCTCTTCAGAGGTGTGAACTATTTTTATGAAAGGCATACAGAAATTTTATCTTATATCAGACAAGAATTTCCAAGTAATGCACACTAACAAAGTTATAAGCAGTACCAACATAAGGCTTAAGACTAGTGTGTACACTGATGCTGTATTGTGCAACAGGTGTATCAATATATAATCCAAATAAAATTTTTGAATTTATTTTGCCCTGAGGTTTCCAAAACCTATCAAGATTAGGTTAATTGCAATCCCACAAAAAAGCATGTCAACCATTCAAAATGACTTTCTGCAAATTCTATGTCAACAGCTGTTACCCTAATGAAACTTACGACTGTGTTAAAGGACAACTACACAATTCCATAATGGCCTTCCAGACTTAAAATTAACGTGTCTAATACTACGTGATTATTCAACTTCAAATTGGATTTCAACATTATGCATTTAATAATACAATGTAACAAATTTTGACTATGTAAGAAAACAGCTGTCAGTCACATTAATAGGTAACCCCAATCAGTAATTGCAAAATGTCTTTTAGAGACCAATGTGGACTGACTTCATAATACACACATGAATTGGGCGGTCCCAGCATTGTCCCAAATTACAAATCCTAGTTGAAAAAAATAAAGTACCATATACTGTAATGAAGGAATTATGGTACTGGTGGTACTGTAACAATTCAGAAATTTCAAACATGACAACCATAACATTTTTTACTACATGGAAAAACACTGAGACCATCAAAATTATGTTAAACATTATTTTACTAGTTTAATTTAAATATGGCCTGTATCCTGATTATTTATAAAATTCAAAGTGAGATATGAATGCAGATATAGAAATTACTTTGCAGTTATATCTCAGAGGGGAGAATCTCTTTGAACTTCCCCTTAAAATACACAAAAATCTTTTAACAGCAGTTAAGTATACAGGTTCACACCCCAAACTGAGCAATAAATATTCAAGACAATGCCTAAAGGACAAGCCACATTAGATTATCTAACAAAACTGAACCTAATATAAATATGTGATGGATTTACCGTTCTGGCCCAGGGCAATCAGGGACTGTAATTGAGGCTTTGTACTGCGTTTTGGAGGAGCCCATTCCCATCATTCGACGGGGACATTATTCCCATTCACAGGCAGGGCGGGCGGGCGGGCATTCAATCCGACGGGGCAGCGTTGAGCAGCAGAGTGGGCAAGGGCGGGGCCATCGTGTACCATTGGTCAGATATGGGACCAATCAAGGGCCAACGATGAACCATTCAGAGGGCGATGGAAGGAGTAAACGAGGGGCAGAACATGTTAAATAAAATTATTGTTAAAGTATGTGTGCATAACAAATAGTGAGTGCATAAAATAAACATGATTTTGGGTACCTATATTACATTGTGTTATTTAATACAATACAATTTGTTTGAAAATTGTGGGTGTAAGTGGGAAGTACTTGTGTTGCTTTAAAGTTAGTGTTTTGGTTGAGGTGTATGTTTTGTACCCTCAATCTCTGAAATGAACAATCACACAAGATTACTGAAAATCAGTTTAACAACAAATTTGGAAAATACTTTTAAATTTATTGTAACCCAGATCTTAGGTTTCCAACAAAATTTTCATGTTTTTCAGCACACTAATGCAAAACTTCCCGCAATTCATGCTTCTGCTTGCAAAATTTAGGAAAGTAGACGTAATGACTTTCTATGAAATAATGAAAGTTCTCTCCACAGTGTGCATTCATGAAGTTCTTTACATTTCACTAATGGTAATACCTATGGTAGCCAGCAACTGACATACCATAATAGAGCAACTAGTATACCATAATACTGCAATGCCAGTAACATTTGGGACAAACAAAACAAAGGCACTTGTGGTCTAACACTAACGTCACCTTGTATCAGGTAAACTGCGGGAAGTCTATTAGTTTTAAGTTAGTATCACATACTGGCAATGATTATGTCTCTCTCAAAAGCATAACGTCTATTTTAGTTAGTTTTATGCCATGACACAAAGAATCGGGCAACAAATTTCTATGCTCACAAAACTGTTCACACAACAATATCGTACAGCCACAAACATTCTGACACTTAAAAACAGTTACAGTGAAGAACTGATGCTACACCAAGAACGCCATTGAAGTCTATTTGTGTCCCCCCTCCCCCCAGTATGTACCTTCTTACACTAAAGATGAACAGAAAACATAAAATCTGGGCAACAATAACCAATTTCAATGACATTGTTTTAAGCTTACACTCAAAAGGAATTCAAACTACATACCTCAGTCCTTAGCTTGGTAATATTGTGACCACCTTTTCCAATTATGGATCCCGCAGCCTGTAAAATAACGACTTTTTAATGCAACTATCCTGAGTATTCTAAAAACATAACTCTCATATTGACAACAGTTCGAAAATTTTTATTGGTGGCATGCTGCTTTCCAGTGAGGCAAACTGCCATGAAAGAACCCAATGAACAAGAACACAAATAATAAAATTAAAATGTATGATGAAATTAGAATTCAACACTTCAATTCACAAATGAAAACTCCAGACGATAAAAATTTGGCCAAACTCAGGTTAACAGCTGAAGTGCTTAAGGCATCAGATTAAGTCACATCTGCACCCTTCTGAAACACGGCAGTTTTAGTTCATGCCTAAAATTACTATCCACCTTTTCATATCCAGCAAGGAGAAAATTTTGTCACTGATTACACAACCTGAGGTTTGAAGATCTCAATCCCCATTTTAATATTAAGTGGCAAAAAAAAGCACGAATGAAAACTTAACTTTTAAATCACAAATGTTATAAGTTTAGATAACAATAACACTCAAATGAAGAAATTTTTGGAACAATCAGGAATGATTAATATTTTATCTACTGATCCAAATTTAGAAGTATTTTCCTCTCAATCCTATCTACTTACAAAGTTCACTGAAACAGTGAAAATCAGTAACAAAGAAATTAAATTCCCTGTGTGTTCTCTAATTTCTTAACAATGACAAATGATAATCTTTAATTACAGACAGAAGTCCCCTAATCTGATGGAATATTAGCTGCAATAACTGTAGTTTGGAAAAACCAACTAGTACTTTGGAAATACAGCAGCCTGGAGTACTGGAAAAGCAAAGTTTCTGGACTAATCTCTCTAGAAGAAAGTGTAATCTTTATGTAAACATAGCTTGTAAACACATTTTTCGACATCCATCCTCAACCAAAGCCAAAGCCAGTAAAAATTAAAACCACTTATAATAATATTTACAAATTTTCAAAAAAATGGTTCAAATGGCTCTGAGCACTATGGGACTTAACATCTATGGTCATCAGTCCCCTAGAACTTAGAACTACTTAAACCTAACTAACCGAAGGACAGCACACAACACCCAGTCATCACAAGGCAGAGAAAATCCCTGACCCCACCGGGAATCGAACCCGGGAACCCGGGCGTGGGAAGCGAGAACGCTACCGCACAACCACGAGCTGCGGACTACAAATTTTCAATGGGCATTTTTCAAAATCTGCATATTATGTACAATAAAAACAGGATAACTGCTGGGTCATTTTTGGTAGCACTGACAGGAATTCCTGAAAGACATCCGAAATATGCCAACAGCATGGGCCAACATCAGTAACTATTTATCACCACATACATACTGTCTGAAATGCTTCAAACTTCATTGCTTTTCTGTACATTTTTCTCTGCAATACATTGGCACATTATCAAAATATAATCATTTGTACACAGCTGCAGCAAATTAGTCTTCACCCATTTTCAATGATCAAAATGCAAGATACAAAACTGGTCACATGAACAACTTAATTTTTTTTAAACATAAAGACAGTATGTGGCTATCTATTCCTAAAGTTTAATAAATGCTCTGCTGTTCACCTGGGGAGAGAAACAACACTGTTGAGCTATCAAGCATTCTTGTTCTGAGATCTTAACACCATTCTCCATATCTGAAACCGGTAGTTCATCTAAAATTAAATGTTTTATCACATACCACAAATTTAAAATAAAGTATCATCCTAACATTAATGTCTGTGGGATCAGAATCCACTCATTTCTTTGTGTAAAGTTTTCATTTTCACACATGTCAAAAAGCACAGCAAATAGCATAACTTATGCAGTCTACAGTTCAATTACTTCACAATACTACGACCCACAACAATGCCCAGAAACCTTCACTACACAAAACTACTGTAGACAGCTGTAGCATGACAACATTGTTGCCTTATGGTAAATATTCAATTCTCCCCTCAGTCTAAACAAACAGGCAACTGACTACCACAGAGTGCAAACTGTAGTTTGTGAAATCTGACTATATTGGGCATGATCATACAAAACACTGGTGACTAGATATCTTCCAAATTTAACAATATACGTTAATTCTCACATGCAAAAATTAGATTAAAATTCTATCCGAACTTCAGATTTCAGAACAGAAAATATAATATTGACCATCATTTGAGGAATGGGGGTGGGGCAAGTTCACAAGAATGGTGGCACAGTTAAAGGCACAAAGAAGGGCAATGCTCACTTACCTTGCTGGGGATCAGGAGTCGCACTTCTGTATCGTCCCCACCACGGGACCTCTTTTGTGGGGAACCCATGTCACCGTCTGCTTCGCGCTTCATGCCTGAGTAACAAGATTTGCGTCATGTTAAGAGACTAAGTTAATTAGCCCTATCAACTTCCTACAGATCACAGGCAAAAATGTTGATGGTAACAATGTTCCGCAATGGGAAACATTTTTTCATGTGTACTACTATTATCAATGGATACTGAGATGTAATCTCAATGTAACTTTTTCCTATGAGGAAACTCATTCATTACTATACAAAACATTTTCATAGAAATAATTCACGAGACCAATACGTTAAAACTGTTTGGTGCTTTCCAACCACTGAAAGTTACGGAAGTATATTACAGGGACAAGAGACAAGATCGCAATTTGTGAAGTCAAACACTTCACTGAACCTACTTGATAAGCTCTTCCAGTGAAAACATTTGAAATGTGGTTAAGTTGTACAAACATTCTAGGAAATGTTTCTCCCAAAATCATGGAGATCCCAAAAGAAATGTTATGGGTTCAAAACTTTACATTTCACAGATACTTCACATTTGACAATAAGGGGTAATACACACTATAAAACAATTTCTGGAGTCATTTTGCATCTTTAACACACTAGTAATGCTACAAAAAAATTTCTCTTTAAAAGAAAATTTTTGCTGCTTCTACAGTTACTTCAGTAACAGAAATTATTGCAGTGATCTGGTACACAAGTATATTACACACTGCCAATTGTAATCCCCCTATTTGTTTTGCCACAAGGTAGTTTGTAACATTTGCTTCATAAAAAACCTTTCAGGTTCATGGAACATTTTTTGATGGTCCCAAGTATTTATGTCTATAGTACGGTAAGTTTTTCTTGAGGTACCATTTAAGTGTTTAATAATTTCACAAAGGCATCACAAGGAATTATCAATGACAATCCTCTGACAGGTATTTCCAACCATTACAAGAACATTTTTTCAATCTGCTAAAAGCATTAGGTCAAGAGACGAAGTTTCAGTTGAAAATTAACATGTCTGAAAATTATAGATAATGGTAAAAACTAGTTACGAATAAATACTAATTCAAGCAGTTTCACAAACTTAACACACAGCAGCACATGACAAAGAACAAGTGACTAATCCTAATGCTGCTTTCTGACAAGTACTGCCCAGTTCCCAACAGGCAGTTCATCTTGTACTGAGTCAATGAAGACGTCTTGCAGCTTGCATGGACATTTCCTCTTTAAAGACAAAATTATCTTCTTTACACTGGCCTGTTTGAAACTTCAGCCTATCTCACATATTTATAACATCATTTCACTTTTCCCACAATATCTCAGTTAATTCATTATGTTTCAGGTAGTCTTATTCTCATTTATCAATCACAATGCATACTACTGCCATCACATGCACAAACTGTTTGGCTTTCCTCCGACCTCTATCTGCTTAAACCACTCTAGTTTTTTCTGCCTTAAATGCTATTAAGAGGTGTGTTGTGAAGTTTATAGTAACATGAAATATAAATACCACGATAAAGTTTCCCATCTGCTATCAGCAGCCTTTACCGACACCATTTCTAAGATCCCAGAGTATCCACTTAAGAAAAATGTCGTGAAAGTAGAAAGTATGAAACTTTGCAGCTGTTTCAAGATTTTTCTTCTGTTTGCTTCAATGCAGTAAACATCACAAAAGTTTATCTCCAGAACATGACATATGTATCCTAGCACAATAGTTACACTGGTGTTTATTATTAAGTATCCTTAATTATACACTTCCTTGACATGTGTATACAAAACCCATCAGCATCACATCCATATACCTACCAGAAGTACCTTAAATCCTACTGGCAATAAATACTGCAGTGCTATTCAACACACATCCACACCCCAAACTTTTTCAGTAATCTCTTACGGCTGTGTGTCAAATTGACATTGTTGGCAATAATGGACCAAAATCTGATTTCTTGTTAGCATTCATGTGTTCCCAGCATCACTTGGCAGGTAGCATCTTCTAAAAATACTGTTATTAGTTGTGTACACCTACCAGGACATGCATGATGTGTTCTGTATGGAAGGAATCCTTTGCAGCTGTGTATCTTACATCAATGCATAGTCACCCAGACTGGCATCCAGGAATGTGGCAACATCTACATATGTTATCTTAATATTGCAACTGGTAATAAACTACTCAACTGGGCTGCACAGAAAAAAACCTGTAACCTCAACAATATAGTTAAGTATGACTTGTGGCATGACACTGTTCATATAAAACAGCAAAAAGCTTAAAAATGTAGACAAAATCCAATAGAACTGAGGATAGCAGCACGATTCAATTATGATCCTTCAATTTTCAGTGAAGTACCTAGTATATGAGATCAACTACGAAGCAGCCAGACTTGGGTGAATGATTTCTGGATCAAAATCATAAAAATGAAAAATCTGCTGTGGTGAGCCACAGTGAAAAATTTCCTGTTCCAAATAAATGCAGCATGTACATTAACAAATGTGCAGTAACTCCAATTTTACTACAGCATTTCAAATGGAACATTATTGAACAAACACAATGAAAAGTCTTGAAACATGGGAACACATGACTGCTGATCCCTCTGATGTATGAAGTATTTTGTACAAAGTTGGTCAGTGCCTGTTTTTCATGTATCCATTACCCTGCAGTGTTAAATAGCTATGCACAGAACTGGATACACTCAAGTTTCTAATATCTGGAACTACAAGGCTTGCCTACAGCCTCAGCTATTGGCAACCACAATGCAACAAAGGTTACTATCAACCTGGGCAGCATCACTGAAAACTAGTCAATGTGAAAAACAGTTATGGCACTAACATTTTTATTTTCGTTATGAATTTATTTTTATTCTCTCAGAGATCCACTGTTTATGTCCTTTAAGTGGATACTATATGTTATTGTACAACTGTCCCTGTATCCAACAAACTGTTTTCTCAGTTAACATTCTAGAGCAAATACACAATACCCATCCGTAACACACAATCCATGAAGTATCTTAAGCAGAGGTACACATTTCATCTTAATTTAGAATACTCAATTTGGTACTAAAATTTCTGATCTTTAACACTGAAGTCCACTGAAGCAAAAACATTTAAACACAATTCCCTTTAAGTATGGCAGGATTTACATAGATGCTGAATAGTGGTACAATTTTAAATACAACAGGATCTTCGAAGTTAAAAATACCTAATCAGAATGTCAACTCATCATACAACACTACTTCACTTGTGTAATATGCAAAAACTTTACTTCAGGTTCAACCTTCCAGCCAAAACAAAAGCTAACAATGCATTAGGTTGCCAGCAAATTACTCTTACAAGCGATGTGATTTGTGCAGCAGGTACGTGCACAAGAACTTTTTCTCTTTAATGGTATTCAAAAACTATGCCTTTTTAAGACAATATTTTAAAATCGTCCAGCAAGTCTGATTCGCTAGCGTTCATTATTTTTGCCGATAATGAAGGAGTGAGAACTGGTAAGTGCTTTGCATTATTCCTTCCTAAGCGCAATAAGTGTCTTGACTGCGGCCGATTGTCAAGGGCGAAGGCTGAGTCAGCGGACAAACCAGCTAGAGGAGACGGCGCCAGGTGTGCCGCCCCCTTAGCTCCCCCTCCACTCATTTCCCGCCAATACTAACAGCAGAGGCGACGGCGCGGCGCAGAAGTATTGATCAGTCTACGCCACGCGCAGACGCAAATGCGCCAGCCATGAAAAGCATGCTTGCCTACGGATCGCTGGCACTTGGTAAAATCAAGTAGACAACTACATTCGTTACCAATTTATTACTACAATATGACGCTAGTTAAATATCAAACGCCTGAAATTACCGGCGAGGCAAACAATTATGGTCGCTCGGAAAGCTTTGACGTCTACCGTTACGGTCATTTTCTACATAAACTATGTGACACGGCGCTGTTCCCAGGTAGTTCGCAGCAAGAACTCGCCACCAGTAAACAATGCCGCATAAGAGATATGTAAGCTTAAAATATGTGATAAATTCTTTGTCCAAGGTGCATTGAATGGGTGCAAAATTCAGTAAGAAAAACCCGCTGTGATTAAGTAACTAAGTAAAGGGTCGATTCACAAAACTACGGTAAAGCAAACAAACCCGAAATCTACTTTCAGATTAGTATATCGTATCTATGTAAGGAAACCTTCGCTTTTTGGACTTTTTAAAGCCTCACCTTCACACGCCAAACCTGAAGTCTAACACGCTTCTGACGTCCGCATTAAGCATCCATTATTCCAGTAACCACATATTTGCGCATGAAAAAAACAGATGAAACGTCATCCTCGCCCAGAATTGTGCTGTGCGAAAATATTTCATTAAAAACTTTACAATTTTATCATTAATGCAACGCTGTATTTGTCTATCAGGGAAGTCGCAAATAAGAGACGGCTTAACGGTGTCCAGTCACTGAAAACTAACGCCAGTACAAGTATCAAATACCTGAATATGTTTGGTTAATAATCTAACTTGCAGTGTCTTGCAATCTAGTTGGAACGGGATTAAGAGGCACTTAACGTCAGGATTCTCATAAAGCAAAATTAAGGTTCATATGTGCTGTCTAAACGATAACTCTTATCCTCAGACCATTAGCGTTCAGTAGACTACCGCCACTGCACTGGCAGACTGCGCGCGCTGACCCTCGCTGTATGCGGCCTAACCGCAGTCGATACCGACGAGGAGACAAACTAAGGTACTCTTCCAACATTTACGTACATAAATTCGACTGTTGCGTGAGCAACTAAGTTTAGAGGTTTCACAATGCGCAAGTTGCGGACAGTACTGTTCCTCATGCCGTAGTTGACAAATTATTCCACTACAAATTATGTAAAACTTAACAGGTTTAATTAGCTTTCTAGTTTTTATTTTAAAATATACAGGGCTAAAACTTCGAGCATGAGCTTCACAACATACAATCAAGGGCGTATATGCAAACAGACTTATGTCCAAGCATTTGTATGGTATGGAACCTCTTTCGCATTTGTGACCAGATAGGAAAGAATTTCGTGGTTAAATGACTGTGCAACTGAAATTTTAACGCGCAGCAGAAGCCTGGCAAACAATGTACAAAACAGTTAAAATGACTGAGGGCAATCTGCAAAGTATCCATTCATGAATAGAAATGAAGCTTCCGAAACTAAACTGCGTTTACTACTTTGTCTTTAGTTTCGAAGTATTCAAGTTGTGAGTGCAGAGATCTGACGGGAACATTTAAGCAAACTTTGAATGCACTCTATTAAGGTAACTTACCAACTTACTCCGTTGTAAAGTAACAGCAGGAATGAATCGTCTTGCCGAAGGTCGAAGATGTGAATCTGCAACAATGAAACTTTGCATTAAATAGATCTTTTAAACATTCCGTTGAGAAGTCAACTCATTTATCTAATGACTAGCAGATTAGGAAGGGTCTAAAACTCAGCAATGGTAACACCATGATATTCTCATGGTGGAATACCCAACAATTCACAATTCGATCCGTATCTAGCGTCTGTGTCAACAAATTTTTTTCTTCCTAGAATACTGTACTGGAATTTTAGTTCATGAAATAACTACAGCTTTCCTTCAGTGCCAAAGACGAAGGTATCTTTGCCTGTGACTGCGTCCCAGAAACTCACCTAAGGATCATCGTCATCAGTGCACACTACAGTAGGATATGTTCCTCATCCATCGCACACCTCAAACAACGACTCCCACCTGCAGAATGCTCTGCCGGCGAATGTGCTGCCACAATCCACCTCCACAGCAACACGCAGCACTCTTATTGGTCGAACCGGCGACTTTCCAGCTCCTGATAGGCCGAGGTACAACCACTTTCAGAGCGGAGTGGTGGGGAACGTCGTCTCATAGGATTGATTGTTTAGCGGGCTGTGCTCTATATACGCCACAGTTTCCATGGTAACGAGTTGGGGTGGGATTCCAAACAAAGTCTGGAACGGCCCATATAGTTACCACAAACAAGAAATAAGAACTTCGACACCAAATTTCACTCTCACTCCAGTTCCATTCTATTATACAAAAAGCACCATGTCCGTTCGACGTTTAACTTCTCACAAAAGGGAAAGATTTTGGGCAATGTACGCAAAAAAATCGAAAGGATTACGCTTTACTGGAGACAGCGAACCGTGGCCCCAGCTTTTAACTCGCAACTTACATGCTTCAAACTGACAGCCAGAACGCGTCAACACCTCAGATGTGTTTTGTTACTCTAAATAGCTTTCCAACTTCTGCATTCTGTAATCACCAAAGCCACTAAACGCGAAACCCTACATTCGTCACACTAAATCTGTGCGAGGGCACTGTAGTGAAATGTAAAATGTATTCGCAGATGGGAGAGAGAACCTCTTGTGCCCCATGCATCTAGCAGCATGCTGGAAGTTTTTTCGCTTCAGTTGCAAAGTCCGTAGCTATTTTCTTTGTCCGTAGCTATTTTCTTTAGCTTCGGTTAGGTTAGTTAAAAGGCAAACTTGTTTCCAAGTTCATATATCTGTAGTAAATGGGCGACTGCACATTTCAGTACTGTTGCGTATCGTTAAAGTCTCGTTATACACTATGCAGAAATATTTACTCCCAAAATATTCAAATGTTTTTACCTCAAAGAGGAAAGAATGGCGTTGCTCTGTAGAAAACCGTTAACTACTGTAATGTTAGCACGTTGAGTGCTGCAATCTGTCGATCTATATTCAACCTATTAATACTACCACATTCGATTTTATGCTAATACTGTACTTATTCTCCAAATAGGCTCCAGACATGTCTTTGTGGATGTAAAATCCGATATCCGATCTTGTTTTGCAAACGACATTTAACGCGTTCGTAACAATGGGGCACCTCGTGCTAAGGCTGAAAGCAACTACGTCAGGAAAATATTCAAAATTATTTTTTAATGACTCATATAGCAAATTGCCTGTTGAGTGCTGTGTCTAGTTCTTCAGCCGCCGTCTGGCACCAGCAACAGAGGGTGGAGTTATGACAATGCCAGCCACTCGTGCTGGCACATCACATCAGAAAAATCGCCGAACACCCGGTACTGAACAGCCATGAAAGCCTAAATAATTTCTCAAATACAGAAGCGATTTCCTGCAAAGAGCAGCGTATCCCATCCCCAGAAGCTAGTATTACACCACAGATTTCTATATTTTGATTAACATTAACAAATGCTCAGGCCAAATTCATACTTCACCATACAAGTAAATACCATTGGGCCATTTTCACAAGTTCAGCAAACCGACTCGTGTTCAAAAGGTATATAATTTCTTTACCTTAGCGTGTTTTGACAATTATGGGTGATGGACTGATGGAATTTTGAGTTTTTTATTCAGCAGAACATCTAGGGGAATATTTATTTACTATTACCACAGCTCATATATAAATGCAAACTATCACTTTCATCTTGAAGTGACAAAACAGATTCTACATACGAAGTGAAGCGTGATTTCTCTCAGAACAATTGTAAGAAACTTTGGATCTATTTGATGGCTTTATTTCTATACAGCATGATACTTACACTGTAAGAGAATGAGTAGCACACAGTGTGACATTTCACACCTTATATAGCTTAAAGAATTTAAATTACCAAACAGACTGCACATTTATGAAGTTCTTCCCATTCAAATGCTTTAGCTTATATCCACTATGAAACAGAAGATTTGATTCTTAACTATATTTGATTTTTCCTGTAAAATCAAAAATTTAATTCATAATAAAGCTCCCAGGTTGTTTCCAGTATTATCTTTCAATAAGGATAAGGGCATGCTCGAAGAGTAAATGGTACACTGACTGCCTGGAGCATATTACCATACTACGTTCCAAACGTCTGAAAACTTTTACAATCGCCCAAGGCCGAATTAGAGCTTTATAAATGTGGAAGTAAACAGTCAATTTTAAAAAATACATCGACAACTATGAAGCGCATTTCATCGTTCCTTTATGTATCGACATACGACAATCTTAAGACTACGACCTGGTTTTTGTAGCCCTGGGAAAGTCCAAAGTGCTTTCGTCTAGCAGACGTGGGCAAACCGCTAGGCTTTTTTGATGCGCTTGGGCCGCCACTGTGGCGCCGGCGGCCAGGGTCGGGTGTCACGCGAGCCGTGCTCCACATCGATCCGGCATGCCAAGCAAACAGGCTTCGTCTCCGCCTTATCCTGTGTCCATACCAGTCAAGCAAATCTACGCTCTCCGAATCAAATGGCGGCATCAAATACTGGAGGCAATTTGAAGATTTCGGAGAAAGGCCTACTCAAAATTGAAGTTCCACTGCCAACTATGATAAGCGGCAGAAGAACTTAAGTCAATTCGGATGTGTTTCATATCAAAATATCCATGGCTTATTAATGGACCTACCAAATCTAAATTCTATGAACAAAAGCCTTGTAAAAATTTAAGTCGCCCACTTTCCTGAAGTACAGCTACATTTTAAGTAACTATCAAAGTCCACCTCATACTCAAGCAACTATCTCTCTAGCATAACTGATGTGTGCATGAAATGTAATTTACTTAGTCTTGTTTTCTATCATGAACACATTTCTTTTCTGTAACTGAAGAAAATGCTATGGAAATGGAGAACTGCGAAGGATACACAACCATTTGGATTGAATTCCTGTCGAAACTACGGATTTTGGCAAGGCATTTTGTAGAAACTATGTGGCACATCGACTTTGTAATGGCCTCACAGGCAGCTCTGGGAAAGTCGTCCAATGTCTAATAACTGGGCAACTTCCTTTGACAGGGAGGAGGATCATTAATTAGTGAGTACTCGAGCGAAGGAATATTCTGGCCGTGCGCCGCTAGGAAGCGACAACAGTCGGTCGCCATGGCAACAGGGCAAACTCAGCCGTCACGCACGCAAACAACCGTTAGTTCGAAAAACGCTACACACTGCTTAACTACACGCACAATCAATAAGAACGCCTTCTACGCCACAATTCATTGATCGTACGGTCTTATTCTAACATCTGCCTTCCACACCCAAAGCGAAGAGTCAAAAACCTATGTTCAGAAATTCACGTGGGAGACCATTATGAAAATATTTTAGTGAAGTGTTTAATATGTGTTTGGAATTTTTATTCCAGCCTGTTTATCTTATTTGATCATGTTTGCTTATATTATAATGAATTACTTTATTAACTTTGAACAATTACCATAGTTACAAAGTGCAATCAATATTGAAAGACGCTGCACAAAGACTTAACACCAATACCCAAACGTGTTTCAAAAGCCCTTAGAAAATATTTATTGTTCGTTCCATGAACCTCTATGAAGAGTCACGGCGCGGAGGTTAACGGGCATGGTTGTTTCGATGTGTGTATAACTTTAGACCGACATTCACTGAACATAAACTCCAATTTAACTAGACATATTTCTATAATCTAACTCCGCCATTCTGCTTTTGTTTACGAATCTGTATCTCACTGAATACACTGTCGTCTGCTAATTTTGGTTACGTAGGTTGGATGCGCTGGAGAAGTTGTCGCTACCGAGCGAGACTATTCAGACCAGACTTAGCCACTTCAAGCGTACACAAAGCACACGCACAGTAGCGGCGTTGTTACTGTAGCTTGTCTTGGACTGAAAATTATGTTTACTTTAAAGATGTTTATGGAATTTAGTTGCCTGTGCGAGCTAGGGCCGAGAGAACAAAAAACACGATGAAGTGGTTCGAGTCGATAGCGTTGGTTCAAAGAGAATAGAGCGATGGAGGTATGGGTCAGTTCTTAAACACTGATGTAATTAGCCAATGAGTGTATTCTTTTTGGGGATTTAAGATAATACTTTCTGTAACGTCTCTGCAAATATTTTATGTTCAAAGACAAAACTATTTTGCAAATACGGACATAATTACGTCTTTCTGCACTGCTGCTGGTGCTATTAATTTCGTATCTCGTACACTTTCCAAAGAGGAGCCTTCGTGGCGAGGAAAACACTATTTCCTATAATGTCTACAACTAAAATACACCCACACCACAAGGCTCCATCTCGGGTACTTTTCAGAATAAGTGTTTTAATACCTATCTAATCCCATCTACTAATCTGAAATACTGTGGAACACGCCTTGATTGCGGAAATTTAGTTTCACATAACCTATCTTTCATTAGATGGTCTTCTCTGTCTTAGTATGCAGCAAAGGATTTCCACGGTCCTCTACCACCCACTATATCTACACCTTCAATTATCAGAACTACGACTTCCATTTCCGTCTGCATTACAAATCTTCCAATGCCTATGTGACATACAGGACAAGTGTCCACACCAACTGTAAACTTCATTTCAGATAGGGGATTATTACCAACATCTAGTTTATCAAAATCACCGCGGACCTCATTTTTCTTAGCTGTCCGTCCAGTCTTCCATTGTCCTAAATACGAAAGTTTGCGGTTTATGACTTAGCTGTCACGTTTTATACATTTCCCATGTGTTTGTTCACTTTAGCCTTATTTTTGAAATACTTAGCGAACTTGTGCTACTACAACAATCATAGCTAAACTAAGAAATATGACGTGACTTGATATAAAAATTCAGTGTCCTTAATAGAATGTTACAGGACAAAGAGCGTAATGAAGCAGAATTTTGGAATTACGTGGCCCCGTGAAGCAATGGGACATTCCGAAGCTGAATAATAGAATAGGAAGGGCCGAGCTTTGTCGTAGCAACTGTCTCCACAGCAACGGTTTTGTTTGCAGCTACAGCGTGACAGCACCACTTGGCAACGTCTACTACACCTAAATTTTATCGATTTCTTAGCCGACATTGAACACTCACGAAAACCATATAATTTAATTTTTAACCCCTGACGAAAAAATTTAACACAAGAGCGGCCATTATCACACTCCTCGTTAAAACATACTTTCTGCTAAAAATGATTTTTCCGAACTGTGTTATTTGACGTCATTAAAAACGACGCAAAGGAACTTTGCACTAAATGAACATGATCTATTCCTCCATTGTCTTAAATTTATTGGTAACACTTTTGTATACTTCACTCATTTTCCAAGTTTGAATTCTAGCACCCCAAAACCATTTCCATATGTATTGGGGGGGTTAAACGAAATATAACGCCAGTATTCTTCACTCTACTGCTGTAGTAGTAGATATTTGTTGCATCCTAAGAACAATTCTTTGGTAAAGAATGTCCCATTACACAGAGGGTGACCATGTTCAGTCAGTCCTAATTGGCCCATCTGAGTCAAAATAGTACTTCACTTTTGCTTGAACTGAAAGGAACAAAATTGAAATTCCTATCAGACCCACCAAATTTACTTTTTTCAATTTTTCTGTCAATTCAGAAAAATGCCAGGTGGTTCCCTATGATACATAAAGCCTATTTCATGTAAGAGCATTATGTTAAGATCAACTAATAAAACATTCACATTAACAATTTTGTAAACTGGTGCCATCTTCCCATGGCAATAGTTTTTCAAACCAGTGATGGAAATGTAGCTGTTACACAATCTTGACACAAACTATAATTATGAGCCTAAGTAAGGTTGAATTATTCTATTCAACAAATAGCACAAGCTATGATAAAGTAAGAAGCTAATATTGACATTATGGATGAGCCTCTCTTCTTCATTCATAATATACACACATAACAAATACACACACACACACACACACACACACACACACACACACACACACACACACACACACACACACAGCCAAATGGAAGCCAGATTGTAGAACTGTGCATGCTTCAGACATTTTCTGTGGACGAATTGGGAGGTGGTGGTTTGATGAATCACAAATATTAGTTTTAAGATTCTCTTAGGTATCACAAATATTAGTTTTAAGATTCTCTTAGGTCATTGATTATATCCATTTTCTGCCTTCAGGAGCAGTTAACTGCTGCTAAGATGAGTTCTTTCACCACAAGATATATATATATATGACAAATGACGAAAAATAATTTACTGGCATAAAAGTGGAATGCTACAACGAACAGAACAGGATACGTGGAAATGTTACAGGAATTTAACAACATAAGCATCCTTGGACTCAACAAAATGATGAGAAAGAATGACAAAGACAAGACAGTCATGAAAGAAATTACAGAAGACAATTATGGAAATACACCAGTTTAAAGGCCTGTAAGGGAGTGTTGGCAATGAAATTAAAGATCTGTCAACATGCTGCTGATAGAACTGCTGAAGAGTTTCTCAGCTGCTGATTAAATGAAGATTTATGAACAAAAACAAAAGAACAAAATGAAAGCACAGGTGATTAATGTTATAACATGGTTGAAACAGCATTACTGACTCAAAATGAGAAACTGTGACAAGATGCAGCTTCAGAAAGGCAAATAGTGCCAAAAAACCCATGCACAATCATTGCTCCCAAACAAAGACTGCACATCAATCTTTACCACAAAGAATTGGTGTCAGAAAATACCCTATGTGCAAAACTTACAGACATCTTCCAGAAAGCAAGCAATAATTTGTGTGTGGTTTATGTATGGACAAGAATGTTAAATGGAATAGCTCATATCTACAAAGAAAGCATTCCTAACAAGGGAAGATATTACAAGCAGGATTCACGTGCAACCATTAAGTGTCAACTTCCAACAATCTGTAAAAACTGTACATTCAACAAAATGCAGATGGATTGCAATTATGAATGTAAAAAAAGCAACCAGAATACTAAAGAAACTTTATACACTACACCTTTCCACCCTTCTCTGGAGTACTGCTATGCAATGTGGGATCACAGCCAGGATTGACAGAAGATATCAAAAACATTCCAAGGAGGGCCAATTGTTTTGTTTATCACAAAATTGAAATGTTGACCATTAAAAAAGGCTTTTCTGGTAGGTTCTCATGAAACATCTAACACCAACTTGAACCACCCCCACTCCAATTGAAAATATTTTGTTTGCAGCCACTTACATAGGGAGAAATGATAAAATACAGTAAATCAGAACTCACACTGAAAGATTCAAGTGTTCCATTTTTCTCTGTATACTGTTCGAGAATGGAATGGTAGAAAAATAGATTTAAGGCCATTCAATGAACCCTCTACCAAACAAATGTGAACTGCAGAGTAATCATGTGAATGTAGATGAAATTCTACGGAGCATTAGTCCATATACTGAAAATAATTGAACGCTTTTGATCATCTAATATCCAAATGAATTTTCTTTAATATCACAATGTTAGTAAGGAGCACATGAAAATGAAATGCCAGTAAAATACAGGAAGTTGAGATGATACAAGAAAGCTAGGAAGGAATTTATCACAGGACATGCAAAAATTGCAGAAATGGAAGAATGTGAAACTAGAGATGATTGTGCCAGCCACACAAAAACTGAGAACTAAAACAAGTACACCAATTAACCAGACATAAATAAACCAAGAGGGGAAAATCAATTATTCAGGTACATTAACATGATAAAACATGTTTCATTTTGTAGAAGAAACAAGTCATTACAAGAATGAGTGCAGTGGATGAGGGGGAAAGAACATGTGAGGCACACTTTACACAAAAATATGACAAGCTGAGAGAAATAAGATTTCAGAAAAAGTGGTGGTAGGATTACATGGTAGGCACTGATAGCTTTAGCATATTAAAAAAGTAACTATAAAATAAGACTAAGGCAGTCACAGTCCTCAGCCTCAAGAAGACAAATACAATGCGGTACAACAATGAGGTAAACTCACTGTGAGCCATTGCTCACAATATTGAGTCAAATGAGAAACAACTTTTCAGGGGTTCAAATTCGTTTTCAGAACCTGAAATCAGAACTTTTGGTGTGCAAGACTGTTGACAAAGACATAATTATAAGGACAAGAAATAAATTTGAGTGAAACATGATATTTTAAATACTACAAGCCTAGAAACACTCAAGGCTAATGACAGAGGTCCAAGTTTTTGAAAAATGGGAAAGTTGGCTTGGGGGAGGGGGGGGACGACGACTTTTCAATGAGCAATAAGAATGTATCCTGGGAATGGTCTAAAAACGCATGTAAACTAACAAACTTTTGCAAGTTCCATCTACTCTAAGTACCTTCTATAAGTTAATGAAAATGTTGTCTTTAACCTTGCCACGAGTTCTCACCCAAACTGCCAGTTGCCAGAAGTTTTGCTGAAACTTTGGAGATTATTTGTGTGTAAATGTCTGTGGAAAAGAAGATATGAATTTACCGTATTTACTCGAATCTAAGCCGCACCTGAAAAATGAGACTCTAAATCAAGGAAAAAAATTTTCCCGAATCTAAGCCGCACCTGAAATTTGAGACTCGAAATTCAAGAGGAGAGAAAAGTTTTAGGCCGCACCTCCAAATCGAAACAAAGTCGGTCCATTTTAATATGAGACACAATTTAGGTCGAATGAATGACGATACAGCTACAGTAGTTTGGTTCAAGTCGTAAGCTTAGCAGTTAAGCTTTACCAGGTAGCCATTGCTATGTGTCGGGCGCTCTGTCCATATTTATACGGGTACCCTTCCTTTTTCACGTGCTTCGTCTGGTTTGAATGGATTGCTTATTTTTCTTTGATCTGATAAGCGCCATTTTTTGTTATAGGTGTTTACATCACTCTAAGCTGAAAATGCATTACTGTACTGTGTCATGCATTGTTTGCCGCATTCTGATAGTGCGTGTTTATGGCCTGTTGCTGCTCGCGGCATGGCTTGCTTTTCTGCGCGCTACCGCCGCTTTCAAATTTTTTTTTTTTTTTTTTTTTTTTTTTTTTTTAAAAAAAAGAGGAATCGTCTCATTAGCGAAACCATGGCAAGAGACTGCTATTTGTTGTTACTTACACTGCTGCTTTCTTTGATAATGATCAACAAGAACCAAATAACAGACTGCATATGATAGAAGATGTTCTGCACGAGAGTTTAGCGAAAATTTTTCCCCGTTTGAAAATCTTTGCAGACGCCTCTTTAGTACATCACATTACCTTCTGCACAGTAATTAGAGTCAGCTTAGATTTAAAAATGGAGTCAATTGCCGTGCTTCATTTCTGACTATCACTATTAGCCATAAGAATAATACGAATATAAATATGACATGATACGTATATTCTTCTGCGTTTGCTGTTGTCTCACTCTAGTTTCGTAGTTTATTAGGCAGTCAGGATTTAAATGAGATAGCAGCAAACACGAAAGAATACATCGCAAAATGTTTATATTCGTATTATTCATATGGTGAAGAGAATACTGCATGTGATTCACAATTCATAAAAGTTCCTATTAGCAACCATCTCTTCTCACAGGTAGGAAAAAATTCAGAACGTTTAGTTGGCCATATTGACAAAAACCCCGAACAGTCTTGCCAGTCGGATTTTCGCAGTACATTGAAATGCTGCTATATTCGAAGATGAACAATACGGAATTTGTATTTACTTCGTTGGATAACTTATGAAAATGCAGTGGTCAAAACTCGGGGCGGAGAAATAAGCTCTTCTTCCACCTTTTTTTAAATTTATTTACTGACACACAGGTTTCGGCGCCGGTATTTATCTTTGTGCCTGCAAAGCAAGCCTGTTTAGCGCTGCATATATTCAACGGCAGAAGTTGGTTGTGGCGGCACCTACCAACATTTTTCAGAACTTCTGCTTACTTTGCACTCGATTCTAAGCCGCAGGCGGTTTTTTGGATTACAAAAACCAGAAAAAAGTGCGGCTTAGATTCGAGTAAATATGGTAAGCATGTAAAAATATACTTGCTCAGTCAGGCAAGTGCAACAGACTCAACTGATGACTGCTCCATCAGAACAGTAGAGGTGTCTAAATTTTAGCCAATTTTTGATCTTACATGCATTACATCTGCAATAGAGACTGCTTGCAAAAATCAAGGAGCTATTTAAATGCCACCTCTTTATGGTCTACCCTGCAGCATTTTTGTATCCTATTTTCAAATGCATTACATTTGCAATTAAAGTAGTACTGTTTGCAGAAGTCTTAGAATTATAAATTGATCCCTTGGCAATAGGGCTTAGAATTTTTGTATCCTGGTTGCTAATATTTTATTATACAATGGACAAATTTAAGAACTGCAACGTTTTTAATCTGAGGTCCTCAGATTTTAATTCACTGAAGTGTTTTTTGATTAATACATACACCACTATTTCTTCACCCAAACATTTCCTTTTTCTCAACTTTTTGATTTTCATCTGTTTTCCTAATAAACAATGGCAGCTGCCCTCATTAGCACAGCACTTAACATACACTAGCCTAGCTTATGGCTCATCTAGTGGAAACACTTCTGCATGTACTTGCAGCAACTTACAGACATTAACTTGTCCTAGCAACTTGCAGACATAAACCTGATGAAGTTTATGTTCTAATATAAACAGCTCAACAAGCACTTACAGAAGTTTTACTTGTGGACATGCCTTAACATACTTCTAAACATTCTTTACAATGTTTTTCCCACTGGTCTTTGCAACAACTCATTATGCAATATTTTAGTTCCTGATATGAACTAGGTAACTTTCAAATTTATTGCATTGGAAAGTGCTAAATTTGTAAACTGAAAACATGTTTGCCAAATGCAACCTTTCCAGTGGTTAGGAGTATAAAGAATACAAAATTTCCAACTGCCAACATTATTCTTTGAAACTATTCAAAAAATGTGAATGCTGCATTTATTATACACCATGGAAAGAGAAAGTTGTTTCAAAATGGTACACTGATCACAGAAGTACAAAAGTTTAGCAAAGCAATATTTGTTGCAAAATTTTATATGGGCCAGAAACTGACAGTAAAGAACAAGAGGATTAGTAATAAACTAAAGGAAACCACAATCACAGTTGCCACATTTCCCCAAGGGTCATTCCACATCAAAGGGACCAATATTAAAAAGTGTCCCCACTCTACCATCTTCAAATATTATGAAACTGTGTGAAGATTCCGTACAGTCTTTGGTTATATACCAAATTTCAGTCCAGTATTTTCAGTGGTTAATTCTTAAGGGATTTGAAAGAGGCTACTCACCTCCACATCACTTATGAAGGTGCAAATATGCCAAGTTTGGTAGGCTTTAACTCTAGCAAGTCTGGTGGTACAATTTATGTTGCACCAAAGTTGTATAGTGGTACATTATTTGTACCACCATTCTGGATGCATAGAACTGTTCCTTGTGGCAGATGTTCTTAGATGTATGCACCAGATGGCAGTTGTTACTGGGTTCTTGCAACAGCAGTAGTACTTCATATATCTACACCAGGTGAACTCAAGAACACACTGAAGGCATCGTTGATGTAACATTGTTATTTGTTAGCTGCTGAGGGAAGTTTCCAACAAATTTTCATCTGTAATTTATAACTACATATGTTTATTAGTTTGTGTTGGTCAGACTAATGAGAAATTATTAAAATTGTAGATTCATCAGTTCAAAATATGTACCACCATACATCAACTTCCACTTTTCAGTAATAATTAGGGGGCCACAGAAAGCAAAGTCTGAAATTTTGAAAGCCCCTGCAGAGTATACATCTGATATAATTTGATACTCTAGACAGTGGTGACAGCAGTGACAGTTCTTATTGTCTGGTCCCAGCTACAGATAATGTTCTCTTTGATTCTGATACATCAAGTGATTCTGAGGCCCAGCTTCCGTTTCAGTGATTACACCAAACAGTCACAATGCATCAGACTCCTCTGACATTGCTGATGATCACTAAGACTGAACATAATTGGAGCAAAACAATGCCCTGATGATGCCCCTGCATTTATTTCCCAGTGTGATTTTATTGTGGAGTTTAGTACACCATTACCACCTCAGTTATTTGGAGTTCTGCTTTCAGATGATATGGAGTTAATTTTGTTTCAGGCAAACTTGTATGCTCAACAGTCATCTGACTTTTGTTAGTTTCTTATGTAACAGCATCCATGGAAAACTTAAAAACTCTCAGAGATAAATATCTTGGACATAAAACCACTTCCGAGTTACAGAGGTAACTGGAGTTCAGGTGTTTATGTACATGAGTCAACTGCTGTCAAGGTGGTGTTTCAAGTGGTGTCTCACCAACTTACATTTGAATGACAACAGTAAAATGCCACAAGGACACACCAACTATGATAAACTTTATAAGGTGCATCCTTTCCTAATAAAAATTGCACAACTTTTAGAAAGCACTAAATCCAAATGAATGTATGGCAGTGGACAAAGCCGTGATTAAATTTAAAGGAATATCTTAATACAGTGCTTGCCAAGAAAGCCTATCAGGAGGCTACAAGCTGTGGGAACTAGTGGGCAAATCTGGCTATGCCTGGAAACTTTAAATTTACAGTGGAAAGGGCCTTAGATAACCAATTATTGACTCCATGATTTATTCAAATTTTTTGATGGTAATATTCCATTGTAAATCTTTGTGTACCAAGAGAAATTTAAAAATCCATCCCAATCAAGAAACAACAGTTTACCATGGGACATACAATATCTGCAACAAGAGAGAATCAATTGTTATCAGCTCAGAGTAAGCAGTTTCCAATGATGCTACAGTATTCACAGAGTAAGTGTTTCCAATGATGCTGCAGCACACACAGTTAACATCTTCGAAGTAGATGAAATGCCAGCAGTCTCGATTCCAAGTTTACAACAAGGAAAGTGTTTCTTGTATGTATGGCAATTTTTGGTAGGTTGGAAACTTGTGACATTTCATTTCACATTAAGAAGATGTCCTCAGCTTTATGGACCCACACAGTTCTGCTTGTTCCTGCCACTGGCCAACTGCTGCAGACACCTGCTGGATTCCTGAGTAACATCTTCACGATTTTAGAAGCACTATTTGCATCACCAGGGAAACAATACAGATATCCATAATCTTTCCTCGACAAAATTTTAGAAGTTTTTAACCAAAAATGGAACTGACTCTTCAGTATTTTTGTTCTGAAAATTAGTTGCGTTTTGTACAATACTTGTTTTTATACCATGTGTTTAATGTTTGAAACTGATGTAGACTAATAAATTATGAGACTTAATGAGCAAAATGTTTCACTTTTCAATCTTATCGAAGTGTTAAAATTCTAACTTTTAAAATGTATTATTACTTGTCAAAATGAAAGATACTTAAATTAAACAATATTGTTTTGAAAGCTTAAAGCACACTTACCAGCTGTGTGCAAGAAAAAAATGATTAAGATATTGCCCCAAAACTACCCTAAAATTTGCAAGTAGAAAATTTTGGCCAACTTTGCAGATATCTTCATCTAGGCCTCCAATTTTAATTAAATCTGGTCAATATAGACATCACAGAGATGAATAACCATCTTAAGTTTTGGTATGATTTGTTCCTACAAAAAGTAGCAATAGTTAAAACCATGGCTCTCAATAGTGTAACAAACTTTTTAGCCACTTTAGATGCTTGTATCTATATTTAGGTATGACTAAATCCGTATTTTTCACTGTGGTGTGATTCAGCATGAAAGCTGTCTGTGTATATTAAAGCAAATGACCAAATGTTTGCTAGAACTTTAAAAAAGCCTAACAAACTTGGCACATTTGCACTTTCAGATGTGATTCAAAGGTGACTGCCCCTTTTTGAAAGCCCCTAAGAATTCAATCACTGAGGATACTGAACTGAAATTTGGTATGTAATCACCAAGAACATATGGGAACATCCACACCAAATTTCATTAGATTTGGAGATGGATGAGTGGGAACCACTTTTCCCTTTGACTTGGAATGACCCAAGTGAAATTCTGATATTTCCCTTATTTGCAGATATGTTTTAGCACTTTTCCCTGACAAATTTAGAGATCTCAAGTATAAGATGTAACTTGTCAATGTCTTTGCTGCAGTATAAGAAATAATAGTGCAAATAAGGAAATATCTAAAACTTGCAAGCAGATGGCATTTCTTGAAGTGAGAAAAAAATCTCAAGTACTAACATGAACATCTTTGATAATGAAATGTTTCAGATGAAGAAACCAAGCCAAATGATGTGTGTGCTTCATTACAACCACTGGTATTTCATATCAATAAAACAAAACATTTGGTGACAAAAACAAACATTTCCTTGGAATCACAAGAAGAGCTAAAATACCTTCACTAATTTCAGAAATAACCTCAGAAAAAAGTAGGCCTCTTGGAAGAATATGGAGAAGAATTTCTGAAATCCATCACCCAAGGTCTCTGGCCTGCTGATGAGCACCATAGCCCTGTGTCCATGGATAAACCATAAAAATCTGCCACACACAAACGGACCCAGCCTGCAGGGAAACCAGTGAGACTATCTGATGGGCAGTGCCTACACATTACTGGGAACCAAATGGCATCAGATCAGCAGACCCAATTCATTAGATACCCACAGAAATGGCATACGGTTTGGCCTGTCATGGAAATCCACTATATTCACAAGCCACAGACAGCATTTTGATGAAATTAGACCACAGTGATCAATCTACGCAACAGATCACTTGTTCAAATATTCTGAGAATCAATAACAAGGGTAAGCAGCAACTCACCGTAAAGATGACTGCTGAGGTGCAGACAGGCACACAGAAAATCACATTTACAACTAAATTTTCAGCCATAGTTTGTCAGAAAATAAGAGCACACACATTTGCACAGACTCAGATACAGCACATGCACACGACCACTGTCTCCGACCACTCGGTCTACAGTCTCAGAATCAGAGCCGAACAAACCACTCCTCATGCCTCCCTGCTAGGCTAGTGGCAAGAAGTGAAGACAGCACTGACTACAGACTGAGGGGAGTGGTAGGAAGGGGAGAAGCAGTAGGAATGAGAGAGCTGGGAAACAGCACATGTACTCAGCTGCACCCTGCCAACGATGATGCACAATGCCAACGATGATGCACAATGCCTCAGTAAACAAACCATTTCATCTGCTGAGAAAAAAGATTTTCCAGTGTATTTTCAAATTTCTACGATGGGTTTGAAATTCCGCGATTCCCAGAACCTGTGCAACCCTGAAAATGTACACAATAAAACAAGATAATGCTATTATAATTGTTAGGACTTTGTTGAATATTCAAGAAAACCCTTCCCCTGATTTGGCTTTCCTAGCCAGCCAGCTACCTAATGAACTACATTACATAGTGTTTACAGTAGACACTAGCAACTCCTGGATCCCCAATACATCACTCCAGTATTAATAGATCACCGAAAGATAGAGGTACTTGAGTGATCTGTAACTGCTTCAACCAATATTATACCTTTACAACATGGGAAAACCTTTAGTATCCAATCATCAAAACACAGCAACAACTATTATAGTCTGGTTTCAACTAGTTGTTACTGGAGAGGTAGTGTGCTGCACAGCTCCCACCACCAATACACCAAAAGAAACCTGATCTGCCTGCATTGTGTTGCCACTTTGGCACTCCCCTGCCGAAAGCATTGTGCCAGCCTGTCCTCAGATTCTTGTGTGTACGAAATTAGTCTAAGAAGACCAAGGGTGCACAGTCTTAGGAATTTCTCCAAAAGCAAAAGTCATTAGCAGTGTGAATTTGTTTCATGAGGAGGAGGAGGAGGAGGAGGAAGGGGAGAGAGAGAGAGAGAGAGAGAGAGAGAGAGAGAGAGAGAGAGAGAGAGAGAGAGAGAGAGAGCACTGGATCTACAAGTCAGTTAACTATCAGTGAAAATCTGCAAGGACAAATTAACAAAAGAAGAATTAAGCAAGTCATCCGAATTGGAGATGCCCGACAATAAGAGGCGTCTTGAGAAAAAGATCACAAACATATGCATATTATTCCAAGGAGTATCCAACACTCAGAAAGCTACATGCATGCTACCCTTTGAAGCAGCAGGGCTATTTCAGGGTAGTAAATGGTCCTTTTTAAAAATTGTGATAAAGTTAGGATTCCACTACTAATCCATTTCTGGCTGCAAGTTATAAATAGAACAAGATATTGCAGCCTGGCAATTTTTTTTTATTTTTTATTATTTATTTATTGCCAAATTATAGACCTGTTACCTGATGTTTAAAACAGGTCGTACATCTTACAATTTTCATTTTTCATCTTTTTACAGTTTTCTTTCCTTTTGTTTTATCTACAAAATTTACAAAGAATGACACGTCACAATAACAATAATTTAAGGTTGAAATATAAATAAAATTTTGTTGTTTTTTAAGAATATAGAAAGAAGATAGGATAGATGAGAGATTTGTTAGTACTATCACCGATGTGACTGAAGGTGAATACCTCTGAATGGTTTCTTCAAGCCATTGACCACCAGTCTCTCTCTCTCACACACACACACACACACACACACACACACACACACACACACACTAATGGTTATTAATAGAGAAATAATGTTGCTTATCCTATTTGTTACTAATCCTATGTATTAACTACTTTAGGTGCGCATCCATGTACAGCATTTGGTGTTTTCTTTGAAGTCACTGTGGGTATCGCTGTCCATCCTCTGGAGATTTCTGTTACGCTGCACGTAGGCATGTCTGTAATGTCGTGTCCGCATATACTCTTCATGTGTTTTTGAAATACTGTTTGTCAGTGCGTTTAATTGTGCCCATTGTTCTTCGTCTTATTGCTGTGTATATATCTATGTAATCTAAGTGTAGTGTATGTCTATTGTTCGCGTATTGTCTGCAGAAAAAGACTGTTCTGGGGAACCTTCTTCCCCGCATGTGCATGTAGGTGTCTGCCTCAGACTCTCGCAGTTTAAGTGCATGGGATAAGGTCCATGCCCGATTAAGAAATGTACCATACTGCGGCTGGGATCGATATGTCTCATTCTCAACCACTCCCTTATGTCAGGGAGGAAGTCGTGCAGTCTACGTCCCAATCACTTACATCCCACTCACCTTGCCATGTATCCAAACGCCAACTTTTAAGGTGACGTATTGTCTCTATGGCCACACTGGTTATTGTGTGTGCCTTATCTGGTCTCCCCACCTTTAACCAGTAGCTTGCAGCTCTGTATTTGATCGTGAAATCTATGGGGCATACTCCGAACACCACACACAGTGCATCCGCTGAGGTGGTACCGAAGGCTCCAGATAACCTAAGGAGGACACTTCTCTGCCCTCATCTGACGGATGCTTTGTTGGCGACCACGTTCAGTCTATGAGCCCACGTGCTAGCTGCAAAGCTGAGTACTGATTTGAAGAGCGCACAGTGGTATGTACGTATGACTGGTAGAGGTAGTCTGTACCGTTTTGAATTTAGCCTCACCAGTTTGTGGAGTATTTTCTCTGCTTTGTCTGTTAGCCTTATGTGTTCGTGGAAATTCAATTTTTCATCTGTGTACCCCTAGGTAGAGCATAATGCGTGCTCGTTTGATGTTTGTGTCCCCAATTTTAACCGAAGGATTCCTTTGGAGTGATCCTTTCAGTAAAGTGTATGTTGTTTTGTTATCAGCTATCCTGTTTGTTGTTGTGACACCACTGAGTAATTGTAATCCACTGGCTTTCTCTTCTAACTGGGCTCTGTTGTTTGCAGTGACTACAACTAATAGGTCATCTGCGTAGGCGACAATTCTGTCTGACCTGTCATCCCATCCAGAAGCTGTAGGAGGGGTTCGATTGTTATGTCTCAGAAGATCGGGCCACAGATCGACCCTTGAGGACAGCCTTTGGTAATTCTTTTAATTACTTTCCGGCTGTCCATCCGCCATTCGACTACTCGGTCCTTACAGTAGTCTAGAAAACTGTTGAACAGTGATTGCGGTACCTCCAGATGTCAGCCTCTGAAACAGTGCCGGCCACCAAAGATTATCAAATGCTCCAGCATTGCCATGGCATATTTGTTTTGTGTTGCTAACTATGTGCAGGGCCTGGTTGATGGCATCTATTGATCTGCCAGATTTGAAGCCGAACTGGTGTTGGCTCATACCCCTGAGAGTTCCGTGTGTTTGCAGGCACTTACACAGTAGCTTCTCCGGAATCTTTGCTAGGGTGTTTATTAGGCAAATTGGCCTGTAAGTCTTTGGATCTTAAGGATCCCTGTCCGCTGATTTCTTAATAATGACTGCTTTGGAGGTTTTCCATACTGTAGGTACCCTGCCCAGCCGTAAGGCATCGTTCAGTAACATTGTTAGGAACAGGGTGATCTGAGATTGCTAGCACAACCTCTTCTCGCACAAAAGGACAGGTGACAGCTGCAGTGTTGTATGGTGTGTGTAGGTTCTCTTAGTGTTGCATGATATTGTGTGTGTATCGATAACGTCGTCAGGGAGCAGTTTATACAGCAGAAACTCTGCTGTATTCCTCCATCTCCTTGTCATTGTGCCATCATCCTGCCTTAGCGTTCCCAGAACTAGTGGGGGTTTTTATCTTCTGTCAGTACTTTGTATGGTTCCCCCATATATTTTGCTCTGTGTTGTTACAAATAGCTCCCATTGTCTACACGTGTTGTATAGGGTCTGTCTATATGTCTTGTGCATGCCTATATGCTTTAAGTCTTTCGTCTGTCCCTATCTGCTATCGCCCTTTGATATAATTTTCGTTGTTTTCTAGATCATGTCGTTGGATAATTTCCGATAATTTGTTCCAGTCTGCTTTGTGCAACAGCAAGTGTCTGGTGTGTGATTTGGTCATTGTGTTCTGAGTGTGAGTTAGTGTGTGTGTCATGACATTATGATCACTACTGGTTATGTTGTGTACAGTCCAGTTTGTTACGTATGCCACTGCTGCATTATTTGCTAGTGTGAAGTCAATATTACTGCTCCTACCATCGAACCCTGCATATGTTGGTATAGGTCCTCCCGTATTCATTACATGTAGTTGTGTTTCTTGTATTACATCGGTGATTATGCGTCCTCTGTCATCTGTTCTGTCAGTTCCAGAGGGTCGATCTGGAATTAATGTCAGCACTTATCACTAATTTTTTGCCTCTGGCATACATTGCTACGTCTCTGATGTAGTCTGCATACGGCTGTATTTGATGGCTATATTGGGCATACATGGATGCAATAACCCATGTGACATTCCCTTTAGTTATCTCTATGGTAACCAAGTGTTGATTGCATAACTGTTACCTTTATTATAAGTTCTATTTAGAATTACTATTGCAGCCTTACAGTTATTGCTGCCTGTTACTGTGGTAGCATGTTTTGGTAGACATCAGTTGCCCGTTTCTATTGTAAGGTTCTTGTAAGCACATGTCTGCCTGCAGGTCTTGTGCTATTTTAGGGATTTCCGTGCTGACTCCCGTACTGTTTTTGTATTATGTTGTAAGATATTAATTTTTTGTCTGTGTGTTCGGGGTGTTTTGTGTGTACAAAACATTTACTGCCAGTCTGTGAGTAATCAAAATATGTTCGTCCGTGTGCTCACACATGATCTATATATATTTTGTCCAAGTCTAAAGATTCTGACCTGGAGCACGAGATCGAGCAGTGGCTCTGCTGATGTAGGAATATTTTCTGTCTTTAGGATGATTCTGTCTGTCTGCTCAATTACTGGAAAACAGAATCTCCCTTTGGATGGCACAATCTAAGTAGCATCCGCTGCACTGTCTGCAGTATCTCTTATCTCTAGCCTACTTAAAAGTAAGTTAACTTCTAAATTATCATAACTAGGTGCAGCTGGCTTGCTGTTGGTGCTGGTTTCTGTTGCTGTCTCTGAGGTCGTACTAGACGGATTGTGGCTTGGTGTTGGCCACTGATTGGGGGACATTTTAAAACCTCTTTGGGATGTCACATGGTTACTTTTCGTTTTGTCACACGCCTCTTCAATGCTGTTTGCCTTCACATGTTTTTCACTGATGTTGTTGGTGCTTGCTGGCATAGTGTCAGCGATGGTGGTGTTTTGTATGGGACTGACTGTAGGTGTTATGTTGTCTGTGTTTGGAGTGGAGGTTGTTGCTAGATGCAGGTTGACGTTGCAAATGTCACGTCTCTCCCTCAGATTTGTCCTCATCTTAGAGACTGTAGGAACAAATTCTGATGATAGTATGGCTTGAAACATGGGTGAATGTGGTACACAGTTTAAAAAAGGCTGGACAGACAATACCAACAGCAGTAGTATAGAAGCTGTGCTCGGGAGTGGGAAAATTAACTGTAGCACACACAACAGAAATTCAAAAGGCTTCATTTCTATCTAAAGACACTGCTTCAAAAGTTAATGAAAAGAATCTTTAATTGTCCTGTATGGCACATATTAAATGTCGTCGCTGCAGAAAATAAGTTGACTGAAGTGGAACAGCCTATGGAGGAGGCAGAATTGACACCAGAAGAATGCAAAAGGTAGTAAACCTTGTGAAAGGAATGATACAGGAAATACAGAACAATAAAGGTGTGTTACAATAGTGTCATATATTGTCAGTAAGAGCAACACTGTTAGTTCCACTGTCCGACTGAATTAAGCAGTTATCTTCCCACTCATAGTATGCAGTGTACAGTGTACTTTAATGAACAGTCTTACTACTTTGTTAACAAAAGCTTCCTACTTTGTTTTTCACTATTTCAATTAATTTCTCTTTCCTGCTGTGACAAAATACTGTTCAGCTACCCCCATCACCTCTGTGTGGCAAGTTAAGCCTAACTAAATGTGTTTCATTATGTGTAGAGAAATTTATTTCATGAGTGTAAGTTTGGGATATGCAAGTAGAAGGAAACTTTCCTGAATGCAAAAATTTCTCCTGTTTCAATCAACATATCACTGGCCCTTTAAAAATAAGAAAATTTGACATGCTCAACAATACGAAGAGCAACACTACATGTACATTTCAGAATTTTTACACAACTTTATACGAGTGATACTTTAAAATTCATGCTTGTTAAAGAGATAAATATTGAAACTACAGCATAAAAGTGCAACTTTCAGAACAATGAAGTACGAAATCATCAAGATTTGTTGCCAAGCGAGATATTTTAGTAATGGACGAAGAAAGTATTACTGTGAGAGAACTAGTTCAAGATGACGAAAGTTTGAAGAAGCTGTTTATAAATGTAAAAAATTTAATTTGTTTGAAACTTCTGTGGAAGATAGAGGCTTTAAAGCAATTTACTATCAGAAGAGATCACTGCCCTGTGGCAGCTGTCTGCAGACAGTGCTAGATGCAACAATGTGCCCAACTTTGGAGATTAAATGTCACAACAACTAGCTTAAATCAGACTATAGATACAGGAACTACTGAGGTTGCCAACACTCTGGGAAAAACAAGTGTTGTGCCATTTCTCCACTGAATTCAGTGAACCCACATACAAGGTGTGTCAAATCTATTCATACTGATTTGTGATCCTATACAATTAACACTGCTGAAAACCAAACCAGAGAAAAAGCTAGTGCTAGTGCAAAAGTAGGGTTTTGCTGTTACGAAGTACAGTTAAGTGTATTGAACAAGTTTTTTCCAAAACAAGACAGCACATGTTTGACATCTGTACTGTGCAGATGTTTGATCATTGGACACTTCATATTCCATCCATCTTCTTTGACCCACCCCACAACAGCATTTCAGTGGGTGACATCACTGTGGTGCAATATTTTTGTTTGTGTAGATCTATTAATGCATTAGGTGGCACAGCCTGGTGGTGAATGTTGGCATGTGGAGTTGTTTGTGTAATGTGTTGTAGTGGGTTCATTTGAGTGTCATCACTGTGGTAACAAGGGTTTGAGTTGGGTAGTCAGTGGTGTATTACATATTTGGTAGTGTGCACTTTGTTTTCCGTGAGTTGGTTTTCCAGTATTATACATGTTTTGCATTAGGGCTGCCATGCAGAATGATATTGATATTTTTATGGTCTTGTTAGGGATAGATATGGCTCATCAGATTATCAGCTTTTTGTTAAATACTGCTTACAGCAACAATATGTTGTTGCCCATTAAGTTTCTGCACCTTTCTGGATTAATAGAGTGTTAGGTGCCTTGCTTGTGAAGTTGACAAGAGTTCCAGCATCAGATTAGGGACTTATACAAATGATGGTGTCAACATCTGGCGATCAATATGATGTGGTACTTGGTTCAAGAAATCTTGGCCAAGACAGATTTATTTGCTTACAAATTACTTTTGTTGTAAGATCTCTCAGTTTTAGTGCACACAAGTCAGAGCTGTGTTACACTGGTTTTCTTTCTGTTGCGTATTTGGAGTATTTTGAGTATAGGGGAAGATGGGTGGGCTAGCTGTTATCACTGAAACTGATGAGTCACAGTTCTGTAAGAAGCAGTTTGGGTACAGTAATCCTCAGGTTGGTTTGTGAACGTGGAGGCTATTTTAGGGAATGGGTATGCCAATTGTGCTTTCAGGATTTTGCGGTCTTGAGAGAACTTCAGTGTCTTATTGAGGAGGGTAGTACTGTTGTGTCACATGCTTTTTCATCATATAATGGTTGGAAAAGATAGGTTGTGAATACTTAATTGTTAACAAAAGTATTCAATTTTAAGATTATGACACTGGAGCCTGCACTATACCACCGAATAAATCTATTAAAAGGGAGTTAGAGGAGGCACTCTTCCAAACTGCATTGTGTGTGGTTTTTGTAGTGACAGCTTTTTTTCAGCTATATAGGTCAAGGAAAATTTCCATTTCCACTTCCACTTTCCAGAGTTACACATGTTTTGTTGTGTATTGAGGGCTTTTTGAGCCATATAGATAAACACATGGAAACTAAACTAGTAGTATGACAAAATGCTTAAAATTTCAACTCTATGCTTAATCCTTTTAATGGAAAGGGTCACAATACTCATTAGAAAAACTGGCAATGTTTCACAATGGATGATATAAAACCTTTGCAACATGAAGTCACAGTATGACAAAAGTGCCAGAAAGAATTTCATATGTAGGAGTTTCTGATACATCTAGCATAGAAAACTGTGATATGGCATTATGAGGTCAAAAATGACAGAATGCTGCTATTGCAGCACTAGAAACTTTGAATGCTTCTCTGCAGCCTGTCTAAATCACAAATTGACATATCCTAATAAAAAGCTAATAGAAGTAATTTCAGCAATCCAGAGGAAAGTATTGTTGCTGCCTTCTAATGAGTCAAATGCTCATTCAGAATTAGATTGGTCAGCTGAAAGAAATTTTGTACGTCCACATCTCGAAGTAAACAAAGTCCCACCATTTTACCTAAAAGTGTTAAGCTTCAAAAGGAATTTAATGCAACTAATTACACAAAAGTAAACGTTCTGGTGAAGGCCATGGGTATTTTGTCTTCTCCCAATAAAAATCCAGTCAAGTCTCTTATGAGAACTTTATTTTGTAAAGAACTACTTGTCATGAGATAAGCTACTTAATGGCCAGCAAAAAAATTGTGCATCTAAGATTTTATGGAGAGAAAATTCAAGTCCAACGACATTTACTATTAAGCACTTTGAACAAAATTCGTGCACACTTTGAAGAACTATCCAGGGCTTCACACAGGATTTGCTGACTTGTCCCAATAATTCTAGCTGGAAGCAGTAGTGGGCATGCGGGTGCATGTGTGTATGCATTGAAACTTATGCTGATTGGGTCTAACATTACTCAGCTGATGAATTACAATATTCAAAAACCTACAAAGACTGTATTGCAAAAGTTGTCTAATCCTTCAATACCATCTTGCCACTGTGGTGAATGTCAGTTCTGTCCAGGACCAGAAAAACTGAAGTATATCAAACAATTGTTGGATACTAATGACACTGACCTGTTGGATACTAATGACACTGACCAGATAACATACGAACAATGGGTCTAATGATCATTGATCTCTAGACACCACCACAGAATTCTACAACAAATTAACTTTTTTTTGAGAAATTAAAATTTATGACATTCCTTTATGGCCAACACAGAATGAAAAATGAGCTTAAAGAAGGCAAGTTCTTGGCTATTTGTGGTTTTGCTGAGAATTACACCTTTGTTGTGCAGGATGAGGTTTAGGATTACCACTGGATCAACACACAATCACAATTCGTCCTTTTGTATGTTATTACAAGAACACCAACAAACTGTAAAGCATGTATCTGAATGCATCACAACAGTGTTGCTGTGCATCTGTTCCAGTCCTACTGTACTAACTTTATGATCAAAAAATTTAATACAAAATCAAGTAAAATTTACTACTTCTGACAAGAGCATCAGCTCAGTATAAAAACTGAACTTTATCAACTTGTGCTATCATGAAGATTTCCATATTTAAGCTCAGTGGCATTTTACAGTCAACTCATGGCACAGGAGTTTTCAATGGCGTTGGTTGAACAGTCAGGCAACTGGCTGCCCCAGCAAGTCTGCAACGTCTATACACCGATCAAACCGTGACACCCCAGCATAGGAGGAATAAACTGCAAATAGGCTACAATGGAAGAAAGGCAATCTTGAACCCTCAAACTGCTACAGGTAAAACCTATTCCTATCATATGCAGAAATGGTGATGTGCCACAAACTGCTTGGCTAGAAGCATGACTGGACCGATATGACTCATCTCACAAGGGGAGGCCACAACATTGGGATCAAACCTTGAGTAGGGCATTAAAAGCAATATAATGTGCACTACTTTGGCAATTCTGTGAAAATTTTAAGAAGTTTTACATGTCTATCATGTGGCTTATGTTACTGTGCATAGGTGCCCAAGAATTTGTGACTAGCGTTTGAGCTCCCATAAGACGAATGCGTAAGAGGCAACGCTTTAACTCCCACTCTAACAGTATTATTAATCTTATTTTTCATCACAGGTCATTATTTACTTTGTATGACATCAGAGGTAATATATTGAAAGCCCAAGTGTATTTGCATGAAATTTCAATTAATGTTTTCCCTGTCTGCATGATATACCATCTTGCAACATGCAATACCAAGAGCATATCTGACAAGTAAGTGTACATTACTCCTGTGATCCAACATTGACTTACTATATTACTGATTGTGAATAACATTTTGCATAATCATTTATATAGGTCTGACTTGGGATATCCATGCACATCCCTCACCCTTGAAAATTTAGTTACAAATAGTAAATAGCCAAATAAAATAAAATTCACTAAAACTTCATGAGAATGTACATGGTTATTTTTCATTACATTACCAACTGTAAAACTAAATGCCACCAGTGATGAAAAAATATAGATGAAAAATATACGCCAGCAAGATTCAAACCACTGCCTCATTCATGACCACCTTGTGCAGCACTACTCTACCACAATGGCTTCTTTACCCATTTTCCCAGAATTGCCAGAGTAGTGGACCTTACCACTTACATTCTGATGTTTCAATGGCCCAAGTTGGGAAGCAAGGAAGGGAGCAGCTCTAAAGGTGTACAAACTTGAAGTAAATCCATGATCCCAACATCGTGGCCTCCCCTTGTCAGTAAGAACTAGTGACATTTTAACTACAATCTCTCATATTCAGCTTAGATTTTTATCAAGAAAACAAGGCAAATATTTTTTTCAACTGTATAAGCTATTTCATTTTTGATGTCCACATTTAGCTATCACTGACACACAGCTGATGAGAAGTAGACCTAGTATTTAAAATAAATTTTTGAAGGTGTTTTACAATACCATCTTAAACACAAGATTACTTCAGATAGCAATCCCAAGCTCATATGAAGTTGACACTTTCAGAATATGTACAGAAATACAGTATCTTATATGTATTTGATATCTACTTTAAAAATTTCTCATGGGAAGCAAATCAAAGTTTTCCACTGACACTGGGCATCACATGAAATAGATATTGAGCAATATTTGTTTTGGCTAATCCAGTTACAAATTGCAAAAACTAAATGGCAAACATCTACTTAAACACCAGAGACAATACATCTAACAAATCTTAGATGGGGCAACTGGTGTAAACAGGACAGCACAAACAAAATCTGAAAACTGCTATTCCAAAATAAAATTAATGCTCTAGATTCTACATATACCCATTGGCTATAACAGTGTTTATCTAAACAATTCATACAGTATGCCACTCTGCCCAAGCCGCAATCTAAGTGTAGAAGTCGGTCATCAACAATTATACTTATCTGAAGAGAATAGACATGTACAAGGATTGACTGAAAAGTAATGCCTCCAACTTCTTCAATTGGGTTTGGATGGGATATTTTAATAAATCAAATGCAGAAATAATCCCTAGGATGTGATCTTTAATTACCAATATTCACTTTCCCACATAATCACCAGCCAACTGGATACATTTCTGCCAACGATGAAAAAGTTTTCTAAAGCCGTCACAGAAGAAGTCGACTGTTTCCGCAACCACAGCCTCATAGTTCTCTCAACATTGTCATCTCTTGTCACACAGGTCAGATGTCCTGCCACAAGATCTTTAAACTTACTCGCCAAACACGCAGTACTCAACGCAATCAGCATAAACTGCCCTCATTCTCTGATGAATCTTCTTTGGGGTGACACCTGCTGTCAAAAATTCAATGACTGCACATTGCTTAAATCACACTGGCCAATGGTCTGCACAGGGCTCCACACTTTACACTGTAACAACACTACTGTTCAATATTAAGGCTTTTGCCAACTGAAGCTGTAGAGGAGAGGCTACGGGACAAGCCAGTAACTGCTGAATACCAATGCTGGCAACTGGTTAGTTATGGAGATGGAAGCATTACTTTTCAGTCAACCCTCAATGTATTCAATTACGCAGTAGTGCAGTGTGTACTTTCAATGGTCAAACATTTCCAGCAGCAATGTCTGACACTATTCTAAGTCGTCATAATATTTTCTGAACACAGGACCTTTATTTTATAAAAACAATTTAATTAAAATTTTATACTTTACACAGTACCTCAATTTCTCAACACCATCTCACTGAAACAGCTTTAGGAGTATAATCAATAAATTAAAAGCAGACTGAGTACATGTGTCCAGAATTTTATGAATAATAAATCTATTGTAAAGGTGCCACATATCTATTTAAATCAAGTGCATAAAATTGATGAAAGAAATGACACTTTTCAAATAAACCACCTAAGCATCTGCTATTAAAAAATTTAAGAACACCTGAATCTCGGCAGTTGGGGACTTACACTGTCATCAATCCAGGTATAGTTACTACCATTGCCACACACTTACTTTGCAATGTGAAGTACATCAGCAGTATCATGGTTAACAATAGCTCTTAAGTAAAATGTGGGAAAGTTCTTGTAGAAAGTAAATATTTTCGGTTATACTTTAACACCCATCCAAAGCAAGGAAACTTGCTAACTTTCGAAGTTGTCCACTGACAATCTACAGACCCACCCAATGCAGTGCGGTCAGACTACATGGCAGGTATGTGTGTGTGTGTGTGTGTGTGTGTGTGTGTGTGTGTGTGTGTGTGTGGGGGGGGGGATGTAAGCATATTCATCTATCAACCACCCAACACGTCTGCTTTTTGGTGAGTGATCTTTAATCCTGAAGTATTTACATTTGTAAAGTCAATTTATTCTCAAGCTTTTACAAAAACTATCAAATATGACAAGTTTTACCATTCTGACAGTTAACAAAAATGCAGATTTTGCCACTGATGGTCCTTATTAACTACTTTTCAAAAGGCACATAGTATTTTCCTCAAATTCAAGCTAAGACAAAATTTAATTACTTTTCACTTTGCTGCAAAAAAACAGCATTTACCGCTTCAGCTCTACGATTTCACGAATTAATAATTCTCGTTTACTATTTATAACACATACTGACAACAGTACACTTCGTATTTACATATTTTCAATACTATATTCAGAATACTGGATTTATTAACAGCTTACACTGCATGTTACCACTTCTGCACACATTTAACTGACTATGGAAAAATATTAACATTACCTACTGTCAAGCAGGTTTCATTAAGTCACCTAAGTCTTCCTGGATAGACTAGTTCCCGTAATTGCTTTTCTTCAATACGCATGGACCTCCCTAAATTTCCAAGGCTTTCCTTTCTCCTTGACTTTACATTTTGCAGAACAGTTAAATAAATCTGACAAATTTTATTATGAAATTACATTGTATTGTGACATTACAAGAACTCCAATATGTATATATACTACTGTCCACCACAAAATTGTTAATGAGATTAGGCGCAGGCTTGGACTGAGGAAGAAACAGGTCCCATTTCTATGAAAGCAATCTGGCACTCCAATTAAGTAAGCCATACTTTAATTTATACATGTGTTATGTATTACTCTCACATTAAAAACCAAGCACAACATGAAATGTAACTTAAAAAGTTTAACACATCAACAACAGGTGCTTTAGCACTACAGCATGTAGTAGACGTACAGGCAGGGAGTCACGTCAATGCTAAACAAATTTATACTGAGCAAGTCTATTCAAGAAGAAATACCATGCACATAATCCATTTCAGGAGACATACCATCAGACCTAACAATCTCACAAGTGAACAAACATTGTTATCTAATTAGCCCTAGCAATGCAAATGTCTGGCGAAAACAATGACCCCATACATTCAGATAATGTGATGTATTTAATATGAACAAAAGCCGTATCTCTTGCAATATGTGGTTTCTTTATTTACCCTTTAGCCTTAAATTTAATAACAGAGTAATCACACTATGCTACAGATCAATCTTACCATAACCTTTACATACTTTATGCTCTACACATCTCCCTCCAAAAATATAATCAAACTAACGAGACCAGCGTGTGAAATAGGGGTTTTCTGGGTGGGGACAAACTGAATATAAACACACACAACCCCAAACCACACAAAATGACAAAAACACAAAATTCCCAAATTCTTCTACACTTACAATATTGACAGCACTCAGTCACTTCCCTTCACCTAAATATCTGAATTGCAATTGTCAATACCACAAAACCAACAACTAAAACAATAAAAATTGGAATCTGACACTTCTGTTGACCTATACAGGTCGACAGCAGCTCACGATACCAAAACGCACAATGACGAATTGGAATCTGTCACTTCCCATGACCTTTATAGCTCAAATACAACTGACGATACCAAAAAAATTGAAATTGAGTCCTTCCTGTAAGATACATAAATCAACCACAAGTGCCAATACCAAATCACCAACCCAAGCAGTAAATAACACTGACCCAAGAACACATGAAAACCCCACCAATCATCAAAACAGGATAACAATAAACCCAAAAAACGACTACTTACAAAAAAAAAAAAAAGATCCAACACACACACACACACACACACACACCTCTAATACACTGCATTTCACTATCTCTGCCACAAGCCCAAAAAGTTGTAGAAACTTCATGACAGACAACATGCTGTCCCCCATTTCAGCCAGCAGACACACACGATTAAACTTAGAAGTCATATCCATACCTAACAAAAGAATTCGCAAATTGAATTAAACGACTTATCGCGAGTCAAACAGCAAACCAATAACAGCAAACACCGCAACAACAAACGGAAACTTAATTGTTAACTCACTGAAATTAATTTCTGTTCAACAGTCATGACCGATAAATGCACACTTTAAGCACCGACATCCAAATGAACCCAATACACACACACACACACACACACACACACACACACACACACACACACACAATCAATCACCACCAACCGCAACAAGACGACATCTACAATCACAACACACTCATAACTAAACTCCACACCACAACACCCTTCCATCACAGGTCAAAGCCAACAGGTGGGATTCGATGCCCCTGTTGACCTCTATATTTATTAGCTCCACCAACTAATATTGTCACATCAACCTAACATAGAACTGGCTTATGTCTGTCATTTGGAGGTGCAGCTGTCACCAGGTGACATGGCTGAAAATGAGCACCAGTGCCTCATGTTCCAAATAAAACAATGTTAATAATCTGTAAACAAAATAAATTTAACTTGCTTTTATTAATTTTGCTTACCACTATAAAAGAAATGGCAGAGCCCAACTGCATGAGCCACTCAAAACACCAAAGTTTCTCACAAGGAAATCAAAGTGGCAAAAGGGAAAGATGTAAATATGAAAGTGACTGTATGAATAGTGAAGTGGGAACTGCAATGCTGAAGCATGTAGGACTTTGATGGGAAAGACAGTTGCTGCATACCAGAAATGTAGAGAAAACTTGAAAGAAAAAGAAGCATCTGTACAAATGGCTCAGGTGACAAGTCACTAAAAGCAAACATCAGTTCAAGATAATTGGCAGTGATTTGGAAAACAGGTCAAGACTAACAGTAAACAGCATAAAGAGCTGCTTCAAACCAGTCCTTAGAACAAAGACAACATTAAGTACACTTCACATGTCTCACAGACAAAAACACAGGGAGATGGATATTTCCAGGTTTCACCCTGAAGACTAACAAAGGTTAGAGTGTCCCCAGAAAATCTTTGTACAATTTGTTATTTGTAACATTACCCACATATGTCCTAAAGGAAGACAATTTAGTAGTAAGTCAGCAACACCAAAGAACTTCACTGAAATGTAACTGATTTACAGCATAGTCTAAATTACAACTACAGCAAGAAATTCAGAAAACTTGTATTATGACAAATCTAAGCAATATTTTTATGTATATTATGTGCAATGCACAGTCCTCTGCACATTCTGATGGACCTAGTTGGTGTCAGCAACTGGTTGTAAATAGGTAATGTGATGAACTGGTAGACATGCTTCACAGCAAGAGAGTAAGCCCATATCCCAAATCCTGACAATGTAAACTGAACATTAGTACATTCAAAAATCAGCAGTTGCCAAACCAGTAACAAATTTGTGGCAAGTAAGCTGAATTGTCAATGTAATGCGAAAAATTATCACCAGTGACTCCCCTCCATCTACAAACTTAAGCAAATCCAGCTGGACATGGGCTAGTCTATATTTGTTTTCTTCAACTCAAGTTGTCACCTTGCAGCCTTCATAAAGCCTGCTTTGTGAAAGTGACCTGTTCAAAATCTCTTGTTCCTGCATGTAAATCAGCAACCAACCTGTGTGTGTGTGTGTGTGTGTGTGTGTGTGTGAATAGATTGCACTCAAGGTGGAGTTCTGCATGTACGTGTATGCTGCAGACTGCAAAAACTATGGCAGCACCTAAAATTGTGAGTTATAATCTATTCTGATAGAGCTCAGTTCTATTACAAAAATGGATTTTATACTTTGTGGCCTTAACCTTATTTTGTTTGCTTTGTTTTCAAAGCACACTGGAAAGTTCCCTAGATCTGTGTTTCTTCGAACTATTGTTCTAATCTGTAAGGGGTACAAAATATCTGAAAGCATGAAGTATATCTTTTCTTGAGGCTCTTATTACTTGTTCCCAATTTTCTTGCTACATTTCAGTTTTTCCCTAGAAAGGATAATACCTCAACCTCACTTTCACCATTCAGATGCCAAACTGCACTGCAGAAATATATCTGGCAATTAGGCACTAGTAGTCAACTGAGCCAATGTCAATCGTGTAAAATGTGCTTAAGGCTGTGAGAAGTGTGGTAATGAATCATTCGGGTAGTACAAAATGTTATCACTTTCAGCACTCAATTCAGCACCCCCCTTGCATTGAACCATCTGATGGACTATACAAACTTTGGTGCTAACCTAAGAGCCATAGAGTGAAAGCACCGTGGCTGACACTGACCAACAAATCCAGAACATCGCCTGAAAGTATGAAATATGGATCCAGATACAGCAATGCTGTGCAGTTAAGAACTTTTAGTTCACTCCAAAGCTAAAAAGTTTTTGATGAAAACAGCCCAGTTACACTGAGCTCATGACAAAATTGAGCCACACTGCTTATGTGATCAATACCTACTACACTGAAGATACAACTCAAGGACTAACCAGTATCACTCCAGCTTTTGGTAGACTTGCTCATTGTGTATGTACACCACAATATCAATTTTACCAATGGACACTGACAAAAGTAGTTGAGAACAACGAAATAAAATGTGTACTAGTTCCAAATGAGCTGATCCACAAGCAAATACCTGAACAGAAGGCATAGGTTCATTTGAGCAGTTGCCAGCAGGCTCATGCACATGCCCAGACCTGAATTCACATATGAGCAGTACCTTCCCCCACTTCTGGCTACTTTAAGTGTGGCTGTTTGCTGTATGAGCAGTAGCAGCAAGTAGCCAGATGCTACCCAGAAAAGCTTTTCTACCATGCCCAAGTTGCCAGATTCACGCATGTGCAGAGCAAGGTGTGTGTGTGTGTGTGTGTGTGTGTGTGTGTGTGTGTGTGTGTGTGTGGGGGGGGGGGGGGGGGATGTCCTCCACGTGACGTGATATTGCTAGTCTCTTTACAGCTCCACAGCGAATGAAAACTAAACAGATTTCTGTGGCTGGGAGCCATTAAGTGAATTAATATACATTCTCAATCACGAAAGACCAAAATAAGTTAGTAGTTTCAATTTTCTGATTTTATATTATATCCACATTACTAGCAATCAACCATTAATGTCTTAATGAAGACAATTCTGTCTTTTGTAGAGAAATTTGCTTCTATTAATTTTTTCCTGCTGAGGCAGTTTACTTGAAACTAAGTGTTTCATTCTGCACTATTGGCTACTTTCAACTACGTTCCATTTCAAGTGCAAATTTTCATTTTCTGGGACAAATGACATACCATAAGAACAAACCAAACATGAGAATACAGTACTAGATCCCCAAGAAAATTGGTATCATGAAACCACATAGAAAAGCTGACTATCAGGTACTTCAGAGTGCTTCTGGACAATCATAAAACTTGAGTGGAATGAAGCATTTTTGTGTGGTTTATGAAATTCCGATGCTGCTGGAGTAGTCTGATGTCCTGTTCCTTTTATGACACTAAGGTCTCTTAATGCTACATATGTACAAACATATGTAACACTGACTAAGCTGACTAGGCAGATTTGGTCAGTAGTTTTGAACTAAATACTTTGCTTCAAATATATTGACAGCTGTAGCAGAAATTTACGAATCTGCCTTCTGTCAAAGTCACCCCACAGCAAAATGTTATGGTACTCTGAGCTGTGGAGTCTAGTTTTGAAATGATATTATGCCAAGAACCGCTTCCTTATTTGCATCCTTTATCTGGGTGGGATATTATGAAACAATTGCTCCAAGTACAACATATCCTCTCAACATGCTTCAGGGCTGCACATGGTCACATGATGCCCCACCACGTACGAAATTCCACGAAAAGTGGATTAGCAGAGCAAGCACCAAGAACAGGCTGCGTACATCATCGTAGCTGTGCATGCGCAGTACAGCCTGTTGTCTGGTAACTGCTCAAACGAACCTCATATCAACAAATTACTTCCCTCCACAAGCAATGCAATACTTGCTTAGTTCCCATGTGTTTGCAGAGGGTGGAGCAGGTAAAGCATGCTCTGTCACAGACTGTTATATAGTAGAAATCAATGAGAAACAAGATCCACCTATATCAGGATGTCCGATAAAGAGGAATATACTATACAACTCATCAGCTTTCAACATTAACGAAGATCCAATGGTATCAGTTGCGATCGTTTTGGACAGGCTAAGCTACAAACGAGTCACCATAATCAGTGCTTTTATCTTTAATTTCGCATTTGTTGGCTTCAACTCAACCAAACTCATCTTCCATCTAACCTACATCTCAGGCTAATGTACAGTTCAACATGTCACTACAACCAGTTCTGTTTTTACATTCACTGACTTGCCAACATAGAAAAATGAAAACAACAAAGTAAGTCACTGCAGCTATTAACATTGCACAACTGGTCAATGTAGACAATTATTGCTCTGGAATCAATAATGGCACCTCACCTCATGCTACAACATATCAGGTGCTAGTAACAGCATTTTGGGGATACTTTCCCCCTTTCATTCAGTATCCTAACCTATGAACAGTCTGCTACATCCTATTATGAGCCCAGATTGCTTTGCAATGTACAAGCCCAACAACATTAACCACTTACCTTAATCTCAATTCTATTAAGTATTGTTACTGTGACAGTAGCCCAACTGAAAATAACCTGATTTATTACTACACATTCTTGTCCACTAGAACTGGAGACTGCAGGAGGCTACACCTGACAATACATAACTCAAAGGAGCATTAAGTATAATCTTATGAACTCTTATTGTAGACTTCATCACAGAAATCTTGAGGACAGCATAGTTCTACTGAATTTAGGTTTTAAGAAAACAAGGTCAATAACAAAAGTCAGCCCTTCACAACAGAACTTTACCTTCCTGTAAAGCCTAAACTCTATACAAATGCCATAGCCTACTTATTTTCCGTGAAAATACCACAGCGATCATCCATCTTTGCCACAAGGCTTGTGAAAGGAACTCCATTTAAAAAAGTCTGTTGCATTTCAGAGTCTGCTGGTTACAAAAGCAAATAACAGTTATAAAACGCTTAAAGCACAACAATCGTAAAAGTTCATGACACTATCATAAATACTCTTTTTCCACAATAGCCGAAATCTGAACATTAGTTCAGAACAATCAAGGTAGTGCACGTTGCTTTGAACACAGTGCTGGAAATTTATCACCTCTTGCACAATGCCTTATACGTATTTCACATACACATTACATCAAACTAAAGCTGCACAATTACCGTGTCTGACAACTTATCTAGAAATGAGAACCGAAATCGTGATTACAAGCAGATTCTTCTCCAAGGAAGGAAACTAATAACGGAAACCTCGGAGCGACACCATAATAGCATTTCAAGCTATATTAGATAATTTCTCCTCCACCCGCGTACCCGATCATTTACACAATACATCACGAAGAATAATTTTAAAGTCTCCGAAGAAAAAGCGAATAGAAAATAGCTGGAAAAAACGCCGAAAACGATATCTAATCTATTTTCACCTTTCAATTGTTCCCACTAAGTAATTAAAACTGTCCAGCGTGTTCCTACAACTTTACAGTATAACTGAAGTGCCAACTTAAAGTTCGGCCTACGAAGTCAGCGCAAGACCGTTATACCCCCATTTCGTTTGCGATCAATAATTCGTCTACAACAGTATTTTTACTATTATTAGCAAGCGAGCCAACATCTCTGCATACAACTTGCCTAATCACGTGAGTTCGTCTCGTTCACTATCCAAGGTCAATTAATCTTACGAAGCTGGTACCCTAAAACTCATAAAACTAGAATATTTGATTAGAACAAACATATTTGTAGAACGAAACTTACTTTTCATTATCAAAGATTCATTACTTCCAATAACACAAACTAGCGGCTGAAAATAAGGCGCGTGCAACGAATAAGTGGATCCAAAAAACGAAATTAACTTAATATCAAATACGAATACAAATCTAAACAATTGAGAAGTATGTATTCTAAATAAAACAAGCTACTACGTACCTTCAGAAGTGCAGTAAGTCGCGTATTTCCCACACCAGGCTACCAGCGCGTAAACACTCAACCTAACTCTTCAATGAAAGATGGCGGAAGACGGAACCGTTTCTCGTTCCCGGCTTCCTTGTGCTTCAACTACGCAGATCCAACACTATCGATACGAGATCCACAGATTTGCGTCCACTGGAAAATAATAAACATATCTTTGAAGGCAATGAAATATTTTAATTCTATAAAATTACTCTTATCGTTTATTCACGTATATCGCTAAATATATATGTATAATCAATTCTAAAGGTCGAAAATCTGCTATAGGGCCAGTCATAGCCAGTTATGTAAATATCACAGGTAGCGTCAAAAGAACATTAATTATTATTGCCACAGTGTTTACAAGTTTAGATCAATTTAAAAGAAGCTCATTCGTATACACATATCTTTACAGACTTCTTGTTAGAGACAACCATTAAATTTACTACTGGTATACAACACTTGTTTTACAAATAACTTATTAAGCAATGTAGTGAACAAACTTTACACACATTCCTTCATAACACACACACACACACACATACACACACACACACACTGGTGATCTCTGGGCCATTTTCTGTACCGCAACTTCCCACTTGCCATCCTGAAAAACTGAGTCAGCATCCCTCCATAATGAGTGAGATGTTGAGCTCAGAAAGAGGAAGAGGAGTCAGTATTATGCTATGCATAGCTTGGAGGTAAGTATTTCTAGAAAGGAAAAAGAAGGAAAAAACATAAAGTGAAAGTGTTATGTGGAATGTTGGGCGTTTTATAATCATTACTATTATTATTTATTTGTATAACTTTTTTTCTCAAACCCCTACTCTGTTTTATCTAAGCAATACTTCAATGTATAAAATGTATTGCATAACAGTACTTTTTAGCTGCCTTTTGAAGTAAGTGTATTTTTTGCAATTTCTTTAATATCTTCTAGTAATTTATAGTACAGTTTTATTCCTTGTAGAAAATGCTGTTTTGAGTTTCATGTTTATTTTTTCTTGGTATATCTAAAGCCCGGTCCACACGCAACGATCTGTCTGCGCAGACATCGGCGCAGATGTCTGTACATGCAAAAGATCGCTGCAAATGTGGTGTGTTCACACGACACAAACCCCAATCTACCACTCGCTCGCCATCTGTCGGTGTAGAAAAGAAATATCAGTGGCAAGCGACTACGCTCCCAATAAACGTCAAAAATTTGATTCAGTTATTTTGAAATATGGAAATGGAGGAACTTCTGTTGTGGTCTGTGTTCGCAACTTGTGTTGCAAAAAACATTCGGACCAACCGCAGGAAACAGAGAAAGCGGTCAAAATGGTGTAGACAGTGGCTGCTAAAGCGAAAGCAGTTTTCTCACGTAAATTTTCTGCGAGGGTTGCAGGGCGAACTTAACGACTGGCGAAGTTATTTGCAGATGGATGTCGAAACTTATAATTATCCCTTAAAGCTCGTAATCCCTCATATTATGAGAAAAAATATTTGTATGAGAAGGGCAATTTCTCCTCATGAACGGCTGGCGGTAACATTAAGATTACTAGCAACAGGAAGGAGCTACAAGGATTTGGAATTTCCACTGTAATATCGAAACAAGCGTTGAGTGAAATAATACCCAACACATGTGAAACTATTTACGCTGTCCTGAAGGATGAGTTCATGAATGCAAGTCAAGTAAATTAAGTCTGTCAAGTTACAGATAATACTCCTGCTTGGTCTTGGCGTTTCTTGATCACTAATAAAGCCAAGCAGGTCAAAATACCATAAAGTTGGCTGGTATACTTGTTCTACTCCTACACCAGATCTTCTAGATTTCTGAACTTTGGATAACTCTTTTCGGTAAACAGTTCGCAACGATTTTTTTTTAATTACTGTTTCTCTGTTTGCCGATGCGTCAACTGCCCGCAATTTTTCAATTAGATCATTGTATGCTGCTGTCTTTTTGTCTCGGTCACTATATTCTTTACTTTTAACCTTCCACAAACGAGGGTGGTTTCTATATATTTCAATGAATTCACTTACAAACTCTCGAGAACACTGACGAGTATCAGCCATTTTAATGCCCTGTGCGCACAAATACAAACACTAGACTGAGTAAACAGCTGTTTCGCGCCAGATTTGCGGCGATCTCCTGTCCACACGCTCCAACTTGTCTGCGCAGATGTGGTTTGAACCCACAGATTTGAGAGGTTTCGCTCAAACCTCCAACTCCAACTTCCAGGTTTGCACACACCTCAGGTTGGTGCAAATCTTCTGTCCACACGCAACGATCTGTCTGCGCACATCACATGTGCGCAGACATTTGCGCAGACAGATCGTTACGTGTGGACGGGCCTTAAGTTGAACCAGTCTCTTGTTGCATAGTCATGGACAGAGCTGTTTGTGCAGTAATTACCAATGTTATTTTTTATGTGTACAACTGACTGGTAAATGTATTAACATGGAGCTGTTAAAATTCCCATTGTTTTCAACAGATCTTTACAATGAGCCCGAGAGTATTTTTGGTTTTTATTCTTATGGCTCTTTTCTGGAGCTAGAAAATTGTGTTCATATTTTATGCATTTGTTCCCCAAAAAAGAATGCCATAACTAAGAATTGAGTGTACATATGAGTAATATGTAACTAAACGGCACTGCATGTTACACACTGATGATAGGATTCTAAGGGCATAACATGGTGATGACATTCTGTTTGCAAGTACCATTGTGTTTTCTCATCACTTTAACTGAGAATCGATATTCATTCCTAGAAATTCTGCATTTGTTACACAGTCTATAGAGGTGACATCTACATTTAATTTAACATTATCATTTTTCCTCTTCAAACTGAAATTCACGGCATTAGTTTTCTTTATCTTCAATGTCACCTTATTGCTTATTGACCAATCATAAACGTCCTTGAAAGTTTCATTTGCTTTCTCGGCAAGGAGTTGTTTTTTCAGTGGCTATAATACTTGTCTTCAGTGAAGAGAATTGTTTCACCGTGAGTAACACTACTCGGAAAGTCATTGATGTATATCAGGAACAGTATTGGTCCTAATACACTTCCTTGTGGAACCTCTATATTAATGTATTTTGATTCTGATAAGTGTTTTACTAAACGTTTAGATCTATTTGAAGTATGTTATCTCTACTCTTTGTACCCTATCTGTTAGGTGTGCTGGAAACCAGTCATTAGCTACCCCTCTTATTCCTAATGCTTCTAATTTATTTAATAGAATCTTGTGGTCGATGGTATCAAACACCTTAGAAAGATCCAAAAATATACCTGTGTCAGACTCATCTTTATCAAGAGCATCCAGTACAACTTTTGTCAATTCTACTATGGCTAACTCTGTATTGTTGCCACTTCAGAAACCAAACTGTGATTCACTTAAAAGATTGTATTTATTTAGGTAATTTATTAATCTGTCTTTCATAATTGCTTCTATTGTTTTTTAGAATGCTGACTGCAGGGAAATGGGCCGGTAATTTTCTATGTCTTCTGCATTACCTTTCTGAAGCAAAGGTACAACTCTTGGGTTTTTTAACTGCTCTGGAAATGTCTCTGACGTGAAGGATTCATTTATTATATTAGTTAAGAGGCCTTGTGTTATCCCTATGCATTGTTTCAGTACACACATTAGTACTTCATCTAAGCCTACTGACTTTTTATTTTTTAGTTTTTGAACAGTTTTATTGACTTCATTCTCTGTGGTTGGAAGTAACATCATTGTATTTAGTGCAACGTTATTTACAGGTGTTATATTTGTTTTGGGGAATTTTTGCTGGAACGTCTCTGCAATAATTGAAAAATGTTCGTTTACATAGTTTGCTAAGTGTTGTGGATCATTTATGAACTCCCCCCCCTTCCTTAGCAGTATGTTATTTTGCTTTTATTTTCTGCATTATATATTATTTTCTCATTAAATGACTTTTTGCAGCAATCAGCAACTTCCTATAGATCTTTATGTATCTGTGATAGAAATTTAAGAATTCTGGATCATTGTGAATCTCTCTATGGAACTGAGGTGTTTCAGTGTTTGGGAGGACTTCTTAATACCTGCTGTCATCCATCTGTTTCTGTGAGATGTTGATACAGACATGCATACGCTTGGAAATGCCTCTTCAAAGTTCAACTTAAACTATGTTGAGAATTTAGAGAATTTCATATTCACATTGGTTTCCTTATACATTTCATCCCAGCTTTGTTTTTCTAGTTCTTTTGAAAAATCTTTTATTTCTATTTCTGATAGATGTAGTTAGTAGGCTTCTAGTTTAAGGGAATTATTCGATGCCTGTTTTACTGTTGCTATTTCTCAGAGATAATCTGAGATCTTTTACAGCTACATTTTTCCCTGTCCATATTTATGGCAACATGGTCAATTACTGATGTAGTCGTTGTAGTAACCCTTGTTGCACTATTGACCAATAGGGACATGCCAAAACTCTGAAGGATGTTTGGGAAGAATTCATTTATGATATCAGTGTTGATGTTAATGTTGACCATTATACTTGAGACTGTATCTAGAACTTCTGTTAATTTATTGAAAAAGGTGTCCACACTACCACTGGAAGATCTATACACACACAAACTGATACATTTCCTGGTGATATCAAGCCCTATTAATTCAATAGCTGATATTTCAAAGTGGTTTGTCTTCACTTACCGCACTGAGGTCATGTCTTTCCTGATATAATTGCATGAGCCTCCACTCCTTGAAGTAGTTCTGCACTAAAAGTTTGCCTTTTCATACAATGATAATACTACATGTTGGATTTCTGTGTCTCTAAACCTGTGCACAGTAATACAAACTACAATGCAGTTCAAAGATTGGAGCTCAACTTCTAATAGTTATATTTTATTTTTTATTGGTTGCATGTTTTGATGGAGGATTGTTGTCTGTGAAATGCCCCATGTTGTTATTTCCAATGGGTTGTTTTTCTTTGTGAGATTGCCACAAGACAATCTACATGAGACCCACTACAGTTCATCAGAACTCATAATAAAGGTTTTAGTGCTTTTGTCTTTTCGTAGTCTTTATAGTTTCGAATATCTTCATGGCACATTATTTCTGTGAGAGCTCTGATTTATCGTATTTTATTATGATGATCGTTTCTCCCCATGTAGGTGGGCTCCAACAAAATATTTTCACATTCCGAGGAAGAAGTTCATGATCCAAATTTCATGAGAAGGTCCTATCACAGCCAAAACTGCCTTTGTCTTAGTGACTGCCACCCCAATTAATGTATCATAACCATGGCATACTCTCACTTCCTTCGCCATAATACAAAACAAGCTCCCCTTCTTTGAACTTTTTCGATGTCCTCCATAGTTTCTACCTGATGCGGATTTCACACCACACACCAGTACTGCAGAAGAGTGTGGGAAAGTGTAATTTAAGCACCCTCTACACCTGATACATTTTCTAAGCGTTCTGCCAATAAATCGCAGTCTCTGGTTTCTTTCCCCCACAACATTATGTATTAGATCGTTCTAATTTAGTTATTCATAATTGTAGTCCCTAAGTATTTAGTTGAGTTTATAGCCTTTAGATTTGTGTGATTTGCCGTGTAACTGAAATTTAGTAGAGTCGTTTTAGTGCTCATGTGGATTACCTAGCACTTTTCGTGGCCGAGAGTCAATTACCACTTTTTGCAACATATAGACATCTTTTTTAAATCATTTTGCAGTTCGGTTTGATAATCTGAGACTTAACAATACGGTAAATGGCAGCATCATCTCAAACAATCTGAGAGGGCTGTTCAGATTGTCTCCTAAATCACTGAGGTAGATCAGGAACAACAGAGGGCCTATAACAATTCGTTGGGAGACGCCAGGTATCGTTTCTGTTTTACACGATGACTTCCCATCAGTTATTAAGTGACCTCTCTGACAGGACATGAATCCAGTCACATATCTGAGACGATCCTCCAGAGGCACACAATTTAATTAGAAGTCGCTTGTGAGGAATGGTATTGAAAGCTTTCTGGAAATCTAAAAATATAGAATAAATTTGATGTTCCCTGTCGATAGCACTCACTACTTCATGAGAATAAACAGCTAGTTGTTTTTCACAAAAACGATATTTTCTTAATTCCGTTGGCTGCTTGTCAATAAATCGTTTCCTATGAGGCGATTTATAATGTTTGAGCACATTGCAGTTAGTTTTTCGTGCATATGTGTGTGTGTGTGTGTGTGTGTGTGTGTGTGTGTGTGTGTGTGTGTGTGTGTGTGTCTGTGTGTGTGTGTGTGTGTGTCTGTGTGTGTGTGTGTGTGTGTGTGTGTTAATAACGCATCATAAGATCACGCGAGAATACATACACCATATTCACTACAACTTCTTTTCACAGGCAAGTGTTTTTATTTTTGATAGTGTTAAGACTTTAAGACTTTCTGTATTCAATTGTCCGATAAAAAAATTACTTTGGAGTACCTATATGAACCTAAAATAAATTAGGAATAGCTCAGTGTGAAGAACATTAGTCTTTTCCTTTTAGAAATACCTCAGGGTTGTAATGGAACGACTTCTCACATGAATAATAATTTATAGTTTTGCAGGTTCACATGGAGTAACAAGTATTGCGTGTACAGTTATTATTATTTCAAAGGTGACCACTTTCTTAACTGTGAAAATCTTGACAGTTGAACAAAAGACAGCCATGAAGCAGCGACCAGAAGACTCTGTCTTCATATCGATATCACTTTTTGCAAAACAAATGAAATTAACTTGACTTTAGTCTGTTTTGTGCAAGAAATTAATTGTACCCCTTCTCCTTTTTAGTTTACGCCACGTAGTATTGGGGCAATTTGAAAAATAATTTACCGTTTTGCAAATTGCAGCCAACAAAACTAATTACAACTCAGGCTCTACCACACCATTAATGTCTGAAAAAACGAACAGCTAATTTTTCATACATGTAACGATGCTAATTCAACTGAAATAAGTAGTTTGATTGTCAATACCAACATATATCTGCCAGAAATACAACATACACACGTCTCCATCCACATACTTGTCATAGGAAGAACCAAAGCAAAAAGATTATGAAAATCTGTTTCATTATTAAAGTATCTTTACTAAAAAACATGGATTATCGTGAAATATCGATGCTGCTTTTCATGTACGTCCAGAGAGATAATTAATATTTTTAAGTACTCCTTTGTACACAGAATAACAGTTCGTTTTCATGTCAACCATAAATAAATGTTTCTCTTTCACAAAGGACCGGCACAACAGTATACACTCCAAAATCCTACTGTAATTTGACGTTAGTGATGTGGGTATGTAACTCAATGAATAACTCCTATTTCGGTTCTTGGATATTTTTGCGACTTGGGCAACTTTCGAGTCTTTGGGTATGGATCTTTCTAAGAACAAACAATTGTATATGACTGCTAAATATGGAGCTATTGTATCAGCACAGTCTGAAAGGAACCTGACTAGTATACAGTCTGGAAACATTGCCTTTCTTAAGTTGTATAGCTCCCTTGCTACATTGAGGATATCTACTTTGAAGTTACTCGTGTTGGCATTTCTACTTGATTCGAAATCTGTGTTTTCTTCCGCACAAGATGGCAGGAATCTCACATTGAAAAATCTTACACCACAGATAATTCTGCAGGTGGTATACAGAGCGAAAAATTATTGAGGGTTCATTATACCTGATCAAAGAAAACGCCTACCCTGTGTATAAAAAAACTGATAACACAATTTTAATTACAAAACATTTTTGACAATGAAAGAGTCTTGCTTATGCAGAACAAACAACCGATTCTTTAAACATTACTTAAGAAACTGGTACACCTGCCTAATATTGTATAGGGCCCCGCAAGCTCACAGAAGTGCCGCAACACGACGTGGCATGGACTCAACTAATGTCTAAAGTAGTGCTGGAGGCAACTGACACCATGAATCCTGCAGGGCTGTCCATAAATCTGTAATAGTACAAGGAGGTGGAGACCTCTTCTGAACAGTATGTTGCAACGCATCCGAGATATGCTCAATAACGTTCATGTCTGGGCAGTTTGGTGTTTAAACGCAGAAGAGTGTTCCTGGAGCCACTCTGTAGCAATTCAGGACGTGTGTGGTGTTGCATTGTCCTGCTGGAATTGCCCAAGTCAGTCGGAATGCACAATGAACATGAACGGATGCAGGTGATCAGACAGGATACTTACATATGTGTCACTGTCAGAGACGTATCTAGATATATCAGGGGTCCCATATCACTCAAACTGCAGACGCCCTACGTCATTACAGAGCCTCCACCAGCTTCAACAGTGCCCTGCTGACATACAGGGTCCATGGATTCATGAGGTTGTCTCCATACACGTGTAAGTCCAGATACTCGCTACCATTTGAAACGAGACTCGGCCGACCAGGCAACATGTTTCCAGTCACCAACAGTCCAAATTCGCTGTTGAAAGACTCAGGTGAGGCGTAAAGCTTTGTGCTGTGCAGTCATCAAGGGCACACGAGGGGGCCTTCGGTTCCAAAATCCCATATAGATGAAATTTAGACGAATGGTTTGTGCACTGTCACTTGTTGATCGCCCAGCATTGAAATCTGCAGTAGTTTTCGGAAGGGTTGCACTTCTGTCACACTGAACGATTCTTTTCAGTCATTGTTGGTCCCATTCTTGCAAGATCTTTTTCTCGCCGCAGCGATGTCAAAGATTTGATGTTTTACTGGATCCCTGATATTCACGATACACTCATGAAATGGTGTTATGGGGAAAATTCCCACTTCATCGCTATCTCGTAAATGCAGTGTCCCATTGCTCGTGCGCTAACTATAGCACCACATTCAAACTCACTTAAATCTTGATAACGTGCCGTTGTGGGTGATGATTTGTTTGGTTTGTGGGGCACTCAACTGCTCGGTCATCAGTGCCCATACAAACTCCCAGTTTTTTCACAATCCAATTTTTTACACAGTCTAGTCGAGCCACTGTCACAAATGATGATGTTGAGGATGAAATGATGAGGACAATACGAACACCCAGTCCCTGGGCAGAAAAAATCCACAACCCGGCTAGGAATCGAACCCAGGAATCTGTGATCCAAAGGTAGCAATGCTAGCCACTAGAGCACGAGCTGTGGACAACCTGCCATTGTAGCAGCAGTAACCGATCTAACAACTGCGCCAGACACTTGTCTTATATGCGAATTGCAGACTGCAGTGCTGTATTCTGCCTATATGATATCTCTGTATTTGAGTGTGCATGTCTATACCAGTTTCTTTGGCACTTCTGTGTAGAAAGGCTGTATGCATAACCTTGTAAATATTGTTTGATTTTTTTGTATAGACATATTTGCTGCAGGCAATAGTGTCATTGTATTAAATTTTTTATTAGTATCATTTATTTATTATTTATATTTAAGCATATATACCCTATTGGCATCTTTTACATTATATACACATATACATGTACAAACACCTCCCACCCACCCACACTCATGGACGCACACACACACACACACACACACACAGGTATATATATATATATATATATATATATATATATATATATATATATATATATATATATATATATATATATATATAGCTATTACCACCAAGAATAACTCTGAAAGTATAACAGGAGCTGGAAAGTTTGTAGGACAAAAGTTGCATGGGACAATGGGGGCCGTATATTGTGATGTTGGTTTTTTTGTTGCTAGGTGGGGTCGTATCAGAGATATGCAGCTAAACATTGTTGTTTTTTTTTAATGGGATGCCATAGTTTGTTGCCTATTTTCTGATGGTGGCTGTGGAGACGAGTCCAATGATGTCTTTGAAGGTCAAAAAGGTGGCATGAACATCCATTTACAGAAGGTGTTCAAAGTGATGACCATTGGCATCAATGCAGTGCTGCAATCTTCTTATCATGGATTGAGTGGTATTCCTTATCACTTCAGCACTTATCAAAGCACATGCTCTGACAATTCTATCTCATATATCGTACTCGTGCATGTGCTTCGATAAGTATCAAAGTGATAAGGATGCACACTATCATGGACACTGTAGCAGAGATACAGAAATATACCATTGTTAAACACTCCACAAAAAAGGTGATAAGAGATATGTCAATGAACTACTGACCTTTTTCACTACAGACACTACTGACACTTTTGAAAAGGTTGTGGTCTAGAATTTGTGCAACAATAACATTTGTGCAACAATAACATCATCAGCAAATCACTGTTTGGATTTCAGAAGAGTTGCTCAATTGAGAATGCCATTTACACAATCACTCGCCAAATTTTACCAGCCTTAAATTAAATCGGACTGTTCGGTATTTTCTGTGTCCTATCTAAGGCATTTGACAGTGTGAATAATAATATTCTCATAGATAAACGGAGATTTAATGGAATTGATGGTATAGGCAACCAATGGATAATGTCAAATTTAACCAAAATAACGCAGAATGTTGTACCTAATAATTCAATAAATGTAATCAGGGGAGAAATCATTTATGGAGTTCCACTGTCGGTCCTCAACTACATAAATGACCTTCCATTTAATACAGAACAAGGAGAATTACTTCTTTAGCAAATGACAGTATTATTGTAATCAATCCAAGCATACATAGAACCAAGGAATAAATGGCAAATAATGTTCTTGATGGCATTGTTGAGTGGTTTTCTGTGAATAGTCTCACTCTCAGTTTCAGGAAGACACAATATACTCTGTTCTGCACATCTAGAGGTACAACAATGGTAATTGTAACACATAATGAAAAAATAGTTAATAGAGCTAAACTTCGAATTTTGTAAGCAGTACACACTGGTGAGAATGTAAACTGAAAAAGAAACACGCTTCTGAACTCCTAAAACAACTTAGGTTGATCACATTTGCATTTAGAATCACTGAAAATCTTGGAGAGAAACACATCAATAAGTTGAGATGATTTACATACATTCGTTCAATAATGTCAAATGGAATAGTGTTTTGGTAACTTCTCTCAAAGAAAGAAAGTCTTCATTGCTAAAAGACATTCTGTAAGAATAACAAGTGCTGTTTACATATCATCAACTTGTAGTTCAGCATTATGACTATTACTTCACAGAGTATTTATTCTTCTCATTAAGATTGTTATAAATAATTCACTGCAGTGAAAAGGAACAATGATGTACGTATTTACAATACCAGAAGGAAAAAATGACATTCATTACTCCACTTACAGGGGACTCAATGCGCCAACCAAAAATTTTCATCACTCAGTGATACAAAATGTCTGACAGGCAGCAAAGTAAATTTAATAAACAAAGAGAAGAAATTTCTCCTTGACCAGTCCTTCCCTTCTATAGAAGAATTTCAATTTTTGTGATTTGTGAGTGGTGGGGTGAAGCAATTACTAACTCACTTAACTATCTGATTACCTGAAATGCGATCCAGAAGTTCCTTACTTTGGACTTCTGTTCTGGTATCTTTGTTGCCAAACAAGAATTTATTGATTCTGTTCCAGAAGGGGCATGGACAGGGGATGGCCAGTAGGGGCTCCTAGTGAAAATTCATTTATTGTACAAATATGAAATAGGACGTGTAACAGGGTCCAGAATTTTATGAGTGAAAATATCTAAAAAGTTATCATCAAGATAACAAAAAATCAATTAAACAATGTAAAAAATATGAGAAATGTAAAGTGAGTTATAAAATGACTAGATCAATGAAAAACTTTATAATTAGTTGGAACCGAAATTACGATCACGATAGTCCATTTAAAATAGCATGCCTTTCCTGAAGCAATGTCATTATTTCAATGTTTACTTAAACTGTTAGCAACCATCTTGGAGCAACTGCTGTACATCACAGTCAGAATGCCGATGTTCTCGAAAGTGAGGGAAAATCTGCTGACAGACAATATGTGCTTGTAGTTAGAAAATCTCAACAACATTTACTGAAACGAGTAGCATGTGCCCATTGATATTTTCACTTAGTATCGAAAACAAATATAATCAATCGAGACACAAATATCGGTACTTCACATGCCCAGCTATAATGACACAGGAAGCATGTGGTCGGTGTTTCCTCTGCTCATTCGCATTTCTGTTTGGAATTTCATGCAGACTGGGGCATCATGGGACCATGTGCAGCACAGAGAAATGTTGTTCAAGGGCGCCATACAGAGCTGCTGAACTTGAGACAATTATTTTATCATATCCTATCCAGATAAGGAACACAACATAAGAAAGCAGGCCTTGGCACAATATCCATTCCAAAAGCAGATTCTACAGCTCAAAGCACCCTTATATTTGGCTATATGGTACTCTAACACAGATTTTTCAGTTGTACTCTGCAATAGCATTATGTGGCATTTGCCCCAGGGGACTCACACCTAGTGAGTACATGGCTGGCGACCACGGGGTCCCAAGCTGAGTCCTGGCATTGTTTCCACTTACTTATGCCAGGCCCCTCACTTCTATACTTCCTATCTGGCCATCCTCAGACAACTCTTGTTCTTATCCAACCCTGATGGTACTAGGTTTTGAGGGTTGGGTGTCTTTCATTTTCCAACCAATACTTCTCATGCATAAGCAGCGTCTGTACTCCAGAGGAGCATCCTGCCAAAGGTGTCTGTACACCATGTTAGTGGAGGCCTGGAAAGTTATATCGCCAATTCGTTCTGAAGCAAGCGTGGCGATTATGCTTCTCACCTTTGAGTCATGATGTGTGGCAGTAAGGAAAAATTTTCCAGAGTTAAAATAGCCCCATGTTCGGATATCTGGGTGGGAGCTGCTTTAGTGTCACAAAACCCTAAGTCTACAAAACGAGAGAACCAAAGCCTTCAAACATGTACGTACAATTGTCGTACACTAGTGGGAGATGACAAATTAATGGAACTATAGAAAATTAACTGGGACATTGTTGGTTTAAGTGTAGTGCGCCGTAGAGGCGAAAATTGCCTTCCCTTGAATTCAGGAAATCTCTAATGTTAGTGTGGAGAACAAAATGGAAAATTAAACGGAGTTGGATTTTTAGTAAACAAAACCATTGTTGACAGGATAGCAGTATTAGAAGGCATTTCAAACAGAATTGCACGCTTGGTCCTACAAATATCAAACAGGTATAAGATCCAAATAGTTCAAGCATATGCACCTATGTCTACTCACTCAGATGAAGAGATAGAATCTTCCTACAAATGTCTGAAGGAAACTTATGAGAAAGGCAACGATTGTTTTTACAAATTCATAATTGGAGACTTTAATGCCAAAGTTGGAACATACGAGAAACACTCCCATCAGAAGCCAAACATGCAATAGACAATATGAAAAAAGGGACTGCTCCGGGGTAGTGATGACCTCACAGTCGATGTTCTAAAGCTGATGGATGAGGAATACATAAGGCATTTAGCTAAGATATTTTCAGGTTGTCTGCACCATGGAACATTGTCAAGAGACAGGGATAAAGCAAAAAGAATTCTAATTCATAAGAAAGGTAGTACCAAAGGTATAAGAACTATCGCCTTGTCAGCTTACTCTCCACAGTGTACAAAGTCTTCACTAGGTTCTTGACTACCAGATAGAGCACTACACTCGACCATGCTCAACCTATTGAGCGAGCTGGTTTCCAATCAGGATTTATCACAGTTGACCATATCTTCACACTACGAGAAATAATTAGTAGAACAAATGAGTACCATCTACCCTTTTGTCTTGCTTTTATAGAATTTGAAAAGGCCTTTGTTTCGATCGGTCACACAGCTATGTTTGTGGCTCTGAAAGAACAAGGAGTAGAACAGGGCTATATCAAAATCCTACATAACATTTACAAAACATCCACAGCCTTTGTGAGTGTTGCCGAAGATAATGATGAATTTCCCAATGAAAAGCGTGTAAACCAAGGTGACCCAAACTATTTTCAGCAGTCTTAGAAAAAGCCATGTCTAAATTGAATTGCATAGAAAAGGGAATTCAAGTTCTCGGAAAAAGGCTGAACAACTTGAGGTTTGCAGACGATATTGTCCTATTTGCAAATGACATAGATGAACTTCAAGTATTTGTTAACGAACTTGCTTTAGTGTGCTCTGCAGTTGGACCAAAAATGAACATTGATAAAACCAAGATAATGATAAATGAATGGACACCTGAGGGAAGTACATCATTTGGAAGTACACAACCCCAAAGAGTCACAGAATATATCTATCAGGGTCAACTGATAAACATGAAAGGATATTTAAAACCAGAAATATTACAACGAATTACATTGGGCGGCAAGCTTACGGGAGGCACTCTTCAATTTTGAAATATATGATGTCAGTTGAGCTGAAAAAATCTATTTTTGACCAATGTATATCGCCAGTAGTAACTTATGGCAGCAAAACATTAAATTAAATGAGTTCCTTGTTAGGAAGATCAAAGTTGGGTTACACAAAAAAAGACAGGAAGAGAGCAGTTGAGATAAGATGAGCAACAAAGGTCACTGACAGAATGGAAAGAGGGAATACACTGAAATGGCAGCGGGCTGGTCATGTTGCTCGAACAAAAGATGGTCTAAACAAGTCCTAGACTATAGCACAATTTACCAAAAAAGACCTAGAGGGAGACCACCAGACAGATGGGACAGAGATATAAGTAAGACAGTGGGATTGAATTGGCAATGGGAAGCTCAGGATCAGAAAAAATGTAAGATCTTACTGGATGCTTTTTTTACATGACAACTGAAAGTGGCCACATCATTAACTAATAGAACTGGCTGGTGATGATGATGATACATTACATTCACAGAGAACTGCAAAAACCTTATAAGAAGGAATACAAATTCCTTGCAAAAATAAAAAAATCTGTTGGTGGCACATGCCAGAGCTTAAGCAATAAGTTATTGCATGATTGTTTAAAACTGCATAAAACATTAATAAGGTTTGGTGTGAAACCAAAGGATTTGTAGAACTGGCTGTTTATATTCTACTCTAGGAATAAATCCAAAGCCATGTACAGAACTAAAATGATAAAACATGGTGTACTGCCAGTCTATAATTCACCAAACAATAGAATTCTATAAATTTGAGGCATAAACAACACAAACTAAGAAAAAATGCCAATCTTAGAGGAGGTACCACTCAAGTGTCAAAACATGTCCTCTGATCGAAAATGTGTTTCATGGAAGGCAGATCTGTAAAATTTTTATAAAGCTATTAATACATTTGAAACATTGTTTTATTCAATACTGCTGACCAAATTTACCTGCTTGATCATATTCAGGTGAACCTTTACGTATGTTTGTTGTAAAACAATACAATTACTTTCGTGACAGAGACGTGTGACATCACAGTCAACAACACGACCCTTACATAAGCACTATGCAGGACATGACAATACGTACTCATTTCAATCTTCTGTAATATGAACTAAGACTAACGAAATTTGAAAGTTCTTATCTGTTAATGATAATTACCTCCTCTGTCTCATAGTACAACAATGCCTTTCGTCTTTCCCTCACCTTCCCTCTTTCCTGACGAAGTGACCGTTGGTTGCGAAAGCTTGAATTTTGTGTGTATGTTTGTGTTTGTTTGTGTGTCAATCGACCTGCCAGCACTTTCGTTTGGTAAGTCACATCATCTTCGTTTTTAGATATATTTTTCCCTCTATTATATATATATATATATATATATATATATATATATATATATATATATATATATATATTCACGCCATTATCCTGTTAGTTGGTAAGCATGCAGATGCACACATAGTGTCACAGTATCAGTATAAAGATGGCTGCCCCACTTGCGACTTGCACCAGGGAAGAACAGCGTTCTGTTATTTGGTTTCTGCCTAGTGAAGCTGTGAAACCTATTGCAATTCATCGACGAAAGAAGGTTCAGTACGGTGATGCATGTTTGTCACTGCAACAAATCTACAAATGGAGTAGGAAGTTCGCATTTTGCACCTCTCCCTCTTTCATTGTACACAGATACCCTCCTATTGTGTTTAGTGTAGCTTGTATATAGTCTCTTGCATATGTATGTATACTGTACACAGTAATATCGTGTGTAGATATTTTATCGTGTTAGTTTTTTTTATTTTATTCACTGTAAATATTACTCTCCTTTTAGTTTTAGCTTTGTAGTGCAGACTCTTCATTTCTATAGTATTCAACTTATATTGTAAAGTTCCTAGTATACAGTTTGACTGCCATTCATTTGCTAAGCTGCTTTAGTCTCCTGGGTATGTAACACACTGAACTACACTGCACTATGTGCAAGCACATCTGCTGTTGTCTCTTCGCCACATTATGTATTTTGTGTCTCAGGCACATTACTTCACTGTGTTTAAAAAGTGCACACATTCTTAAAATAAACTTCCTGCTCGGCGGTGGTAATGTTTTCAGAGCTTTTTGAGGCTCTTGGACAATGAATCAGAATCTTAAATAACTAAGCCATACATTCTATTCATTTAACAAACATGAAAAAAATATATGAAAATCTTTACTTAATATTCAGAATAAAATTGTGATATACAGATTCAGATGAACTGTGTCATCTTCTTTATATATACACTCCTCTTTTTTGCTTTTTCAATTACACTAGGGCATATCCCAAAAACATATGCAGATCTATCAGTTCATGAAGTTTCTCTACTTGGTCTTTGGTAAAATACGTAGCTTCATTTACCTTGTTGCATATGATGTTAGGATCTATATCCTCTTTTAGTAGTTGTTCAACCACTTGTATATTTATGAACAACTGGATAAAATAATTCTATGTGGATATTTGATGTGCACTCTTGTTTACTTTCATTGGTGTTTGTTTTATCCAAATCTACTGAGAATTGTTGGTCATTTATTGTATTTCCCTTTACCTATATCAATTTGTATCTCATCTTTTCTAAAAGTGTCTATACCAGTTATGCAATTTACTATCAGTTTCTCAACCAGTAGGGAAACACACCGTAAAGAAAAAATACCAATTTTAAGAGGGATTAATGCATGCAGTTTGACTCCCTTAGACTTGCTTCCTACTGCTGTGTGTATTTTGCAGTTTGAACTGGAAGTGTTGGTATGCAGGCACCCTTATGCAATTCACCAAAAAGTCCCTGAGATATCACGTTACTTGTGGCGCCACTGTCTACTACCACAGGTACATTTAAATCGAATATTTTGGCATTAACTATTGCTTTTACTGTTTCCTCACCTTCCGTTCTGTGGTTAGTGATGTATTCCTGGCACAATTGATCTGTGGTATCTCCACTCTGGTCATATTGAGAGGCATCCACCATGCCTTGCTCATACTGTGGCATCAAGCAGTCAGGCCTGCAAGATGAGTGGTCTGCCAAGTGAGTGGATTCATTCTTATTTATTGAGTAACATGAACTCTCGTACTCACAATTAAGTTACAAATTATCCTCCTGTATGAATATTACGCAACGGATAACGCACATCTGACTGTTAGTAATTTATACAACTCTGACTGTTCACTACGCACTGGCAGTACCACATTTTCTTTCTTACCCAACGGCTTTGAACAACACGTGGCCACCACACTGAATATGAATGGCGCACACATTATAAATTCTGGGTATCATGACAACATACTATTCGAAGGAAAAGGCCATCAATCTTTTTCTTTTCACTATCTTATTTATTCCGATAAATTCTATAACCTAAACACACAAATTCTATAACCTGCAACAATAACACATGAGAAATTCCGCCCAGTGGGCAAGGCTTTACATTGGTGATTCTCTATCTTATGGTCTCATAATTATTTAACGCTACAGTGTACTTTCTGGATAGGATGGTGGATCTTTTGCTATATCTCACACTTCGACTCTCACACCCACCATCACGAAACTTCCCTCCAGACCGAGTGGTACAAAAAGGAACATGCATAACTATCTTGTTACTCTCCCATGCCAACCACATATACTTAAATTTCATGAAATACATCACATTGGCAACATACAATACAAAACAAGGAATAGTCACAGCGTTATAATCACATCACTTTCAGCTTTCCCACTTCAATTAAAATTCATCCCATTTTCACACGACACTGCCCCACTTCGTAACATTTCTTTCCTACTACGAACTCTGGAGCATATATGCACGTCTTCCTGTGCAATGCAAGCCAAGTGGCGTTGCTGGATAGACGGCTGAGTCACCTTGCTTCACTGTCAGAGTATTATAGTTTGAATCAAGCATCACACGGAAACATAGCACGCAAAGTAATATTAAGAACATATTCATCACACACGTGGGTCGTCAACTGATACCATGGACGAGTACTTCTCTTTATCCTTTGTCTCATACACAGATTGAGACTCACACAGTCCTTACCACGTGGAAGTACTCGTTTCTAATTTCAAGTCCTGCACACGCCATTTCTTAAATATTTCCAACTTATAGTACACACGCTAGTAATTCAGCTTAACATAAGCACTCGGAAGTATTTCAACTTATTGCTACGTGTGGTTTCATTGTGACCGTTGGTCACTTCCGAAGATTACTACGATCCCCTTAATATTACCTGCCTGACATTTAATTCTCCCCACAAAATTTCCTGAAATAGAGAAATTATTATTCCAAACTACTGTTAAGTATTTCACATGCATACCATGTCTCCACTCTTTTGTCTTTACGGAGCACACCTAAGACAGGTTTTACCAACACTAGATCCAGCGGCAGAGTCCTGAAACATGGCCGTTCTTCAGGTAATCTCGCACCTCCGTCGAGGTGGGGGAAGACCATGCTACCCATTGGTCAGCCACATTTCAGGCGCTCAAAGCTCCGGTAAATTTCATCTCTTTGGTTCCACCAAAGGTGGCCAAAAGATCGTCTCAAAGATGACCATATATTCACATTCACTATCTGCGGTTACCACCGACCATACATTCATTCATTTCACAGATCTCACCAAACTGGGTGTAGGGATTTATTTTGTGGGAGTGCACATGTGATCAATTAAATAAATAAATTGTCATTCTTTCCCACACTGGTATCCGGCTTTGCTGTATTAATTGAAATTGAGTTATTATTAGAAAAAAAATGTCGTACTGTCAAGAATAATGAAGTATATTGTACCTATTTTCAATGTCGGGCGGTACTGTACCCTTTCAATATATAATAAAACGGTTTTGAGTTACGTTTATGCCCGCACCCTCTTTATTGTTCATTGAATGTGGGCCTATCGAGACCTGTTTAAATTTCAGGCCAACTAGGGTACTGACCTTCTCATTTGAGGTGATGTCAGCTAAATGTATGTTGTCGGTTTGGTTCCTCCAATTTGTGTATTGTGCAGCTCTTGATTCGAAATTTCGATGGTTTTGCCAACTATTTGCAACATTATTGTGGTTATCTTGACGATAATCAGGAGTTGGTGGATTGCTTGATTGCCTGTTTGCGTTTTGTCCTTGCCAACTGCCTCACTGGTTATTGCAACCAGTTGGCTGTGTATTGTGCACCTGCTGGTTGTACCCTCTCTTATCAGTGTACCCCAATCAGATAAAATTTTCTCCTTGATTCTTCTTGTAACATAGTTTGTATTTTTGGGCTTTCCTGTTGCGAAAGGCAATCGCAGAGGGTGGGATTATTGGTAGTTGGGAGCTCCAACGTTAGGCGCATTATGGGGCCCCTATTGACTTGGTTGACTAGAAGAGTAAGAAATCCAATGTTCACTCCACGTGCATATTGGATGGAGTCATTACAGATGTGGAAAGAGTCCTCCCAGATGCCATTAAGAGCACAGGGTGCAGCCAACTTCAGGTGGTTGCTCACGTCGGTACCAATAATGTGTGTCACTTTGGATCAGAAGAGATTCTCTCTGGTTTCGAGCGGCTAACAGAAGTGGTAAAGGCTGCCAGTCTTGCTTGCAAGATGAAAGCAGAGCTGACCTTTTGCAGCATAGTCGACAGGACCGATTGCAGACCTCTGGTACAGAGCCGAGTGGAGGGTCTGGATCAGAGGCTCAGACGGTTCTGTGACCTTGTAGGCTGCAGATTCCTTGACTTGCGCCAATGGGTGGTTGGGTTTCGGGTTCCGCTGAATAGGTCAGTTGTCCACTACATGCAGGAAGTGGCTACATGGGTAGCAGGGGCTGTGTAGTGTGGACTGGGCGGTTTTTTAGGTTAGAGGGTCTCGGGAAAACACAAGAAGGGCTTCAGTCACAAAGGGTGCAGGCTGAACAAAGGAAAAACATAGATACAAGAACCATTGGTACAACAGTCGTAAATTGTCGTAGCTGTGTTGGGAAAGTACCAGAGCTCCAAGCGCTAATAGAAAGCACTGATGCTCAAATCGTTATAGACACTGAAAGCTGGCTAAAGCCGGATATAAGCTCAGCCGAAATTTCTGCGAATAACCTAATGGTGTTCTGAAAGGATAAGCTAAACACGGTTGGCGGAGGCGTGTTTGTTGCTGTCAGAAGTAGTTTAACTTGGCGCGAAATTGATGTAGATACTTCCAGTAAGTTAGTATGGGCAGAGGTAATTGTTGGCAACCAGAAAAAATAATAATTAGATCCTTTTACCGACCTCGCAATTCAGATGATACAGTTGCTGAAAGGTTCAAAGAAAACTGAGTTTGATTTCAAACGTGTACCCTAATCATACGATAATAGTTGGTGGTGACTTTAATTTACACTCGATATGTCGGCGAAAATACATGTTTAATTCCGGAGGTACGCATAAAACATCATCCGAAATTGTGCTAAACGCATTCTCTGAAAATTATCTCGAGCAATTAGTTCATGAGCCCACACAAATAGTAAACGGTTGTGAAAACACACCTGACCTCTTAGTAACAAATAATCCTGAGCTAATAACAAGCATCAAAACCGATTCAGGGGTTAGTGAACACAGGGCTGTCGTAGCAAGATTGAATATTGTAATCCCCAAATCCTCGGAAAGTAAGCAAAAAATATACCTATTCAAAAAAGCAGATAAAAATTCACTTGACGCCTTCCTAAGAGACAATCTCTACTCATTTAAAATTAATAATGTAAGTGTAGACCATACGTGGCTTGAATTCAAAGAAATAGTATCGGCATCAATTGAGAGATTTATACCAAATAAATTAACAAACGATGGATCTGATCCTCCTTGGCACACAAAACGGGTTAGAACACTGTTGCAGAGACTACAAAACAAACATGCCAAATTTAAACACATGCAAAATTCCCAAGATTGGCGATCTCTTAAAGAAGCTCGAAATTTAGCGCAGACGTCAATGCGAGATGCTTATAATAGTTTCAACAACGAAACTTTGTCTCGAAACCTGGCAGAAAATCCAAAGCGATTCTGTTCGTATGTGAAGTATATTAGCGGCAAGAAACAGTCAATGCCTTCTCTGCACGATAGCAATGGAGATACCATCGAAGACAGTGCTGACAAAGCAGAGTTACTTAACACACCCTTCCGAAATGCCTTCACAAAAGAAGCCGATGTAAATATTCCAGAATTCGAATTGAGAACAGTTGCTAACATGAGTAACGTAGAAGTAAATATCCTCGGAGTAGTGAAGCAACTTAAATCACTTAATAAAAGCAAGTCTTCTGGTCCAGACTGTATACCAATTAGGTTCCTTTTGGAGTATGCTGAAGCATTAGCTCCATACTTTACAGTCATATACAACCGTTCGCTAAACGAAAGATCCATACCCAAAGACTGGAAAGATGCACAGGTCACACCAATATTCAACAAAGATATTAGGAGTAATCCACGTAATTACAATCCCATATCGTTAACGTCGATATACAGCAGGATTTTAGTACGTATATTGTGTTCGAACATAACGAATTATCTTGAAGAAAACGGTCTATTGACACACAGTCAACGTGGGTTTAGAAAACATCGTTCCTGTGAAACACAATTAGCTCTTTATTCACATGAAGTGCTGAGTGCTATTGACAAGGGATTTCAGATCGATTCCGTATTTCTGGATTTCCAGAATGTTTTTGACACTGTAGCACACAAGCGGCTCGTAGTGAAATTGCGTGCTTATGGAATATTGTCTCAGTTATGTGACTGGGTCTGTGATTTCCTGCCGGCCGCGGTGGTCTCGCGGTTCTAGGCGCGCAGTCCGGAACCGTGCGACTGCTACGGTCGCAGGTTCGAATCATGCCTCGGGCATGGATGTGTGTGATGTCCTTAGGTTAGTTAGGTTTATGTAGTTCTAAGTTCTAGGGGACTGATGACCACAGCGGTTAAGTCCCATAGTGCTCAGAGCCATTTGAACCATTTTTTTGTGATTTCCTGTCAGAGAGGTCATAGTTCCTTGTAATTGACGGAAAGTCATCGAGTAAAATAGAATTGATTTCTGACATTCCCCAAGGTAGTGTTATAGCCCCTTTACTGTTCCTTATTTATATAAACGATTTGGGAGACAATCTGAGCAGCCATTTTCGGTTGTTTGCAGATGACGCTGTCGTTTATCGACTAATAAAGTCACCAGAAGATCAAAACAAACTGCAAAACGATTTAGAAGAAATATCGGAATGGTGCGAAAAGTGGCAGTTGACCTTAAATAACGAAAAGTGTGAGGTCATCCACATGAGTGCTAAAAGGAACGCATTACACTTCGCTTACACGATAAATCAGTCTAATCTAAAAGCCGGAATTTCAACTAAATACCTAGGTATTACAATTACGAACAATTTAAATTGGAAGGAACACACAGGAAATGTTGTGGGGAAGATTAACCAAAGACTGCGTTTTATTGGGAGGACATTTACAAAATGTAACAAACCTACTAAGGAGACTGCCTACACTACAATTGTCTGTCCATTTTTAGAACATTGTTGCACGGTGTGGGATCCTTATCAGATAGGACTGATTGCGTACATCGAAAAAGGTCAAAGAAAGGCAGCACGTTTTGTATTATCGCGAAATATGGGAGAGAGTGTCACAGAAATGATACAGGATTTGGGATGGACATCATTAAAAGAAAGGCGTTTTTCGTTGTGATCGAATCTTCTCACGAAATACCAATCACCAACTTTCTCCTCCGAATGCGAAAATATTTTGTTGACACCGACTTACATAGGGAGGAACGATCACCAAGATAAAATAAGGGAAATCAGAGCTCCTATGGAAAGATATAGGTGTTCATTCTTCCCGCTCGCTATACGAGATTCGAATAATAGAGAACTGTAAAGGTGGTTCGATGAACCCTCTGCCAGGCACATAAATGTGATTTGCAGAGTGTCCATGTAGATGTAGAAGATACGCCCACAGACCCTGGCGGACGAGAACAGAAGAGCTACAGTACAAGCATTAAAACAAAAGTGGTGGTGTTAAAAAAGTGGAAGGTGCAGTGCATTTAATTTTTCTTCCACACTCTCAGATTACATTAATGTAGCATAATAAGGATTAACATACCACTGGCACATTCAACTGGCGTCTGTGTGAGTTAATATATCTCATTTGTCTTTATAGATAAACCTTATCGTATGTATATAGCATTAAGAACTCTTACATTGTCATAAAACAGGAATACTCTAAAAGCATCAGAATTTTGTGGCCATACTACAATGCATAATTTGGCTTAAAGTGGACATTTGTATGCCCAGATCCACACTGCAGTACCTGGTATTAAGCTTTTTGGGAAGCTAATTATCTTGGAATACCACTACTGTATTATCCAATGTTGGTTCTTTACTATGACATATGGTCATGGAGTCATATTGTCATATGTGCACTTGAAAGTGAGGAACAATTGAAGCTATCCAGTATCATAGAATGACTGCCTCTGAGGAATAGATTAATAAAAGACAAATTTCATTAGTGAACCAACAAAAATAACTTCATTGTTCTGCTAGAAGCTCAATGCTTGATTGCTAATAACACAGAAATAAAGTAAAACCAGAAAACAATCTATGATGTTATGTATTGTAGTCTTTTGCGTTTATGTGAATGTGTTTTAATTCACTTGAAAGGTCCCAGCCATATGACTTGAGAGCTCTAAATGCAGAGGCAAAATCATGGAACATAAAAAAGGATCATGTGGAGACAACCCCTCACTACAAGTCAGACTGCTCTTTCACGAATCTATCAGGTTGGGGCCTTTAGAAAATTTTTTACAGATTGTGTCTGGCTGCTTGCTGCTGCTCATCCAATAAATAGCCACGCTTCAAGCAGCCAGAAGCAGGAGTAGGCGCTGCCTATTCATGACTTCAGCTCTGCACATGCACATACACGTACATTCCCACACCACTCCTTTTACAGGCATGTTAGCATTTCTACATGTAGGAGTTGGAAACACTGCATAGGTGACTTTCAAGATTGCAACAAATGAAGTTATTTGTACGAGAGTTGCACAGCTTTTAGCCAAAGAGCTTATAGTGTCACTGACCAAGAAACAACAGACCCCCAAATGTTGGGTATGGACAGGAGCATCTCATAGGAATCGTATTGGAACATCAACTACTGTGATAAGATATTATCTTATAGGCATGACTTTTCGTTCAAAAATGGTTTTGAAACGAGTAAAATCAATTTTGAAATCTTTCTGGGACATGTTTCTGGATCTGTATTACATTCTAATGTAAGTATGCGAGATGTGATGATCAGCTCACATTAAATTACAAGTAACATTGAGATATCTGGCATCTGAAGTCACTGCCATACACTTATTGCATTCCATATTTTTATGTTTTCTCCAATACACTGAAGGTACATTGGAAACTAATTATCTCAACTTTGTTTTTGTTTTCAGTGTTAGTCAGGGTTCCAATAGGCCACAGGGGTTATAAGAATATGGTTATTTTACCAGCATGGTGTTATGTTTGTAATCAAACATTGTATTACTGTGAAGAACAGCCATTGCTCAATGATAGTGATAATGATGTTATATTTTGATAAGATTTTAACGAGAGTCAAGAGTAGTTTTAAATCTCCAAAGCCACAAACAAATTAACGTTTCACAGTAGATCAGTTCAGTAGTTTCTATCTCAATTTCTCACTTGCTCGTTTCTCTCACTCCTTCACTAACTCATAAAAACTTAGCCAAAAACTACTAAATTATTCTAGTGTAATCCATTTTTTAGTTTTAACTTACATATTTTCATTTAAAAAGAGTATTTTGTAACACATTACTTAGGAAATAAAGAGTATTAATATTTTTTCTTATCATGTACACATTTTAGAAAATATATTATTTTTCAGAAAAGGTGAACATAAGAAAATAAATTTAACACTTTTTTTATAAAGTGTGCACAAAATAAAAAAATATAATTCGTTCTCACAAGGAATAATCCATATTAAATTTTTACAAGCTCACTAGCTCAGTGTATTGTGCTATAAAAAGTGATGGTCAGAAAAAATTGTTTCACTATAAAACCTGCAAAGCAACCCCACATTGTGCTTAACACAGCTTGTGTTTTTTCAGACTCCTCTGACCCTATGTAAACGGCGCTGCACAGAGACTAAGTTCTGGATCACATAACTGCTTCATTTATTTGGTCTATTATTGAATATATAGCCAAATGGTTAACTCTCTTCACACATTCGCGTTTTAATGACCTCAGGTAATGCACTCTCCCTTTGGTCAACGTTTGTGTGAAGTTTGGCTGATGCAGAAGCGTTCGAAAATCTTATATATAGTCGGTATTCGACAGACAAAGTTGATTCAAACTAAGGCATTTCAGCAGTTTATTTCAGATGTAAATAAATTATTTTCTTCCGATTTTCCTATTTTACTTGAAGAGATGAAGTGTAAATAACATGAAATGATAATTACAATACTCAAATTAACATTAGAAAAAAAATTATTCAAATTTAGAATCGAGGTTTAAATGAAAAAAATATCGGTGGCAGCTGTTGACAGATTTTGTAACTGATGTAGAGATTGACACATGATAAATGCATGTATTGTACAGTTTGATACATATAGTATACATCAAGTCTATTGTTTGGCACATGAAACATGCATTGCATATAATTGAAACAATATGACCAAGTCTGTAAAATTTGTTTTTGTTATAACTTCTTATTTTTAGAGATAATTCTGATTGAAAAAGAGGACTACCTACAATACATTGAATTAAGTTGGGTTGCATAATGCGCAGGTCAAGGGGTAAGATATTTTGTCTTAATTTCTCAGTGAAATATTTATCGATTTTGAAAATTCAAAATGCTAACATAATCTGCACAACAACAGAATCTGGAAAAAACATGCCAAAAATTAGAGATCATCTTTTAATCGACAAAGCAAAATTTCCAGTTTTTGTTTAGTCTATCTTTTTTACAAATTTCAAAAAGAGATATGAGCGTGAAGTTTACATTTCTATAACTTTTCTAATTTTCTGTTCATTTATATAATTAACAATTTTCAGCAAGTATGCTGTGTTGTGCATCATAAGTAAAATTTCACTTACCATATGTTATTGTATATGCTAAAGTATCTGACGGAATTTTTTCATTAAAAGTTAAAAATGTTCATAGTTGTCTCCTGACTTGTAGCAATATTTTTTATGGGTCATATTGGTTACTTAAATTGCATATATTGCTATGAAATTATATCAACTAATATCTACTTCACCTTTCAGTAGTGTAACTCGTTTAAAATCGAGAAATTCAACACACACTTTGAGAAAATTATTTGGAGGTTTAATATTCCACATCTTGTGCTGCTCCTGAGTAAAAAATTCCCTCATATTTTACCAGCACAAGATGTACGTAGCCTCAAAATACGAAAAGTGGTTGGGTAATAAATATATAAATGTCATTTGTTAAAAGGAATTCTGTTATAAGTTATAGAGTGCACGGCAAAGTGGTGGGCTTGGCTGCCGATCGTGGTACAACAGCGACTTGATGTCTAAAGAAAAAAGAATACAGAAGGCCAAAGAAGAGTTGATCATTTAAAACAACAATGATGTAAAAGAATAAGAATTTTAGTGTTACGTCCAAAGTAGGTCCTAAATAGAAACAGAGTTCTTCATTCGTTCATGGTTAGGACACTAGTTCGGCATTTGATGCTTAATTAATATTATATCTTGCAGTAGGAGAATTTATGATCTGACTTACGTATTTACATCGATACATAAAGAAAGGAAAATTAGCAAGATAATATTGGATTCTATCCTGATTGGAAAGTTTGAAATTTGTCATCACTTATGTAAGGCTCACGTTTTCATTTAATTCTGAAGAAGATAAGTCTGTTTTCACTTAATGTGCGTGAACAACCATATAAAGTTCGTTGTAAAAAAGGTAATAATTCTCGGTCGGAGATTGTTCTTATGTGAAATGGGAAGTTTTGAAGCTAGATGCTTCCAAGTGGTTTATAAAGTAAGGACTGAGCTGTCCTAGAAAGTTGAACAGAGGTTCAGTGTAGTATCTGAAGTTAATTTAAGAATAAACTTTGTTTGGATTGAAAAGTGATGCAGGTGATTTTGGTTGAATTTTCGTTGTCTTCGGGGTAGTAGTTCTATATTGTAAAATACGCAAACGTTTCAATTGAAGAGAAAGTGACGAAAGGTGTAAGTAAAGCCTCTGTCGTATATTGATTTATTTTGATGATAGGTGTCGGTATATGTATGGTATATTTGTTGGTGGCTGTGACTACTAACCCCTGTGGAGAGTGTAAACGATTGTGTGATTAAATCCTGGTCATTTCACCTAAAGAATTTATACTATTGTAATAGTTGTTCCTCCCATTTCATACTGAAATAAGCAATTGCGAGTTCAATAGCTGTGAGCACTTACAGTGATGACATTACTACTGGCTAGTAAGTAAAGTGAACAATTACTGGACATACAAAAAAGTACTTATTCTACATTGCTGGAAAAAGATATTTTAAAAAGGGTTAGTAACCGCGAATGTCCAATGCCTAAAGAGGTTGAGTCTTGTCCATTATTTCACACAGGGAGATAAGTGGTGGTGGAGCTTAGTGATTTGTTTTTCTTTATTTTTGATTTATTATTCAATACTGAAAATGGGGAATTTTTAAAATCTTTTCCAGCAAAAGATTATATAACAACTGAAATTGTTGAAAGACAAAAGACTGAAATATTGTGTAACGTTCCTCAAGGACAATAAATTAACATTCATCGTTAAATTAAAATGAAAGTTCCTCTGGTGTCCGAAATTATTGTGTAGTTAGTTAATACTACTTATATTCTTGTGTCAATGTCTCTGAGCATTTTAAATGCAGAAATAATAATACAAATACTTCTGAAGAGAAATATTTAGGAACGTTTTTCTCTAAAGTGAAAAGAATAGCATAAGACTGAATTTTGACAGTGACGATATAAAGTTTAAGCTGTCAGAGAGGTTATCTGCCTCTGCTAGACAAGATATATTTTATCACATCGAAACAATACGCAAACAGTAGTCATTTGTCTATCAGATCGCAAATAGGCGTTTTTGTGTCGTTAGTTTTCTTTAAGGTTGATTTAATAATCTGATGGAAATAACGATTTCTTTTATTATCTATAGAAATACCTTTTTATATTAATCATCTTCAAATACAGGGCACAGACATAGGATTGTTTTATCGTAAGCAAACATGACTTACAGATTACAATACTCGGTCTCACGTCCATCGTAATTTAATACATTATTATCATGTTGATTGTTGCCGACTTACGTGGTGGGCCTTAATCACAATATTTCATTCAATTTTGATTTACAATTAAATGCTTTTGTGAAGTTCTCCTTTTTAACAATGTTAATCTTAAATTATTTGTTATGGTAATGAATGTTATAAGTCAATATCGCCACGTAATGGCGTCGTTGGCTGCATCAGCCGCTGCGATTGTTGCACTGTAAATTACTCGAATGCAGGTTAATTCAAGGAAGGCGGACATGAAATCGGGATCACCTCTTACAAATTAAAAGTGAACAATAATATTAAATCAATATATTATCTACTTAATTAGTACAAATATACTTACATTTGGCAGCACTCGCAAGATGTCTGTCTACACGCAATCAAGACAAGAGAAGAAGTTAAGATGACTAAAAAATTTACAAAAGAGCGTATCTTCTCGTCTCTTTAGATCATTTTGTTATATTTCTTTGCACTTGAAACTTACACAGAGAAAATATTATTTTACGGGTACATGATAAAAATATATATTATTCAATTTTTAAATGTCTCTTCTTTATAAATACAGTTTTTTAAAAGTCTTTTCGTATTATTTTACTGGGGACGCTATATTGCCCCCAGAAATGTTTATGTCATGAAAAATGTTCGTGTTTTTTGACATAAATATTTCCTATTTCATGTCCATAGTGTCCACACACAGATTTTTCTTTCACAGTCTATATATGTCACATCGTATGTTTAAATCGTTGTGCTTAATAAGGATTGTTGCACACAAAGTGTAATACAGATGAAGTTATTTACATAACAATATAATATACAATTGGTTACGAATGTAGTCATGTACAAAAGAAAAGGACGTAGAATACATTTAGTTTGACAGTTACATTATGACCTTTCATATTGGTGCATTCATTTTGGCTGCTTCTTTTTGGGGTTGTAGCTTCTGCAGTGTTCAAAGGTATACAATCACGACTTAGTCTGCAATTCTTGAAGTCCCAGGGGTGTCAACTGTTCGCTCCCCATTTGGCTCGGCCGTAGGGAAACCCTGGGGAAAACCTCGGCAGAGCGACGGGCTAACTGCTTTGGTTACTTTCACTTAATTGTTTCTGGGATTTCATTGGAGTACAGGATATGCATACGTTACGAAAAATTTTTCGTTGCACTATGCAAAGAAATGAGGTCATTATAACAAATAATACATCGTCGTTATTGATTGCGGTGTCGATGATGATCTACGCCGCGACGTTTACCTCACGACGTCGACAGTTGGTGTGTTCATTTTTCTTTCGAAATGCAATTGCTTAAAAATGCTGTTATTCCTTAACATCTACAAAATTGAAAACACTAATCCTGTGTGCCTCACTGTCTTTAAATGTTACACTAAAATCTGAACATTTACGCACAGAAAAAATACACTATAAACTTAACCTACTACTCACATATGTAAAAGTTACTCTACTGAACGAACTTCTTTAAGTCTTTGTAAGTATTTTTCTTACTTCCTTTGTAACTGCCTCCTTATTTGACCATGGGATGGTGTAGTTTGCGTGACAGAAAGTGTCTTGAGGTATCACTTCGATGTTATAGGTGTAGCCCTCGATAATACCGGGTTTTTCCGAAAACACATTCTCATAATCTGTTAGAGCTGAGTCAATTCGTTTTGTTGTGTTTCAGTCAAATGTTCTGACTCCTTGACTTTCATGGCTATCAGTTTCCTTTTTTCCTCTCTGTCTTCAGTAATAAACTCTTTATAATATGCTTGTCTTGTACTTAAGTCAGAATATAAATTCATTACCTGTATTCCTTCGAATCTAGTCTGAAAGCCCCGGCAATATTTACCGTGCACTTCCCGTGTCCTCAACAATGGCAAAATTACACGTCTACCCTCATTCATAAGGCTTACTTCCCCGCACAAGAGGTCGATTTTTGCATCCCTCTAGCGTAAAAGTTCCATCCCCAGGATGCAAGCAACACCTAATCCTTTAAATACTAGGAACGAGCTTTTCATTGCTTCATTTCCTACCGTAAACTTGACTTGCACCTGGTGCTTTATGATATGAGATTGTGCACCTACTGCACCTGTTACACGACAATTCTTCACTGGCAATACCGGTACTCAATTATTTTGACTCAAGTACTTGTAAAAATTTGCACTCATGACGTTGGTTGACGCACCGGTATCGACTATTATCTGTATTGGTGTTCCGTACATATCTGCTTGCAATATAGCCTGCACAACACTTTTGTCCGTTCGGTTACATTTCTGCGGTATGTCTACAAGTTCGTTTTCTATTTTTATTCTCTCATTGTATCTCAGCATACAAAGTTTATGGCTGTCATCCATGAATGTGCCCTCACTACACCATCCTGCAGCCAAAACGGAGAGCGTATTGTGGCTGTCTTTAGTTTAACGGATGAGCATTGGTGGGTTGGCAGTTGCCTGTCACTTCCACTAACCTCACATTGTGGTTCTGGTTGTTGTTGTTGCTAGTTAGGTTGGCCGCCTGGCCTCGCCGATTTATTTTTGATATTGTGTATGGTTCTGGTTTTGCGGTGGTCGGTTGTAACTACCCGACATGTTGTGTGATGGACCTGGGTTGGCGTTCCATTGTGGCGCTGTGTTTTGTTGCCACTGTGGTGTTGGTTCATTACAACTACGCTACTGGTTTCGGTTGTTCCGCCATTGCGGATTGCCATTACCATTATATCCATTAGTCATGCGTCCATCATGATGTCTCTTCCGATTTTGACGATTATAAGTGTTGCCATTATAACCATTGCCATTGTTTGTACCTCGATTCTGTTGCCGGTGCTCTTGCCTATTTCCGTTACCATTTGGTACTAAGTTACTACCGTTACTGTGGCTGCCATTGTAATCGGCTTTTTGTTGATTACAGCCTGCATTGTTCCACTTGTTTTCGGTTTTCATGTCTTCGATCAATAGGTCAACAGAATCCACTACTTCCACGAATTGTTCTATATCATATTCCGGCACAGTGACGAAATATCTTTTAACTTCAGTGGGCAACTTAATTTTCATTAATCTGATTGTCACGATCGGACATAAGCTCATCCCAGTACCTGGTTTTGTTTATATACTTTTCAAAATATTTGCGTAACGTTCCCACCTTAGGATTGTACATTTCTGGACTGTACAACTCCTTACGTAGTCTTTCTTGGACGCTATTGGACCAGCATTTTTGCAAGAATGCACCTTCAAACTGTTGCATCGTTAGACATTTTTCGGACACGTCGGTGGCCCACAGTGCTGCGTCACCTTGAATAAAGGAGACCACGAACTGTATTCTTTGTGTTTCCGTCCATGTCCTTGGAAACACATTCCTGAAGCTCTTAATGAATACCACAGGGTGGACATTTCGCTTTTCCCTATTGAAGGGTTGGAATGTCCTGTGTTTTATCACACTGTCCTCCTTTTTGCACATCTGATTGCTACATTCTGTGATATTCATCAATTCGTGATGTGCGCTGCACGGTATCACATGTTGTTCGTGCTCATAATTCACATTAGGTTGCGGTTGCGCACTCACGCCCTGCATACCGTCCGCGTTATTATAGTAATCAGTAGGCGTACGCGGAGTCGGATTCATCTGTCCGCCACTGTTTACATTGCTTTCCAACACAGACTGTCTCCGCGCGACCTCCTGTTGCCAATTTGGCAACTCCGCTGTCACACGGGAATTGATCTGTGTTAATTCGGCATGTAGCGCGGCAGCGCTAGCATCAGTATTTACAGTCGCGGCCGCAGTTGCTTGTTCTACAGCTGTTTTTACGTCTCTTTCAATCTTCGCAGATCACTCGCGATCTTTACTTCTAGCCATTCATTAAATTCTTTTTCGACTTTTTGAGCTTGCACTTCCAAATATGTATCAATACTTTTCCGTGCATCTATTTTCACATTATCCACGCGGTTGGTTAAAGTCTGGACATTGTCTTCAAGCCTAGCGTGCGATATCTGTAGTTTTTGCATCTCGCCGGCTAAGCTTTGCACAAGATCGGGTATTTCTTTGCAAGCGTCCCACATCTCGGCAAGTTCGCTTTGTATACTTTCTAGTTTTCGCTTCACTGCGCTGCTCTTGCTCACTGAGCTTTTGCGATGGTCAAAGTAGAGAGGATATAAAATGTAGACTGGCAATGGCAAGGAAAGCATTTCTGAAGAAGAAAAATTTGTGAACATCGAGTGTAGATTTAAATGTCAGGAAGTCGTTTCTGAAAGTATTTGTATGGAGTGTAGCCATGTATGGTAGTGAAACATGGACGTAAATAGTTTGGACAAGAAGAGAATAGAAGCTTTCAAAATTTGGCGCTACAGAAGAATACTAAAGATTAGATGGGTAGATCACATAACTAATGAGGAGGTATTGAATAGAATTGGGGAGAAGAGGCGTTTGTGGCACAACTTGACAAGAAGAAGGGACCGGTTGGTAGGACATGTTCTGAGGCATCAAGGGATCACAAATTTAGCATTGGAGGGCAGTGTGGAGGGTAAAAACTGTAGAGGGAGACCAAGAGATGAATACACTAAGCAGATTCAGAAGGATGTAGATTGCAGTAGGTACTGGGAAATGAAGAAGCTTGCACAGGATAGAGTAGCATGGAGAGCTGCATCAACACAGTCTCAGGACTGAAGACAACAACAACAACAACAACAACAATGAACACAACCCAAATGGGAGCAACAACTACGGTAATGGCAATGGCTTTGGAAACTATAATGGTTGTGTGCATATGAATGAATGGCATCCTTATGCACCGCCGCACCACAACGGAAATCCATACAATCGACATGTTCAAATGTGTGAGAGTTCCTAAGGGACCAAACTGCTTAGGTCATTTGTCCCTAGACTTACACACTGCTTAAACCAATGTATGCTAAGAACAACACACACACCCATGCCTGAGGGAGAACTCGAACCTCCGGTGGGAGGGGCCGCGCAGTCTGTGAGATGATGCCTCAAACCCTGCTGCCACTCCGCGTGGCTCAGTACAATTGGTTTACCTATCAGTCACAGGGTGACCGAAGGTATGAAAATAAACATCAGCCCCATAGGTAAGGCAATGGCCAAGATAGGAGAATTCGAGAGTAAATTTTGACACTAGGCAACAAGGAAATGCAAATTACTGGGATCAGAATATGTAACACAGGGATTCGAGAGAGAACCGGCAGCCTGTACAGTCAAACCAAAACAACCAGGACACGAACTGGTGAGCACACGAACATTTGGTGAACGTAGTAGAAGTGACAGCAGAAAATGAAACAATACCTTTACCGCCCCCAGAAAATAATAATAATTGAGCATGACTATAGGAAGAAGGTAATAAACTGTCAGTGTGCCACAGTAATAATATTAGTGACATAAACACTAACACAAACAGAAATAGGAAAGAGGAAGTAGACACTGAAACAAACTTACACGTACAGCATATCTGTAATCTATTTTTAAGGTATGATAAGGAAGGAGAAATGAAAGAAGATTTGTTCACTGAAGAGAAAGAAATGGCATGCAAGGTAAGTGAAATTATTCAAGCAACAATAAAGGTAAAGGTGGGAAACATAGATGTACCACTTGTTTTGGATACTGGCATGTCAACAAGCCTAATGTCAATCAGCTTGTTTAAAGAGATAGCGCAGGAAGTAAATGTACCCACACTACCTGTAGAGAAGTGTAAGATTGTAATGGCAATGGGAAGTAAATCTAAAGTTATAAAATTACAGGCCAACATACCCATTAGCAAATGTGGTGTAATTTTACAGTGTACTTTCTTGTTGGTAGACAAACTTATAGTGAACTGTATACTTGGTATGGATGTATTCACAAGATATGGGATAAAAATAGACATCGGCAGCAGGGAATGTCAATTTCATGTAGGAGAACACACACTGACAGTAGACTTAATAAGAACTACAATGACAAATCAGACTAGGCAGACACCTAACATTAATGTTAAACTTATCTCCCCTACATCGTAATGGCAAATGAAATGGAACTTGATGATGCTGGTCGGGAGATCCTCGATGAGCAAACAGTAGACAGCAAAATAAGTAAATCCACTTGTCTTAACAATGAACAGTGAAGTGAATTGACAAAATTACTCTTTTAAGTATCAGCATTTTTTGTAAACAACCCAGTGTTATTAAGGGATATGAGTATAAAATGGACGTGTACCTGCATGAAACCTATTGTAGAACGTCATATGGCATTCCTTCGGCAAAGAAAGAGGCAGTAAGACAAGAAATAGAGCATATGATTAGATGGAGGGTTATTGAAACATTGCTTTCACCTTACTGCAGTCCGATTCTCATAGTTGGTAAAACTGACGGAACAGTGCAGTTGGTGTTAGACACGAGAGAAATAAACAAAATCATCTTTCCTATAACAACAAGGCCAGAGAATTTAGAAGAGCAACTATTAAAGTTTCAAGGCGTTAGGTACTTAACATCCCTCGATTTGATGACTCCATACTGGCAAATTTTATTACATGAAGAGAGTAGAAAGTATACAGCTCTCACAAATGTTGGGAGGAGCTCCCAGTATAGGATTAAATATGAGCGCTGGTGTATTTATTGAAGCATTAGACAGAGTACTTGGACCAGAAATGCTTAGCCAGGTTACACTCTATGCTGCTGATCTATTAATTGTGACCTAAACATGGAATGAATATGTAAGTATTTTGGGAAAGGTTTTTCAAAAATTTGATGAATACGATGTCACAGTTAACTTTAAATGTCTGAAATCGGAAAAGACAAAATAAAATTATTAGGGCATATCATTTCACCAGTGGGAATTCTACCTGACCCCAGTAAACTAGATACAATATGCAATTTCCCAACACCCTACACAAAGAAACAATTAAAAGGTTTTCTGGGACTGGTCTCATTTTTCAGGAAAATTCTGCCACTACAACTGTTGAACAGTAGTTCACTATTAAACTTACTGCATAAAAACCACACTTCGTTGTGGACAAAAGAATGTGAAAATGATTTTCAGCAGATATGGAGCACTGATGCTTGTTATCAGGGGCTTGGTGCATGTCTGTTTCAAATAATAACAAAGAATGGTAAACAAGAAGTCAATATAATCAGTTTTGCTAGTAGAACACTCACGGAATGTGAAAGATCTGTAACTGAGCTAGAAGTGTTAGTGGTAGTTTGGGCAATTCACAAATTTCAGTATTACCTTTGTCCCCAAAGCTTTGTCCTTTCTTCTTATGTGTAAGTTGTTGCATAAGAGAATAGCAAGATGGTACATGTATATTCAAGAGTTTGATTTTGAAATTGTGTACATAAAAGGGGAACAGAATGTTTTGGCGCATGCACTATCACAGTTACCCCAAGCCTCATTTATTTCCGTGACTCAGAAGAACAAACATCAGATTTCAAGGTACTTTTTAAAAATGATGGAACTTTTAAACCATATTATATCAAAATATGGAAAAACATGCAACACTTGCAGGAAGAAGACCCAAGATGGAGCAAGGTAATAAAAAATTTTTCAGTCTAGAACTCACAAACATTTACAGAAGTATTACATTATAAATAATGGCGTCCTTTTTCACAGACGAGATCGACGAATGGACAAGTGGTGAGTGTGCATACCGCAGGAATATGTGGACAACTTAATTCAACACATGCACCAGACATGGGGCACGATGGAGTGCTAAAGTGTGCTGCCAAAATTTCTACATGTTGTTATTTCCCTAAGATGAGGCGATGTATAGAGTAAGTTATCAGATGCTGTGCAGTTGGTTGGTTGGTTGTTTGGAGGAAGAGACCAAACATCGAGGTCATCAGTCTAGATGCTGTGAGGTTTGTCAAAAGGTCAAGCATCAGAATAAGACATCTTAACATACTACACCCAATAATACCAAAGAAACCAAGGGATCTTGTATCTATTGACACTGCTGGACCATATCCCCAAGCCCACGGTGGGGTCAAATACATCGTAGCCCTGTATGATGCTTTCAGTAAGTATGTCCAGCTACACACAGTCAAAACAGTTAGGTCTGGACCAATTACAAGGCAGATTCTGGAAGACTACATACCAACATTGGGAAACCCTGTGCAGTACTAACATAATGCAACAAATTTTATAGGTGACCAATGGAAATCATTTTTGAAATCACAAAACATACATCATATTTTAGTATCCAAGTTCCACCCAGAAGCAAGTCCTGTCAAATGATGCTTTCATGAATTTAATAGATTTATCTGGGCATATATACCACAGAATAAAAAGAAATGGACAGAATACCTGGGTCCGTATCAGCATATAGTAAATCACCTATCACACACAGCGACAGGGTACATGCCGGCCGAACTTACGTTTGAAAAGGTGGAACTAGGTGAACAGACAAAACTGATACCTAAATTAGAGCACAAAAACATAGCCTTAGATGAGAAAGTATGACAAGTGCTAATAACACTGGAAGAGCAAGCTCAACTATGGAAAGGAATTTATGATAGGAAATGAAAAATGTACCAGAATTCCAGACTGGATAGGAGGTTCTACTAAGAACTCATCCAAAATCATTAAAGTTAAAAGCACTGAATAAAAAATGGCAATTGTTATATGGTGGTCCATATATCATTGATGACAAGCCACATCCTGGGTCTACTTGATGGTAAATATAAAAAATTGTAAAATAAAAGGCATGTATCCACATAAAAATTTGTAGAAATTTATTAAATGAAAATTCAGGTCTCGTTCTTTCCTTATCTGTTGTATCAATAAAACACAGGAAGGTAGGAGGTTTGTCACCTTTTGACAAGTAAACTGACTGGTGCTCAGTTCCTCTCCAGCTAGGGGGTACAATACTCATATTTCCAGTACCCTCTCCCCGTTCTACTATCCTGCTTAGCCAATAAGAAATGTTCAATTTTCTTCTACTATCTAACATGCAAAGAATGAGATACAATCTAGTGAATCGAAATTTTCCTTGTATTTTGATACTGTACTTTCTTAATACTTAAATGTCTATAGAAGCAAAGGAAACCTTTTGATATTTCTTAAGGAAACATGGAATATACAATAAGAACTGAAACAACTATACACAATATTGAACGAATATAAACCATTAGATGATGTAGTTATACTACATCAGGTGCAAAAACTTGAATAAGAGTGATGGAAAAGGAAGGAATTCGCAGCGTGATAACTTTAAGCGAGAGTTATGAGCAGTGAAGTGTACCGAAAAGCACAGCCATGTTTAAGGTGGAGCGTACATTAACAACTATATGAAAAGTGGCTAACAGCTGATATTAGGGGCAGAGTATGCAAAATGCAGAGTTGAGTTCAGTGTCCCCTTAAAGATGCACAACGACCCACTGTGCACCGCAACGGAAACCATTTTAGAATTTACGCAAACCTCGGCGTGCAGCCCACTGGACAAAACAGGAATGATACGAAATGGAGTACCTATCAGCTGATTCCTATGAAGTAAATCAGTTACACAAACAAAACAGAGACATTTGTTCCCAAGTTGCAGACTACAATGAAAGAGCACTAATATTAAGAGTATATCATTAGGTTAAGCATACGTAGCTTTAAGAAAAGGAGCGAATCGGCACAAGTAAACTATAAGGAGCATAAAATACATTAAATTTGTAAACTTAACACAGAATATTGAATGTATGTAGTTAGAAATAAGTATAAGTATTCAAAGAAGAAGAGAATATACACATGTAATGACCTATCCGACTCTATACAACAGGATTAAGACAAGTTTAAAAGAGAAGTAACAACATGTGCACTTAAAAGAATGTGATTAGCACAGAACTTATGAACTAAGTGACTTACATACATCACACAAGTAAGTAACGATGAGTAAGACAGAATGAAATATACACACAGGAAAATCAGAGTGACTGAGGCATAAACTATAAAATAATATATCATACAAGATTTAGCTAGAGGAGCAGTTTTGCACTTATAGAACTACACTTCTTTACAGACAACATTAGAAGCAGTGAGCTTGATGTACAGGGAGAATACATACCCACAAATTTGCTATTACTGAACTCACTTATGTTAGTTGCTATTAATTACATGATACCTATAGGAAAACCATAAGTAGCAAAATAAAACTGTGAACGTGAATCGTACAACACGTGGGAGATAAGCTAAGTAAATAAGAAAAAAACCAATACACACACAATGTAATTATATGAACTTAAACAAAATAACTGAGATAAGAACGGTTTGTTTAAAAAGCAATATGGAGAAATAAATGAATTACACTGCCAGGTAATACAAGGAAATAGAGAGAGTGTGAAAGATTTTTAGATTCAACTGGAGGTGTTAATTAATTAACCTACATTTGTCGTGACATGTCATACATGGAGAGAAACAAGGAAGAGAATGAAAGTGTATTAGAGTAATACGAGTTTATTTATATATGTGGGAAGAAATAAATAGGTCGGTGGTGCTAGTGTGAGAACCCCTCAGGTAACATATGGGTATAAATGGAGATTTATGTGGAAGATTTTTAATGAATAATTGTATGGGTATACAGTGATGAATATGAAGATGAATATTACAGGGGTACCTAGGGATGGGCTACGAAGGTGACATAGGAAAGAATAGATTATATAGTTTTAAGTCTCAGAATGAATGACTGTACGAGTGTGGAAAGCGAAGTATGATGATACATGTACAGTAAGTAATTGTGAAAACGAACATCTCGAAGAAGAAACAGTGAAGTCAGTAGTAACAAAGGTACACAGTATATTTAACGTACACCAGAGCACATTAATTTTCTACACATAAAACAGAATGTAAAACAACTTAGTATGAAAACTATTTCCTTAGCCACTAACTGTTACAGCTTGAGCAACTGTAAGGTGAATATAAATGAAAATCTACCATTTGTATAAGGGATAAACACAAAATGCAGGGAAACAATATTTTCTACACCAAGTTCTTGACACATGCAGAAGCAAAAGAAGTACATTTGGCTTAAGCACCTTCTTCTTTAGCAGGAATGAGTGGAATTATACATGACAAAAAGACAGTAAAATTACTGGTCACACATTATGAAGGTAAACATGTGTATGTTGTCGCACCAGTAAGGCAGATATACAGCCTGAAATATGTGTACATGAATGTGAAATATTACGAGGAGTGATGAAGTCAAGATTGTCAAGGGGAAAAACATTTCCAATACTAGCCGCACTTGTAAATATTGTACATAGTAGGAAGATTTATCAAATGCCAAGGATATAATAAGTACACTAACAATGCACTACAAGTAGCAATCCTAGAACTAGCATGATCTCTGAAGCAGATCCTAGCAAATCCTCTTCTTTCCATGCAGTGAGTAGTGCTGGAACATATTTTCTATGTGTAGTTGTGAAGCTAAAAATGTGCAGGAGGTTGGTCCTGCAATACAAGAAAAGAAAATGCAAATATTCAGAATAATTGTTTACTTATTAGTGTGTCAGATGGTACCTAACATGGAATTCACATATGAAATGTGAATGTGAATTGTACATTTATTTGTCAACTTTATTATTGCCAATGCCTATGCCTACAAAAAATGAAATGTACTATTTTCTATGTGTAGTTGTAAAGTTAAAAATGTGCAGGAGGTTGGTCCTGCAATACAAGAAAAGAAAATGCAAATATTCAGAATAATTGCGAGATTTCTTCTGATTTACATATTAGTGTGTAAGATGGTGCACATCATAGATTCCATATTTGAAATTTGAATGTGAATAGTACATTTATTTGTCAACTTTATTATTGTCAATGTTTATGTAAAATGTATGTTCTATTGCCAATTTTATGTGAAATTTTATTCTTGAAGAAGAACCATTTTATGTATGTGTGCGAAGTGCAACACGATGAATGAGTAAAAGGTTGCTTGGTTGGTTTAAAGGTGGGAGAAGGGACCAAACTAAAAGGTCATCAGTTCCTTGTTCCTAATAAAACAATGTCACAAGTGTGAGAAAAAAATGGACGAAACATATAACACAAAACAGAAAGAAAGGAAAGGCCACAGGAACAAAGGGAAGTCAACGGACACTAAAAGAAACAAAACAGGACAAGAAAACAACAGAGAGATGCTAGAAACAGAAGAGAGTAAGACATGAAAGCAGATTACAGTGGTTGGCCAACCACGAGAATAAAAAGGGAAAGCCAGCCACTCTGCAACACATTAAAACCTCCACCCCAAAAGCACTAGGGTGGAGGACACAGAAGGACAGAGGACATGGGCTAAAACCTACATAGAAGTATAAAACCTACTCTCAGGGATAAAACATAAAACTAAAGCTGCTGTGGAGGCATTGTCGTCCAACACCAAAGGCAGGGTGCTGGGAAAGTTAAAAGTGCGCCACAGAGCAGCTAAAAGTGGGCAGTCCAGCAAGAGGTGGACGACTGTCATTTGGAGCCACAGTGACACTGAGGTGGGTCCTCTCAACAGAGTAGGTAACCATGCGTTAGCCACATATGGCCAATGCAGAGCCAGCAGAGGACAACTGATTCCCTGTGAGAGGCCTGCATGGAAGACTTCCACGCATTCATAGTCTCCTTAATGACACACGGTTTGTTGTGCATGCTGTTACGCCATTCTGTCTCCCAAAGCCGGAAAACCCTGCCGTGTAAGACAGAATGCAGGTCAGCTTCAGATGCCTGTCTCAAGAAGCGGTTTCCGCGTTGCCTGTTTGGCCAGCTTGTCGACAAGTTTGTTGCCGGGGATTCCGACGTGTCTGAGGTCCACACAAACACCACGGAATGGCGGAACTGTTCCAAGACATAGATGGACTCCTGTATGGACGCTACCAGAGGGTGGCGAGGGTAGCACTGGTTGATAGCTTGTAGGCTGCTCAGTGAGTCAGTACACAGGAGAAATGACTCGCCAGGGCATGAGTGGATGTACTCAAGAGCACGAGATATGGCCACCAGCTCTGCAGTGGAAACACTGCAGCCAACTGGCAAGGAGTGCTGCTCAATATGTTCTCCATGAACATATGCAAAGCCTACATGACCATCGGCCATTGAGCTGTCAGTGTAAACCCCTTCAGAGCCCTGGAACATGTCAAGAATTGAGAGGAAGTGACAGCGGAGAGTGGCGGGGTTAACGGAGTCCTTAGGGCTGCACCAAACCACAATCGTTAGCCCTGATCTGGGCCGCCGATGCGGGAGATGGACTGCCACAGGTAGGAAAAGGAGACAGTAACTGGGATGCTCAGGGGAACTATGAATGTGTGCTGTATAACTGGCGAGCAGTTGCACACGTCTGATATGCAGTGGAGGACACCAGCCTCCACCAGTATGCTGGTCACCGGACTCGTCCTAAAAGCTCCTGTCACTAATCGAACTCCTCAGTGGTGCACAGGGTCAAGTAAATGTAATGCTGAAGGGCTGCTGAACCATACACGACACTCCTATAGTCAATTCGGGATTGGACAAGGGCTCTGTAGAGCTGCAGCTGCATACAGCGATCTGCATCCCAATTGGTGTTGCTCAGGCAACGGAGTGCATTGAGGTGCTGCCAGCACTTCTGTTTAATCTGACGAAGATGAGGGAGCCAAGTCAATTGAGCATCAAAAAACAGGCCTAGGAATTGATATGTCTCCACTACAGTGAGTGGATCGTTATTAAGGTAAAGTGAAGGGTTCCAGATGAATGGTATGACGCTGACAGAAGTGCATGACACACGACTTTGCGGCTGAAAACTGGAAGCTGTGGGCTAGAGCCCATGACTGCGGCTTGTGGATGGCTCCCTGGAAGTGCCACTCAGCAGCCAGCAGTACTGGAGCAGCAGTACGAAATGCAGAAGTTGTCTGCTTACAGAGAAGGTGAGACAGAGGGCCCAACAGCTGCTACTAGATCGTTAATGGCTACTAAAAATAGAGAGACACACAATACAGAGCCCTGCGGGACTCCATTCTCCTGGATATGGATGGAACTATGGGAGTCACCAACTTGGAAAGTACAGACCGGCAGAAAGTTTTGGATAAAAATCAGGAGTGGTCCGTGGAGTCCCACTCATACAATGTGGCAAGGATATGATGTCACCAAGTAATGTCGCATGCTTTATGTAAGTCAAAAAAGACGGCAATCAGGCGTTGACATCTGGAATAGGCTGTTCGGATGGCAGACTCTATGGACTCAAGATTATCAGTGGTAGAGCGAGCCTGGCGGAAGCCGCCCTGACATGGAGCCAGCAAGCCACATGACTTCAGGACCAAACCCAACCGCTGATATACCATACATTCCTGAAGCTTAGAAAGAATGTTAGTGAGGCTGATGGACCAATAGCTATGAACATCAAGCGGGTTTTTACCAGGTTTGAGCACCAGAATGATGGTGCTCTCCCGCCACTGTGATGGAAAGACGCCATCGCACCAGATCCGGTTGAAGATGATGAGAAGATGTCACTTGTAGTCAGACGAGAGGTGTTTGATCATCTGGCTGTGGATGCGATCAGGCCCCGGAGCTGTGTCGGGGCAATGTGCAATGGCACTGAGGAGCTCCCACTCTGTAAATAGGGCATTATAGGATTCACTGTAGCATGTAGTGAATGAGAGGACGTTCCCTTCCAGCCACCGTTTGAGTATGCGAAAGGCTGTGGGGTAACTCTCCAATGCAGAGGCTCGAGCAAAGTGCTCGGCATTCGCGTTTGCGTCGGTACATAACTCGCCATTTATGGTAACAACAGGGACAGCTGTTGGGGCCCGGTACCCGAAAAGACGTTTGATCTTTGCCCAGACTTGGGAAGGTGACGTGTGGCACCCAATGGTGGAGATGTATCTCTCCCAACGCTCCTCCTTTTGTTGTTCGATAAGGTAGCGAATACGGGCATGGAGCCATTTAAAGGCTATGAGGTGCTCCAGGGGAGGGTGCCGGTTATGCCACTGTAGAGCTCGCCGATGTTCCTTAATTGCTTCAGCAACTTCCGGCGACCACCAGAGGACTGCCTTATGCCTTGGGCACCCTAAAGAGAGAGTGATCGCGTTTTCTGCCACAGAAACAATTGTGCTAGTCACCTGCTCAACCATCACATCGATGTTAGCGTGTGGGGGGGACTCAGCGGTGACAGCAGAGGTGAAACACTCACACACTCTTTCACATGAACGCAACTTACACACGACTGCAGTCTCAGGCAACTGAAACCACACTGCAAGCAGCATCACCAATGCACGGTGGGAGTTGCGACTGGGTGAGGGTAAGGAGGAGGCTGGAGTGGGTGGGTGGAGAGATAGTATAGTGGGAGTGGCAGACAATGAAGTGCTGCAGGTTAGACGGAGGGTAGTGGGCAGGGGAGAGGTGGGGAGGAAGGGGGAAAGTAGTGGAAAATAAGAAAAGTAAAAAGACTGGGTGTGATGGCAGGACGACAGCCGTGTAGCTGTGGGAACAGAGCAGGGGCTGGATGGATGAGGACATTGATTAATGAAGGTTGAGGCCAGGAGGGTTATGGGAACATTGTATGTATTGCAGGGAAAGTTCCCACCTGTGCAATTCAGAAAAGCTGGTATTGGTGGGAAGGATCCATATGGCACAGGCTGTGAAGCAGTCATTGAAATGAAGGATGTCATGTTCGGCAGCTTGTTCAGCAACTGGATGGTCCACTTGTTTCTTGGCCACCATTTGTCAGTGGCTATTCATGTGGGCAGACAGCTTGTTCATTGTCATGCCCACATAGAATACAGCACAATGGTTGCAGCTTAGCTTGTAGATCGCATGGCTGGTTTCACAGGTAGGCCTGTGTTTGATGAGATAGATGATGATAGTGACCGGACTGGAGTAGGTGGTGGTGGGAAGATGTATGGGACAGGTCCTGCATCTAGGTCTATTACAGTGATATGAACCATGAGGTAAGGGGTGGGAGCAGGGGTAGATGGTTGAATACCACTGTGGGAGAGGTGGGAAGGATAGCGGGCAGGACATGTCTCATTTCAGGGCATGTCGAGAGGTTGTAAGGCCTAGGAGATTTGTTTTTGTACAAGGTTGGGAGGATAATTATGGACTGTGAAGGCTTTACTTAAACTCTCAGTATGTTTTGAGAGGGACTGCTCATCACTGCAGATGCGACAACCATGGGTGGCTAGGCTGTAAAGAGGTTTGGGCTTGGTTGACATGATTTTGCAGGACTATGTTGGTAAGGTCTAAGGATTGGCAGAATCTGAATAGGTTGAGGTCATTGTGAGTAATTTGATGGCAAGGCCATTAGGAGTGATTCCATGAGCCAAGCAACAACATAGGAACAGTTTGTGGGACTGGGACTGGGGTCTGGCTGGGGATAAGGAAACTTTTCTGTATTGATGCAGATGGAAGGAGCAAAAATCCATGCCAAAAATTACATAAATAATGTTGAATTATACTGGAAAAATTTCACAAAAATACTCGCCCCTCCTCTCCACCTCCCCCTGCCCTCCATTTAACCTGCAGCAATTCACTGTCTGCCACCACTACCACCATACTATCCCTCCCCATCCCTGCCTCAGCCTCCTCCTTACCCCAACCCAGTCACCACTCTCCTCATGCACTGGTGCTGCTGCTCACAGTGTGGTTTCAGTTGCCTAAGACTCCATTTTTGTGTGTGTGTGTGTGTGTGTGTGTGTGTGTGTGTGTGTGTGTGTGTGTGTGTGTGTGTGTGTCACCTGTTACTGACAAAGGCCTCAATGGCCGAAAGCTTTATTTGTGACAAGTCTTTCTGTTGTGCCTATCTGCAACTCAGCATCTCTGCTATATAGTGAGTAGCAACTTTCCTTTTCATTGTATGCTTTCCCTGCAAACTGCAATTGTTTTTATAAAGTAACTGTTATGTCCTATGCCTGTTTTTGTAAAATAACTACTATATTCTATGAAAATAGACTTGTATATTCCTTAATACATTATAATAATATAATAATATAAAACTACAACAGAAAAAATAAGCAAAGTGATAAAGACAAGGATTAAAACATAGTGTTTAAAACCTGACAAACATGTAGAGAAGCATTAATTTTGTGTGTGTTTATGTGTGTGTTTTCTGTAGAAAAATTCATCTAATAAATAAAAGGCTTTTTCAAGTAAATGTACAGGAATAGACAAAATAATGTGAACACCTGTACTTACTTGGAACTGGTTTATTAATAAGGGGTTGAATCCTCAGTTGCCCGTAATACACGTGTGATTCTTCTTGGAATGCTGGCATGTAATGATTGTATAGTCTCCAGTGGAATGTTATGCCACTCTTTGATCAGAACCTCTTCTACTGCAGTAGTGATGAGGGAGGTGGAAATCTGCTCAGGGTACTGCACTCCAATACTACCAACAAGGGTTCGATAATTTTCAAGTCCATGGACAGTGCTGCTGTTCAGTTGCATGCCCCTCATACCATGATTTTACTATCCTGGCTGTGTGAATAGGTGCATTATCATCCTGAAATATGGTATCATTGTCAGGGAGCAACATGTGAATTGGGGTGCACCTGATCACCTAAAATTTTCATATACTTGTTGGCTGTGACACAGCCTTTGAGATGGGACCAGCAGAATACCATGATATGGCTCCCCAGACTATAACACTTCCACCTCCATGCTTAAACATTGGAATCAAGCAATCAGGATTGTAGGCTTCTTTTGGCATTCTCCAGACGTAAACCCAGCCTGATGTTGGAAATAATGAAAATGTTGACTTTTGGACCATTGACGTGTTTCCACTGATCAGCAATCCATGATTTATGCTCTTCACACCATGTTTTACACTTCTTTGCATTGGTTGTCATCACCAATGGTTTCAGTGTAGCAACTAGTCTATGAATATTCCCTTTATGGAGTTCTCGGTAGACAATGTTAATAAATACAGGGTCTTGAAGATGGCTATTGAGCTCTGCAGTCACACTTTAGCCAACACATATTTGTGTTGCTTTGACACAATTTGTGTAAATGTATGATGATCTCCATCATTTAGTTTTGATTTGCACCCACTATTACATTTATACAATGATGTCTTTCCATGTTTTGTGTAGGCTGTCGGGACTGTTGAAACAGTTGCTCTTGAAACATTCAATACGTTGTTGTCTTAGTTACAGATGCTTCAGCTAATTGGGCCCCCAAAATCTGCCCTCTTTGGAATTCTGTTATGTATTTCAGTGCACATCAACCTTGGGCTCTGAATGCAAATAGGAAGTGTGTACTAATCGTAAACAACCTGTACTGAACCCTAGTCCATACTTAACATGCACAGTCCAGTGCGACACGTGTCTTACCTGCGTTGTTGACCATCAAACACAAACATCCCATTATTATCACGGTTACATTATTTTGCCTATTCCCAGTATCTTTATTTTTAAATAATGTTTTGTTACTACATAGATGTTTGATAGATTTTGGCAATGAATTTAGAATTTTAACACTGGAGTACTGTACACCTTTCTGCAACCGAGTTTGATTTTTTAGTTCAAAGTGGTCAGCCTTGCTCTCTGTGTTTTGATCATGGAACGTTTCATTGGTTGCATACTGGGCAGGATGGTTGATAATGAAACCCATAATTGAGTAAATATATTGGGATGATGTAGTAAGTATACTGAGCTTCTTCAATAGATTATGGCAGGAGGTTCTCAGGTGTACTCTGCATATTATTTAGGCTACCTTTTTCTGCTGCTGGAAGCTCTTCTTTGGTGAAGATGACCTGCCTCAAAGTAATTCCATAGCACATGATGGGAGTGGAAGTACGCAAGCTAAAGTAGATTTTGTGACACTGATGTCTCCAATTTGTGAGATTGTGCTAATGACAAAAGTAGTGGAGGACAAATGTTTTATGGTTTGGAGGATACGGTGTTCCCACCTGACCCTACTGTCTCTTAGGAGATTAAGAATTTGTTGCAGTGTACTTTGTATTTGCTGCCTGTCATGTAAAATAGGAAGGTCTTGTAGGACTTTGTGATCGAAGCTGCAATGGATGTAATTGGTTTTGCTCAGGTTTATTGTTAGTGAGTTTACCCTGACAGGTTAACAGTTCTGAAAGTAAGTTGTTGGCTTCAGATGCAAACATAGTAAACTTGCATGTCTTGTATGATAAAGGTAAATCATTTATGTAAATCAGAAGCAGCAGTGGACCAAGGACTGATCCCTGAGGACTCCATGGAGTACAGTGCCCCAGTCAGACTACCTCCTTCCCTGCTACACTGTTCTTATAAATAACTACCCTTTGCTTCCTATATTTAGGTAAGATTGTAGGCAGTTTCCCATTGCCCTTCTGATGCCATAGTGGCTTGCTTTGTTGACAAGTATTTTGTAATCTACACAGACAAAAGCCTTAGAGAGATCACAAAAGATCCCAGATGGCTTTAGTTTTGTTATTAAAATGGAATACTCACAGTTTTTTTTTTTTTTTTTTTTTTTTTTAATGAAAATCACTGATATTGATCAGTTTATAAGTGCAGCAGTGACAAAGATTGACTTATCAGTGCTGCCAATGCAGAAAGCAAAATTGTACATTTGCATTCAGAAAGATAACAGCTACACTTCTAAAAAATTGTAAAGTTTTATCAAAGTCACCCCATGAATCAAAGTAACCCCATCCCCCAGTACTAAGTTCACCCATCTCGTCTCTTACGTGTCTCATGTCTTGTTAGTTGTCCAATTAGACCTTCCAATTACCAGATCTTTTTGACGCATCATTCTAAGGCTTTCTGTACAGATGTACACTCTTGATCTCTTATTCCCAAACTTATTGACTTCTGTTTACAGTATCATACAGACAACATGTCAGTATCTGTCTCATCAGTCTTTCACTCTAGTTCTCCCTGATTAATGTATCTGACAATTTTTCAGCTCACACTGTAGATTTGTACTTTGCAAATACCATCCTATACAAGGCCAGTTATGAAGGAAATTTCTCTTGGCTAAGATCTTGAACTTTTCCATTTGTGGCAATACAGCTCACCAGGTACAACACTCACATTAGTTTCCTCATATGAAATTAAAAAGAAGGTTATGTTTCAGGAAAACTCCTTTAGTGTATTGGCATTAAAAATTCGTTTCTTTTTAAATGAATGACCACATTTGGGTCCTTTGTCTGTACTACGGTGTATATGCCACACCACTGCATGTCTAGCATATAACTTCTGCCCCTTCGAATTCTATCATTGTACAATGGAACATGATCATTTCCTTTAAAATCTTTTGGATTCTGATGTATATCATAGTACTATTTGTTTTTCTCCTTAAACTGTTTATTATAATCCTTGGCACACTGGTGCAGATGTCTCATTTTCTCTTTTAATTTGAGTACATAGACATCCTAATTTGGTTGAGCCCTATTGATATAATGTCTCATGAATTCTGTTATTGTTCGGTGTGGTCTTTCCAGTCCCCCATTCGACTGGGAATGACAGCAGGAGGTTTGTGCCCTGTCAGCCCTTCACATACTGCACACTTTCTTTAGTGTGTCACTCAAAAAAAAATTGTTACCATTGTCATTAAGTATTACTAAGGATGTCCGCCCCAGTAGCTGAGTGGTCAGCGTGACGGATTGCCGTCCTCTGGGCCCGGGTTCGATTCCCGGCTGGGTCGGAGATTTTCTCTGCTCAGGGACTGGGTGTTGTGTTGTGTTCATCATCATTTTCATCCCCATCCGGCGTGCAGGTCGCCCAATGTGGCGCCGAATGTAATAAGACCTGCGATATGGCGGCCGGACCTGCCCCGCGAGGGGCCTCCCGGCCAATGACGCCAAACGCTCATTTCCATTCCATTACTAAGGATATCCCAAATCATAGAATTATTTTCTTTCCTGTATCCGCGTCCTGCTTTTCTACCAGTTCTGCTACAGTGAACTTTTTTAGGGACTCCTGTAATGTTAGTATATATTTTTCCCTTCTGTTACAATGATGGGACCAACAATATCAATGTCACACATATTGAACATGCCTTCTATTTTATCTTATTTTGCATTTCTTTCTCTTCCTCTCCTTGATTCACTTGTATGTTCTCGTGCTCCCTTGATGACCCTTTTGGATGCATCATGGAATTTATAATATAATAAAAAATATAATAAAAAAAGATGTTTAGATATATGGAATTAATGGGTTTAATTTTTCAGCACTTGGACAAGCACAATAACCTGGGCTATGCCTGTAAATGATTTCATATTAGTTCTGAATGGACAAAATAGTCTTTCTCTTGTTGTAGATTTATGCTTACCAATTAATAATTCTATGTCTGATTGCCATATCCACCTACAATATCTTGACCGTGTCCATGATATGGTAATTGGATCTTCATTATAACTCTGAAGTACACCGGTAGGCTTCAGTTCTTCTTATTACAATACTACTTGGAATAATAACTCAATTTTTCACAAACAAAATATGAATGTATTATTTCTTGACACACATAAAAAATACAGACTTTTCACTTATTCTCATAATCAAAATGTCTGTCACCAATTACGCTCTAAAACAACATTCACCTACCCTCATTCAATATCAGAGAACGAGTCCTTCCCCTTACCAAGGCACAGGAAAAAGATATATTTTTTAACATTTAAAAATCAAAAATACATGACGGTAGGTGCAGACTCTATGCTGGGCTACTGCTTCACCTTTTCCCTTTGGCTTTAAAGAAAATGAAAACATAAAAGCAAGAAATGCAAAAGGTACATCACAAATGCCTCCCACTGTATACTGTCAGAAATAAGACTCTTTATTTAGGGAGCCTTATTTACATTGGGACTCATAGTTTGGTCACTTAGTGCACATGAATGGAGTTTTAATACCCTTATGCTACTACAAGTATATCTACAAAGCTTCATTTCTTTGTCCATTGCAAATTCATACGCATAAATACATTCACATATACTTATATTACATACTTGCAGATCTATGTTGTGCTAACATTTAATTATCCTAACATTTGTCAGGGGAAAAATTTTATATTTCCTAAATTGTCCTTCCACCCTGTTGTAAAAATTGTTTTTCTCACTTGCTTTCGGTTCATTGGCAATTCTGAGAAGGTGTCCTTTCGGCACATGCTATCTCATTGTTTGCTGTACTTATTGCCAGCATCAGCTCAGCTCATTGTTTAATGCGTCCGTCGCAGTGACCCAAGTGCTACGTGAGCACCAGCACTGCACACGCAGCCTCTGTAATATCGCTCCAGGCTTCTGAAGTTGGTGTTGTATATGACCCGTGGTCTAGGGGTAGCGTCTTTGATTCATAATCAAAACGTCTTCGGTCCCGGGTTCGATCCCCGCCACTGCCTAAATTTTGATAAATAATCAGCATTGGCGGCCGAAGACTTCCGGCATAAGAAGTCAGCCTCATTCTGCCAATGGCCTTGTCAAAGAGGGCGGAGGAGCAGATAGAGGTTCAGGGCACTCTCTTGTCCTAGGGGTGGGAAATTGCCCCTAAAGGCGGAAGAATCAGCAATGGTCAACGACATGAGGATGCAGAAGGCAATGGAAACCACTGCATTAAAGACACGTAACGTGTATCCACAGGACATGTGGCCTGTAATTGAAGAAGTGTCATGATGATCTCTCCATTGGCAAAAGATTCCGGAATAGTCCCCCATTCGGATCTCCGGGAGGGGACTGCCAAGGGGGAGGTTACCATGAGAAAAAGATGGAATAACCAATGAAAGGATAACGTTCTACGAGTCGGGGCGTGGAATGTCAGACGCTTGAACGTGGTATGGAAACTAGAAAATCTGAAAAGGGAAATGCAAAGGCTCAATCTAGATATAGTAGGGGTCAGTGAAATGAAGTGGAAGGAAGACAAGGATTTCTGGTCAGATGGGTATCGGGTAATATCAACAGCAGCAGAAAATGGTATAACAGGTGTAGGATTCGTTATTAATAGGAAAGTACGGCAGAGGGTGTGTTACTGTGAACAGTTCAGTGACTGGGTTGTTCTAATCAGAATCGACAGCAGACCAACACCGACAACGATAGTTCAGGTATACATGCCGACGATGCAAGCTGAAGATGAACAGATAGAGAAAGTGTATGAGGATATTGAAAGGGTAATGCAGTGTGTAAAGGGGGATGAAAATCTAATAGTCATGGGCGACTGGAATGCAGTTGTAGGGGAAGGAGTAGAAGAAAAGGTTACAGGAGAATATGGGCTTGGGACAAGGAACGAAAGAGGAGAAAGACTAATTGAGTTCTGTAACAAGTTTCAGCTAGTAATAGCGAATACCCTGTTCAAGAATCACAAGAGGAGGAGGTATACTTGGAAAAGGCCGGGAGATACGGGAAGATTTCAATTTGATTACATCATGGTCAGACAGAGATTCCGAAATCAGACACTGGATTGTAAGGCGTACCCAGGAGCAGATATAGACTCAGATCACAATATAGTAGTGATGAAGAGTAGGCTGAAGTTCAAGACATTAGTCAGGAAGAATCAATATGCAAAGAAGTGGGATACGGAGGTACTAAGGAATGACGAGATACGTTTGAAGTTCTCTAACGCTATAGATACAGCAATAAGGAATAGCACAGTAGGCAGTACAGTTGAAGAGGAATGGACATCTCTAAAAAGGGCCATCACAGAAGTTGGGAAGGAAAACTTAGGTACAAAGAAGGTAGCTGCGAAGAAACCATGGGTAACAGAAGAAATACTTCAGTTGATTGATGAACGGAGGAAGTACAAACATGTTCCGGGAAAATATGGAATACAGAAATACAAGTCGCTGAGGAATGAAATAAATAGGAAGTGCAGGGAAGCTAAGATGAAATGGCTGCAGGAAAAATGTGAAAACATCGAAAAAGACATGACTGTCGGAAGGACAGACTCAGCATACAGGAAAGTCAAAACAACCTTTGGTGACATTAAAAGCAACGGTGGTAACATTAAGAGTGCAACGGGAATTCCACTGTTAAATGCAGAGGAGAGAGCAGATAGGTGGAAAGAATACACTGAAAGCCTCTATGAGGGTGAAGATTTGTCTGATGTGATAGAAGAAGAAACAGGAGTCGATTTAGAGGAGATAGGGGATCCAGTATTAGAATCGGAATTTAAAAGAGCTTTGGAGGACTTACGGTCAAATAAGGCAGAGGGGATAGATAACATTCCATCAGAATTTCTAAAATCATTGGGGGAAGTGGCAACAAAACGACTATTCACGTTGGTGTGTAGAATATATGAGTCTGGCGATATACCATCTGACTTTCGGAAAAGCATCAACCACACAATTCCGAAGACGGCAAGAGCTGACAAGTGCGAGAATTATCGCACAATCAGCTTAACAGCTCATGCATCGAAGCTGCTTACAAGAATAATATACAGAAGAATGGAAAAGAAAATTGAGAATGCGCTAGGTGACGATCAGTTTGGCTTTAGGAAAAGTAAAGGGACAAGAGAGGCAATTTTGACGTTATGGCTAATAATGGAAGCAAGGCTAAAGAAAAATCAAGACACTTTCATAGGATTTGTCGACCTGGAAAAAGCGTTCGACAATATAAAATGGTGCAAGCTGTTCGAGATTCTGAAAAAAGTAGGGGTAAGCTATAGGGAGAGACGGGTCATATACAGTATGTACAACACCCAAGAGGGAATAATAAGAGTTGACGATCAAGAATGAAGTGCTCGTATTAAGAAGGGTGTAAGACAAGGCTGTAGCCTTTCACCCCTACTCTTCAATCTGTACATCGAGGAAGCAATGACAGAAATAAAAGAAAGGTTCAGGAGTGGAACTAAAATACAAGGTGAAAGGATATCAATGATACGATTCGCTGATGACATTGCTATCCTGAGTTAAAGTGAAGAAGAATTAAATGATCTGCTGAACGGAATGAACAGTCTAATGGGTACACAGTATGGTTTGAGAGTAAATCGGAGAAAGACGAAGGTAATGAGAAGTAGTAGAAATGAGAACAGCAAGAAACTTAACATCAGAATTGATGGTCACGAAGTCAGTGAAGTTAAGGAATTCTGCTACCTAGGCAGTAAAATAACCAATGACGGACGGAGCAAGCAGGACATCAAAAGCAGACTCGCTATGGCAAAAAAGGCATTTCTGGCCAAGAGAAGTCTACTAATATCAAATACCGGCCTTAATTTGAAGAAGAAATTTCTGAGGATGTACGTCTGGAGTACTGCATTGTATATGGTAGTGAAACTTGGGCGCTAATGACCATAGAAGTTTTGCGCCCTAAAAAAAAAAAGGGTAGTGAAACATGGACTGTGGGAAAACTGGAGCAGAAGAGAATCGAAGCATTTGAGATGTGGTGCTATAGACGAATGTTGAAAATTAGGTGGACTGATAAGGTAAGGAATGAGGAGGTTCTACACAGAATCGGAGAGGAAAGGAATATGTGGAAAACACTGACAAGGAGAAGGAACAGGATGATAGGACATCTGCTAAGACATGAGGGAATGACTTCCATGGTACTAGAGGGAGCTGTAGAGGGCAAAAACTGTAGAGGAAGACAGAGATTGGAATACATCAAGCAAATAATTGAGGACATAGGTTGCAAGCGCTACTCTGAGATGAAGAGGTTAGCACAGGAAAGGAATTCCTGGCGGGCCGCATCAAACCAGTCAGTAGACTGATGACAAAAAAAAAAAAAAAAAAAAAATGCCCTCCAGTCCAGAGACTGGATACAACAGATTCAGCTCCAATGCTCAACCCGAAGAACACAAGAACACCAATACATCATCTCGCACCTGGACCAAGTCTTTGACCAGTGAAATTGAAGGCAAGGCCGCACTGCAGGATTCGCAATATCTTCCGTTGTGCATTGTAGTTCAGGGGTTCTCACAAGCCTATTCATAGTTATATGGATTTCCTCCGATTCCTCCGTCGCACACGCATCACACTCACTGTATTCACTTCGCTAGACTGTAGCGTTTACTCTTGTCATGACCCAGCCACTATTTTCACTATTATCTGGCCTTACTATTTTTGTATCACTTCCACTTCACAAGTGTGAGTATTTTACTCTCTCTGGAGCAAGAAGCCATGTGTCATAGGACTGTGACCTATCCAAGGAGAGAACCTTGTCCTGTCTATGTGGATGGAAGGAAGTGGACCACACACACACATTGTGAGCTTGACTAAATGGAGCTTTTGTCAGCCACTCAAGGCACACTGAAATACGTGTGGATGAAGAGATCTGCCCTTTTGTTCCCAGAAATGCTGGCGTGCCCTGAAACCCAGCAGAAAGCCACCACCTTCCCCAGTCATTGTAGTTGGAGGAGGGCATCCTGGATTGTCTGGGCCATTTTAATTGCTGGATACAAATGTTGCAATGAGTGAAGGGTGCTGAGTGAATTGGAACAGACATGAAATTTAGGGCGAGAAGAGAGCCACATCTGCTCCAGTGCCCGCAAGATTGCAGATAATACTGCATCAAAGGCAGTAAACGCTGGAGGCAGTCGGACCTTGACGACATGGTCTGGAGAAACAACAGAGAAACCAACAGAATCTTCCTGTTTTGACCCATCCGTAAAAACTGCTACATAGTCATGGTGCTCAGACGAAATGGCAGAAAATGTTGAATTAAAAACGGAAGCAGATGTGCAATCTCTTTTGTGCCGCATCAAATATAAAATCACTCTGGATCTCTCCAGTAACCAGGGTGGCAGCCAGTTAAAACCCTGGATTTGGGGCTGCATGAGCTCCACACTGAGGGACTCCAGCACACATTGCATGCGGATCCCAAAAGGCATCGTGGCTTGGGGACAGTGCGAAAAATGACGGTTCAGAGGCAGATGAGCAGCAATATGGTGGGCGGGTGAAGTTGGAGCTGCAAGAAACTTACACGCTTGGTGCAACAGGAGGAGCTGCCGCCGGGTGGTAAGTGGGTTCCCCTGCCTCAGCACAGAGGCTGGGTATGGGCTGGTCTGATAAGCACCCACGGCCAGCTGAAGCCCCTCATGGTGGACAGCATCAACGATCTCCAAATAGGAAGACCTCATCGATCCACATGCTGTGCACCCATAGTCCAGCTGTGAATGCACAAAAGCCCTATAAAACTGGAGGAGACGCACCCTGTCCGCCACCCAAGACCTGTGACTAAGTCACTTTAAGATATTCAGTGCCCGCAGAGTTCTGGCTTTCAGGCCTCGCAGGTGTGGCAACCACGACAATCGGGAGTCAAAAATAAGGACCAGAAACCACACTGCATCTCTAAAACTTAGGACAGTGTCCCTCATATGCAAGGCAGGTAAATGAAAAATACCATGAGAACGATTAAAATGAACACACACACGGAAACCCGTCTTTGCAGCCTACTCCTCTAACTGCCGTACATTAAGTTGCAACTGATGACTTGCTGATGCAACACTGGAGGAGGAACAGAAAACAGCAAAATCGTCTACAAATAAGGAGCAATGTACTGGACTCCATACTGTAGACATGATACTATTGATGGCTATGGAAAAGAGGGTAATACTTAAAACACTGCCCTGAGGGATATCATTCTCCTGCTCGAAACGATCTGACAGCAAGTCACCTACTCGGGTCATAAAATACCTCAGACAGGAAGAACCGAATGAAGATGGGGAGATGGCCACGAAAGCCCCACTGAGCAGTTGAGTGAGAATACAGTGTCGCCAAATAGTATCGTATGCCTTACTGACATCAAAGAATAATTCAATGCAGTGATGTCTACATAGGAAAGACTGCTGAACAGCCACCTCGAGATGAATCAGGTTGTCAGCAGTGGACCGAAATCTTCGGAATCAACACAGAGCAGCTAAGGTGTTGCCTGGTCTCTAATAGCCAGACCAGATGCCAGTTAACCATTTGCTCCAGAATCTTTCCTACACAGCTTGTTAAGGTGATACTCCAACAACTACTGGGAGACATACAGTCCTTTTTTGATTTGAGGAGATGCATCAAAACTGCCTCTCTTCACGAGTTGGGGAAGTGACCCATCTGCCATATAACATTAAAACATTCAAGGAGGATTTGTGTCGGTGCTGCTGCCAAATGTCTAAGAATGCAGTACCGGATCTTTTCGTGATCAGGTGCCATGTCACGAGTCTCAGACAGGGCTGATTCCAGCTCCCACATGGAGAAGAGAGAGTTGTAACTTTCGGAATCATTGGAACCAAAGTCCAATTTACTTGTCTTGGCAGTCTCACTGTAGTGAAGAAACGCCAGATTGTGGCTGGCATTTGCAGTAGTTTGTGCAAAGGTCTCCGCCAGGGTCTGAGCGATGTCTCCAGGTGCTATTTGGAGACATCCTTGTGTCAGCACTGCAGCTATTTATTGGTGAACAACTGCGCTTACCAGAAATCCTCCTGATGGCTTCCCATACTTTCGTAGAACAAGTGGAACAGTTGATGAAGTCCAGAAATGCTTGACACAATCTTTTCTTGCTCTCCTTAATCACACGTCTGGCATTTGCTCTCGCGACTCTAAAGGCTATAAGGTTGTCTGCTGTAGGGCAGCTTTTAAATCGTTGATGAGCCACATACTGTTCTGAATGACAAAACAGCACTCATCCATCTACCAAGGCACAGGTCGCCTCTGAAGATGACCTGAGGACTTTGGGATGGATAAGTCAGCGGCATGATGGATCACTTTTGTGATATGGTCCACCCATTCCTGGACACTTTTGCAACGTTCAAACACAGCTAGCTGGCTGAACAGCGTCCAGTTAGCCCTGCTGACCAACCGTGTTGGAGGATGCACAACTCGTGAGACATCATGAGGCTCTCTCAAACTCGACCCCAAGGGCAAGGAGAGGTTGAGCCCCACAGAACATGGTGAGCATTGAAATCTCCCGGGAGAAGAAAAGGTCGAGGGAGTTGTTCCACAAGAGCTATAAGAGCCCCAGAATTAATCACATCTTGTGGAGGGATATACAGTGAGCAAACAGTAATCCTCTGACACATAAATTTCGACAGCAACTGCTTGCAGGTTGGTAGCTAGAGGAGAGTAGAGGAATGATGCACACCACTGACAAACACTGCAACATCCCCCGTGGCCCTGTCCCCGGTCAGGACATCCTTCTGGTAAAGGATATAGCTATGTAGCACGGGGGAGTCAGTGGCTTTAAAATATGTTTCACGTAAACAGAGGCACAGAGGGTGTTCCTCTCCTAGGATTTTCAGTTCCTCAACATGTGTCCTGAACCCATTAATGTTCCACTGTAATATGGAAGCCATCAATCACAAGGGTTGTACTTTCACCCTATCTTTGCAATGGGGCGGGGAGCACATAATGGGTAGGGGCTCAGTCTTTGGGCGAGATAATTGCCCCTTTCCGACATCAAGCTCCATTAGTTCTACTGAGGAGCCAAGAGAGATGTTAGAGAGAAGGACATAACCATTACGTCCAGACCCCAGTGGTGGTGGACGCTTGGCCTTTGATTTTTTGCCCTGGGTAGGCTTTGGGGCCAAACTCGCGGCAGAGGTAGTGCCAGCACTGGACGGTGGACCAGACAGGGAGCAGGGAGCTCTGCAGTGTCAGCAACAACAGATCTGTCCATGTTTTGGGAGTGGACTTTGAGGGAATTGCAACAACACAAGTGTTGTAACCGCGACAGGAACAGTTGCTAACAAAAACACGGCAGAACCGAATGGGAGCAGCCCATGAACAAACAAGATTGAGGAACAGGAATGGAAGGAAAAGCACCACGACAGACAACTGAGCAAGACACCAAGATCAACAACAAAGTACTAAGAATGGGGTCACAAGAGATAACCTCACAAAATCAAAACAATGTCCACTCATATTCGGGAAGTAAGCACATGCAACTTAAACACTGTATCTGTAATCGAGATATCAACCGACTCAACGCAAGTACCAGACTGACTCACAGAGTAAGAGGCAGCCAATACACAACAGGATATGTCACTACTGGCCGCTGGGATCACGTGCTCCACAGTAGTGCCCTCACGTTAGACTCGGGCCAGGAGTGTGGGCAGCCACAGCTTATGGCATGACTGGGTAGAAACCTCTAGTAGTCTTCGATGTCCATGCCGTCTGTCGTGGATCTGAAACCCGTGGCGCATGGTACCAGATCCCTCCATGCTGAAACTTGCACATAGGGGTGAAAACGCCCCAGATGGTGCCGCTGTGGTCGGCAGATGGGAGAAGACCCAGGCTTGTCAACTGCCACTGTTGGAAAGGAAGGGACGTCCGAGGTGTCCATGACAGCCGACCCAGAGGCCAAGATGTCGGAGGGAGCCTCTGATCCACCTAGGGGTGTGGAGGGCCAGCGTTAGGCTCACGGGGAGGCAGCAACCGGGGGGCAGTGGTAGTGACTTGAGGACCACGTCTGTGCCCGAAGGAGGTAGTGTAGGAGGAGGCGGTGGCGGCGGCGGCAGGAGTCCTGCGGGGGTACGTGGGCGGAGCTGGTTATGATGGCAGCGCTTCAACCCTTTTGACATCTGTACTGATGTCACACGCTGCCCATGGACCGCGACGACTGTGGTGGGAGTCCAACCACCTTGCTTATGTACAAGCAGGTCCATACGGCAGTGCTGGGTGTGTAGCACTGAGAGGACAGGGAGCTGGGGTGGGAGGGTGATGGGATCAGCAAGTGGAGCAGGGTCCATGGCTGTCGCCCATGGAGGAGCTCCGCCGGACTACACCCGGCAATTGCTGTGGTGTGATATGTGCTCAAGAACAGGGTTAGGGCCAATGCAGTTGGAGATGTTTCGACTGCCTTTGTCAACTCTTGTTTAAATGTGCGGACAAGCCTCTCCACTGTGCCATTGAAAGAAGGGTGGAAAGGCGGGCTACAGATATGTTTAATACCTCTGGCCTGACTGAAGTCATGGAAGGAGGATTCTGTAAATTGGGGGCCATTATCAGAGACCTATGTGTGGGGCAGGCCCTCAATGGTGAGAACCTGGGCCAAGGCCATGAGGTGGCGTCTGTGGTGGTGGATGCCATATGGGCGACATATGGGTACTTGGAGGAGGCATCTACGATAAGTAACAACATGGACCCCAAAAATGGGCCCACAAAAGTGAAATGGATGCAATCCCAGGGTGGGCGAGGCACAGGCCAGGGTGCTAACGACTGAGGGGGGGCTTGCCTGATGATGCGCACTCACAGTGCACCCGTTGACCAGGCAGTCAACATTGCTATCGATGCAGGGACAATACACATGCCGGTGAGCCAAAACTTTCATGCGGGACAAACCCCAATGCCCACGGTGTAACATACTGAGCATTTGATGTTGAAGATCCAGAGGGATGACCACCTGATGGGCATCCTACTCCACGGCCAACAGGAGGACATCATTGACCACGAAGAGCCTGTGGGGCAGGTGGCACCAGGGGCTGAAGTCAGTCTGCAACCAACGAGTAATATAGGAGGGCCAATCATGGACCACGTAGCAGAGAACCTGCCGCAAGATAGGGTCTCGGTGTCTAGCCGTGGCAATGTGAGCAGCCATAAGAGGCAGACCATCCAGCGCATCTCGGAAGACAGAATCAATGTGAAAGCAGAGGACCTCCTGTTGGTCAAACACAGGATCGGGGCCTGCTGGGAGACGTGACAAAGTGCCCACGTTAGCATGGTGGTGGTGTGCTTATACCGGATGGTGTAAGTTTAATTCCGTAAAAATAACGTCCAGTGCTGGAGACATTGAGCCGTCCTCTCTGGAAGGTGAGAGTGGGGTCCAAAAAGTGTAAGTAAGGGTTTATGGTCTGTCAGGAGGGTGAACTTTTCCCCACAGAGATAGATGTGAAATTTTTGGACGGCGAACACTATTGCCAGGGCCTCCTTTTCAATCTGGGAGTAATTCCGTTGTGGCAGGGTTAACATTTTAGATGCATAAGCAATGGGCTGTTTGGATCCATCGTTATTCCGATGTGCGAGGACTGCCCCAGTGCTGTATGCCGACGCATCAGCCGCCCGAACCAAGGGGCAGTCTGGAGAGAAGGGAGTAAGGCAAGGGGCGGACTTCAGCATCACCTTTAAACAGTGAAAAGCCTGGTCACAGGCAAGAGTCCAATCAAAAGTCACCCCTTTGCAATGCAAGTGATTGAGGGGTTGAGCAATGGAGGCATCTTGGGGTAAGAACTTTAAGTAATAAGTAACCTTGCCCAAAAACACCTGGAGTTCAGATAAGTCTTTGGGACGAGAAAGAGCCTCAATGGCCACGACATTGTGATCCGAAGGGCGACTGACATCTACGCTAAGCCAGTGGCCTAGGTATTCCACTTCCAGTCACGGGGAGGGGAGGGGGGGGGGGGAAATCACTCGTCCAGCTGACAGCATAAACTTGCAGATTGCAGACTATGAAATAAGGCACTGAGGTTGTGCAAATGTTCCTGGCGGGAACACCCAGTGATCAAGATGTCATCCAGATAATTCACGTGGGGTGGGATAGCTGCGTAAGCTGCTCCAGGAACTGTTGGAAAATTGCTGGCACCGAAGAGACACCAAATGGAAGGCGCTTGTACTTGTATAATCCGAAAGGTGTGTTGATAACCATGATGTTCTGGGAATCGGCATCCAAGGGTAACTGGTGGTAAGCCTCAGCCAGATCGATCTTAGAGAAGTACTCTCCCCCTGCAAGCTTGGCGAGAAGGTCTTCCTGTCGGAGAATGGGTAAGTGTCTACTAAAGACTGAGCACTGACAATAGTGCCGAAGTCCCCACACAGCCAAAGGGACCCATTGGGTTTCTGAATGACCACCAATGGTGTCACCCAAGCACTGTATGTCACAGGCTCTAGGATGCCAGCAGCCTGGAGCCGATCAAGTTCCTGCTTGACTGCCTGTTTAAATGACTGCTGGCCGTAAGGCCACTGGAATGGGTTGGGCCCGGATAAAGCTAGGCTGTGTATCCGGCCGAAGTGTGATGTGTGGCTGAAAACGTGAAGCACACCAAAGATCCATTGCAAACAATGATGCAAAAGTCAAGGACAGATCGTCCAAGTCCTGAAAAGGAACAGCTGTGGAAATGACCTTAACTTCATCAGAAATTGAAAAGCCAAACAGTTGAAATGCATTCAGGCCAAAAATATTTGGTCGACGACAAATAGGGTACGGAGCCGGGGAACACGTTTGCATGTCGCCTGGACGACGAACTGCCCACGCAGGGGAACAGAACCATCACCATAGGCGACCAAATGCCGAGAGGGAGGTGACAACACATGGGAGCCCAGGCGGGTATATGTCACAATACTAAACAGGGAGACGATGGCCCCAGTGTCGACCTGAAAACTGACATCTTCAGTAAAAACACAGAGCGTGAGAAAGAGCTTCCATGCTGATGGGTCCTCCAGCAGGACAACTGATTGCAGAGCATGTAGTGTATCCTGAAGCCAGGTAGGGGCAGGATGGGAGCAAGTCGAACGACTACGACAAACAGATCAGATGTGGCCCCCCTCCTCACACAGTGTGCACGCTTTCCAGTGGTCGGGGCAAGCAGCTCGAGAGTGTGTGGTAAAGCACTGTGGGCAAGATGAAAGTGGGCCATGCAACCAGTGACGAGGGGTGAACGGAGGCTTTGATGCCATAGAGATGTTGGACAAGAGGAGTCCCAACGGTGCTGTCCTCTGTTGGCTGGGCCATGTCTACATCGCGAGGGCAGAACCTGCAGAGACACATCGATCACCGCCACTTGTGGCCGCACCATGAGACGCTCATTAGCTGCCTGAGCAATTTCAGATGAGTGGGAAATGCGGAGAATCTCTTCCAATGAGGGATTATTGAGTTTCAACGCCGCAGTATGGACCTCAGGATCAGATCCTGCAGAATCACCACATCCTGGATCAGGGAGTCCACATACAAAGCCTTACACTGCTGAGTGGTGCATGTAAAATCACATTGACGGCTGAGACCCTGCAAGTCTGTGACCCAGGAACGACAGGATTGACCAGGCTGTTTATGGTACTGATGGAACTCCAGCCGAGAGGCGACCACATGGTAGCGCTGTGAATAATAGTTTGTCAGCAAAAGGCATATCTCTTGGAAAGAGAGAGCCACAGGATCAGACAAGGGTGCGAACTTGCAGAGAAGAAAGACTGTTTGGGGAGGCCCAAGACAAAAACAACGACCGCTGCAAGGGGGTCATCTGTGACTTGAAAGGCCATGAAATGTTGTTTCAGCTGATGTAAGTATGTTTCTCAGTCTTCTTTAGCATCATTAAACAGTGGGAATGACGGCGAACGTGGGAAAGCATCGGACACCAGAGGACTCTGAAGCTGTTGTGGGAGTGCGTCCCTGGCATCGACTTTGTCCGTTAGCAACCACATCGATTTGCTGTAAGATGTCTAACTGGAGCTGCTGCTGCTACATGAGCTACTGCTGTTACTCCAGAAGACAGACCAGCTTAGCCTCCATGCTAACAATGACTACCGTCTACCTCATCACCAAAATGTTGTAACCACAACAGGAACGTTCGCGGGGTTTCTGCTGACAAAAATGCACAGAACCTAACAGGAGCAGCAGCGAGCAAACAAGACTGATGAATGGGAATGGAAGGACAACCACAATGATAGACAACCGAGCAAGACACCAAGATCAACAACAAAGTACTAAAAGGGGGTCACAAGAGATAACCTCACAAAATCAAAACAACGTGCACCCGTAAACAGGTAGTAAGCACACGCAACGTAAACAGTATGTCTGTAAGTGAGACGTCAACTGACTCAACACGAATACCAGACTGACTCACTGAGTGAGAGGTAGCCGCCTAAATACACAACAGGATGTGTCACTATTGGCCGCTGGGATCATGTGCTCCACAGTGGTGCCCTCACGTTAGACTCAGGTCAGGAGCACACACAGCCATGGCTTACGGCGCAACTGCAGAGACCTCTAGTGGTAATCGAGTTCCATGCCGTCTGGTGCAGATTCGAAACCCACAGAAATCGGTACAAGAACAAGTGCACGGGCAAATGCAGGTGCTAGTGCTGACACTAGCAACCTCCGTTTGGGTAGCAGCATTGGTCTTTGGAACTGGTTGTTTAAGACCAGATGCAAAGGAGGTAGCAAATGCTGGGGGCTGCATGGCCTTATAGATCTTTTTGGCCTCTCCATATGAAATACGTCTAATCGTTTTGATTTCCTATATCTTCCTTTCTTCAAGGAAGACACTGCAGTCCCTACTCCAGACAGGGTGATCATCAGAGCAGTTGACACACTTTGGAAGAGATGCAGAACCAACACTATCACGGGTGGCCTTACCATATTTGCCACAAGTGGCAGCCCCCTTACAACACATAGTGGTGTGCCCAAAGTGCTGTCAGGTAAAACAGCGCATCAAGTTAGGGAAATAAGGCCACATCCAGAGGGAGGAAACTAACCTTAATGTGTTCAGGAAGTTTTGTGCTGCTGAAAGTTAGTATAAATGAGTCTGACTTCACAAGGTCACCATCCACGCATTTCATAATGCTCTGGACATCAATGATTCCTTCCTAGGACTACTCAGCTTTCAGTTCTTCTCGAGGAATGTCGACCAGATCCCTGCAAGTCACAACACCTTTGCTATAGTTTAAGGTGTTGTGCAGTTCACTTCCAATTGCATACTTCCCGAGGCACTGAGGTTTCTGGATGTTGTAGACCTGTTGGGAATTGGACATTTCGATCAACAGGGTCCCATTCCACAAGTGCTTGACAGTTTTTAAAGTTATAGCAATTCTCCATAATCCTATTTGAATGTAAAAAGGTGAAACTTTCTCAAAGCTCCCCTCCTTATGAATTATATGAAACACATTCTGGCCACCATCATGCGTCTATGTCTATGTCTACATCTACGTGATTACTCTGCTATTAACAATAAAGTGCCTGGCAGAGGGTTCAATGAGCCTCCTTCAAGATGTCTCTCTACCATTCCATTCTCAAACAGCACACGGGAAAAACTAGCACTTAAGTTTTTCTGTGTGAGCCTCGATTTCTCTTATTTTATCGTGATGATCATTTCTCCCTATGTAAGTGAGTGCCAACAGAATGTTTTTGCAATTAGAGAATAAACTGGTGACTGAAATTTCATGAGAAGATACTGTCGCAACGAAAAAACACCTTTGTTTTAATGATTGCCACTCCCATTCACTTATCACGTCTGTGGCACTATCTTCCCTATTTCACGATAATACAAAATGAGCCACCCTTTTTTCTACTTTTTCGATGTCATCCATCAGTCCTACCTGATGTGGATCCCACACCACACAGCAGTACTCCAGAATAGGGCAGACAAGCATGGTGTAAGCAATTTCTCTAGTAGACCTGTTGCAACTTTGAAGTGTACTGCCAATGAATTGCGGTCTTTGGTTTGCTCTACCCACAACATTATCTATGTGATCGTTGCACTTTAGGTTATATGTAATTGTAATCCCTAAGTATTTAGTTGAATTTACAGCCTTCAGATTTGTGTGACTTATCGTGTAATCGAAATTTAGTGGGTTTCTTTTAGTACTCATGTGAATAACTTCACACTTTTCTTTATTCATGGTCAATTGCCACTTTTCGCACCATACAGATATTTTATCTAAATCATTTTGCAATTCGTTTTGGTCATCTGATTACTTTACAAGACAGTAAATGACAGCATTATCAGCGAACAATCTAAGATTGTCTCCTGTATCATTAATATAGCTCAGGAGCAACAGAGGGCCTCTAACACTTCCTTGAGGAATGCCAGATACTACTTCTGTTTTACTTGATGACTTTCCATCTATTACTACGAACCATAACCTCTCTGACAAGAAATCATGAATCCAGTCGCACAACTGAGGTGATATTCCATAGGCACACAGTTTGGTTAGAAGACGCTTGTGAGGAATGATGTCGTAAGCCTTCTGGAAATCTAAAAATATTGAATCAATTTGACATCCCCTGTTGATAGCACTCATTACTTCATGACTATAAAGAGCTAGTTGTGTTTTGCAAGAACGATATTATCTGAATCCGTGCTGACTGCATCAATAAATCGTTTTCTTCGAGGTACTTCATAATCTTCGAATACAGTATATGTTCGAAAATCCTACTGCAAATCAACATTATTAATTCAGCGGATTTCTCCTATTTCCCTGTTTGGGTATTGGTGTGACTTGAGCAATTTTCCAGTCTTTAGGTACAGATCTTTCTGTGAGCGAGTGGTTGTATATAATTGTTAAATATGGAGCTATTGTATCAGCATACTCTGAGCGGAACCTGACTGGTATACATTCTGGACCAGAAGCCTTTCCTTTATTAAGTGATTTAAGCTGCTTTGCGACACCAAGGATATCTACTTCTATGTTTCTCATCTTGGCAGTTGTTCTTGACTGGAATTCAGGAATAGTTACTTCATCTTCTTTGGTGAAGGTGTTTCAGAAAACCATGTTTAATAACTCTGCTTTAGTGGCACTGTCATCAGTGACTTCACCATTGTTATCACGCAGTGAAGGTATTGATTGTGTCTTGCCACTGGTGTGCTTTATATATAACCAGAATCTCTTTAGGTTTTCTGCCAGATTCCGAGACAGAGCATCTTGCATTGAAGTATGTGCTATATTTTGAACTTCTGTAAAACTTTGCCAGTCATGGGGATTTTGCGTTCTTATAAATTTGGCATGTGCTCTGTTACTCATACCTGAAAGAGTCTGTGTAAATCCCAAGTCTGGAGGACTGGCTACATGAGCCCTCTTGTTTGTTTGGGTGTTGGTACCTACCAGCAGCGCACCCTTTCCCCTGGGAGGAAGAAGAGATGATTTCGAAGGATCCATCTCAGTCCCATGAACAGCTAGGGAACTAGAAGTCCACCTAGACAGAGCCCTGCGTGCCTAAGTAAGCTTTATATAACTAGGTGCAGCAGACTCCCCAGTGGTTGCCCACTAACGACTGTACCACCTCAACAGCCAAGCATCCCATCAGTGCGCAGTACACCTTGAGATTGATGGATTCTTATAGAGGTTTATTCTGTCATTGCTATCTAGACAGACAAGCCAAGACCTCCGTTCCCTGAGACACACAATGTTCCACCGCCATGCCTCACGGTGGTCATTGAAGCATGCCCAAAGCTTATGGTAACACAGGACTGGCGGCGCTTACCAGTCCCCAGCTCAGGAACCTCGGGGTTGCCGTATCCAGCAAATCAATGTAGAGTCCCTGAGGGCATGTCTGTCATCTGTTGTCGACAAAGGCCTTAATGGCCAAAAGCTTTATTTGTGACGGTATTTTTGATGTGGCTCTATGCAACTCAGCATCACTGCTATATGGTAAGTAGCAACTTTGCTTTTCATAATATTGGTGCAAGAAAAAATTATATTTTATGTTGCTATGTGTTTAATTAGCTTGAGAAAGAAGAATGAACACATTATTGTAGCCTACAGACACCAAGCCCACGCCTACCACAATAATACAAGTTTATATGCCATCTAGCTCTGCAGATGATGAAGAGATTGAAGAAACGTGTGATGCGAAACAAAACATTATTCACAAGACTTGTTTTGTATTATAACCTTAAAAATTTCATTCATTGGCCGTTTTTCTTTTTTACAGGGTGGTATTGATAATAGGCATAGGGTTTCTTTAATCACTGATCAATATCAACCCTTGACTTAGCAATTTTGCTGGTTTCACCCTTTTTAACATTAACTGTCAATGTATTTGCAATGATGACTGCTTTACATGATGCCCTTTTTTTTATTTTTATTTTTTTTTATTTTATTTTTTTTATTTTTTTTTAGTGCTATGCCAAAAACCTAGAAAAAGCCTTTAGGTGCTTGCACCTATTGAAATTATGATGAAGAGGTGTTTGAGTGAGATTTAACAACTATTGCAGACGGTCATATACCCTTGCATTCAGCTTCTGAAAAATTTAACATACTGTACTGTACGGTTTTCAATAAATACCAGGGAAAATTTGTAAAGACACCGAGAGCTCAGCCAATATTTTCCAAAAATGGTGAGAAATCTATATTGAAAGCTTGTGTCAAAGAGTTCTAAGTGGGGCTATCCCCTTACAGTCTTGGTTTTGCACAAGTTTGCTAAACTTCTTTTAGACAAAGAAGGCAGAACAGTTTCTAAATTTAAAAATGACCTTCCTGGACAAGGCTGTGCATACTCACTACTGAAGTGTCACAAAAACAAGTATTCTAAATGGGTTGCTAGTAACGTCAATTAGGCTTGAGCTGTAGTATCTCCTGAAAGTATCAAAGAATGTTTCAACAACCTTGATAAAATTTAGATGTGCCTCACTCAAATATTTTCAATACAATGAGTCTGTTTTGAGCAATGATCCAGGGGAGATGATAGGGATATATTGCAGAGGTGTCAAATACCTGGAAAAAGGAATGAATTTTTCTAGAAGTGCCGCACTTGTAACAAGTTGTGGATCTGCTGATGGTGTGCCTTTACTATTCTATACTGTAACAAAAGTCTACACCTTTATGACACCTGGAAAGAGAGAGCTCCATGCAGTCCACTACAGTTCAAACAGCCTTGTTTGTCAACAGTAGCATGGTTTAACTGCACAGCCAGTGGTTGGATTGATGCATTAACATTCAGAGATTGGTTTGTAATCAGTTTTTTGCCTCATGCAAAAAGACTGCCTCAACTTAAAGTTATAATTGGAGATAATCTTTCTTGTCATTTAGATAGAGTGGTTATACAACTTTGCGCTGAAAATAATGTTGATTTTGTATGTTTAATGCCACGTTCAATGCATCTATGCCAACCTCTGGATGTGACATTCTTCTGCCCCATGAAAATAGCCTGGTGACAAGTGCTGTAAAATTGGAAGATGAAAAATGCTAAATTGGCAACTGTTCCCAAGGACACATTTCCAGATTTTTTGACAAAAGGTCTCAATAAAATGGATCAAGTTCAACCAAAACCAAACTCTTCTTATGAGACATAACTTACAGGTTCCAACAGAAAATCATGAGTAGATTTTGTGCAAAGCATTCATCCTTGTAACACACAAAAAGTTCTTAATCACTTTCCGAGAGAACATATTGAATAACAGGAAACCGAAGATATTTTTGACATATTTCTTGAATGAATCAATTCATAGATGCACTTCAAAAACAATCTGCAAGAAAGGGTATTGCACCATGAGTGGAAACAACTCAATCTGAAAATCAGCAAAGTAAAAATCAGAGAGATGAATAGAATACCACCGCAGATTCCGATCACCAAGTAATAGAAACTAAAGCATTGTTGAATTGGTTTCATCTCAAGCTGGAGCTGCAAGTGTCTACAGTGAGAAAATCTCAAGATATACAACTGAATAAAAATGACCCTGACAAAGATGCGGTGGAATATGAAGACAAAGAGACAGGGCGCGCTTTAAGCAGATTGTTATCAGTGAAATTCTTTTCAAGACATGACAAATATGTTTGCCAAATTACTGAAACAATTCCTTACTTGTAGAAGGTTTTAAGTCAGCTGAAAATAAAAGAAAATTTAAAAGAATTCACAAGGATGAAATAGATCATGATGATATTGCATCTTTTTTACCAAAACCTGTAGATGAGGGTGAATTTCCCCCCCCCCCCCCCCCCTTTTTTTTAAATTAATATTCAGTAGATACAGATTTAAGATTAGGACCAATATTCATTCCTATTTATGTTTTTACAATTGATATATCAGATCTCAAGGAAACTGTGATTGATGTTTCGATTTTTGTTTAACCTTACTAGAATTTTTGACAGTTTGTAAGACAGAGTAATAAAGTTGATTTTTTTCAAAAAGTACTTTTTTGCCTTGATCTCTGTCACCCTCAAACTCTTAAAAATGTAATAACTTCTTTGGTATCTAACCAGTTTTTCAAACTTTTGAAAAATGTTGCTTAAAAAGGTTTTCTGTGATAAAACATGGGTGTATCAAAGTAACTCCACTTATGGGTTAACATTAATCAGTCACATTTATAATTTTTCTTTGACATATAATTCATTAAAAAAATCAAATACATTGTCTCAATTGTACAGCAGAAACTGATATTCTCAGTTTTTTCCGCCTTTGGTATATTTGTATTTTTGAAAATACGGCTATTTGAATTTTGAAACTAATCAGTGACACCCAGTTCCATGGTAAAATATTGTCTGGGATGATTTCTATTTCAAATCAAAGATTGATATAACTGAAAATGAACAGAGGCAGTTGCTTAAGTTGACTGAAGAGCAAGTAAAAGATGTAAAAGCAACTTTGACAAGTCTGAACTGTACAGTAGCTAGCCTTGCACATAACAAGGAAATGATTGTTAAAAACATGGAAAAGCTCCGTACATGAATGAATATGGTAATGGCACTAATGAGAAGACATAGCCCTTAGCTGAGATCACTACTGTTACAGAACAGTTAATATTGATACACACTGAGTTAGAAAGGGAATATGAATATTAATTTCTGCCATAGTAAGTCAACAAAAAGGAATACTAGAACCTCACATAATTAATCAAGTGTAAATAGTTAAATACTTGTGTTTAATTCAGGATAATATTAAAGACAAGAAGGTCTCAATCACTCTCACAGAACAAAGTGGATACCAGTTATGAGGGCTATTCAGAAAGTAGGTAACATTTTGGCATTAAAAAACCTAAGTACAAGAAATACATTTTATTATATATACAGTTATAATAGAGGGAAACATTCCACGTAGGAAAAATATATCTAAAAACAAAGATAATGTGACTTACCAAATGAAAGTGCTGGCAGGTCGACAGACACACAAACAAACACAAACATACACACAAAATTCAAGCTTTCGCAACAAACTGTTGCCTCATCAGGAAAGAGGGAAGGAGAGGGAAAGACGAAAGGATGTGGGTTTTAAGGGAGAGGGTAAGGAGTCATTCCAATCCCGGGAGCGGAAAGACTTACCTTAGGGGGAAAAAAGGACGGGTATACACTCGCACACACACACATATCCATCCACACATATACAGACATATTTAAAGACAAAGAGTTTGCCTCTTTGTCTTTAAATATGTCTGCTTGTGTCTGTATATGTGTGGATGGATATGTGTGTGTGTGCGAGTGTATACCCGTCCTTTGTCTTTAAATATGTCTGCTTGTGTCTGTATATGTGTGGATGGATATGTGTGTGTGTGCGAGTGTATACCCGTCCTTTTTTCCCCCTAAGGTAAGTCTTTCCGCTCCTGGGATTGGAATGACTCCTTACCCTCTCCCTTAAAACCCACATCCTTTCGTCTTTCCCTCTCCTTCCCTCTTTCCTGATGAGGCAACAGTTTGTTGCGAAAGCTTGAATTTTGTGTGTATGTTTGTGTTTGTTTGTGTGTCTGTCAACCTGCCAGCACTTTCATTTGGTAAGTCACATCATCTTTGTTATTATATATACATTTTATTATATACATCTGAAAGAGTGACTGACATACTACTTTTCCACATAGTCACCAAACACACTGAGGCACTTATCATAGTGTTGGACAAGCTTTGAAAGACCTTTGTCGTAAAATTCTGCCACCTGGGACATCAGCCAGTGAGTCACGCCCACCTGGAGTTCCGTGTCATCATCAAAGCACTGCATTGCAAGCCAGTTCTTCATCTTGGGAAACAAGGGGAAGTTGCTTGGTGCAAGACTGGGGCTGTAGGGTGGATGAAGGAAAATCTCCCATTTGGATGAATTAAGGAGTTCTTTAGTGCAGTTTGCCATGTGAGGTCTGGCAATGTCATGCAAAAACAAAATTTTGGAGCCAGCTTTCCTTGGCATTTGTTTTGAACTGCTCTTCTAAGGCTGTGGAAAGTTTGACAGCACTGGGCAGAATTTATGGTTGCTCCATGTTCGAGAAAATCAAAAATCCCAAAACACTGTCGCCATCAGCTTCCTTGCTGACAAGGTTTGCAAACATTTTCTTGGTTTCTGGGGGGGACCTTGTGTGTCTCCACTCCATGGGCAAAAACATTTGACATTCGGCAACAGAAACCAAAACATTGCATTAAAACAAGCGTTCAGTGCATAGTGCTGTGGAATGCAGAAAAAACAGCAAATTGGCGCTCATAGGAAGAAGAACAAGACCAAAAATGCAACAGGAGCGTAATATGTAAGAAACTGTCTACGCAACCTGCCACTGATGATGCCTTGCAGAAAATAAAGGCGAAACGCGTATGGCACTAAAATTGTGTTTTATTCAGTTGCTGTCAGACGGTCCATAAGTGAAAATCATCAACATACCATGGACACTAATTTTGTCCCACAATTGACGTGTTTCATCCAAGTCTCATCACCGGTTATGATCCGATCCAGTAATAAATCACCACGTTTGTGGTAGGCCTCCAGAAATGTCAATGTTGCCCCCATTCACTGTTCTTTATGGTGCTGTGTAAGCATTTTGGGCACCCATCATGCACAAAATTTGTGGTAGCCTAGCTTTTGAGTGACCATTTCAAACAACAAAGTCCGTGAAATGTGTGGAAAAGAAAGCGAAAGCTCCGTTATTCTGAAGCGATTGTTTTCAAGAATCGTTTCACCAACTCTAGTGAGAAGATCGTCAGTCACAATGCTTGGGCGTCCACTATTCTCTTCATCATGAATGTTGGCTCGACCATTTTTAAACTGAATGCACAATTACGGGTGGAACATGCACTCATTACATTGTTTCCATACACTTCGCACAGTTCACAATAAATTTCTATAGGTTTTAGCTTTTTTGCCAACAAAAACCATATCACAGAATGCACCTCACAACTGGCGGGATTTTTGATTGCAGTACAGATTTCAAATTCGAATATCAAAAAAACCAGACGCGCAGAGACGTTCCTGCTGTCACAGATGATTGCCGACTGAGCTGCTAAGCATGCACATACCAAAATGTACGTGATTGGCGCACGCCTAGAGGCGTCGGATGGAAACGTTCCCTACTTTCTGAATAGCCCTCATATTATACGCATGATTGAAGGTTTGTGTGTTTATGTCTGGTCTTATATTATGTACTGAATGCCTCACTAGAGGAAAATGAACTGTTTAATTTGATAGAGCATTACCCTTGATGGAAGTCAAGGTTTATTCATGTACATATGACCAGAGAAAGATTCTTTATTAACTGACGAGTCCACATAGAGTTAGGCAAAACTGAGTAACAAACAGCTGTTGTGTGAAGACATTTATAGCATTCACAAAATTTATAAGCAAATGTTTTAGTGTCCACATATGATCATGAAATGTGTGAACCTAGGATGTTGCAACCAATAAGGGTAATTCCAAAAGATTGTGTTAAGAAGTTTGCAAAACTTAAATGATCAAATTTGGACTCCACGGAGTCCATTGTTATTTGTTGCTCCAAAAGAGGAAGCCTTGACAATTTTGTGTAATGACAACAAGGCATGAGACAAATTGGTCAAAGGTGCAGTTAAAATAACATTTTGTCGAAAATGTAAAGGGAATGGAACACAGGTGTCCACACAGTCTGAACAAATAATAAAAATCAATATGACCAGTGAAGACATAGTGCCAGCCTGAAACATGGAGATAGATTGCTGTATTATAAATAAGGCAAAAGAGGAAAATTTCTGAGTTAGATATGCTGCTGAAACATGTAATACAACATTTATATGACCTTAAAGCAACAGGTTATAAAATAACAGAAATAGAAGAAGAAACAGCTTTCCAAGAACAGAATAGTTTCTCAGAAATAACTTGGAAAATGAAGGGTATGGGGAAATATAATGGTAACCCACATTAGCTATGAATGGAGATATTCAATTGGAAAATTTTAAAAAATATTTCATTCATAAGTTATTAATACTTTATTATTTATGCAACTGGTAGTCACTGTACAACATCTTAAGCACACAAATCAATGGAAAAAAAAAAATGCAAACTTTGAGTTAATAATGTCCACAACTCTATCTTCTCCTAGCTGTGGCAAACATATTATGTGGCATACCATTGTCATTGTTTCCCTACAACAAACACAGGACAGCTGAAAATTCTCACACTTCGTCTGCAGATGAATCTACATACTCATCCTCATTTGTAGATGTCTTCATAGTTTTTATTGCTTTGTAGAATTTGCTATGAATAGGTGGTATCCAGTTCAGTGCCGATATGAGGTCTCGTTCCTTCTTTGAGTCAATTGGAACTGACCGCAGAATACTTCTTTTGAAGACTGGTTCCTTCTAAGGTGGTAGGGCGACCTCTTTTGTGTAAACTGACTTTCTGCCAGTCTTCCCAATGAAATGTATTTGATATGAACAAGATTCATGTTTCATATGCATCAAGGAGGAACCATACAGCATCTCTCATAACACCTTGTGCCCTTCTCCTGAGATACCCTTATGACTAAATGTAGATCTCATGTTACTGATACATACAAAATCTTCTGATCACATAACATGGACACAAAATGGTTGCGTTTGGTCACACTTCTTCAATATGTCCACCCAGCCTTGAGAGACATATACAAACTGCACATGTCAGCGAACATACTGCTCCACAACAGCAAAATCTCAATCGCTTGGCAACATGGAATGTCCAGGAAGTGGGAAGTGGTACTCAATGGGGCAAAATCTTCCTTTTTCTATAGACAGCATCCAAACAAATACAATGTTTCAGTTTTCGTTTTGCCCAGATCAGTTGTCTGAAATTGCAATCAACTTATTCCCTCGTATATTATGATCTTCAAAATACTTCAGTAAGCAGCTGCCTATTTCCTCTGAACCCCTTGATGCTACCATTTCATCCCAAACAAAGAAATGACCTGGTGATGAATTACAGGGATGGATGCTGAAGTTATATGTCCACAGTTTCCTCTTATAGAACATTGGACCTGTAGAGAGTTTAGGAGTGGAAAATGCCTGTTGTAGATCGAAAGTTGTAACATGAAAGTCTTTATCAAAAACTTCCTTCTCTGTTTGCACTTTTATATTATCTTGGCATGCCTGGGCTATTCTGAGATGTTACTCCTTCTGTATATTAATTTCTCTTAATTCTTCCAGGTTGTTTTTTGCTTCCAACAGTTGAATTTCATTTGAATCACATGTTGGGCAAGTATCTGATTTTGACAGTTTGGATGAAATATTGAAATCTTGAATGAAAATGTGATGATACTTATCAAAAGATACAGGCTTCGCTTTGATATCAAGACAGTACCGGTATTTATCTTTATAATGGTTGTAGCAACTTTGCATGGAATATTCCATCGACACATAGAATTTTTACCATTATCTTTTCTACTATAGTGACTTTTGTATTTCGGAATACTTTCTATATGTTTTTTGACCAATTGCACGTCTTCCTCTGAGTAGGCATGTGGTCTATTCTTGTGTTTGCCTCTTCTGTCTTCTGGTGGAATAATAGCCCCTGCTAACATATTGGATTGTGTGTTTTCTACTCTACCTCTTTTGTGCTGCAAACCACGGATGCTTAAAAAGAAAATTTTACAGGCATCAGTGCTTCAGCCATCTTTCATAACACTGTATTGTACAGTGTTGTTACGCCTGCTAATTTCATTGCCTGTGTATTTTATTTTTATGGGTTCTAGCTGCATGGAACCAAAGAAATAAGCATTTTCTCTATCAAAGTCCCCAATGTGCCAGAATGACTTGTTTATACTCTGTATAAGCTTCTCCCCAATCCGTTCAAACCAGTTTTTAGAATATTTACGGGAAATTCCAACTAAATTTCTTGCCTGGATCACTGTACCTTCTTTTGTAGTATATTCAAGTCCACTATTCCTTGCAAGTTTCTTCTGTTGTTGTTTGTTCACTAGCTTTTTTCTTTTTCTTGATGTTTTCATTGTGACATCTTTAATCCTAGGGTCAGTTCTGTTGCGATCCCCTTCATTCTCTTAAAAAAGTATTTTTGCATGGATAGTGTAATATTAAAGAAGTGCTGTTAACCAATAAAATGATAACCTCATCAATGATAAGATGAATAAAATGGTAACCCACAACTATGAGAAAATTTCTTTTTGTAAACATCCCATGATTTACAGAGGACAATGTAGTTGCATTAAAAGATGTGTTGACTCTATCATCATATCAAGATCTCTTAAAAAAGTTGAATATGGAAATAAAATAGTAGCCTAACTAGCTAGCACAAAGATAATGGTAACCAGCAATTAACAATATGATTTGGAAAACAAGACTTACTTGCCTTGCAGTAGAATTAATATAAGTAGAATCTTCCATCTCCTCATTTAAATTGAAATCTGGATCATTAATATCATCATCGAAGCAGTCAGAATCACTGGAATCACCACACAATTCACTTAAAATTACAAACAAAATAAAAACTTCCCTCACTACAATCTGCTGCTGCCTCCATTTTGAATTTATGGATTAACATTGTTCCTCACCAGTGTATGTGGGTTCCCACAAAAACAAATCAACATTGTGCTGCCATCTGTCATCAATATGATGAACTCTTTACACTACCTAGCGTAGTCCAGGTTAACCACTGTCTTACTGTTCTTAGTTTGAAAAATTCAAATTTGAGGGTTACCATTGTCTTTCCCCATACCCTTCAAATATAACAACGAAACCAATCAATTATTAATAAAATTATCTAAAACCCACATCCTTTTGTCTTTCCCTCTCCTTCCCTCTTTCCTGATGAAGCTTAAAACCCACATCCTTTCGTCTTTCCCTCTCCTTCCCTCTTTCCTGATGAAGCTGATGCACGGCCAGCAGATCTTGGCACAGTGTTACACTGTCTGGGTTATCTGGATACTTCCCACTAACACCAACTTGTCAGAGCTCCGGAGATGGGAACCTGCCCTTCAGTATATCCTCTCTTCTCGTTATCCGCCAGGCCTCAATCTCTGCTAATTTCTAATTTCAATTTGCCGCCGCTCATACCTCACCTGTCTTTCAACAACATCTTTGCCTCTGTACTTCCTCCTCGACTGACATCTCTGCCCAAACTCTTTGCCTTTACAAATGTCTGCTTGTGTCTGTGTATGTGTAGATGGATAGTGTGTGTGTGTGTGTGTGTGTGTGTGTGTGTGTGTGTGTGTGCGCGAGTGTATACCTGTCCTTTTTTCCCCCTAAGGTAAGTCTTTCCGCTCCCGGGATTGGAATGACTCCTTACCCTCTCCCTTAAAACCGACATCCTTTCGTCATTCCCTCTCCTTCCCTCTTTCCTGATGAAGCAAACGCTCCCTATGAAATCCCCAAACCACCTTCCCTACCCTCTGGCTCCTACCCTTGTAAGCGCCCCCGGTGTAAAACCTGTCCCATGCACCCTCCCACCACCACCTACTCCAGTCCTGTAACCCGGAAGGTGTACACGATCAAAGGCAGAGCCACGTGTGAAAGCACCCTCGTGATTTACCAACTGACCTGCCTACACTGTGAAGCTTTCTATGTGGGAATGACCAGCAACAAACTGTCCATTCGCATGAATGGACACAGGCAGACAGTGTTTGTTGGTAATGAGGATCACCCTGTGGCTAAACATGCCTTGGTGCACGGCCAGCACATCTTGGCACAGTGTTACACCGTCCGGGTTATCTGGATACTTCCCACTAACACCAACCTGTCAGAACTCCGGAGATGGGAACTTGCCCTTCAGTATATCCTCTCTTCTCGTTATCCGCCAGGCCTCAATCTCCACTAATTTCTAATTTCAATTTGCCGCCGCGCATACCTCACCTGTCTTTCAACAACATCTTTGCCTCTGTACTTTCGCCTCGACTGACATCTCTGCCCAAATTCTTTGCCTTTACAAATGTCTGTGTATGTGCGGATGGATGTGTGTGTGTGTGTGTGTGTGTGCGCGAGTGTATACCTGTCCTTTTTTCTCCCTAAGGTTAAGTCTTTCCGCTCCCGGGATTGGAATGACTCCTTACCCTCTCCCTTAAAACCCACATCCTTTCGTCTTTCCCTCTCCTTCCCTCTTTCCCGACGAAGCAACCGTTTGTTGCGAAAGCTTGAATTTTGTGTGTATGTTTGGGTTTGTTTGTGTGTCTATCGACCTGCCAGCATTTCGTTTGGCAAGTCACATCATCTTTGTTTTTAGATAAATTATCTAATTGGATAGATAAAAAAAATCTACTCACCAAGAGGCAGCAGAACACACACATAAAAGACTGTTGTGATTGTCAAGCTTTTTGAGCCAATGGCTCCTTCTTCAGGCAGAAGGGTTGAAGGGGAAGCAAGAAGGGTGAAGGAAAAGGACTGGAGAGGTCTAAGAAAAGGTGTAGAATTTGGGAAAGTCACCCAGAACCATGGGTCAGGGGAGACTTACTGAATGGGATGAGAAGGAAAGAGAAGGAAATAATTTGGTAATGTTACTCATTCTTGTCTTACCTCTGAGTTTAAGTATAAACCACTATGTTACACATTGTTTGTGCAGATACTGCAACTGTTTTAGAGGATGTTTTAAGTATATGTTGAAAGGAATGGAAAGAGTCTCGCTACCTTTGCCAGCTCCATGCAGAGGTCAAAGACAACACAAGGCACTACAAAACTCCCTTAGTACATAAGAAATTAGTATTGTGAATCACATAGGGAAAATGAATACAAGAATATTGTAAATTTAGTGTCCTTGTTCTGATTTATAATTGTAATCATGATATGCAATGTTCTGTAGTTACTTAATTATGAACATGTAATGTGAAGAAAAAATAAACGAATAAACATTGATATGTATATGTACATGTATCGTGAAAAAAGAAAAAGAGAGACAAAACAAATTTTTACTTTGAATACTACCTGTAATGTAGAAAACAAAAACTTTTAACCAATAATTTTTACTGATGCTTTTTCGTGTATGTACCTACGTGTTTGTAAAGTGCACTGAAAAATGAAATGTTTTATATGAATGTCTATATGTGTGCCAAAGTGAAATGAAAAATGAGTTTCACAAAGTGCAAGATACAAAAAGGACTAAAGTGATCAATGCCATGTGATTGTCAATAAATTTTTCCCACGGGGGGAGATATCATATACTGACGGTGCAATGACCTGTACTTTGTTAAACTTAAGGCTGTTGGAAGACAGAAATGGCACTCCAAAACAGGAAATCAGAGACACAATGTAGAGAGCAGGCAAAAGTGTTAGTGTTTAGGATACTAGAGGCAAACAGTAATGGTAGAGGCCTGCAAATTGTAGATGCTCACGGTAGCTGTCCAGGGGAGAACTAACTAGTAACTCCTCTTACTGTCCAGTTGTCATAGCAGAATGTGGTCACAAAAAGGCATATCTTAGCAGAGGCAGCAAGCTGGATATTTGCCCCTGAGAACCACAACGTCAGTGGGTTTACACAGGTAACAGTGCTACAACAGCGGTGCCCTCACGAAAGTCATCTGAGTGGGGCCAAATGACATAAAACACTCCAGAATGAGATTGTCACTCTGCAGCAGAGTGTGCGCTGATATAAAACTTCCTGGCAGATTAAAACTGTGTGCCGGACCAAGACTCGAACGTGGGGGGACCTTTGCCTTTCGCGGGCAAGTGCTCTACCAACTGAGCTACGACTCACGCCCCGTCCTCACAGCTTTACTTCCACCAGTACCTCATCTCTTACTTTTCAAACTTAACATCCTTTCTTTCAGGAGTGCCAGTTCTGAAAGGTTTGCAGGAGAGCTTTTGTTAAGTTTGGAAAGTAGGAGACTAGGTACTGGTGGAAGTAAAGCTGTGAGGACGGGGCATGAGTCGTGCTTGGGTAGCTCAGTTGGTAGAGCACTTGCCCGCGAAAGGCAAAGGTCCCGAGTTCGAGTCTCGGTCCACCATATAGTTTTAATCTGCCAGGAAGTTTCGATGAAAAAAAAAAACACTGTTATTGCTAGCCATAAGAGGAAGATAAGTGAAGTTTAGCTTTCAGATGCATGCTGTTGCTACCAAACTTAAATTTTGTTAATGTAAAGTCCAGACATACCCCACCTACAGAGGAGGAGAAGGGGAGGAATTTGAATATGGTTGCCAGAGGCATTCTGCATGTACAGAGCCACTCGTCAGATTGACTGACGCCTGTAAAGTGGCGATGGGTTAGCGGGTCGACTATAGGAAGCGAGAAGTAATGCACCACCACAATTCCTTAAGAACCAATGTTTTTGTATTAAGACAAAATTCTCAGGCAGATCATTGGGGCACCAACTCTGTGTCACTCATCACCAGCCGCGGGCAAGCTTCGAGAAGTCTGTTTTTCCTCACTTGGAAAGCTGCTCTCACAGTTCAAAATTTACAATGCTGCTATAATTGCTGTTTCTGTTAGCTGTCACCCCATGGACCCAGACAGTCTTCTGTAGTGCAATCAGTTGCACCCTTTGTTTTTTCTAGTGTTTAGAATTAGCCTTCAGTGTAGTAGTTAGCCTGATTGTACATAAATAGTGTTAATCAGATCACCGAGTTCCCCTAAGTCTCGCACTGAAAACATCCTATCAAATCATAAAATCTGCACCTCATAAGTGTTTTGTTTTTGGGTATACAAACAACCAGGGTCACATTCACCCACGTAAAAACTGTAGAAGATGAAGACAGAGAGGAGTTAAGAAACGACTACACATCAATCCCAATCAAAGTACGAGAAGACAGCTAAAGACTGGGATGTGGAGAAATGTCTATAAAATACACCATAGTTCCAGAACTAAAATTTAAATGGCTTTCGCCATATTGCTACGATGGATAAAAAGTAAAACACAGCTGACAGCCTGAGCGTCATTTGCTAAAGCGGTCGATAACTCAGATGTCAGACCCAAGCGGGAATATAAAAGGTTAAAAAATGGGAATTCCATCAGGAAATGGCGAACAGTTAAAACTTGGGCACAATGTATACCAATTGGTGGGGGAGCACCACTTAACAAATGATGATGGCTAAAAAGGCAGTGCCCAATATGCAACCTAGTTAAAATGACCTTCTCGTGGTGGGAGAGCCTAGAGGAGGTTGTCCAAGCCGTTGGGCGAAGCTTAATAACCTGGAGCTTACTCTCCTGACGTGAGGACCAGTGACAATGCCAAAGTGACACCACCAACTGACAGCTGGAAACACAGAGATCATCGGAGGGAATAGAGGAACTAGTGGGCTGAGGTACGAGGGCTGCAGCCTCGGCAGCAGTCTTGTTTCCTGTCTGACTGACATGAGCAGGAACACACATAGACAGCATAGTGACCCCATCAAGAGTGAGCAAGTGACAGTTTCCTGGACCCGGTGCACTAAGGGATGGGCATTGTACAGCACACAGAGGCTTTGAAGAGTGCTGAGAGAGTCTGATCAGAAGACACAACTGAAAACCCTGTGTCGCTGGATATACTTCGTGGCCTGATACTGGGCAAAGAGCTCTGAGCAGTGTGCTGTGAGCCAATACCAAAAAACATCGGTGCAAATGACAAAGGCACCCCCGAAACCACGGTCAGTCTAAGAGCCATCAGTGTACAAAAAAGTTCAGTCGTGAAGTTTCATGCTGCCAGGTAAGACACGTGGGAGGACGAAGAGAGTTTCCTATTGAGGAATTTCGTAGTTTCAACAAATGGAAGAGCATCAGGCCCAAGATGTAAAGATGGTGGGAGAAACCAACTGCAATGCCAGAAATTCATACAAACAGTCTTGTCAGTGGAAAAACGAATTCCACTGTTGGTGCTATATGAGTAAATATGATTGAGACATTGCTGAAGGCGCAACTCAATGAGACAGGTCTGTGGAGAACTGCAATAGATGGCAAAATCATCAACAAAAGGGAGCCGGAGATGTCCAGTGGGAGACAGGCCATTATAGTGTTAATGGTGATAGCAAAGAGGACAACGCTCAGGACGGAACCCTGAGGCACACCATTTTCCTGGATAAAAGTGTCCAACAAGGCAGAACCCTCATGGACCTTGAAAACTTGGCCTGTTAAAAAACCCTGAAGGAAATGGGGCAGGTGGTCATGTAAGCCCCATGTGTAGAGAGTATGGAGGATACCAGCCCTTTAGCACATGTTGTAACGCTACCTCCAAGGTGTGATAGGCTTTCTCCAAATAATAAAAACATGGGCACAGTATGGGATTTCTGCAGAAAACCATTCATTACATGGGTGGACTAAGTGATGAGATGGTCAACTGCAGAACACCGCAGTCAAAATCCACACTGTGCAGTTGATAGTAAATTGCGAGACTTGAGCCACCATACCAGTTGGGTATGAATCGTGCATTCCATCACCTTACAAACACAGCTGGTGAGAGAGATGGGGTGGTAGCTACAAGGCAGGTGTTTGTCGTTACTGGGCTTAGGTATTGGTATGAGCTGGCTTCATGCCAGTATCTGGGAAATGTGTTCTGTGCCCAGAGGTGGCTGTACATATGAAGCAGAAAGTGCTTACCCACAAGAGAAAGGTGCTGCAACATCAGAATGTGATTATCACCTGGCCCTGCAATGGAGGATTCGGATGAAGTGAGAACATGACCTAGCTCCCTCATAGTAAAAGCAGCATTGTAACACTCATGATTCTGAGAAGAGAAGGGTATTACCCAAGCCTCCTCCACTCGTTTCCGATGGAGGAAGGCAGGGTGATAGCGGGAGGAACACGAAATCTTCACAAAATGATGGCCCTAGGTGCTGGAGACGGCAATAGGGTGCATTATGACATCGTCTGCTACTGCCAGGCCAGAAATTGAGGAATGGATCTCAGTTGCAGAAAACCATCGCAGGTTGGTCCACACAACAGACAAGGGAATGGAACTATTAAAAGAACTAATGAATGAAATCCAGCTAGCTTTTTTTCTATCCCAAAGAATGCAACGACACTGTACATGCAACTGATGATACACGCAGAGAACACATCTCCATATGTGAATTGCATTGCAGTACACCTCAGTCCACCAAGGGACATGGACACAGCATGATAAAGAGGATGTGTGAGGAATGGAACATTCTGTGGCAGTAAGGATAATGTTTGTAACATATTCTACCTGGTCATCACAAGTGGGGAAATTTTGTTCATTGAAGGTCATCAGGGAGGAGTAAAGGACCCAGTTGACCTTAGTAAGCTGCCATTTGGATGAGCATGTAGATGGGGTAGGAGTCAGAAAATGGATAGCATATGGGAAATGGTCGCTCAAGTAAGTGTCTGAGAGAACAGACCACTCGAGTTGAGGGCAAGCTGGGCAGTGCAGAAGGATTGGTTAAAATGTGAATAGGTGTGGGTGGAGTCTGAAAGGAACATGTGTTAAGACAGAAGACGTTAAGTTGATTGAGGTGGTCAGCCAAGAGGGCACCTCTTAGACAGGTTGGTGCACATTAAAGTCACCAAGCAGCAGAAAGGGGTAAGGTTGCTGCCCAATAATCTGGAGAAAGTCTGACCTGGTGACAACAAATGATGGAGGAATATAAACGGTACAAAGGGAAAAGGTCAAGTGAGGAAGGAAAAGGTGAACTGCAACAGCTTGAAGACGGGTAGTCAGAGAGATGGTTGACTATTGACTATGCATGTCATCCCGTATGAGCAGCATGACTTCCCAGTGACACAGAGGCCAGCCGGGCGTAGGTATCACGTGGCGACACTGCCGAAGAGGATGTTCGAGTTGTCAAAGGAGAAGACCATTTGCCTTTGTTGGACTCCTTTGAGCCTTTCTGGATAGCAGAGGAAGACTTGGGTGTTGGTTGGCTGGAGGTACGAAGGAAGTCTTCAGGGGAGTACTCCTCCTGTCCTTTATAGACTGCCAGCTGTGTAGCTGGTGACTTCACCCCTTGAGGTGAGAGTTTGATGGCTTGTTGCACAGCTGGACGAGGGGATGGCAATGCCATCTTCACAATGGACGATTTCACAACTCAGAGCTGAATTTGAGGCTGCATGTCTGCATGGAGCGAGACATATCAAGAACAGTACTATAAGTGCCAGACAGTAGAACACAGTTTGCGACTAGCCAAGAACTTATGAGTGACTGAGTGAGGAACATTTTCTTTTACCTGGACCTCCTGGACAGCCTGCTCATTGAGATGTTGTTGTTGTTGTGGTCTTCAGTCCTGAGACTGGATTGATGCAGCTCTCCATGCTACTCTATCCTGTGCAAGCTTCTTCATCTCCCAGTACTTACTGCAACCTACATCCTTCTAAATCTGCTTAGTGTATTCATCTCTTGGTCTCCCTCTACAATTTTTACCCTCCACGCTGCCCTCCAATGCTAAATTTGTGATTCCTTGATGCCTCAAAACATGTCCTACCAACCGATCCCTTCTTCTAGTCAAGTTGTGCCACAAACTTCTCCTCTCCCCAATCCTATTCAATACCTCCTCATTAGTTACGTGATCTACTCACCTTATCTTCAGCATTCTTCTGTAGCACCACATTTCGAAAGCTTCTATTCTCTTCTTGTCCAAACTAGTTATCGTCCATGTTTCACTTCCATACATGGCTACACTCCATACAAATACTTTCAGAAACGACTTCCTGACACTTAAATCTATACTCAATGTTAACAAATTTCTCTTCTTGAGAAACGCTTTCCTTGCCATTGCCAGTCTACATTTTATATCCTCTCTACTTCGACCATCATCAGTTATTTTACTCCCAAAATAGCAAAACTCCTTTACTACTTTAAGTGTCTCATTTCCTAATCTAATTCCCTCAGCATCACCCGATTTAATTTGACTACATTCCATTATCCTCGTTTTGCTTTTGTCGATGTTCATCTTATATCTTCCTTTCAAGACACTGTCCATTCCGTTCAACTGCTCTTCCAAGTCCTTTGCTGCCTCTGACAGAATTACAATGTCATCGGCGAACCTCAAAGTTTTTACTTCTTCTCCATGAATTTTAATACCTACTCCGAATTTTTCTTTTGTTTCCTTTACTGCTTGCTCAATATACAGATTGAATAACATCAGGGAGAGGCTACAACCCTGTCTCACTCCTTTCCCAACCACTGCTTCCCTTTCATGCCCCTCGACTCTTATAACTGCCATCTGGTTTCTGTACAAATTGTAAATAGCCTTTCGCTCCCTGTATTTTACCCCTGCCACCTTCAGAATTTTAAAGAGAGTATTCCAGTTAACATTGTCAAAAGCTTTCTCTATGTTACAAGGCCAGATCCGTCAATCATCCAGACTGTTGCCCCTGCAACTACTGAAAAGGCTGCTGCCCCTCTTCAGGAACCACATGTTTGTCTGGCCTCTCAACAGATACCCCTCTGTTGTGGTTGCACCTACGGTAAGGCCATCTGTATCGCTGAGGCACGCAAGCCTCCCCACCAACGGCAAGGTCCATGGTTCATGGGGGGCTCATCGAGATACACTAGACAATCTCGAGAGGTGGCGGCACGGTTGCCGTTGCAGTTGAGACAGCACGGAGAAGGAGGCAGACAATCGCCCTGGTGTGCATCCCTACCACAAGTTACACATTTGGCCGGGTGTTGAAAAGATATTTGAGTGTGGTTGAAATGATGACACTGGTAGCAGCTCATTGAGGTCGGAATGTATGGTTGGACTGTGATAACTTCATAGCTGGCTTTGATCTTAGAAGGAAGTACCACTCTATCAGAGGGGAGAAAAAGAGTGTGTGTGAGCACCAAGGAGGAATCTACCTTTTTCATCACCCAATGGATGGCTATGGCACCCTGATCAGAGAGGTATGTTTGGATTTTGGCCTCGGTCAGACAGTCAAGCAGCCCAGTGTAAATAACACCTTGGGAAGAATGCAGAGTTCTATGGGCCTCGACAGGAACAGGATAGCCATGAAGAAGTGAAGTGGCAAGCAGTTGTTGTGCTTGAGAATCAGAAATAGTCTCAAAAACAAAGTGCCATCCCAAAAATGAGAGCAGGATTTTACAGGGCCAGCACTTGCATCAACACCTTTCAGAAAAGACTTCCTGATGCTTAAATCTACGCTTGATGATAACAAATTTCTCCTCTTCAGAAACGCTTTCCATGCCATACCCAGTCTACATTTTATATCCTCTCTACTTCGACTATCATCAGTTATCCTGCTCCCCAAATAGCTAACCACATCTACTGCTTTAAGTATCTTATTTCCTAATCTAATTCCCTCAGCATCACCCGACTTAATTTGGCTACATTCCATTAACCTTGTTTTGCTTTTGTTCATGTTCATATTATATCCTCCTTTCAAGACAATATCCATTCCGTTCAACTGCTCTTCCAGGTCCTTTGCTGTCTCTGACAGAATTACAATGTCACTGGCAAATCTCAAATTTTTTATTTCTTCTCCATAGATTTTAACTCCTACTCCAAATTTTTCTTTTGTTTTCTTTACTGCTTGCTCAATATGCAGATTGAATAACACTGGGGACAGGCTACAACCATGTCTCACTCCCTTCTCAACCACTGCTTTCCTTTTGTGCCCCTCCAGTCTTATTACTGCCATCTGGTTTTCATTCAAATTATAAATAATCTTTCGCTCCCTGTATTTAGCCCCTACCACCTCTAGAATTTGAGAGAGAGTATTCCAGTCAACATCATCAAAAGCTTTCTCTAAATCTACAAATGCTAGAAACATAGGTTTGCCTTTCCTTAATCTATCTTCTAAGGTAAGTCGTAGGGTCAGTATTGCCTCACATGTTCCACCATTTCTACAGAATCCAAACTGATCTTCCCCAAGGTTGGCTTCTACCAGTTTTTCCATTTGTCTGTAAATTATTCATGTTAGTATTTTCAGCTGTGACTTATTTAACTGATGGTTCGATAATTATCGCACCTGTCAGCACCTGTTTCCTTTGGAATTGGAGTTATTATATTCTTCTTGAAGTCTGAGGATATTTCGCCTGCCTCAAACATCTTGCTCACTAGATGTTAGAATTTTGTTGCACTGGCTCTCCCAAGACTATCGGTATTTCTAATGGAATGTTGTCTACTCCCAGGGCCTTTTTTGATCTTCGGTCTTTCAGTGCTCTGTCAAATTCTTCACACAGTGTCATATCACCCATTTCATCTTCATCTACGTCTTCTTCCATTTCCGTAATATTGCCCTCAAGTACATTGCCCTTGTATAGACCATTTTTATACTCCTTCCACCTTTCTACTTTCCCTTCTTTGCTTATGACTGGTTTTCCATCGAGCCCTTGATACTCATTCAGGCGGCTCTCTTTATTCCAAAGGTCTCTTTAATTTTCCTATGGGTGGTATCTATCTTACCCCTCATGATATATGCCTCTACATTCTTGCATTTGTCCTCTAGCCATCCCTGCTTAGCCATTTTGCACTTCCTGTCGATTTCATTATTGAGACATTTGTACTCATTTTTGTCGTCTTCATTTACTGTGTTTTTATATTTTCTCCTTTCATCAATTAAATTCAATATCTCTTCTGTTACTCAAAGATTTCTACTAGGTCTTGTGTTTTTACCTACTTGATCCTCTGCTGCATTCACTATTTCATCTTTGAATGCTACCCATTCTTCTTCTACTGTATTTCTTTCCCCTTTTCTTGTCAATTATTTGATAATGCTCTCTCTGAAACTCTCTACAGCCTCTGGTTCTTTCAGTTTGTCCAGGTCCCATCTTCTTAAACTACTACCTTTCTGCAGTTTCTTCAGTTTTAATCTACAGTTCATAACCAATGAATTGTGGTCACAGTCTACATCTGCCCCTGTAAATGCCTTACAATTTAAAAGCTGGTTCCTAAATCTCTGTCTTACCCTTATATAATCTATCTGAAATTTTAAAGTGTCTCCAGGCCTCTTCCACATAAACAACCTTCTTTCATAATAAGATTTTCACTCTGCAGCAGAGCATGCGCCGATATGAAACTTCTTGGCAGATTAACACTGTATGCCCGCGAAAGGCAAATGTCCCGAGTTCGAGTCTTGGTCCGGCACACAGTTTTAATCTACCAGGAAGTTTCAACCTTCTTTCATGATTCTTAAACCAAGTGTGAGCTATGATTAGGTTATGCTCTATGCAAAATTCTGTCATGTGGCTTCCTCTTTCATTCCTTACCCCCAGTTCATATTCACCTACTACTTTTCTTTGTCTTCTTTTTTTCTACTATCGAATTCCAATCTTCCATGACTATCAAATTTTCATCTCTCGTAACTATCTGGATCCTTCTTGTCCTGTACGGTAAGTCTCCTCTGACCCATTGTTCTCGGTGACTTTCCTGAAATCTACCCCTTTTCCAAGACCTCTCCAGTCCTTCATGCTTCTTCCTTCCTCTTCAACCCTTCTGCCTAAGAAGGAGCCACTGACTCCAAAAGCTTGCCAATTACAACAGTCTTTTATGTGTGTGTTCTGTCATCGATTGGTGAGTAGATATTTTATCTAAAAAAATGGTTCAAATGGCTTTGAGCACTATGGAACTTGACATCTGATGTCATCAGTCTCCTATAACTTAGAACTACTTAAACCTAACTAACCTAAGGACATCACACACAGCCATGCCCGAGGCAGGATTCAAACCTGTGACCGTAGCAGTCATGCGGTTCTGGAATGAAGTGCCTAGAACCGCTCGGCCACACTGGCCGGCATATTTTATCTATCCAATTAAACAATCTATTCTTTTCATAATATTATCATTATTTGATCATGGATTTTCCATTGTGTTATTTTTTTGAAAAAGCTGTTACACTAAAATGAAGAACATGTTGATCCCTCATGCCTGTATCAATGATGTACCAGTTTGTAGTAGTATAGAAACCAAATTTTTTAGGACTATAGCTGCAAAGCAATATAAAATGGAATGAACATATTAAATACCTTAATGCAAAATTGAGTAAGACATGCCACCTCTACTCCCCACTAAAATCCTGCTGTAGCAAGGAAACAGTAATGAATGCAATCATGCCTACTTTCATTCTCACCTTAAATATGGGGTCCCTTTCTCGGAAACTCTAAAGCAGCTGTCAGCACTTTCAAACTGGAAAAACAGTGTCATTAGAATCAACTTTGGACGCAAATATAGAGGTTTATGAGTCTCTAGATAAGATCGCTGCAGAGGCATTACAGAAAGCCTTAACTTATTTAAAATAAATGTAATAGATACGGTAAGGACTGCAGATTAAAAAAAAGTGATATTCATGATTACTTTACCAGAAAGAAACAAAAACTTACATATGACCCATATCAACACATTCTTGTGCCAAAATGGTACTTTCCACAAGGGAGTTAAACTTCGTAACAAACTTCCCAAAAAGATAAAAACAACTACCGTTGTCAAAATCTTTGGAAAATTTTTAGTCATATTTACGGCATCAGTGCTTTTATTCAAATGAAGACTGTAAATTTATGAAGAGTATTATATAATACTTAATGCATGAAGTGTACTATTTCTAATTTTCAATAAATATGCAAAGAAATCACTACCATCTGTCTATTTATAAGCTCGCTTGTCCAATGTCTTATGCATATATTGCTTTATATGAACAGGAACAATAAAATACAAGCTACAATCTGGTCTGATGCTGAGGGCACTGACTTGTGCCTTGTGGTGTCCTCATAAACTATTTTTCAAGAGAGACATTAATATCAATTCCTTCAGAAACTGATGCCAAAATCAATGATAATTACATACTTATTTTACTTTGCTACTGAAGACCACAACTAAATGAATACCACTCCAGTCACAAACATTTCACAAGCTAATAATAGCCATTTACTATTAATAGCAAGTTGTTGTGACTGTATGTACTGATTATTTACACATTTACCACAACATTTAACACTTATCTGAGCAGACTACCTTACAGATCGATGAACAAACTGTCCAAAAGAAAACATAGTATTTTAACATTACTTACTGTCGAATATATTTTATGAATAAGCCCCCTAACAGTCTTAATAGGCTGAATTGTTGTCATCACATTTTCTTTCCACTGCTACAATAAAAAAAAAAGATTCCTGCACTTAAACTACTTTCCAATCACCTACAAGGGGTAGTCAAAGTTTTAAGTATCATCTCAAAATAATCAAGTTGTGACTGTCACGAGACTGTAATAGTGTTAGTCCTTCTCTACATATTCACCTTCCAATGCAATACATTTTTCCCAACGACGGATGATCTGATGGAGACCATTGTCATAGAAGTCTTCATTCTGGCTGTTCAAGAAATGTTCCACATCCATAGTCACCTCATCGTCATTCTCAAAATGTCTGCCACGCAATATTTTCTCCATCCTAGGAAAGAGGAAGAAGTCTCCTGGGGCCATGTCAGGAGAATACGGTGGGTGTGGCAAAATCTGATAGCCCAGATCAGCAGCACGTGATTGTGTGTCCCAGTGAGAGTGAGATGGGGTGTCATCATGGAGCAGGAACACCCCCTTCGACAGCTTCACATGACGCTTCTTCCTGATGATGTCCCTTAACTCTGTCAGGAGGTTTCGGTAGTAAGTCCCTGTGACAGTTTGCCCCCAACAAGCATAATCTGTCAGCAGCACACCATGACAGTCCCAAAATACCCTCAGTAACACCTTGCCAGACGACTGTTGCGTTTTTGCCCTTTTTGCAGGTAGTAGTTCACCTCGTTTCCACTCCTTGTTTAGCTCTTCTGTCATGCGATCATAGTGGTATACCCAACATTCGTCCACAGAGATTAGGCGGCTAAAGAAGTCAACCGGATCAGCCCGACAAATTGCAACATTTCTGCTGCCGTCTCAACTCGGCATGCTTTTTGAACGCGTGTCAGCTGTCTCGGAACCCAGCAGGCAGCGACCTTTTTCATGTTCAAAACGTCATGCAACATGTTGTAAACTGATTCGTGACTGATTCTGACTTTTTCTGCTATTGCCTCAATCGTTATACGCCTGTCTTCAAGCACCAGAGCCTCCACTTCACTTGTGATTCCCGGTTCGTCGGTGAGAGAAGGCCTGCCACTCCGTTCTTCATCGTTCAAACTCGTCTGACCTGACTTGAAGCGCCTGCGCCACCTGACCACTGTGTCATAAGACTGCTGCCGTACACTTTCACCAGCTCAGCGTGGATTGCTGCAGCACTGTTTCCCTTCAAAAGTAAAAAACGAATTACCGCACGGTACTCAATTTTATCCACAGGCTGCGCCATTTCATGTCAGCTCTTCTGGTGGTGCGCTACAGTACTGCAGTCCCATACCTGCAAACAAACAACAAACTAATAACGTAACTTTTTTTTTTTTTTGAGTAGATAAGTATAACTTTATCACCAACCCAAATAAATGCCTTTACCATACATCTTGCTTAATAGATACCACTTTTAATGAATCTGATTCAAATTTCTTTAGAAAATTACAGCAAATGAACACATTTTCATAACTGTAACACATAAATATTGCCACACAGAAGAAGGTGTAATTACATAAACTAACTTCGCTTAACAAAGGTTTATTCAGCACTTGCACATACAAGAGTGCGGAGCGAACTGCCTCCAGCCAGAACACATACATATATATACAGCTACAGAACATTCCAGTACAATGGTCCTTGACATTTGTGGATACTTCTAGAATATACTCGAACTGAATATAGAAATTAAAATTGTACAATCCAGGTGAGTTTTGAACTCGCGACCCTCCATGCAACAGTTTAGTATCATAACCACTACACCATGGTGCTACTCAGCTTCGTCTGTGACAATATGACATACTAGTCTCAAATGCATCATGTTATATACCTCAAGTTTAAATATACAATACACAATAAGAAATGGCATGCCATGCCATGCCATGGCTTCCCATTGTAACTTATTCCTACATGCAGAAACAGTGAAGAAACTGCCAATGAGACCATAAGATACCCAAGTTCAGATTAGTGAAGGAAGTATGATATGTTATTTACAAAGGAACTATTCTGGCATTTAAATAAGACAAACTATTTTCCACCTTTGACATGTTCTGTGTGTAAACCTTACTTATTTCTTACATTTAAAACACAGTTCAAGGTGAAGGGTGACTTAAAAGTGCTACAAAATAAATACAGGCGCTTGGTTACCACAGCAACTAACAGATGCAGTATGTCATTGCCACAAAATGTTTCCATGTCATTAGATCGTACATATTATAAATTTCTTCCCCTTACACTTATGACAGTTAATGTACAATATGCTGTACACTGAAGGAAAACAATTCACAATGCTAAGGAGGAGTTGTGGCATAAATGATACTTGGTTGGCATGTTTCTGTATCTGAAAGATGATGCCTATTGAAATTTCATGCCACTCGCATAGGAGTGGCACTCGTACCACCACTATGACAATATTAATCAGGTTTGTTTTAAATACACACTTCAATGGCCATGAGTATTAGTTATCTTGAAGACTGGATGTGTTGATGTCTGATGATGATGATTGGTTTGTTCGGCGCTCAACTGCACAGTCATCAGCGCCCGTACAAAGTCCCAATTTCTACACAGTCCAATCTACCCAGTGTCACGAATGATGATGATGATGATGATGATGATGATGATGATGACAACACATACACCCAGTCCCTGAGCAGAGAAAATCTGCAACCTGGCCGGGAATCAAAACCGGGCCCCTGTAATTCGGAGGCAGCAACACTAGACACTAGGCCACGAGCTGCAGACAAGACTCGATGTGGTAAGCTGATGTCAGTCAAGGATGTCTTCAATTAAGAACACCTCTGAGCGAGATACGTTGTAGCATGCATTCCACTGACCTCAGCCCACCACCATTTCTGATTTCAGTGGCATTAAGCAAAGGGGAGGGGGAGGGGGGCACGGTGGAGATCAGTTGTTTTCTGATGAAAGCTGGTTCTATGTTGGTGCCAGTGATGACCATGTGCTGGTTAGGAGGAGGACCGTTGAGGCCCTGCAACCAACCTGTCTGTGTGCTAGACACACTGGACCTACACCTGGAGTTATGGTCTAGGGTGTGAATTTGTATGACAGCAGGAGCACTCTCGTGGTTATCCCATGCACCTTGGCTGCAAATTTGTACATCAGTCTGACGACTCAACCTGTCGTGCTGCCATTCATGAAAAGTAGTCCAGAGGTGTTTTCCAACAAGTTAAAATTTACCCACATACTGCCGTTGTAACCCAACATGCTCTATAGAGTGTCAACATGTTGCCTTGGCCTGCTCGATCACCAGATCTATCTACAATTGAACACATACAGGACATCATTGGATGACGACTCCAGCACCATCCAAACCCAGCATTACTGATTCCTGTATTGATCGACCTAGTGAAACAGGCATGGAACTCCATCCCACAAACTGACATCCAGCACCTGTACAACACAATGCATGCACATTTGCATGCCTGCATTCAACATTCTGGCAGTTACACTGGTTATTAATGTATCAGTATTTCACATTTGCAATGACTTATCTTGTGCTTACATTATCCGATGATCTTGCAATGTTAATCACTTAAATATGTAACCTAGACAAATATATTACCAAAATTTGGTTACTGTACATTAATTGTTTTTTGGTGCTGCAATTTTTTTCTCATCAATGTATGTATGCTTGAAAGCACAAAACACGTCAGTGGGAAAGCACAGCCAGTGCAAAAGTCCAGTAAAGAACTGACACAGACAAAATGCTGTGAGCCACTTTTTCAGACAACTTTCAGAGTGCATGAAAGAGTAATTATTACTTGAAATATTATGAAAAAATGGTACTATCTGTATTCTAGATCTGTTTTTGATAACAGATAAGAGTTTTATACAAATGTGTGGTGATGTTCTTTCAGACATGTCCAAAAGAACAGACATCACGTGGAATCCACAGCTATGATATATGTAAATTGAAGGTGGAGAGGGCAGACAGGTAAGAAAAGGAAAGTGACTATCAGTGACAGCTGCATTGGGACTAAATGTGGAGTCAGTGGCAATAAGTTGAAATGTATGCTGGACCAGGATTCTAATTGGGTATCTCCTGCTTGCTATGGACGTGCATTAACCACGTCCCTATCATCTTTATCGTGACGGTGCAGACTAACGAGACATGCCTCTAGACCGACCCACACTCCCATTTAGCGCCACCTATTCGCAGTCCCTGTTGATGTCCTCCATGCTTGCAACTGTCAGTTTCCTGCAGGAGGTCGGACGTAATCATGCATACACAATGAAGAGTTGGATTTACTGCTGCAGAGGTATGTTGGACAAGGGTGTAAACTGTCAGGATGCGCCATATTAAAACTCATCCGAGTTTCCCAAGTGATTTCCTCTCGGTCTGTGTCACTGGGTCCCGCAATGCTGAGGACACCACTTCGCTGTCTGTGAAACAGCTTGGCGCAGTATGGCTGCCTCAGCAACCCAAGCAATCCACAGCTGTGTGTCAGCCTTGCATGGCTGCGGAGTTGTGATGACATCAAGAGGCGTCTGCAGTCGACTCAGCGGTCTCCATCCCTGTTGTCTCAGCACTGCTTGTGGGAAGCTGCAAGGCAGCCCATGGTGGCTTCCTCGCCGGCGTGGCTAGGTACGTGGCGACAATAAGTGCCCGTGATCCGGCGTCTGAATCTGCAGCCCTCGCCTCGGGATGCCTTCGGCATGTGTTGGGAGCCAACGAGACTGCCCGTAGTAGTGAGCCATGGCATGGCCTGCCGCTGGCTGGCTATGGACCCAGCATTGGCCTCAGAGGGTCGAACCAGTGACCCGCCATGGACTGGAATGCTGGCACTCCATCGGCTGCTGCGTGTAGCCAGTGGTATGATACACCCCACTGTTCAGGAAAGCTGCCACACTTGAATGCATTGTTGGTGAACCAGCGCCTATTTAAATGCAGCTGCGCCCCTCTGTTTTGCTAAACGTGCTGCTCTGAGTCATGTACTCATAACACCTAGGTAGGCCAGTGGGCTCCTTCTGCCTATAACTTGCACCATGTAAACTGCTGCGTTTACTCTTTTCAGCAGTTGGACGGCCCTGTGGCCTCCATTCTACTTCGCAACCGCTGGTAGCGTAACTTACTGTCAACAGGCCCATGCTTGGCTGTAGCTTGTGGGCTCCAAAATATTGCACCAAAGCTTATCTTTTCCCATCTTAAACGGTGGTGCCACTACATTATTCCCCCCTTTGGAAAGATCCGGTCCCTGGGTCGACCTCTAACTACTCTTAACTTGTTTGGGTTGGCACTTACTTCTGACATATTTACTACTACTATTAGAATACTTTGATGTGGTTTAGTCCTATTAAAACACGACGTGAGACAAAATGTAAAAATTCCTTACTGGAGTCCACTTAATGCTCGATGAACCCCTTACCTACCCGTCTCATGCCCTCAGTATCCAATCCATTGGGATTTGGACTACCGTTGGTTCTCTCTTGGAATTGGCTATCTGCCTGATCAGAATGAAAACAACACACAAAAGAGTTAAGGCTGCGATGGCACTTGGCACAGAGGTGCCCAAAAGGATTGTTACTTGGCGTTGTCTTTCCCTATATTAAGCAACATGCTGCACAAGCTTTTTGGCTGATATGCGCCCCTCTTGCTCTGAAATTAACTGGTTTATGGATCTCAACATACTAGACTCCAGAGTTTGATTTAACAAGGTCAGATTCTGCCTTGGCAAAAACTCTCAAGTTAGTTCTGGCCAGTACAGCTATGGTTGTGTAACGTTCAATTGAGTGACTCCTGAAATTGATGCTGGCAGATGGAAGGTTGGTTCTATTATGTTACATGCAGTTCCATTGATTAAAATTAAACTCCCCTCGAGCTCTATGTGTTTCACTTCAGCAAATACTACCTGCTCGAAACAACTTGTTACTACTACTAATTTTTCATATGTGGAGAAGATCCAATGCATCCTGACCCGTTGCAAGCTCAATTTTGGCTCTATGATGTCCATTGGACAGTCTTTTTCTTCCCTCCTGGCTAAAAATAACTGCACCATGCATGTGTACGGATTGGTGCGTAACATCCTGGCTGGGCATACTGTTACCTTCCCTTTATGGCACCTCCATAATTCCTTCCTTGTCATCTTGGCGTACTGGCTGTTAACTGCCGAGATCTGCCATACTTCCTCAGTTTTTACTTCTACGAACTTGTTCAATGCTCCCCTCTTCACTGGCCTGAGGACAGGGATCACCATCACCCTTCCTCCCTCTTCAACCAGACTGCTGTCCATAGCAGGCTCACAATACTCCAAAACATATACAACATATGAAAATACAATGCCTTCGCAAACCCAATGACACATAACAAGGAAAAAAATCTACAAAAGCTCTACTACTTTCTGGATCACAAAGCATACGGTACATCATGCTGTACTCTATCTTACTGGTCTCCTCTGCACAGAACACCTCTCTCCACTCTCTTTCTTCCTCTTCCCCTCCTGTGACACGCCTGGAATCACATCCAGGCAGCCCTTAAAAGGCCGTAACAGCCCAACATGTACTATCGCCGTTCTAGTTGGCAGCTGAAGCTTAAAATTAACGGGGGATGTGGTTTCAACTACTTGGTATGGTCCTTGATACCTCGTGATGAACTTCTTCGTTTTCCCTTTTGGTGTATAGGGGCTGGTAGGCATTACCCATCGCCCTACTCTGTACCGCAGTAAACTTCTTTTCCGCTTCCCTGTGTCTTCCTGCCTTTCCAAAGACTTTGTATTCACCTTTCGTACCTATTTCCAAACATCCCAAATTGTCCTCACCAACTGACGTACAGATTCACTGGTCCTTCCTTTCTGTAGCTTCACTAAATCAAATGCTGACGGCATTTTTCGCTCGCACACTACCTCAAACAGGGACAAATCGGTATTGGTATGGACTTTTGCACAGTATGCACATACATATGCTTCAAATATTCATCCCACTGACGGTGATGAGAATCTACATAAAAACTCAGCATCTTCCCAATTGTTCTGTGTACCCATTCTGTTCTTCCGTTCGCCTGTGGATGGATCTTCTTTACGTTCAACGATTTAACAGTTCCTTCATTAAATCTGACATGAAGTTGGTCCCTTGGTCAGTAATAATTGTCTCTGGTACACACTTGTGCGACCATTACTGCCTGTTGATATGGCGTAGCCACCACCTGCACATACCTCGAAAAATGGTCTATTATTGTCAGAATGAATCTGTTCCCCGATGGTGTTCGACTGAAAGGTCCTAAGACATCAATTCCCAACAAAGAAAATGGACATGACGCTTCTGGCAGTTGTTGTAGCTGTATCCGTTTCCAACTCAAATCTGCTCTCTGCGCACATGGTATACAATTCTTGACATACTGATCCACATCTACTTTCCTACCTCTCCACCAATGCCTCTCCACCAGTCTCCTATTTGTCGCTCTACAACTGCCATGACCAGATAACACATGATCATGTTGTTTTGTTGTTGTGGTCTTCAGTCCTGAGACTGGTTTGATGCAGCTCTCCATGCTACTCTATCCTGTGCAAGCTTCTTCATCTCCAAGTACTTACTGCAACCTACATCCTTCTGAATCTGCTTAGTGTATTCATCTCTTGGTCTCCCTCTACGATTTTTACCCTCCACGCTGCCCTCCAATGCTAAATTTGTGATCCGTTGATGCCTCAAAACATGTCCTACCAACCGATCCCTTCTTCTAGTCAAGTTGTGCCACAAACTTCTCTTCTCCCCAATCCTATTCAATACCTCCTCATTAGTTACGTGATCTACCCTCCTTATCTTCAACATTCTTCTGTAGCACCACATTTCGAAAGCTTCTATTCTCTTCTTGTCCAAACTAGTTATCGTCCATGTTTCACTTCCATACATGGCTACACTCCATACAAATACTTTCAGAAACGACTTCCTGACACTTAAATCTATACTCAATGTTAACAAATTTCTCTTCTCGAGAAACGCTTTCCTTGCCATTGCCAGTCTACATTTTATATCCCCTCTACTACGACCATCATCGGTTATTTTACTCCCAAAATAGCAAAACTCCTTTACTACTTTAACTGTCTCATTTCCTAATCTAATTCCCTCAGCATCACCCGAGTTAATTTGACTACATTCCATTATCCTCGTTTTGCTTTTGTTGATGTTCATCTTATATCCTCCTTTCAAGACACTGTCCATTCCGTTCAACTGCTCTTCCAAGTCCTTTGCTGTCTCTGACAGAATTACAATGTCATCGGCGAACCTCAAAGTTTTTACTTCTTCTCCATGAATTTTAATACCTACTCTGAATTGTTCTTTTGTTTCCTTTACTGCTTGCTCAATATACAGATTGAATAACATCGGGGAGTGGCTACAACCCTGTCTCACTCCTTTCCCAACCACTGCTTCCCTTTCATGCCCGTTAACTCTTATAACTGCCATCTGGTTTCTGTACAAATTGTAAATAGCCTTTCACTCCCTGTATTTTACCCCTGCCACCTTCAGAATTTGAAAGAGAGTATTTCAGTTAACATTGTCAAAAGCTTTCTCTAAGTCTACAAATGCTAGAAACGTAGGTTTGCCTTTTCTTAATCTTTCTTCTAAGATAAGTCGTAAGGTCAGTATTGCCTCACGTGTTCCAACATTTCTACGGAATCCAAACTGATCTTCCCCGAGGTCGGCTTCTACCAGTTTTTCCATTCATCTGTAAAGAATTCGCGTTAGTATTTTGCAGCTGTGACTTATTAAACTGATAGTTCTGTAATTTTCACATCTGTTAACACCTGCTTTCTTTGGGATTGGAATTATTATATTCTTCTTGAAGTCTGAGGGTATATCGCCTGTCTCATACATCTTGCTCACCAGATGGTACAGTTTTGTCATGACTGGCTCTCCCAAGGCCATCAGTAGTTCTAATGGAATGTTGTCTACTCCCGGGGCCTTGTTTCGACTCAGGTCTTTCAGTGCTCTGTCAAACTCTTCACGCAGTATCTTATCTCCCATTTCGTCTTCATCTACATCCTCTTCCATTTCCATAATATTGTCCTCAAGTACATCGCCCTTGTATAAACCCTCTATATACTCCTTCCACCTTTCTGCCTTCCCTTCTTTGCTTAGAACTGGGTTGCCATCTGAGCTCTTGATATTCATACAAGTGGTTCTCTTCTCTCCAAAGGTCTCTTTAATTTTCCTGTAGGCAGTATCTATCTTACCCCTAGTGAGACAAGCCTCTACATCTTTACATTTGTTCTCTAGCCATCCCTGCTTAGCCATTTTGCACTTCCTGTCGATATCATTTTTGAGACCTTTGTATTCCTTTTTGCCTGCTTCATTTACTGCATTTTTATATTTTCTTCTTTCATCAATTAAATTCAATATTTCTTCTGTTACCCAAGGATTTCTATTAGCCCTCGTCTTTTTACCTACTTGATCCTCTGCTGCCTTCACTACTTCATCCCTCAGAGGTACCCATTCTTCTTCTACTGTATTTCTTTCTCCCATTCCTGTCAATTGTACCCTTATGCTCTCCCTGAAACTCTCTACAACCTCTGGTTCTTTCAGTTTATCCAGGTCCCACCTCCTTAAATTCCCACCTTATTGCAGTTTCTTCAGTTTCAATCTGCAGTTCATAACCAATAGATTGTGGTCAGAATCCACATCTGCCCCTGGAAATGTCTTACAATTTAAAACCTGGTTCCTAAATCTCTGTCTTACCATTATATAATCTATCTGATACCTTTTAGTATCTCCAGGACTCTTCCATGTATGCAACCTTCTTTTATGATTCTTGAACCAAGTGTTAGCTATGATTAAGTTATGCTCTGTGCAAAATTCTACCAGGCGGCTTCCTCTTTCATTTCTTCCCCCCAATCCATATTCACCTACTACGTTTCCTTCTCTCCCTTTTCCTACTATTGAATTCCAGTCAGCCATGACTATTAAATTTTCATCTCCCTTCACTAACTGAATAATTTCTTTTATCTCATCATACATTTCTTCAATTTCTTCGTCATCTGCAGGGCTAGTTGGCATATAAACTTGTACTACTGTAGTAGGCATGGGCTTCGTGTCTATCTTGGCCACTATAATACGTTCACTATGCTGTTTGTAGTAGCTTACCCGCACTCCTATTTTTTTTATTCATTATTAAACCTACTCCTGCATTACCCCTATTTGATTTTGTATTTATAACCCTGTAATCACCTGACCAAAAGTCTTGTTCCTCCTGCCACCGAACTTCACTAATTCCCACTATATCTAACTTTAACCTATCCATTTCCCTTTTTAAATTTTCTAACCTACCTGCCCGATAAAGGGATCTGACATTCCACGCTCCGATCCATAGAACGCCAGTTTTCTTTCTCCTGATAACGACGTCCTCCTGAGTAGTCCCCGCCCGGAGATCCGAATGGGGGACTATTTTACCTCCGGAATATTTTACCTAAGAGGACGCCATCATCATTTAATCATACAGTAGAGCTGCATGTGCTTCCTTTAAAACCTCATCTCTCAGTTTTGCTGGCACTACTACCCTTGGCCCTAACTTCGTTTCCCTCCACAAAAGACCACTGTACATATTAAATTGTGGCTGTGCCCGATACAATTTACAATCGTTGTCAGTGTCGTGTAATTCTTGGCATATTCCTAGGTCATAAACTATGACTTCTACTTTTGCCACCTTTCTACTCAGTGCATCCGCATTACTGTGCTTCTTCCCAGGCTTGTGCACCACCTCGTAGTCGAATTCACTAAGCCTCACAGCCCACCTAGCAAGTCTAGTGGACAGATTCTTCAACCCTAACAACTACTTCAATGCAGCATGATCTGTCACTACCCAAAATCTTCTTCCATATAAATAACATTTAAAATATGTGATTCCATAGCATCTCTCTCTGTTGTTGAGTAATTCTTCTCTGCTGCATTCAACTGCCTAGACGCATAGGCTACAGGATGTTCTTCCCATCAATTTCCTGACTAAGAACACACACTAATGCTTGATTTGATGCATCGCATGCTAGAATAAATTCCTTTTCAAAATCTGGAAACACAAGAACCGGACTTGATGTTAACACATCTTGCAGTTTGTCAAACGCTTTCTGACACTCTTCTGTCCACTCAAATTTCACACCCTTCAGTAACAATTGCATCAATGGCTGTGGTAAATCTGCAAAACCCTTCATGAACTTTCAATAGAAATTGCAAATTCCAATGAATGACTGCACTTACTTAACTGTTTTCAGCTCCTGAAAATCCCTTACAGCCTGTACCAACCTCGGATCTGTTTCCACTCCATTCTTACTGATGATATGACCTAAATATTTCACTTCTTCCAATGCAAAATGACTCTTCCCCAGGCTCTACATCAAACGAGCTGCTCTTAACTTCATGAAGACTTCCCTTAACCACTGTCTATGCTGCTCCATACTGCTTGAAAACACTACAATGCCATCCAAACAGACAGGACACTGCCATGGTTTCAAACCCCTCAACACACCATCTAGCAACCTCTGAAATGTTGCTGGAGCATTCTTCAAATGGAATGGCATTCTAATGTATTGGTAATGGCCACCAGGTGTAGAGAAAGCAGTTTTTGGATGAACCTCTGGAACCACCTCTAACTGATGATAGCCACTTGTCAAATCCATCATAATACTGGCACTGTCCTAAGTGATCCAAAGCCTCTGATATGTTTGGAATGGGGTATGCGTCTGTTACTGTCTCATTATTGAGGTACTGGTAGTCACAACAGTTCCATCCATAGAGTTTTTAGGCACAACGACAATGCACGCTCACCAGCAACTATTACTATGGTCTATAATACCGTAAGCAAGCTGCTGATCAATGAAATTCTCCACAATCAGCCGCAAACACCTCAGTATTCTGTGTGGTTTATGGTAAACAGGTCTTTGTTCCCTAATGGAGAAGCTGGTAATGACCCTTGCGGAAAAAACAAATCCTTAAATTCCCACAACATATTCTCTTCCCATTCCATATGTTCTTTTTCTCCTCCTTTCAAATACTTAACTTTCTTATGCAATGCAGTTCTATCAGCATTTAGTGGTTGATAGCTCTGCCTACCTCTTGAAAACCAGTCTTTGACATCTGGTACATCCAAATTCGCTACTAAAACTCCTTTTCCCAAATTCACATCTACAGCACTAAAATTATGCATGTTCACGGGGACTACTCACCCGTTGTTTCCCTTTTGTATGCATACAATAGTTAGTTTCACAAAACAACCTAATGGATTCAAAAATTCACTATCCTCCAATGGTTCAATAACATGTACTGTACCCACAGGTAGATTTGACTCAACACTTACCCAAAGTGACTTCCTGGTGCCACTAGACACACACTCATGAGATTTAAGCCTTAATGCTAACGTACGCGGCTCAATTGGTTTGTTCATTACGTTGAATGCCCCTCGTGACAGCTCTGCATCCACAACATTTTCCCCTAGCTAAAATAACATTCCACGAAGTTCCACAGTTCGTTGTCTAAGGTCAATTTTGGCATGATGTTGATGCAGTAAATTTGCTCCTAGGATCATGTCATAGCCCTTGCTTACTCATGGTACTACCTCCGTGTATGCATCAAATCGGGCTTTCCCTATGCGAAAGTCATCTGTCACTGATCCCAAAGTTGTGACCTCCTTATCCCCCACTCCACACAACCTATAACGTAGTGGGTCTAACTTCCTTCATCCCATTAAACTCCTTGTAGCTACTGACACTTGCACCCCTGTGTCCACCAAAATCTTAAATGTTTTAGTTCCTATGGATCCTACCACTGAAGATTCCACCTCTGCATACATATTTGTAGCACTGAAATTAAACGGGAGCTCCCTTAGGAAGGTCTTGGGCCCCCTCTGCCGTTAAGGACTGTCCGCCTCTACTAACTCCACTTCTCCATCCTCCATGGCGCTGATTCCCACCCCTTCCTCTATTCCTCAGTGACTGGGTACAATGCCTCTGCACGTGTCCCGTATGACCACACTCTTAACATTTTATACCTGCTGTAAACACTGCTTGTCTATCACGTATCCCCATTGCCATGTCTCTTTTCTCACGTTGAATTGGCAGCTGAATGGCTTAATACAAATCTTTCAGAATCCCTTCATGCACTTTCCGTGACATATGCGCTGGTAACCGCCTCAAAAATACATCAAGTGCCCTTTGTTTGGCCTCCTGCAACAGAACACTGTTCACTTCATTGCTCTGACCCAACTCGTAAGTATACTTGTTAATTTCCCTTATCCTGTCCGCAAATTTCTCTATCTTCTCCCCCTGTCTCTTTGTCACTTCTCCCTAAAGTACTGAGCGCTATTCTGTTTCTTGTACCTTTGTCAAAGCCCTTCCTTTACCTTCTTAAACTGTCCCGCCTTCCTTAAGGCTTCAGAACACCTTACATATGTCTTCACATCACCCATTAATCTAATCTTGGCTGCATGTAACAACTGTTCATCAGACCAACCATTCATCACAGCTGAAGTTTCCAAGTCCTCCACAAATGAACACAAATCCTCAGATGCCTTAGCAGAAAACAGAATAAGCAAACTCGCAGTGGCTCGATCAATCTCCTGCTGCGACAACCTAGGCAACAACTAATCAGATGCAGTTTGCCACTCACTCCTTCATGTTAATTCACTTCTGAACTGCTTATCGCCTGCTGTCAATTGTGCTACCTTTCCAAACAAAATCTGACACATCTTGCATCCCTGACACTGCCATTGTGTTGCTTTAGTTCCCAGTTAGTCCCGAAACAAAACATTTAAGTACAAGACTTCCTACTGCTCCGTATCATCATACTCAGCATCATCATATACCAATACAAAAGTAATCAAATACCACAAAAAACAACATCTTACTGCCCCAAACACACTAACATTTACTCCTTTTTTTTTAAAAAAAAAAAAAAAAAAAAAAAAAAAATAGCCTATGCAAAACATCTAAAATGGCCTGCGAGGAGCCATACTCAAAACACAAACAAAAAAAGAAAGAAAACATCCAATACTCAAAAAGAAAAATTGGTCAACACTCACCACATTTTATGAGTGTAATGCAGGTGGGGGGCTCGAACATCGTACTGTACAGATGATGTCTGCTATTCTGACACCAAATGTAAAGGGAAGTTTGATGAAGATGGAAACTGTCAGGATGCGCTTTATTAAAACTCATCTGAGTTTCCCAAGTGACTTATTATTTCCAGCTACAGTGCCCCCATTCCTCTCGGTCTGTGTCGCTGGGTCCCACAATGCTGAGGACCACCACTTCGCTGCCTGCAAAACAGCTTGGTGAGGAATGCCTGCCTCAGCGACCCACGCAACGCACAGATGTGAGTCGGCCTTGTACGGCCGCAGAGTTGTGATGATGTCAGGAGGCGTCTGAAGTCAACTCAACAGTCTCCATCCCCGTCGTCTCAGCACCACTTGCGGGAAGCCGCAAGGAGGCTCATGGCGTGCTTCCTCGCTGGCGTGGCTAGGATCGCAGCGACAATAAGTGCCCACGATCCGCTGTCTGAATCTGCGGCCTTCGCCTCAGGATGCATCCGTTGTTTTTTAGAGCCAACAACACTGCCCACAGTAGCAAGCCGTGGCGTGGCCTGCTGCTGGCTGGCTACGGACCCTGCGTTGGCCTCAGAGGATCGAACTAGTGACCCACTGTGGACTGGAATGCTGGCGCCCCATCGGCTGCTGTGTGTAGCCAGTGGTATGATACACCCCGCTGCTCAGGAGAGCTGCCACACTCGAATGCCTTGTTAGTGAACTGGCGCCTATTTATAAGCGGCTTTGCACCTGTGTTTTGCTAATGTGCTGCTCCGAGTCATGTTCTTGTAACACCTAGGTAGGCCAGTGGGCCCCTTCTGCCTGGTACTTGCACCATGCAAACCGCTCCGTTTACCCTTTTCAACAGTTCGACGGCCCTGTATCCTCAATTCTACTTCACAACTGCTGGCAGTGTAACTTACTATCAACAGGCCTGCACCTGGCTGTAATTTGTGCACTCTGAAATATTGAACCAAAGCTAACTTTTCCCCATCTTAAACGGTTGTGCCACTACACTGCAGATCAAGGCAATCTTCAAATTCATAAGTAACATCAGACAACTGTCTTACAACCTTATAAGGTCCAAAGTAGCGCCTGAGGAACCTCTCAGAGAGATCAACCTTCCGAACATGAGTGAAGATCCAGTCAAGGTCACCAGGCTGGTAGACAACAGGGCAGTGGCTCGCGTCATACCTTCGGCGGTCATTTTCTTGAGCCTGCAGTGTGCAGAGTTGAGCTAACTGCCGAGCTTCCTCAGCTCTGGTGAACACCTGGCTGATGTAGTCATCGTCCACGTCAACAGGATGCAATGGAAACACAGTGTCCCTTGTCGTCATCACCTCATGCCCATGCACCAGGAAACATGGTGTAAATCTTGTGGTGTCTTGTTTGGCAGTGTTGTAGGCAAACGTTACGAAAGGTAGCGCCTCATCCCAGTTGCCCTGTTCAACACTGACGAACACTGATAGCATGTCGGCCAAGGTCTTATTAAGGCATTTAGTAAGCCTGTTAGTTTGTGGATGGTAGGCAGTCGTCATGTGATGAGTAATGTTGCACTGACGGTTTATCTCTGTCACAAGATTTGATTGAAAAACTTTCCCTCCATCCATAATTAACGACCTTGGGGCACGTGTTTTAATATAATGTCTTCTACAATGAATTTGGCTACCTCTAATGTTTCGACTGTTTTCACGGCTTTTGTAATGGCATAGCATGTCAGATAATCAGTGCTAACAATAATCCATCTATTGCCACTAGCAGACGTTGGAAATCGTCCGAGAAGGTCAATCCCAACATGCTCGAAAGGTGTTTCAGCAGATGGAACTGGTATGAGTCGGCCAGTTGGTTTCTGAGGAACTTTCTTTCTCCTCTGACACTCTCGACAGTGTGACACATAGTGACGGACACTCCTAAATAAACCTGGCCAGAAAACTCTCTTGCAGATCCTATCGTATGTCTTAATAAGTCCTAAATGTCTGGCCTCAGGTATGTCATGGAATTTCAGTAGAGCATCTAAGTGCATGTGTTTTGGAATCACTGGTAGCCACCTCTTTCCAAGAGGATCAAAGTTTTTCTTGCAAAGTAATCCATTAACTACCTTAAATTGTCCTTTTACGTATTCTGACCGATTTAAGGCAAGCAAAATTTGATATATCTTGGCATCCTTCTTCTGCTCTGCAGAGAGATCCTGGAGTGCAGTGAGACAGTCACTATCTTCTTCACAGTCTTCATGGTCTTGCACAGGGTTTCTTGAGAGACAGTTCACATCTTGGTGTTTTCTTCCACTTTTGGTAATGTCATACTCTTGAAGCAGTGCCCAGCTGGCGAGTTGTCCTGTTGGATCCTTAAGACCTCTCTACCAAAAAGTTAATGATGGTCTCTAACAACTGTGAATGGCCTTCCATAGAGATACTGTCGAAATTTGCAAAAGCATTCTCTTTCTGTAGTCGAGTAGTTTCTCTCGGCTTTTGTAAGTGTCCTAGAAGCATAAGCTATAACCTTCTCTTATCCATCCAAAATCTGCACCAGAACAGCACCGATCCCATACCCACTGGCACCTGTGTGTAGTTCTGTTGGTGCTCTCTCATCATACAGACCAAGTAGAGGGTCAGTCATCAGAGCTTTTCCTAGCATATCGAAAGAATCTTGTTGAGTACCACCCCAGATGAATTTAGCACAGGCTTTTAACAACTCTTGGAGTGGCCTGTCTTTGATAAAACAATGGTAATAAGAACACAATCTGAGGAAGCTTCTCACATCTCTACTACTTTTAGGAATAGGAAATTCCGTTATAGATCTCACCTTTTCTGGGTCTGGCCGTACACCTTTGTTTGACACAAGGTGCCTGAGTATTTTGATTTGTTTTGCTCCAAAGAGACACTTTCTTGGATTAAGTTTCAGTCCGCCTTGTTGAAGCCACTTAAGAACGGCCCTCAGTCTTTTTATATATTCATCAAATGTCTCTGAGAACACTATAATGTCATCTAAAAAACAAAGACACATTGTCCACTTCAGGTGTCTTGGAAGATTATCCATCATCCATTCAAAAGTTGCTGGTGCATTACACAAACCAAATAGTATTACCTTAAACTCATACAGGGCCTCAGGGGTGATGAATGCAGTTTTCTCACGGTCAGCCCCATCTACTTCTATTTGCCAGTATTCCAAGTACATGTCCATGGTTGAGAAAAACATAGCCCCCCTTCAGACAATCTAGTGTATCGTCAGTTCGTGGAAGAGGCTAAACATCCTTTTTAGTTATCTTATTAAGCTTCCTGTAATCAACATAAAGTGCCAACTGTGATCCTTCTTCCTGATGAGAACCACTGGTGACGACCATGGGCTCTGCGAAGGCTGAATGATATCATTCTTCATCATTTTCTCTACCTCATTGCGAATTATTCGACGTTCCGTTGCTGACACACAGTGTGCTCTCTGGCTTATTGGCCAGTGCTAATCCGGTGCTTCACTGTCAATTTGTCTAATTTGGTCTTCACCTCTGGATTGAAGCATTCATAGAACTCTTGAAGAATAGCAAGTAGCTGCTTCTGTTGTTCCTTAGTGAGATCAGGTGACAGCAGAGCTAGAAGATCTTGTCTTGTAGTGGTAGCGCTAATTTCGAATACAGACTCAGCATGGGAGGTTTCTATAACGCTCAGCTGTTCTGCAATTAATGGCTCAGCATTTGCTACACACATGCATCTTTGAAGGATCTGCAGTTCTCAGTGACAGTTAACTATCCACAATTCAACGAATCCATTCTTAAATGAGACGACACTGGCTGGGATGACCAAGTTATTCTTTAGTGGTATGCTTCTCTTACATTCCACTACAAGATCCATGGGTTAATGCATGACATGACACATGACAGCTACCTTTCTAGCGCTGACTGCAGGAATGATCACTTCATCCAGCACACATAGTCTCCACACACTTGGATGTGCATCTTCCTGTCCACAGTATCTCATCTCGTCTAGCATAATCCTCGAGCGACAACAATCTATAATTGCTTGAGAAGCTTTCAAAAAGTCCCATCTGAGAATGAAGTCACGACTACACTCTTGTAAGATGATGACACATCTTCCTGTAGGTTTTACATATTTCCCATGAGACACCTTCAGCAGAGATGTTTTGTTGTCGATGAATACGGTTTTCTGCAACTGGCGACGCTACTTCTCCGAAATGACTGAATATGATGCTCCAGAGTCCACAAGAGCTTGGGCTGGTCAGCCATCCATGAGGATATCGATGTTTCTCTTCAGCGGCCTCACCTCCAAGGAAGGTCGCACCCTTTAGTTTTCCAGGTTGCGGCAGCTAGGTGATCAGCTGGAGCTTTTAAACATCGATGGAGACCTTGATCGCCATGTTGGGGAGCGTCCTCTCCAGTGGCTAGCTTGCGGCAATGGTGACCTACGTCATCCTGCAACCACCTCTTCTTGGTCATCTTTGTAGTCCCAGAGTTGGCGTCGGCTAAGATCAGTCTGCTGTCTTCTGGCACAGGCGTCATCAAATATCTGCCACCTTTCTCAACAATAGCGCACCACATGTCCCGGTCGTCCGCAGTGGAAACATACTGGTTGGTTATCCTGGGTCCTCCAGACATCAGTCTTCCTTGGTACCCAAACAGGTTCCTCATGCGGCATTGTAGGAACGTACCTTTGCCTGGGTCTCTACTTTGTCACTGTGTTAAAGGGAAATGAAGGACGAGAGATTGGGTTCAATGTCTGTTCCACATCCTCCCTTATGACCTCCTGAAGCATCTCAGTTTTTTGCTTGCCGTGAAATCCAAGTACCTTCTGAACTTCCTCTCTCACTATCTGACAAAGAACACTTGTGAAATCAGTGTCTTCCTCTATCACAGACATCGATACAATGTTTGGAAGCCGTTCGAACTTCTTGTGTGAAATTCTTTTTTGATAATTTGTCTCGATATACTGGCACCATTTTATGAAGTCATCTGCTGTCGAAACCTGCCACAGGAGTAGGGCTTTATTAATGTCCTCAGCAACACCCTTCATTACATGTGTAACCTTACCTTCCTCCTCCATTCGAGGATCCACTATTTTACACAACTCCAAGACATCTTGAATGTAGGATACTGTAGTTTCTCCTGGACGCTGTGCCCTGCACTTTAATTTATCTTCAACCTTGCAGTTCTATTGTTGTGTGTCGCTGAAATACTTGCGCAGTTCCACCTGGAATACTTCCCCTGCTTGTGAACTTCTCCTCTTTGTTCTCATACCATTGCTTGGCAGTGCCCTCCGAGTAGAAAAATACTTTAGCCAAACACACGGTGTCACCTCATTTGTTAAATTTGGCTATATGCTCACATACCCTCAGCCACTTGTTTGGATCTTGACCATCGTCACCAGAGAACCTGAAAGGATGTCTCATGTGGTGGCACACAGTTGCTGTCATCATAACATCCACTTCTTCTTCTTCTTCTTCTTCTTCTTCTTCTGTCTCCGATTGATTGCGATCTGTTGAATATGGCTTGAACTCTGGTTTCTCGCCACATAAACGGCAGCTCTGTCGTGGCCTGATGGGAGCCGCTGTGTCGTCGATAATGTGCACCAACACAAGTTCCAATACCTGGCACCTCCACCAGAATAATGTCACGTAGAGGAAGGTGTAAGTAATTTAATGACAAACACTAACTTCACTTAACGAAGGTTTATTCAGCACTTGCACATAAAAGAGCATGGAGCAAACTGCCTCTGGCCAGAACACATACGGTATATATACAGCTACAGAACATTCATGTACAATGATTCTTGCCATTTGTGGATATTTCTAGAATTTACTTGAGCAGAAGATAGAAATTAAAATGTTTCAATTCAGGTGAGTTTTGAACTCAAGGCCCGCCATGCAACAATCTAGTATCATAACCACTACACTATGGCGACTGCGCTACTTGGCTAGACACCTTTCCCCTTGCTTTCAGCCATTCGCAGTACCAGCACAGCAAGGCCGTTTTGGTTAATGTTACAAGGCCAGATCAGTCAATCATCCAGACTGTTGCCCCTGCAACTACTGAAAAGGCTGCTGTCCCTTTTCAAGAACCATACGTTTGTCTGGCCTCTCAACAGATACCCCTCCATTGTGGTTGCACCTACGGTACGGCTATCTGTATCACCGCTTGGGTAGTACAGTGTCAAAAGCCTTCCGGAAATCCAGAAATATGGAACTGATCTGAAATCCCTTGTCAATAGCACTCAACACTTCGTGTGAATATTGAGCTAGTTGTGTTTCACAGGAATGTTGTTTTCTAAACCCATGTTGACTGTGTGTTAATAGACAGTTTTCTTCGAGGTAATTCATAATGTTTGAACACAATATATGTTCCAAAATCCTGCTATATATCAACTTTAATGACATGGGCCTGTAATTTAGTGGATTACTCCTACCACCTTTCTTGAATACTGGTGCGGCCTGTGCAACTTTCCAGTCTTTGGGTACGGATCTTTTGTCGAGCAAATGGTTGTATATGATTGTTAAGTATGGAGCTAATGCAGCAGCATTCTCTGAAAGGAACCTAATTGGTATACAGTCTGGACCAGAAGACTTGCTTTTATTAAGTGATTTAAGTTGCTTCACTACTCCGAGGAAATTTACTTCTACGTTACTCATGTTAGCAACTGTTCTCAATTCGAATTCTGGAATATTTACTTCATCTTCTTTTGTGAAGGCATTTCGGAAGGGTGTGTTTAGTAACTCTGCTTTGGCAGCACTGCCTTTGATAGTATCTCCATTGCTATCATGCAGAGAAGGCATGATTGTTTCTTGCCGCTAACATACCTCACATACGACCAGAATCTCTGGATTTTCTGCCAGGTTTCGAGACAAAGTTTCATTGTGGAAACTGTTATAAGCATCTCACATTGAAGTCCATGCTAAATTTTGAGATTCTCTACAAGATCACCAATCTCGGGTATCTTGCATATGTTTAAATTTGGCATGTTTGTTTCATTGTTTCTGCAACAGTGTTCTAACCCGTTTCATGTACTAAGGAGGATCAACTACATCATTTGTTAATTTATTTGGTATAAATCTCTCAATTGATGCCAACACTATTTCTTTGAATTCAAGGCACATCTGGTCTACACTTATATTATTAATCTGGAATGAGTGAAGATTGTCTCTCAGGAAGGCATCAAGTGAATTTTTATCTGCTTTTTTGAATAGGTATATTTTTCGCTTATTTTTTGGAGGATTTGGGGATTACAATATTCAATCTCGCTACAACATCCCTGTTTTCACTAATCCCTGCATCAGTTTTGATGCTCGTTATTAACACAGGATTATTTGTTGCTAAGAGGTCAAGTGTGTTTTCACAACCGTTTACTATTCGCGTAGGTTCATGAACTCACTGCTTGTTATAATTTTCAGAGAATGCGTTTAGCACAATTTTGGATGATATTTTGTGTGTACCTCCAGAATTAAACATGTATTTTCGCCAACATATCGAGGGTACATTAAAGTCACCACCAACTGTTATCATATCAGTCCGGTATGTGTTCGAAATCAAACTCAAGTTTTCTTTGAATCTTTCAGCAACTGTATCATTTGAATTGGGAGGGCGGTAAAAGGATCCTATTATTAATTTATTGCCGTTGCCAACAATGACCTCTGCCCATACTAACTCTCAGGAAGTATCTACTTCAATTTCGTCACAAGTTAAACTACTTCTAACAGCAACAAACACGCCACCACCAAACTGTGTTTAGCCTTTCCTTTCAGAACACCGTTAGGTTCTTCGCAAAAATTTTGGCTGAGCTTATATCCGGCTTCAGCCAGCTTTCAGTGCCTATGATGATTTGAGCATCAGTGCTATCTATTAGCGCTTGGAGCTCTGGTGCTTTCCCAACACAGCTACAACAATTTACAACTGTTATACCAATGGTTCCTGTATCTACGTTCTTCCTGTGTTCAGCCTGCACCCTTTGTGACTGAAGCCCTTCTTGTGTTTTCCTGAGACCCTCTAACCTCAAAAACCACCCAGTCCATGCCACAAAGCCCCTGCTACCCGTGAAGCCACTTCTTGCGTATAGTGGAAAACTGACCTATTTAGCAGAACCCAAAACCCAACCACCCTTTGGCACAAGTTGAGGAATCTGGAGGCTACAGTTGCAGAACCATCTGAACCTCTGATTCAGACCATCCACTCACCTCTGTACCAGAGGTCCGTGATCAGCCCTGTCGACTATGCTGCAAATGGTCAGCTCTGCTTTCATCTTGCAAGCAAGACTGGCAGCCTTTACCACTTCTGTTCACCACTCGAAACCAGAGAGAATATCTTCTGATCCAAAGTGACACACATCATTGGTACCGACGTGAGCAACCACCTGCAGTTGGCTGCACCCTGTGCTCTTCATGGCATCTGGGAGAACCCTTTCCACATCTGGAATGACTCCATCCAGTATGCACACGGAGTGCACATTGGTTTTCTTTCCCTTCTTGTCAGCCAAGTCCCTAAGGGGCCCCATAACGCACCTAATGTTGGAGCTCCCAACTACCAATAATCCCACCCTCTGTGATTGCCTGGAATCTTGAAGCTCAGTGGTTTCCTTTGTAACAGGACAGGCGATAGCATCTGGCTCAGCGACAGTGTGAGTTACAGACAGCACCTGGAACCTGTTTGTCAGACAAACTGGGAGGCCTCACGTGCAGCTGCCTGGGAAATCTTTCATCAACTGCTTCGTCCTGGGGCGACCTCCCACTCGACCACTGGTGTGGGTCAACCTCAGTGTGAGCAGTAACTGGATTGGCCACTGGTGAGGACTGATTGGAGGACTCGCATCTGTTGGATGTCCATTGGATCCCTACGGCCGGCCGACAACAGTGGTGCCCGTCCACTGCAGCCTCAAGCTGTGTAACTGAAGCCATCACAGCCTCAAGCTGAGAGCAAAGTGTCATAATCAAACAGCATGTGATATAAGTGCCTTCACAGCTGGCCTAGAGGTCGCCTCACAATCAGGACAGACGGCATAGCAAGCTCTGTGCCATGTGCACAACAGCTCAATACAAGCTTGGCACACTCGACCCTATGCCTCACTTATGTTTACTTACTTGTTGTATGCTCACCTAGACTGTATAATGATGTGTTCTATAGTTATGAGACTTTGAACCATTCCATACATCATTCAGTGTTATTGTGAATTTCTTCACATGGAACCAGAATAAAATTCGGTTGGTGTTTCTTCTGATATTTTGTTTGTACATTGTTACAAAGTGTTTGGCGACAAGTGCACTTCAATTCTTGGTTCGATATACAACCATCGTGTCGGTGGAAGACATTTTTCACTCTTTTGTTAAACATCAGCGAGCTCTCACTGGCCAGGAGCAGGCGCTCTCTGTGGCACTACACAATTTGGCTGCCTCATTGACATGCCAGGTTCCATTGCCATTCACGCAACCCCCCACCACTTCCTCCATATAATGATTCTGTGGAAGATTGGGATACATACGAAAAATGCTTCAAGCTTTTGGAGTCGCCAATCCCAACTTGTGTAAGACTTTGTTTTTGTCATGGATTTGTCCTCATGTTTATCACCATTCGTGACAGCTAGCTCCTCTTCAGGAACCTCCCAATCTCTCTTTTGACTAAATGTGTCAGTTGCTCTCTAATCATCATTACAAACATACTCACGTTACTGCTGCTCATGTCAAGTTCTACCATTTTCAAAAGTGGGCGCAACAGTCGTACAGAGTTTGGGTAGTCAAACTTCACAGGTTTAGCTGTCATTGCCAATTTGTTACTGAGCCCATCAGGACTCTTATGTTGATTCGATGGTTAACGATGCTATAATATGCCTGGCTCCTGATATGGAAGTTTGTGAAAGAACTTATTCCTGTCTCATGGGTGTTCTGAACATTGCTCAGTCTTTGAAGTATTTAGGATAGCAGGAAATCTGATAGAAGTATGGTGTGAAGTAGCCACCGTTGCTTCCTCTCCTCCTCAGTCATACTAAGCAGCAGCAACAGCATGACAACAACGCCCATGTGCTTATCTTCTGTCATGCCCTTACTGTTCTGTCTTGTGCAACTATTGTACAAAGGGACATACGACATGTATGTGCGACTCTCAGACTCCTTCACCAGACATGAACATGGATGCTAACAGTATTTCCCAATTGACTGTAGCCCTGAACAAACTCAACATTGAAGTATGTGTGATGCGAAAAATGTTACCAAGGATATCAGTTACAGCAATGACTTTGTTAAATTCTCAAATGTAAGTGGATTTCTGATCACCAGTACTGTCCTCTCTAATCAGTTGGTGAGTTAAAACAAACAACAAATACCTATATTGGGACAATTTTCTACTTCTGTAGCGTACAGAGCAGAAATCATCAATCTGGTAACAGAGGGAAGTGTGTGGGAGGAGGGTAAAAATTACAGGGGAGATTGAGGATCAAGTACAGTAAGCAGGTCCAAATGGCTACTGGTTGTGGCAGTTGTGCAAAGGTGGAGAGGCTCACAGAGGACAGGGCTGTGCGTACAGCTGCATTAGACCAGTCGTCACATAGAAAACAAAATTAACAATCCGTAAACACTGCGACTGATTCCACTGTACACATACAACTCTGTATGACCCACTGCTCAATTTTTGTTTATAAGGAATTGAATCGTGGATAATGGACTGTGTAGATAAAGAACAGAAGCTTTCGAAATGTGGGTCTACAATGAATGGTCAATTTGGAAATGAAAGAAAGTGTTGGGGTAAAAACAGTAAAACAGCACCTGCACTAATCACAGTATAAAAGTTTGAGCGCATGTAGGTGGCAGTAGATATGAAAATACCTGCACAGGACAGACTGGTAAGGAAAGCTGCTTCAAACTAGCCTTTGATGAAGACAACAACAACATGAACAACTATACTGAAAATGTAATTTTATGGTATCTCCAGCTGAAACATGTGAAGGCTGGATAATATTTGCAGATTTTATCTTAAAAACTCTTGCAATATACGTCATACCTGCATGTAGATAAAATGTTACTGTTACCCTCAAAATCTTTGTTCACAGGTAAATTGATCTGTAGGATAATCCAAAGTCTAGATTAGGAAGGAAGATGGCAATTTAGCTGAGAGCTGGTGACACCAAACAATGTGACTGAGAAAGCTAGCACTGATCTACAGCTCGGTTGAAACTCTACAGCTGCCATGACATAAAAACTGCATATCAGCACAACAGAAGTAAATCTGGATAAAAGTGCATCACATATTATATAGATGTCTGACAATTATTTTAATGTACTGTATATAAATTGTTAAAGAATAAACGGGACTACTATAAACAAACCCTCCAAAATAATTAAAAGAAATATGTGACAATTGTGGTGATCTCTGCATATTGTGGTGGGAAAGCAAATGGGTGTAGCAGCAACTGGCTGTCAGTAGTTTATGAGACGGGGAACAGATAGACGTATTCCATAACAAGACAGTAACTCCCTTTTTCAAATTATGAAATTAATGTCAATACAAAAAGTGCAGTGCATTCATAAAACATCAGTCAAAATCACAAAAGTTACCAAAACAACCCCCATGAGCATCCAAATAATTATGTGGCACATCCACAGCTTGTGTTACCTTTTTGCTTCGACCTGTGATTTAACAGAAGTGCATTGTGCGACATCACGGTGGAGCAGCGTATTTGGAATGTACTGCTTGCAGATTATGTGCTCAAGAATGTCATAACAATCTCTGGTATGGGATGTTTCTGTTTATACATTGTTTGCAAGTGTTGTTAGCAATCATTGGAGTGTTGCAGTACTGTTTGCAAGAATAACACTTTAAGTGTTTGTGGGGGTTTGTTATAGAGTTATTTTGACACTGACAGTTATGGGCAATTAACTCATTTTTTACTTGGAGTTGGGTATTAGCATGGTGTGTTGTTTATGGTTGCGATTTAATTTTATGGTTCGTTTTTTGTTAGTTACGGATACAGCAGAACAGTTCATGAGTGGGTTCCTGCACACTGCAATGGGGACAACATGTTGACCATAATTAAATTCCTACAGTCATTCAGTTTAAAGCAGGTGTTGACAGATGTGAAAATTACCAAACCATCAGTTTAATAAGTCACAGCTGCAAAATACTAACGCGAATTATTTACAGACGAATGGAAAAACTGGTAAAAGCCGACCTCTGGGAAGATCAGTTTGGATTCTGTAGAAATGTTGGAACACGTGAGGCAATAATGACCTTACGACTTATCTTAGAAGGAAGATTAAGGAAAGGCATACCTACGTTTTTAGCATTTGTAGACTTAGAGAAAGCTTTTGACAATGTTGACTGGAATACTCTCTTTCAAATTCTGAAGGTGGCACGGGTAAAATACAGGAAGCGAAAGGCTATTTACAATTTGTACAGAAACCAGAAGGCAGTTATAAGAGTCGAGGGGCATGAAAGGGAAGCAGTGGTTGGGAAGGGAGTGAGACAGGGTTGTAGCCTCTCCCTGTTGTTATTCAATCTGTATATTGAGCAAGCAGTAAAGGAAACAAAGCAAAAATTTGGAGTAGGTATTAAAATCCATGGAGAAGAAATAAAAACTTTGAGGTTCGCCGATGACATTGTAATTCTGTCAGAGACAGCAAAGGACTTGGAAGAGCAGTTGAACGGAATGGATATTGTCTTGAAAGGAGGATATAATATGAACATGAACAAAAGCAGAACGAGGATAATGGAATGTAGTCGAATTAAGTCGGGTGATACTGAGGGAATTAGACTAGGAAATGAGACACTTAAAGTAGTAAAGGAGTTTTGATATTTGGGGAGCAAAATAACTGATGATGGTCGAAGTAGAGAGGATATAAAAAGTAGACTGGCAATGGCAAGGAAAGCGTTTCTGAAGAAGAGAAATTTGTTAACATCGAGTATAGATTTAAGTGTCAGGAAGGCGTTTCTGAAAGTATTTGTATGGAGTGTAGCCATGTATGGAAGTGAAACATGGACAATAAATAATTTGGACAAGAAGAGAATAGAAGCTTTTGAAACGTGGTGCTACAGAAGAATGTTGAAGATTAGATGGGTAGATCACGTAACTAATGAGGAGGTATTGAATAGGATTGGGGAGAAGAGAAGTTTGTGGCACAACTTGACTAGAAGAAGGGATCGGTTGGTAGGACATGTCCTGAGGCATCAACGGATCACAAATTTAGCATTGGAGGGAAGTGTGGAGGGTAAAAATCGTAGAGGGAGACCAAGAGATGAATACACTAAGCAGATTCAGAAGGATGTAGGTTGCAGTAGGTACTGTGAGATGAAGGAGCTTGCACAGGATAGATTAGCATGGAGAGCTGCATCAAACCAGTCTCAGGACTGAAGACCACCACAACAACAACAACGACAACAACAACGACAACAACATGATGTAATTTAGTTAGTGGCAGAACAAATGGTTTTCTACAAGCTGTTCCTGCTGTGAGAAATATATGCTGGCCATTCAAGAGATTGCGTTAGTGAGATATATTTGTTATCACTATATTGCTAGATTTGCATGTTGGACACGACTTCAGCTGGTAACTTTTTTTACGAATTTTTGTGGTGTGTTATTAGTAATTATTTTGGATTGTGTTTGGTAGATATGGTGGAGTTGATGAGATTTTTGAGGGTTTTGGTATTATTTATATGGGTGAGTTTTGATTTTGTGGTACCAAAGACTTCATTATAGCTATACAGGTCAAGTGGTATAGGCCTATGTTAGATAATTTGACAAGTTGCATGTGGTTCTGTGTATTTCATATGCAGGTGAAGTGAAATTTCTGGTACTGGGTTTTGGAGGTACGTGTAGATTCATGCTCAGTGGTGTATTTACAATTAATTAGTTTCTTTTCAGGGTGGGAGTGCCTTTCATTTTACAGTAGCTTCAACTGAAAATTAATTTTATTGATACATATTAATTTAATATCCAAAACTATAAATATAAAATGTGTCAGTAGTCTGTATGTGTATAATTAGAACACTAATGACATTACAAAAATTATTTACTGTGGTTACGAATTACAACATGAAGCTTGAATAATTTTAATAAAACATAATCCAGTTGCTAAAAGAATTTTCTGCACTGATTCTATTAAATTGCCTATTTTTATAGTCTAGGACAATGTTAATTTATTTTGAAGTATAAAATCTGCTTTTGTCTGAGACTTGAATGCAAATAATTAAACCATTAATTAGAATTATAATGTACATAAGGAAGATGGCAGACACTTTGTTTTGCCATATCGCTCCTCATAGTCTGGACATGAATCCCTTCCTCTTGATTAATTATCATCATGGTGATCCCATTCAGATGTGCCTCGTAAGTGTCTTGATCCTCTTAAGGGTGGAAAAAAAAAATTGTGCTCATTGATAGCCATTGTTCCTGGTAGAGCTGTAGAAACTGAAACACATTAGGATACATCTGAAGGTTGCACACAGAGAAGACTTCCACAGCATTTTGGGGCATTTGCTTCAGTTAACTCAGATACTGATGAAAGTGTTTCAACTCAGCCATTGATAAATCGGCAGGATCTGAAGGATAAAATGAATGGAGTTTCATAACTCCATCAATTGCTGAAAATAATTACGACAATCTAGATCAAAAGGAACATTTATTTAAAAGGTGATCAGTTTTGATCAGCACAGGATCATCTTCAGAGTTATGGCCATACTGATGGAGTAGGAACTGCTGAATAATGTTTCAGTTTACTATTGTCATTCAGCAGTTCCTGCTTCATGCACAGCCACTGTCCATCAATATGGCTGTAGGTCTGAAAATGATCATGTGATGATAAAAACCAGTCACATTTCCCTAAAGGTGCCTTGTGATCTAGACTGATATAATTATTTTCAAAGATTATATTTTCATTGCTGATATCTCCAATAATGTTTTCAAAAATAATTTATTCCACCAATGATACCTATGTCTTAAGTTTTTCATGGTAGAAGATAATCAAAGATGTTAAAAAGTGCACAATGTGTCAAGAACCAAACCTACAGTGAACTAATTAAGGCATCTTGAAAGGACATGAAAAAATTTTGTAGTTACCCTCAACATCAACAAACTATCCTAATTTGCTTGATGCACCTGCTCGATAGGAATGCATGGTTCCTCGATTTCAACTCCATTGACTGAAGCTAATTCCTTGACTTCTAAGAAAAACCACGTGAAAGTATATTTTTTCTCATTGCCAGCAGTTCTCTAATTCTTGAATCCTCTCCAGAGTTGAAACAACACAACCATACATTTGCTTGAAGTCTTGTGCCACTGCGAAGACACTCAAATCCATCTAGTGAGTGTGGTATGTTTCAAATTCCCACCTCTAACATCAGTTAATGATTCTAGCACATAATTTAATATTTGCCTACGCTTTTGTGGCCCAAAGAAATTACATAACATTTCAATGTTCCTAACGAATTCCTGATATGTGGAATGTTGCATGTGTTGGTGACTACCAAAATGAAATTATGAGCTGCACAATGAGAATATACAGTTAAGGAGTATGAATGCATGAGCCCCATGAACTTTCCCTGACACTGATGCAGTAGTCACAGCCCTGTCCTCATAAACAAATGACACACCAAGACCAAATTTTACCAAGTGTTCAATTATATATCCAGTTAATCCATGGCCAGTCATGTCACGCACTGGAACAAATTCCAGAAAATTTTCATGAATCCTGAGATCTGGAGAAATATAATGAGCACAAGGAGATACTTGCTCTATTCTACAAGGTGTACAACCTTGCTTCCAACGTTTTTTCCCCAACAATTGAGGCTTTAATGAAAGAAATTGGTTACACATGTATCATTCAAATTATTTTCCATTATTAGCCACTACTTTCTCCCATTTTTCGGGCAGTGTATGAATCTGGCGTCAAAAAAATTGTTCATCTTTTGACGTGATCCCCGAATCGATCCAATTTGTGAATTCTTCATGAGATTGTAAGTGTTGGTCAGCCAGGCCATGTGCCATTGATCTAAACAGGTGATAGTCAGAAGGAGCAATGTCTGGAGAATATGATAGGTGGGGTAGGACTTCCCATTTTAACATTTCCAAGTACGTTTTGACCTCTTTTGCAACATGGGGTCAAGAGTTGTCATGCTGCAAAATCACTTTATTGTGCCTCTCACTGTATTGTGGCCGTTTGTCTTTTAATGCTCTGCTCAAATGCATTAATTGAGTTCGATAACGAGCACCTGTGATTGTTTCACTTGGTCTCAACAACTCATAGTACACGACGCCAAGCTGGTCCCACAAAATGCGGTGCACGATCTTGGAGCTGTGAATATTCGGTTTGATCGTCAACGTGGAAGCATGGCCAGGATATCCCCATGATTTTTTACATTTAGGATTATCGTAATGAATCCATTTTTCGTCCACAGTCACAATGCAATGCAGAAATCCCTTCTGTTTTTACCTCTGAAGCAACTGTTCACAAACACCGTTCAGCGTCTCTTGGTTTCAGCTCACACGGGACCAAAGTTCCTTCTTTCTGAATCATGCCCATAGCCTTGAGACATTTTGAAATGGCTTGCTGTGTCACTCCCATTAATCGTGTCAATTCTTCTTGAGTTTGATGCGAGTCTTCACTCAGCAATGTCTCCAATTCTACATCTACGTTATTACTCTGCTACTCAAAATAAAGTGCCTGGCAGAGGGTTAAATGAACCACCTTCATGCTGTCTCTCTACCATTCCACTCTTGAATGGCACGCGGGAAAAACAAGCACTTAAATTTTTCGGAGCAAGCCCTGATTTCTCTTACTTTATCATGATGATCATTTCTCCCTATGTAGGTGGGTGCCAACAGAACGTTTTTCCAATCGGAGGAGAAAACTAGTCATTGAAATTTCATGAGAAGATCCCGTCGAAACAAAAAATGCCTTTGTTTTAATGATGGCCACTCCAATTCATGTATCATGTCTCTGACACTATCCCCCCTATTTTGCGATAATACAAAACGAGCTGCCCTTCTTTGTGCTTTTTTGGTGTCATCCATCAGTCCCACCTGATGTGGATCCCACACCGCACAGCAGTACTCCAGAATAGGGTGGACAAGTGCAGTGTAAGCAGTGTCTTTGGTAGACCTGTTGCACCTTCCAAATGTTCTGCCAATGAGTCGGTCTTTGGTCTGCTCTACCCACAATATTATCTATGTGTTTGTTCTAATTTAGGTTATTTGTAATTGTAATCACTAAGTATTTAGTTGAATTTACAGCCCTCAGATTTGTGTGACTTATCACATAATCTAAATTTAGCTGATTTCTTTTAGTATTCATGTGAATAACTTCGCACTTTTCTTTATTCAGGGTCAATTGCCACTTTTTGCACCATACAGATATCTTATCGAAATCATTTTGCAAGTCGTTTTGATCATCTGATAACTTTACAAGATTGTAAATGACATCATCATCTGCAAACAATCTAAGACAGCTACTCAGATTGTCCTCTATGTCGTTAATATAGATCAGGAACAATAGAGGGCCTATAACACTTCATTGGGAGAAGCATCTCCGAAAAAATTCTCTCTTCCACCACTATGCCATTCTACGACATTAAAATCACCGTTCTTGAAGCATTGAAACCACTCGCAACATGTTCTTTCACTAATTGCGTCCATACCATACGTACCTGAGAGCATTCAATGAGATTCAGCCACTGTTTTCTTTGTATTGAAACAAAATAGTAACACCTCCCACAAATGACAAGAATTAGGCTTGTAAACTGACATTTTCAATCAAGAACAACTTTATGATGCAGACACAAATTGACTAATGTTTGAATGAGGTTACGCTGATTGAGGTCCAAGCTAACTGCCTGATGTCTGTGATCTGTTTCTTTCGACCGCTACTTACCGTTGTCACCACCTATTGGCAAATGGCAGAAGCTAAGCTGTACACCATGTAGCAATGTCAACAGTTTCATCCACAAGAACTGTAAAACCTTTGGCATCATTAATGTAATGAACAATCCTTCATGGGAGGTGGTTATTGATGCAAATGATTATCTGATTTTGGACTGGTGCACTAAGGTACTTTTCGCATTCACCAGTTCCTTCCAAACTTGCTCACATGTTTTTGCCATCTTTCATGCAATATTTTAGAATGGTGCAAAAGTTACCCATGTTTTTGTCAACTTCAATAGGCTCGACGTTCCTGTGTCTCTTTAATGCAATCTCCTGACATCTACAGTGAAACATCGCCTCAATGATTGGGGCTATGCATTTTCTATTTTTTTCCACCTGCTCCACCAAGCCTTGGTCCATGCAATGTTTTGTATCTTCTGTCTCGTTCATCACAAAGTGAGCAAAATTGTCACCATCGATTACACCATGGTAGGCGATGACCACATTGATGTTGAAATCTTCAAGAGCATGCTTCCACTTAGAAAACTTGGAGTTATCATGGCTCCAACATTTTGATGGCTACCTTTATCCGAACTTGTCTTGTTAGTGAAAAACACACAGTACCTCAAAGGGCACTCTTTGGTAGAGTATACTAACCAAACATATTTCTCCATCCAACTTAGGCTGGACTTACAATATTGGCCACTTTGCAAAGTCAGGGGAAATCTGTAAGTTGCGTCAGGCACAAAAAGGCTTTGGAAATAATGTAGCTTCATGTAGTCATCAACTTTGTTATTTGATAGCAAACAATTACTTCTGACACACTTACAGCCCTGCAGTGGCTTATCAGAGCTTGATGTGTCAATGAAAGATGTTGATTTTGCTTGAGGGTCCAACAAAGGTCATTTTGAATTAGCAATAGTGCTTCTATTGTTTGAAAACAGCAATGGTGGATCATCCATATTCCTGGCCTGAGAGAATAGTTTCTTCTAGTCATGCTGTTTTGGAGAAAAAAATTCTTTCCACTTTTCGTTTTGTGATGTACTTCACTGTACTAGCTTCAATAACACTGGTTTTTGCAACACTGTCATACTAACAATCTAAAAACTGGTAATTCAGAGAACTATGTAAAAAACGAACTAGAACATTTCCTGGTCGGTGCATATCCTGACAATGGTCCACAATCTCTATAACATGCATTGTTTCTATATTTATTAATGTCCTGTAATGTGCCGTGCCCATAAACTTTGATGTTAAATTGACATGAAAACATTTAATGTTACTACGTAATGGAGCATCTCATTTAAATAAATAAGCTTTAATGCTTAAAAAAGCTCTATTTACTATTAACCAATCACAACATACAACCATATCAGTTATCGACGATTCTCTTTTGTGTGGAGATCTGTTTGGAAACATCCTGTCATTGGCATATTGTAGAAGCATACAACCTGTTTCTTCACATACTGAAGCTGAGGTCTTGTTAGCTACATAGGTCAAGTGAAACTTCCAGTACCAGTTTTCTAGGTTTTTGTAATTCTGTTTTTGTTGACTGTTGAGGATTTAATTTATTTGATTTTTGTATTAGAGTTTCTTTTAGTATGTCTTTCCTGCTGTACATTTAGTTTGTCCTCACCCAAAGCCCTCTAATGCCCACATTTGACCTGTTAGTTTCATATTATTTTTGCAGGTAGATATTTTTTGCATTACTTGTGTCTGTCTGAGTGTGCAATGAGTGACGTCACGGTCACCATACGGTATAACTTGAAACTGGTGTGTCCGTCATCTTGATGATGTCATGGGTCAAAACCAACAGATGGTACCAAACTGTTCAGTTTTGCCATATATCTGAAATGTCAGAATAAAGTAGTGTGTAAGGGACTAAACCTAGTAGCGATTCTTCTGAATAACTACTTAGCTGTCCCGTAAATTTGGCCAGGTGTATTCTTTATCACATTTGTTGGCTTCATCAGCTCTCATTCATATTATTACCTTTCAGCCTAACCCAAACCTTTAGCTACACTGAAGATATATGTCACCACAACTTTCATTCGAAAGTAATAAATGTGGGAGTTGCGACAAAGATGATTCAAGATAACCATGAATAACCAGCACACAATAGGACTGTTTCCATTCCAGCACCTCTCATTGCCTAAAACTATTCCATATCCCATGGGCTATGAAAAACTTCCACATTACCAATTTACGAGCTGCACAACAGAAGTGCCCTGTAAGCATAAAATAATATAAATTCCAAACACTTCAATACTGTGCACTGTACTACAAGAGTTAATAGCAAAGCTCTCAATATGCACTGAACTGCTAACTTTGTTACATTGGAGGTAGAAAAAAATCTAATTACACTGAACTCAATGAGGCAAAATTCTATCAAATTTCTTACATGTGGATCTTAAATCTAAAATATGCTGGCATGCAAAACAAAATGAGAAACATTTTCAAACTCAAAATAACAAATAAATTTCTGCTGCTAGCAACAGATGAAGTTGTGTCCAAATAAGTAAAACTGAAAAATGAGGTTTAATCAACAGCACATGTTTTGATGACTCAAGAAGAGGCTAAATACTTGTGACATGGGTCATTAAGTATGATAAATAAAAAGGGAGAAACTTACATATGTTCAAGTAGCCACTGAAGAGGTTTAGCATATTTTATGGCAACCACGCAGACAAAACTCACAGCAACTGGCACTATCAACCATTTATAAGATGTGCTGAGAGACATTGTTAAAAAGGGTTCCAAATCTTTGATATTGGTGGAGGAAATTACTTCTCTAGGAATGAAAGTAGCAACACAACCAGGGCAATACAGAGGCACGATCTAAATGAAGCCTCATGTGTAAGTAAAGAAATTATCAGCACAAACAGAAAATTTATGAAGGTATGACGCTATTTTCAAAATCTCACATTTATTGCAGCTACAAATTCAGTATGAAGACGTTCATGAAATATGGTCGGCACAAAAACAGTTTTGGCAAAACACGTTATGTCCAGAGAAATACTGGAAAATATTTACTGACCATGACAATACACAAGCCAAGCCCAGGTCAATAATGAAAGAAAAAGAAGTGACATCTCTGTGTTCAGGGAAGGGACTACCACAGACCCAGATTAAAGAACAAGAAGAAGAAATATTGCTACGCACGGAGACGAGGAGGAAACACCAGAAGAAGGATCATTCACTCCTTAAAGGGAAGAACCATCACAGACTCAAGGAAAGAAAAAGAAGAAGACACATCCCCTGCCCTGCAAAAGAAGATATCACTGATCCCAACCGAGGAAGAATCATCATCACCAGAAAGGGAGCCACCATCAAATTTGGGGAAAGGAGAAAGAATGGACACAAACATCTATTTGATCAGGATATTTTGTACCAGCAGCTAGAGGAAAAAGAAAATTTAGGTAGAAATCGGTCCGTGGTCTAGCAACCACCCGTATACTTATTGGAAAAATGGGCATACATGTAGCTATCCTACAGTACAGGGACGAAATTTAAACAGTACACATTTCCTCCAGCTTAGGAAAATTAAATAAATCATCTACTTCTTTTGGATTAGGAGTAGTCTAGGTTGGGCTTTGGATGGCTTATAAAAGCATTATTTGTTCTGGGCAGTTCCCGAGATAATCGTGAAAAACCATGTTTTTTGGGTACCAAAAGTACCATTTGTGGGGAAGGTCACTTCTGTAAATTCTATTCATGGCAAATCATTGAAATTTTTTTACTATAGGTTCTTAAGATGATGCTTTCGGCAAACTTCAAAACGTTTCTCAATACCGTTATTTGCTATCTCTGTATCAGAGGTTCAACATTACCATACTTATGCACATAATAGCCTGTCTCAGCAGTAAATGTACTTTTGACTGCCGTAATGAACACATGGTAAAAGTTCTGAGTCATCGTGAGGATTCTGAGGTGAGCAAACTGTTTTGAGTCACCATTTTTTACCAATAAGACATTATGACACACTCTCTCTGTACAACGAGCACTTCATGCCTATACAGGTTGTCTTGACCTGTAAAGTATTCCACAATGTCACCTGATGGCACAAGCACAAATTTTTTTTGGTCGTACAAAGTTCACTGTGCTTGTAAATCAAGCACCACAGTTTTTTGTGTACCATATGTGTAGCCTTAAAATGTGCATTTTTACGTAAAGCAGTGTAAAGTGAACTTGTATTGGGTGGAAGACAAGCCTATTTTAACGTTATATCATGAATAATTATTTGTCGTTTTGTCAAAGCATGTGAATGTGTAAAAGTGTCATCACTTTACTGACCTACAGAATTTGTTTTATATAAGCTGCACATCTGCTATAAAAGGAAAAGAAGGAAAGAAGCCAAAAAATGCTCCTTTTGGAGCACAAAAAGCAAATATCCTCCTCCTTAACAGACAATGACAGAAAAGTGGGACACAAGCTGCCTGAATCCTCATTACACCTTCCTTATCAAAAATTATGACATGCAAACATATTCATGCTTCTTCGTGCTGCAAGGTGAGGAACAGCTTGCAGTGATGCACTTAAAAAGAAAATCACATTGTGGAACGGACCAATTCTGACAAAAAAACACTGTCCATTTCCCTACGACCATTGGCTTTAAAGAAAAGGCAAATTTTGAAGATTCCCTTCTGGCCTTCAAGGAATTACAAGAATAGTTTTCTAAGTGTTTTGAGAACACAGGCAATCTTACCTCTGTTTGCAAGACTGTTTGCTGTTTCAGTTAAAAGTGCCTCTGTGCATGTGCAGATGGAACTGATCCATTTGCAGCATAATTCATTTATGTTAAAACTGTCCCCAAGTGGTCTATGTTGTTTGACTTGGGAAGAGTTTCCATGTCTCCATGACGAGGTTTTAAACATGATAAACCATTTCAATCATGTGTTTGTGTGTAAGTCGTTTTTTGATTATGAAACTAAGTACGTCACAAGCTTGAATATCTGTGAAATTGTCTGTGTGCCAACAGTTTGTACCGTATAAAAATTATGTCTTTAATCTGCCCAAAACATTTAAATAATACTGAAAATCTGTTTTGCTTGTGATCTGCGTCATAATGCTCATGTGCCAAATTCTTGCCTGTCCTAGTACTAGCTGTCTATGATGTGCAGTAAGGCCTCTAGCTCTTCTTGTAAACTTAGCTACCGAATGAAGAATTTTTCCGTGTTCAAAGAAGGTAAAGAAATCTGTAATACAAAGGAGGCAGCATAAGGAAGATTAGGAAATTTTATACCCTAATCTATCACCTTTTTCTTACCTAATATAACAGAATAATAGAAAGTGTACTTAAAGCCAATGGCAAATTTCACAGGAGAAACCAATGCACAGCACGGATTTAGGAATGGCAGATCTACCAAATGTTTACAACTTGGGCACCAGATGAAAAGAAAATGCTTGTGATACATTTATTGACCTTTCAAAAGCCTTAGTGTCTTACATAACGTTTTCAGTGTTATGGATAAAGGAGATAGCAGCCGATATCATAAAATCATTGATGGATAATAGAGAACACTCTATAGAAATAAAGCAGAATAAACAATAAAATTACTAATGTCTATTCAAATTTTGAATTTGATAAATATGATGTGCCTTAAGGCTCAATACTTGGCTGACTACTTTTCATTTTATTTATGAATAATACGCCTGAAATAATAGATGGAAATGTAATGTGTGCAGATGACACTTCATTTGCTATAAGTAGTGTTTCAACTGATCACTTACAAAAGAAAGTTTCTCTAAATATGAAAAATGGAAACAATTCCCTCAAAGAAAATAATTTTTTGTAATATATCCCATACATGCAAACAAAACACACATTAGTGCTATCAAGCTTGGGGACTTGGATCTAAAAGAAAGTCATAAATTCAAGGGGTGATGATAGATACAAACAAGACATGGATGAATCATGAAGATATCTTTTGTACAATTTCTGATGAGAACCCTGTCCAGGAAAAACGCACAAACACTACTACTAACAATGCACGATCGACTAGCCCATTCACAAATATCACATGATATCCTGGACTGGAAAAATGCTGCTAATGTGCAGTTATAGAGATTAGATTCAGTTTTCATTCCACAGACCCAAAAATGAGATGATTCTCATGTGTGTGGGACATCTCAGAAAGTATTACATAAAAAAACATTAGCACATCTAAGTGTAATACCCACTTCCCTGATCATTTGTCATGAGATTATCAATCATGTGAATACATTACAGTACACTGGAACTGTTAATAACTACAGAATTAACACACAATCAAAATGAAACATAGTTACACACTTTTAATACATTTCTCATACAGAAAATAACTAATATCAACTGTTGTTACTGCGTGTTGTAAAACTGAAATCTAACATATATTTTCACTTAAGCTGGTGTAACAGTCCCTGTTAAGATATTCATTTATAGAGTAGGAGGAGTTGCCCACCAGGAAGTCTTTCAAATTCTGTTTAAACTGTACTTCATCTGTAACCTTTAATGTTTGCTCGAATTTTATTCAAAATGTGCATTCCTGAACATTGGACCCGTTTTTGGACCAAGTGATTTTAGGTCTTTATGTAATTTGCTCTTATTCCTAGCACTGATACTATATGTTGAGTTATTGGTTGGAAATAGACATTATTTTCAACAAATTTCATTAAGGAACAAATATACTGAGAAGCAGTGGTTAGAATACCCATTCTTTGAACAGTTTGTACATGATGGTCTTGAATTTACAGCACAAATTAGTCTTGTTAAATGCTTTTGCACTCTAAAAGCTTTTGCTCCGTTTGACGAGTTGCCCCAGAATATGATCCCATATGACAGTAAGCAAAGTATGCAAGTTTTTTTTATATTTATATCTCCTCCATCTAACATCTTTTGAATTGCAAATACAGACTTGTTTAGCCACTTCATCAATTCTGTGGCACGAACTTCCCAAGTGAATTTATTATCGACTTGTAATCCCAGAAATTTAACGCTGTCCACCTCTTCTGTCTGTGGAAAGAAATCTCTTTAATAAAAGTTCTGAGCTACATATAGTGGGTATTTTCAAAGTTTAATGACCATGAATTAGCTTTAAACCATTTATTAATGTCAGTGAAAATTTGATTAGCAGCCATTTATAAATCTGTCAAGGACTGCTAGAGCCAGAAGAGAAAGCTGAAAGATGTATAGCAAAAATATCTTGTAAAAGATTTCTGCAGAAATAAATTCAGGAACTAAACATCTACATCTATACTCTGCAAACCACCCTGAGGTGCATGGCACAGGGTACATCTCACTGTAGCAGTATTAGGGTTTCTTCCCATTCCATTCACCTATGGAGTGTGGGAAGAATGATTGATTGAATGCCTCTATATGTGCTATAATTATTCTTATCTTACCCTTGGGATTGGAAGTGACACTGGGATGCCTAGTCCATCCCTATGTCATTCCCAATACCAACCCCTTGCCACAAGGATAATATCCCTGTGGAACACCCAGGTGCAAGACCTGCCCAATCCTCCCACCCACTACTTCCTATTCCAGTCCTGTCACAGATTTATTCTGCCCCATCAGGGACAGGGTCGCCTGTGAAAGCAGCCAAGTCATTTACCATCTCTGCTGCAATCTTTGCACAACTTTTATATTGGTGTGACCACCAACCAGCTGTCCACCGAGATGAACGGCCGACACCAAACTATGGCCACAAGCAAAGTAGACGACCCTGTGGCACAGCATGCAGTTCCGCATAAAATGCTTAATTTTAATGGCTGCTTCACTGTCTGAGCCATTTGGATCCTCCCTTGCACCACCAGCTTGTTGCGAATTATCTTTACAACACATTCTCTGCTCCCATAATTATCCCGTCCACAATCTATGGAAACATGCTGTTCCCACACCCTCCAGCCAACCCCCTGTCCTATCATCTCCTCCCCATCCTCGTCTCCCACTTTGTCTGCCATCCTCTGTCAATGCACATGCTCACCTTTCCCCACTCCTCTCCTCCTTTTGCACTTCTTTTCCCCACCTCCCTGACCCTGCACCTGTTGGCATTCTAGTCCCTGCACACTCCACCAGGCAGTGTTTGTCATCCCCCCCAACCCCCCCCCCCCCCCCTCTCTCTCTCTTTCTCCATCTGTACACTACTATACATTCCTCTTCTCCACCTCCTCCAGACTGCTGCTTGCATCCCACGTGATAGCTGTATTCCATCCAAAGAGACAGGAGTTGGCGGTCATGTGTACATGAGGCATGGTTCCATGTAGGTATGAATGCTGTGTTTTTCTTTTGCTGACGAATGCCGTGGCTGAAAGCTTTATGTGTGTGTGTTATAAAAAGTTAAACACAATAGTGTTACACCATGTGTGTCACACACATATATATCGAGGGGAGGGGGGGGGGGGGGCAATAAACTTCCCTAGTGGACATCTATATTAATGTATTTCACATCCGATGCGTGTTTTACTACTAGGCTTTTTAAGTATGTGAGATTTCAACTCTTTGCACCCAGATTACCATGTACGACTTAAACAAATTCTGTGCCATACCCCTTACTCCTAACAGCTCTAATTTGTGTACTAAAATTCTGTGGTCAGCTGGTTCAAATGCATTTGACAGATCCAAAAAATGCCTATTGCAATCTCATCCTTGTCTAGTGCTTCTAGTATTAAACTGTGCTATAGCTGGCAGTGTACTTCGTGTGGGTCTGAAACAGAATTGTTCATTGCTCAGACAGTTGTATTTATTTAAATATTCATTAGTCTATTTTTCATTAAGGTTTCTATAATAAAGAAATTGGTCTGTGGTTTTCTATATTTTCTGCATCACAATTTTTTAGTACTGGGACTACTTTTGCTTGTTTCAGGTATTCAGGAAAGCTGCCAGATCTGGAAGATTAATTAATTATTATTGTTAATGGGGATTTTTTTAAGGGCACTTATTGGGATCTTATTGAACCCTGTGGATTTTTTATTGTTTAATTGGTGTATTACCTGTGCCGCCGCCTCCTTTGTTGTTGGAAAGAGCACCATTGAGTGTGGTCACAGGTCCCGGTGGTGTAGAACATAGGTGTCTGGAAATTTCTCTTGCAGTTTCTTAGCGATGTGGCTAAAGTATTCATTTACAAAGTCTACTAATTCCTTTGGGTTGCTGATTTGAACATCTATGCTTTTAATCTGCATCTGCAGATGTTTTTGTCCAGCATTTGCTGTCTCCTGTTTGATTATGTTCCAAACTGCTTTGCTTTCGTTATCCGCCTTCAGTACTGTTTTACTGTTTATTCTGAAAAATCTGGGCCAGTCTGGCAATTTTTGATAGATAGTTTCAGAGAATTTTTTGATACCTCTGGTCACCCATATACTTTTTTTATTTGAAGCTGCAATGGAATGCAATGTTTTGGGAAATGCTTCCTCAAATTTTAGTTTAACTCTTTGACTGCAGCTGGCTGCCACAGCAGTTCAGCGCTGCCGTGCCCCAGGTGCTGCTGACTGCTGCACCAGTTCTGAGACGTTCACTCGCCTATTGTTTAGCTACACTTGAATAAGTCATCTGTCTGTCTGCAGTGGTACTGGCTGACTCTGCCACACCTTATCATTTGCTCTAACTGCAACAGATAGTGTTTCAGTATGCAGAACACGACTGCATTTGAAGTCAATGTCACCACTTTTGGCGGACACTCACAGCACTTGAGCAAGTAATTTGCTTTACACACAGCAACAGATGACGCTCCTGTGATTTCTGTCAAACTGTAGTTTCATGCCTTTCTGCATGACTCTATTCTTGGTTCAGATGTCAGTCGCTTGTTATTTGCTTGTGACTGCATAGTGAATTTATGTATTGTGGTGGCATGGAAAACACCCTCACCTCCAAAGAGATAGTGCAGATGCTGATGGAGAGTGACTCTGAAGAATCGCTGTGCTCATCAATAGACAGCGATTCGGATGAAGAAGATTCTCTTACGAATAATTTAAAATCTACAGACATTGTTGATTATCATTCATCTCCATCTGTAATTACCAGTGCTATCAAGGTACCACAAAGCTGAAATGCAACTTACTTCAAAAAGAGACCGGAAGGGTGGTGATCTGACAATGAAACCAAGTGTAGTAATAGATTACAATAAATCAATGGGACTAGTCGACTGAAGCAGCATGCAAATAAAAACAGTGTAAAGTACATGGAAGTTGTCTAAGTGGTACAGGAAACCGTTTTGCCATATTTTGGACATGGCAATGTTCAATGCCGTCTGCTTATACCAGAAATATGGGACGAAAATGAAGTAAGAAAAGTTTCATTTCAATACAATTAGAGAAAGTTTTGCAACATTTTATGTCGATCACAAGACAGCAGGTGGTCTAAATGTCAAGAGTACCCTATGTTTACCAGATTAGTGGGAAAAGTACAAACATGCATAGCCTGTGCTCGAAATGGTGTTAGGAAACAAACTAAGTTGTGCTGTATGGAATGTAATGTAACTCTTTGTGCTTATCCATGCTTCTAAACTTACCCCAAACAGTTTCAGCAATAAAAAAACTGTTAAATCTTGTTTTGAGGGAATGTAGAAGTACATCACTACAGTAAATGTCTTTATTTGTATATACATTATAATAAAAATGCACCTCACATGAAAATGAAGTGTAAATATTGCAAATAAATACCCCCAATTCTTCCAAAACCAGTCCAAAGACCAGAACAAAATAGAAAGCTGAAAAAACAGAGAGGGTGTTGGAAGCATTGCGAGTAGCGAGCACACCAGAAGCATTCAGCACCCAGTGCACAGCACGACAATGCAGCACCGAGGCGTGACCGCCAGTGTTGCGCATAGCAGTCAATGGGTTAAATAGTGGCATGAACTTATTAAACATTTTGTTTACATTTGTTACTGTATAAACTTCCTCCCATCTTTCATGTTATAACTGGAATGGGAAATTATATAGACTTGATTGCGAGAAGATCCTTTCGTATGCATTCAATTTAGCAGACTTTTCTGCATCTTGGCCTTTAATATCTGACAGAGATGATCTGACAGGCCTCAATTTTGAACAAGTAACTTGCAGTGCTTTCTTTCTCTGTCTGCTGCTACATGGCCTGTTATTGATGAAGACTGTTAGGTCACTCTAATTTGACAGTTCATAAGTGACATTATGTTGTAGCTGCAGAAAATATTCAAGTATGCACTATTAATATTATCTGAATCCACTGTGTTGATATTTAAATTCCCACATATGAGAATGTTCACTTTTGGACTAGATACCTTGCCCAAGCTTTGATCAAGTTATGAGGAAAAAATGTCCATATTACCAATAGGGGCTCTATACAAACAAAATACAATTAATTTTTTTGAATTGGTGTTTTTTGTTATTTCAACTGCTGATAATTCAAAATGTTTGTCTTCACTTAATGCTATAAAGTCTTTTCTGATTTTAAAAGTAATATATTTTTTCACATAAATACATGAACCCCCACCTTCCACAGAAATTCTACTATAGGCCATGTCATATGATATCAATGCAAAATATACCACTTCAAACAATGGAAAATCCAGGATGGAATGTAACAATATTGGCAAGGAAAGTTGCTACTCACCTTATAGTGGAGATGCTGAGTCGTGATAGGCACAACGAAAAGATTCACACAATTATAGCTTTTGGCCATTAAGGCCTTTGTCAGCCAGTGAAGTGCTACAGTTTAGATGGAAGCCAGGAAAGAAGATGGGGAGGGGGGAGGTGGGTGGGGGTAAGTAGCAGAAAGGAGACTGGGTGTGGCAGTGAAATGATGGCTGTGTAGTGCTGGAATGAGAACAGGGTGGGGGCTGGATGGGTGAGGACAGTGACTAATGAAGGTTGAGGCCAGGAGGGTTATGGGAATGTAGAATGTATTGCAGGGGAAGTTCCCGTATGTGCAATTCAGAAAAGCTACTAACCCCCCCCCCCCCCTCTTTTTCCTGCCCTCCATCTAAACTAGCACTTCACTGTCCATCACCCCCACCACACTACTCCTCCCCCTCCCATCCCCAGCCTCCTCCTTACCCCCACCCAGTCGCCACTCCCATCACACACTGATGCTGCTGCTTGCAGTGTGGTTTCACTTATCTGAGACTGCAGACGTGTGAGCAAGTTGCGTTTGCGTGAGTGTGTGGGTGCGTATGTGTATGTGTCTATAGCTGACAAAGGCCTTAATGGCCAAAAGCTATAACTGTGTGAATCTTTTTGTTGTGCCTATCGCGACTCTGCATCTCCACTATAAAATATACAATTTCATTTTTCTTACACCGATTTTCAGTGATGGTCCTGTCTAGTGATTGCAATTCTAGTTGCTGAGTTTTATTCTTTATGGAATGTATATTTTGATGAAATACTGTTAAAATTTATTTCTACTTTTGGTGGTGGTTTTCTCCTCTTCTTACCCGATGTTAAAAAGGTCCTTCAGTGTGATGGTAGCACTATTTATCATCTGCTCATTACACTAAAATTTTCCCTTGCAGTTGTTTCCTCTTCCTCTGTTGGTGGTGTTTCTATGTCTTCCACTGTAGTAGTAGTAGTAGTAGTAGTAGTAGTAGTAGTAGTAGTAGTTGTTGTTGTTGTTGCTGTTGCTATGAGTGCAGATGGGCTTGCAGTTGTTTCATCTTCTTGTGTTGGTGGTGTCTCAGTGTCTTCTGCTGCTGATGTGAGTGTAAGGGGCATGCAGTGACACCTTCTCGTCCTCCGCATCAGCCAGTAAAGAAGAATTTTGCAGGTTTATGATGGTCTTGGCTATGCACAATACTTTGCATGCTTTCTTTGCTGATGACAGTGCAACAGTGTTGTAGTTTTAATTTCTATGATTTTCCAGAAACACTTCAATTCTCTGACTGAGTAACAATTTGCCCCTTTTACTCAGATGCATGCCAGGTGCTGTAAAGTGTTTTCTTAGATCATCTACACCCTGAGGAAAGAAGCGCTTGGACTGGACTGACAGATCTGCCTGTAAGTCATGTTGGCCTTTTGGAGCTCTCTGTTTATAACAGAAGATTCCACTAGGCCTCTCACAAATGCCTTTTGATTGCCTATTTTACTGAATGTGTCTCTTGGAACTATGGTTGCAATTCCGAGTTCGTTATTGTACACAGCATTTCTGCCACTTAGAATCATGAGGCATTGATTTTATAACAAAAGATTTTTGTTTTTTGTAGTCCCTCACAATTTCCTGCAATCCAGCATTATCTAAAATAATTTACATTTGTGAAGTACAGCCATGAATTTGAAAATATGTTAAAACAAAAAAAATGAAGCAGTCTCATTAGTAATTGATTTACTGAACTGTCTGGAAGCTTCTAGAACAAAGTGCAATGCATATGCTGTTTTTGGAGCCAAGAGTGTCACTCATTTTGTGACTGTAACCGAAAACAGTTTGTTAGCATCTCTGGCATGTACCACTATGCAGTATGTTCATTGTCAAAATGTTTTTTGACATAATAGAATACGAACAGTGTCTGTGACTCTGTGGCATGTGATATGAATTGGAAATAAATTGTTGATAATGGCAACAAATTATAATACTTCAGCCTTCTCTATTCAACAAGCCTGGACCTGATGATTTTTTATTAAGACTATGCAGTTATCACAACCCCTGGATACTGACACCATTTGCAAGTTAAATAAGTTACTAAAAATGTGTGTTACGATTCCATTCTTAAAATTATCTACTTTCAGTGCATGGAAAGATGTTAACACTTGCAAGCAATGCCATTTAAAATTAACACTTGCAATGTTGAAAATTAAGAAAGGATCTTTATAACCTACATTAAAAAGTGTCAAGATTGTAACTAAACTGTAAATGATGTGCCAAGGTCTGTGCATGTTATAAATAAAGCTAAAACATTTAGGGAAGCAGAAGCGGCTTATGGTGTCCCAAAATCAATCATATCAGCTTACCACCAAATTAAAGAGTGGAATATTAAATTTTTCTGACACCCCAGAATAATAGCATAAAAGGAATTAAATTTAACCCTTTATAAATGATTTTATTCTAATTTCTTTTTTAAGTTGGATGGTACCCCTAGATAATCTAAGCCTCAAGCATCACGAAGCTCTTCTTCACATCCGCAGCTACAATGGCCAATTGTTTAATTCCTTAGGCAGAAAGGGGATATCCATGTGACAAAAAATTAACTTAAATCATTGGCAGAATAATGTATTGGACATAAATTTATTGAAAACTACACTTAAAGATGGTTATCCTGGTGAGCACTGGTATCAGGCCTTTATTTGTATTTCTTTAAAGAAACCTGAGCACCTTTGAAAGCCTCAAAAGATTGCTAGAGATGCATTTGTATTTTATATCTTCTACAATTAACTGAATAATCTGTATCAACAATGTAGGAATAGATAGATCGCTCCTTACCATAAAGAAGACAGGCACAGTTAAAAGACACTTACACAAAGCTTTCAGCCACAGCCTTCAAGAGCAAAGAGAAACAGAGAAAAACACACCATTCATATAAGCAAGCACACTTCATGCACACAAACAAGCACAGTGTCAGGAGGTTGTGAGGCAGGGAGGTCGAGAAAATGGGAACAAAAATGATGGAGGTGGGGAAAGATGGATGGATGCGTTGGCAGAGGGCTGCAAATAAACAGAGTGGGAGATGAGAATGTCGAGGAGATGATAGGACAGAGGGAGAAGAAACTGTTACGTGGAGGGCGTGTGGACAGTATGTTACCATACGTTGAGGCCAGGATAAGTATGAGAGCAGAGAAAGTGTTGTAAGGACAATTCCCATCTGCACAGTCCAGAAAAGCTGATGGTGGAGGGGAGGAGTCCAGATGGCTCAGGCAGTGAAGCAGCCATTAAAATCAAGCATGTTATGCTCAGCTCTGAATTGTGCCACATGGTGGTTCACTTTGGTCTTGGCCACAGTGTGGCACTGGCCGTTCATCCTTATGGACAGCTCCTCCCTTCCCTACCCCCCTGCCCCACAACCACCTGACTTTGCCTGTCCATTATAAATGGTTTTCTCGAAAGCCTGCAACTGTGAAAACAACGGAATTGTTTAGAAATAACTTTCTGCTACCAGTCATGATTTTCTTTTATTTATGTTTTACAAGATTTGTTTCGGGAACTGATTCCCATTTCCAAGTGTGTATTTCTTTGTATTATGCCATTTTCTGTGTAATGTTTCCAATGTGTGAGGTTCTGCTTTACTCTGTTGACTTTACTGCAAGGTATAAATAAATGTGCAATTTTTAGTTAGTTATCGATTTTTATACAGGATGATTAATGAAGATAGGCAAATATTGTAATATGTTATTCTGCAAGTAAAACTAAAGAAAAAAGTTCATACAAACATAAATCTGCAAATGTTTAGTTACAGAGTTACAGCTAATAAAAGATTTTGCAGGAAATTTAGCAACTTCACTATTACGAAGACATTGCAAAACTGTATGACGTTAAAGTAAAGCATGATTTCCATTTATTTTGTTGTTATTGGTCTGGCGAATCTAATAAAACATAAAACATGTCCCAGTTGTGTATCTGCAGTAGTTTTTTTTTTTTTTTTTTTTTAGGACGCACAGCTACAGTGGTCATTAGTGCCCAGACTAAATTATGAATGCATTTGTATGAAACATGTGGAGTAAAAGTTAACTAGAAACCACACTTTGTCTACAACTGTGATAAGTTTCAGTTTGGCAGTTACCCAACTAGGATAAGAGCGTTTTGAGAAGAGGGAATGTCATTGAATAGAGTCTCTGCTCGATTGTCAGGGAATCGTTGGCCTCTGTTGCTGCCAACACAACTTACTTGCCAAAACTGATCATATATAGATGTGCTGGACTACAGAGTTCTGGAGACTGTGTAATATCTAACCAGGGACACTTTATGCTGCTTTAACAAATGGGTGCATGGAGGAGCACGAATGTAGTTAGTGATCCCGCACAGCTTTCATCCCTTACATACACAAATGCCACGCAAACCACCAATTTCCCAAAGTGCCAATTTGATATTTGATGGGCATGCTACCCATGTCAGCCTATGATTAGTGGAAATGGCTGTGCAAAGTAACAATGGAAAGTCCACTAGTGGAAATTAAAACATGAAAGTACGAAAAGATGAGGGAGGAAATGTGACAAATAAAATAATTATAATTATAACTACCGGCAGGAAGAATTTGAGGCTTGTGATACTGCACCTACCGGTACACTCCGCACAGTTACAAAGACTGCACTGTGCGTGAATGAGACCACCAATACAGTGTCACAATGGGATGGATGGTCTGGGAGGCAATGAAAAAACACAAGAAAAAAGTGAAAGGAAACATTCATTTAGTGTGATTGCTGACTTGTTTATCTGATGGATTACATAGAACGTCATGAAAAATTTGTTTTGGCCCTGTTAAAGCCAAATCAGGAAAAAATCTTAGCTATATACTTTTGTGTTAATGTGTTCTTTTATGTGTGTTGACAGGGAATATGTTACCTATTAATTCAGTTTTACTGTTGTTTGACAAATTCCTTTCTAACATGGCTTGGCTCATCTTTGAATTTTGATTAGATGTTGGTTGGGAATAATTGTAAACAATCAGGAAAATGCTCACCAGTGTTACAACAATGTTGGTTTACAATTACCATTGCTGGCAAATCCGTACCCAGGCCACACTTTGAGACAGCAGTTTCCATTTACACCTGACGTAATGGGGTAAATGTGAATACACATGGGGTAAACATAAACTTATTATGGTGTCAGTTAGAACCAACAAATTAATAAACCCTAGAGCAGAGCTTGCATTTCAGGCTGTTAAGCCTTAAAATTAAAGGAAAATAACTTGTTTCAATTTAGTAAGACAGTAATTATTTTTAAGAGGGTGAAACCTTTCAAAATTGCTTCCAATTATCCCAACTAAGCCACTACTACTACTACTACTACTACTACTACTGCCACCACCACCTAATATAGTCACAGAATATGCAAATACTACAGCATAAATCAGAAAAGAGCAATAGTGGCATGGTTGTCATGTGTACAGCAAGAGTATCAATTTTACAATTGATAAATTACACCACCAATCACTGATTACAAAATCAAAGGAACATTCTTTATGTGTAAACTATGCAAGAAAGTAAGTACCTGTCCAAAATGAGCTGCGAGAGATTCACAGCACTATCGTCTCCCTACAATCAACAGAACAGACAAGAATGCATTCTGGAATTGAAGAAGGTGTATCAGTAAATTACTTCCTAACTTCCTTCCACAAACAATGCAATACATCTCATTTAGTTTTCCATGATTGTTTACAGATGGAGATGCAGGGAGCAAAGGAAGCTATGTCCAGAACAGACACTCACACATAGCAGCAACGTGCAGGAAAAAAAGCTCCACAACATAATTTCTATAAAAGCACTTTTTGCTACAATTTCTGTACCAAAAACAGCATTTTGTCAGTTCACTCTGACTCCTGATCATCAAGGAGCTTTGACTATCTCCCATGAAAAGCCCATTAGTTTTTCATAATTTCCAGCAAACCAGCCCAAGACAGCATTAACTACATACATTAATTCCCATGCTATACAGTATTGTTATCTGAACACTTAGAATGGCGCAGCACAAAACAAGCAAATTAATGTCTGACCATTAGCCTACGGACTTTTTGCAAAATAAAATGAGGTACCCCAGCAATAAAAGTTTGGCAAACCGCACATAACACACTCAAGTAGGATTTTATAATTAGGTAAAATATTTCTAGGCTTAACGGATACAGGTTTAAAGGAAGAAGTCTTGGTTGGGGTGACAGGATAGGTCTACTCTGATATTTAAGTTTGGTTATAAAAATTCTGGGCTGACATGTCTCTCAGTAAAACCACAAACTAGCTTTTATACAAATACCATACATCAACTATGGAAATTACCAGGTTGCTTATGAATGAAACTCACTCGAAACACCATTTCGGACTTATATACGCCTGGAAATTTCGTAAACAAGCTGCCTTTCCTAATAGCTAAATAACATTCGTTCACAACAATCCAGATGGAACAGCTCACTTTACACAAATTGAATGATATATCTCCAATGGTACATCTTCTTTCAGGCGCAGGCCTACCGGTATATACTTTTGACTGTACGACTAAAAGGCCACAAAAATCTCTGGTTACCAAATACAGATTAAGTATAAGAATATGCATACCTGGTCGCTTTCCGAAAACAGAGTGGGCAAAAATAACCTAGTGACAGGTTCGGCGCAGAACAGAGAATTTCAAATAGCCTAGAGTTATGAGACCCACATAACAACAGGTCAAAAATGCAGCGATGTGGAGCTACGACATGCCAAACAAAACTGGATTGAGTTCTCAAACTCCAATACAACACTGAACATCGAATAAAACAACCAGTTTGCTGTAACCAGCTAGTTTGTTTACTACAGCAACGCACTTCAATGGTTTAAAACTCCATTTGATGGGCTTACGTGTATTATGGTACGTTTTGTGTTACGACTTGGAGCGGTGGGGGTTAACCTGTCTGTAGCCGTTATAGCCTTGAAATGCGTTGTAGAAGAAAGTAAACAATGGCTGGTAAAAGTCAATAACAGTCACTTCAAGGCCTAACCTAAAATGTTCGCACTTAAAGTCAACATATAGCAATATCTAATTTTACTAAAGACAATACTCATCTATGTACCTTCATAAGAGCTACATGTCGCGGCTTTCCTAAAAACAGACTACCGCTGCGTGAACACTCAACCTACATTTTCATTGAAGGCTGGCTTTCACGGTTTCCATTTGTCGTTCAACGACACGGTTTGGTTCCTTTCTGCAAAACGGCCTACTACGCAGTACGCACGAGTATAAATACCCAATTTCAAAATTTCCGTGTAGCGCAGCGGATGACGCTACGATGTTCCATACAGAAGGTTCGTTTGAGCAGTTACCAGAAAGCGTCAGACAACAAGCTGTGCTGCGCATGCGCAACTACGATGACGTAGGCAGCTCAATGCTTGGTGCTTGCTCTGCTCATACAACATAACAGTCGCGACATTCACTGCTGTGAAAGTTGTTGCCGTTTGACAGATGGAGCGACACTAGCGTTCCAAGCGGCAGGTAAGGTGAACGTCAGACGCGTCGTAAGCATAATGTTTGTTTACATCCAAAAAAAATGGTTCAAATGGCTCTGAGCACTATGGGACTTAACATCTATGGTCATCAGTCCCCTAGAACTTAGAACTACTTAAACCTAACTAACCTAAGGACAGCACACAACACCCAGCCATCACGAGGGAGAGAAAATCCCTGACCCCGCCGGGAATCGAACCCGGGAACCCGGGCGTGGGAAGCGAGAACGCTACCGCACGACCACGAGATGCGGGCGTTTACATCCATTCCCTACGTAATTTCCGAATTATTCGAGTTATTTTCTTGCCTCCAAGAGTTTGTGTAGTATCAGAAGGCATGTATGTTTCTAAAAAAGATTCTAAAATAAGCGCAAGTATGGACAAAAACCATGAATAGAGTGGCAAGCTACAACACATTCGTGAAGAAACACTTGTGACATTGAACAGAATTGCAGCTTACCATGTTCATATCAAAAGAATATAAACACACAGATTCACATGTAAGAAGCACAGACATGCAAAAACGATCGACAGCTCGTTTATCGTTCTGTAGGCCTACTGTGTTTGTCATGTCACCTGTCGCCACAAGTACGACCTTCATCTTTATATTATTCTAAGTGGGACAAACAACTGCCAAATAGTGGGAGAAATATACTGGAAACATTATAATGAGCTGATTACATTACATTTCACGAAAAACCAAATATTTGTATAATTTTCAAACAATCTGTCTATGGGCATTTTCCTTGTCCCATAATAGTTTCGCTCGAAGTCTGGCGATCTGCACATTCTGACACTTCACACGCTTTTGTAAGACACGAACGGCTGCACTTAATCTAACCACTTCATCGTCAAAGCAGGTCTGTGTTGATGATTCACTCAAATCTGGCACTGATACATGGAGAGTTGAACTGGCTGCTTCTGTGTCATAGGACTGTTTTACAGCTTTAGATTGACTGTCGAATCTTTGTGGCAGTTTCCTCTTCATCGTCAGCTGCAGTGGGTTATTTGGAATGTCAAACCGTGTGGGTACTGCATTCCACACGAGTTTGTTATTGTCTGCGTTCATGAACTGGTGTTGTTCGAAATGTAGCGAACAAAACCTAATATTATTATACAGGTAAACTGGGTCTTTCTTCATAAGGTCTTCTCGTCTGCTATTAACTAGCCATTTTCTGCTCTTAAAACTAAACAGTCATCATTTATACACATACAGTTTGCAAGCGAATCCTGACGATACAGTTTAGTAACATGACGGTACTTACCTCTCAGGATCCTTAGGAAAGCTAAAAAGACAACTGCGGTGTCTTCTTCCTGTTGCTGCTGCAATTTATTGCGCTACAAACGCTCCCGATGGTAAAAACCATTGTATAAATCAAAATAAACAATCACTATTCGCTTTCATAATCGCGCCGAACTCACAGTTCAACCTACCGGCCGCTTGGGGCGCTGCTGGCGCTGAAAGCAACAAAATCGAGGCGAAGTGTCGCGACTGTTATGTTAGACTGTGGCTCATACGCTTTTCGTCGTATTTCTGGTGGGGCATCACGTGACCATGTGTAGCCGTGCCGCCCGTGCGGCATGTTGTTGAGAAGACATACTGAGTTGTACTTATAGCAATTGTTTTATCATATCCCACACAGATAAAGGATGCAAATAAGGAAGCAGTTCTTGGCAAAATATCATTTGAAAATTAGACTCCACAGCTCGAAGTACCATAAAATTTTGCTAAGGGGTGACTTTAACAGATTATTTTATATATATTTTTTAATTCGTACTCTGCAATATTGTTATGTAGCATTTCCAACAGGTTTACATCTACACAGCACTGCAAAAAGATTCTAGGATGGAATACAAATTACTTGCAACAAAATAGACAGTTTCTTGTGTAGCTTACACCTGAATAAAGGACAATAAATTTCATGACTATTTCAAAATGTGAAAAAATTAACATGGTTGTCAGTGAGGCAAAGAAACTGTACAACTGACAGTTTATATTCTACTCTAGGAATAAATATGGACCCATGTGAGGAGTTAAAACGATAAAACATGGTATGCTGCCAGTCTAAAATTTAGCATGGAATGGCATTCTATAAATTTAAGACGTAAACACAAATTAAGAAATAACTTCAGGCCCAGAGGAAGTACTAGACAAGTGCCTTGTGATCGAAAAACACGTTCACAGAAGGCAGATCTGTAAAATTCTGCTACAGCTGTCATTATATTTGAAACAAAATATTTAGCTCAAAACTACTGACCAAATTTGCCTACTTAGCTTCAAGTCAATGTTTACGTATGTTCGTACGTATATAGCATTAAAAGATCTTACAGTGTCATAAAATGAACAGGACATCAGAGACTACTCCAGCAGCATCGGAATTTCATAAACCATACTAAAATGGTTCATTCCGCTCTAATTGCACATTTCTATGTCCAGATGGACTCTGAAGTACCTGATATTCAGCTTTTCATGTGGTTCTCGTGATACCAATTCTCTTGCAGGTCCAGTACTGTATTCTCATGTTTGGTTCTTTATTATGGTATAACGTCATTCGTCACAGAAAGTGAAAATTTGCACTTTAAACTGAACGAGGTTGAAAGTAGCCAATAGCGCGGAATGAAACACTTCGTTTCAAATAAACTAACTGCCTCAACGGAAAAAAAATTAACTGAAGCAAATTTCTCTATAAAACGGACAGAAATAGCTTCATTAAGACATTAATGGTTGATTGCTAATAACGTGGAAATAATATAAAATCAGAAAATTGAAACGACTAACTTATTTTGGTCTTTCATGGTTATGAAAATGTATATTAATTCACTTGATGGCTCCCGGCCACAGAAATCTGTTTTGTTTTCATTTGAAGTGGGAGCTGTAAACGAAGACACGAAACATATACACGGCCACGGGTCACGTGGGGAAGGACCCCCCACTATAACTCAGCTTGCTCTGCGCATGCGCGAATCTGGCAGCTTGGGCGCGCCAGGAAAATTTTTCCGGGTAGCTTCTGGCTACTTGCTGCTACTGCTCATACACCAAACAGCCACGCTCCAAGTAGCCAGAAGCGGGAGGAAGGCACTGCTCATACCCGAATTCAGCTCTGCGCATGCACACGAGCCCGCTGGCAACTGCTCATACGAACCTTCTAATCGCTTCCAACAGCCAGCATAAGCACGGCGACGTGTACATGCGCAAAGCCTGCTTTCTCGTACAGTACAGCTGCACTGGGGCAGGTAATGACAAACCGTTGCGCGCGAATGTTTGAAAGCTGTACATTCTGAACGTCATAGCTGCTTACTGTCAGAATTATGAGCAAAATTTTCACTCGGGGTCAGTTGCTGGAGCTGATATGTTGCAAATGTGTTTCTTTCTCCTGAGGTCAAGTTGGTGGCTTTGTTACACAGATAATCACCAACAATTCAAACGAATATTTTGGGAATATTCTGGTTTCAATCAGTTGAAGTTCATGCTATCCTAAATAATACAACAACAACAGAAGAATTTAATATATTTTAAGAAACGATCAAGTGTCCTACCATTTTGAATGCTACAAGATAAGCTCTGAAGTTGTAACTACCTCCCCAGTCAGAATGCCATGAAAATAAGAATACTGAGAATCAGAGGCGCTTTGTCGTGAAAAAGAAGAAAAAGGCAATAAAGCAGTTACTAACAGATGCAGACTCTGATAATTAGTCTAAACACACAGCTCGAGCCCATGCCTTTGGGACACAAAGAAGAGGTCTCTCCTACTCCACCAGAAACTCCAAATAATTAGTGTAATGAAAACAGGCAATCAAGTTATATCATACGATTAAAGCATTAGAAGAGGCAGAAGCCGTAAGCTCACACGCTGTGCTGTGGCCCATACACTGTAGTGAGGACAAAGGGTCCAACTGTGGCCATTCATTTATAAAGAAACAAATTTTTAGTGGTGCATGCCAATAGGTTAAGGGAATTCTACTGAAATAGAACTTTTTCTTGAATTTCGGATGAGGAAACTGATGTGAGTGTTGCGCCTGGTGACCTGTATTGCCGCTACGTGAACTGAATTGTGATTGATTCGTCTCATAAGATAATATGAGGCACTGCCTAAAGGTAAACATCAGTGGTGCTGTCAAGCTGTGGGACTTTTAGAGTTCACGAATTGACATCTCGAGAACTTGTGGGGGTGTTGGGAACGATCATATTTTACTCTTTGATGTATTGTATGTATGGTAGTTTGTATTTTCTCTTTGATCTTCGTTATGTAACATCGCTGAATAGTCTCTAAAAATGTGTGTTCCTGGCAATATGGTGTATTGTGTATTTGATTAAAAGGTCAACTTTATAATCTCACAGGGGACTAATTAGAATCAATAGCTAATAGGTTATGGGCCCAGGAGAGATTAGTGAACTTTCCATACCAAAGAAATAACCTGATAAATCAAGGTTACATAATTTTAGCGTGTGTTCAACATGTTGCTGTCGTATTTTCGTTTTGCAGAGAAACTTTCAAGATTTATTTGTTTAACTGTCTGACCGTATTCAGAATTATGTTTATCTGTAAATTCATCTGTGTATACAAAACTTCGTGGAGCAACGACTGCTAAAGAAGCATGGCAAAATTTACAATCTGCATTTGAAGATAAGACTGTATCTAATTGTACTGGGCTGTTACAATGCTTAATGAATGTACGATTGACATCTGAGAAGAATATGGAGGCGTATTTGTCGAAACTTATGTCACTTGCTCAACAAATGCGAAGCATTGGTAAGAAAATGGACGATGATTTCGTAGCTGCAATGATGCTAAGTGGACTTCCAGCAGATTTCCAACCCTTGATTATAGCAAGTGAGAATTCGGGTGTCAAGATTACTAGTGAATTAGTAAGTCAGCGATTAATTCAAGAATCGACGAAACGTCAGTTTGCATCCACAAATGAGACCACAGATTCGGCGCTGGTAGCTAGTAAGCAGGACAGTAAACACCAGAAGACAAATATCCAACGTGATGTGCGAAATATCAAGCCTTTTAAGTGTTATAAATGTCAGAAATCTGGTCACAAGGCGAACGAGTGTAGAACAAAGAAGAAACCAAATAAATTTTCAAATTCTGCGAATGCAGTGAATACTGAAAACGAAACTGTGTTAATGGCTGTAACTGCATCTTCGCATCATGGTGCTGGCTGGTATGTGGATTCCAGGTGTTCACGACACATGACGAATCAAAGAGACTCGTTCAACACTTCCAATCGACCACAGCTGCTTAAGTGGCAGTAGCAAATAACAGCAATCTTCAGGCTATTGGAGAAGGCGATGTTCATCTACGAGTTACTTGTGACGACAAGAACAAACAGATAACTGCTAATGATGTTGCGTATGTTTCAAGCCTTGCTTACAACCTACTGTCGGTTAGTCAGATGACAAGACGTGGATTGTGTGTATTGTTTGACAATGTGCAGTGTGGTGTATACAATACAAGTGATGTAATTGTTTCTGGAACACCAGCAGCAACTGCAACTCAAATGAATGGTATGTATCGATTAGATGAAGTGCATTATTACGCAAATGTTGTAGAAATTGACAGTTACGAATTGTGGCGTCGAAGATTGGGACATTTGAATCGTGTAAGCATGCATTCATTAAAAGAAAAAATGGCTGATGGACTGAACTGGACGAACATCAATTTAGATCTGTGTATTCCCTGCATAAAAGGTAATCAGTCTCGACAACCTTTCCCTAAAACATCAGGTAGAAGAGCAAAAGGTCTACTTGACATGGTGCATTCTGATATTTGTGGACCAATGAGCATGGCTTCGTGGGGAGGATCACGATATCTTCTCACTTTTACTGATGATCTGTAAAGAAAAACTTTTGGTTATATGTTAAAATCAACAACAGAATTCTGTGACACATCCCTCGAATTCAAAGCACGAGTAGAAAATGAAACTGGTCGAAAAATCAAAATTCTTCGAACAGACAACGGAAAAGAGTTCGTCAATCGGCGCATGAAGTTATTTTTAAAGGCGAATGGAATTAAACATGAAACAACAACTCCTTACACCCCAGAACCGAATGGTGTTGCAGAACGCTTAAATCGGACAGTCATTGAAAAAGCAAGACCAATGTTAACAGATGCAGGTCTAAGTAGACAATTTTGTCAGAAGCTGTAAACACAGCAATTTATTTGAAGAATCAATCTCCAACAAAAGCTGTTAAGAATGTCACTCCTGAGGAATTATGGAGTGGTCGTCGGATAAATCTGAGTCATTTACGAATCTTTGGATGTCGAGCATTTGTACATATACCAAAAGAAAAAAAGGACGAAATTAGATGACAATTCTAAGGAACTTATCTTTGTTGGATATTGCGAAGATTCTAAATATCATCTGATTGATCCGAATTCACCAAAGACAATTGTGAAAGCCAATGATGTGCAATTCATCGAAAACTCGAAGTGCACTTGTGGAAACAGTATTTCAAACAGTAACCCAATTGACGATAATCGTATAGACAGTCGTCAACTAGCGCCAGCACCTAACATCATTGAAGAGGCAACTGAACTGACATAACCTGCTGAAGTTGACAGAAATGCAGTTTATCTTGAATTAGCACAAAGTGACACTGAGAAAACAGTAAATAGCAACGCACATAGTCACACGGAAGTTGCACAGCCAGAAATGCAACCAGAAAATAGAAAATCATCACGTGAAAGAAAACCAAATACAAAATATTTTAATGATGATTTTGCTTGTCTTGCTTGTATTTCTGAACTAAATTCGTATGAAGAAGCAATGAATTGTGATGACTGTGAAAAATGGAAGGAAGCCTTAGATAATGAATATAAATCTTTACTTGAAAATGAAACATGGATTTTGACTGATTTGCCACCAGGCAGGAAGGTAATTAGTTCGAAATGGGTGTTCAAGGTGAAAGAAACGTCAATTGGTGAAATTGAACGTTATAAGGCTCGTTTTGTAGCGAAAGGTTATTCCCAAATACCAGGAATAGATAAGGATGGTTCTCTTTATTAGCAATGGTAATACAAAGTAATATCTCCTTGTACAACAATATATTTAGTTAACACACCAGACATCTTACACCAAACATTCAACTTATCATCTGCATTAATCCTCCTGCGATTCCTTGTGTAGAGTGAAAATGGCTTGTCTGTTGTAACCACACATGTTCCATAATCCCTGTTAGGTACAACTCCAACTGCAAAAGTACGATAAGAAATAATGTCCCTCTCATTGTACGCTTCCAATCCTTGAAGAGGTTTGTCAGTACCTCTCAAAATAGCAATTGTTAACCATGAATTGCCACTAACTACTTCTGTTGTAGTACAAGAAAATTGAATCTTGCAACCAACAAAAGTAATAGGTCCTCGTAGTAACTCCTGTTGACCAGTTTCATTTGGTGTAATTGAAAACGTATCCACTGTCTTGTACACTGGAAGTCTGCTCCTCCTCATGTATCTTCTGCGGCGGTACGGCATGGCGATGCGTAGCGTGCGGCTGCCTCGAGTCGAATGAGCCTGCAGCTGCCTCAGTACCGGATGACGCCACTGATAAGACGTCACGCCGCAGTTTTCAGCGCCGTTGCGCAACACCAGCTGAATTATTCTGCAACACGGTCCTAGTAATACTAGGGACCGTGTTGCCCAGGCCATTTGAATTGCGCGCCACAGCCTCGTTCTGCGGCTAAGTCCCGCTCAATGTCACCCGCCTTACACAGCGGCGAACCGTGAACGCACACAGCAATAGAGGTGTGTTACCTAAATATATTGTTGTACAAGGAGATATTACTTTGTATTACCATTGCTAATAAAGAGAACCATCCTTATCTATCCCGTGAGATTTAAAAAAAAATAAAAACAAAAATACTAATTCAGCTACTGAAGCATCTTTCTCTTCTGTGGGTTGCAGGGGTCACGACCCCTGGGGAGGTGGGTGGGAGTTTTCTATTGCTGCGTGCGTTCACGGTTTGCCGCTGTGTAAGGCGGGTGACCTTGAGCGGGATTTAGCCGCAGAACGAGGCTGTGGCGCGCGATTCAAATGGCCTGGGCAACACGGTCCATAGTATTACTAGGACCGTGTTGCAGAATAATTCAGCTGGTGTTGCGCAACGGCGCTGATAACTGCGGCGTGACGTCTTATCAGTGGCGTCATCCGGTACTGAGGCAGCTGCAGGCTCATTCGTATGAAGAAGCAATGAATTGTGATGACTGTGAAAAATGGAAGGAAGCCTTAGATAATGAATATAAATCTTTACTTGAAAATGAAACATGGATTTTGACTGATTTACCACCAGGCAGGAAGGTAATTAGTTCGAAATGGGTGTTCAAGGTGAAAGAAACGTCAATTGGTGAAATTGAACGTTATAAGGCTCGTTTTGTAGCGAAAGGTTATTCCCAAATACCAGGAATAGACTTTGATGAAACGTTCTCGCCTGTTGTTCGTCATTTTTCACTTTGCATCCTGTTAGCTTTATCAGCTCAATTTCACCTTGACATTGAACATATGGATGTTCAAACTGCATTCCTCTATGGTGATATCGATGAAGAAGTTTACATTCGTCAACCTGAAGGCTACGTAAAGAAGGGGGAGGAGATGAAGGCAATTTATGGTCTAAAACGGGTGTCACGAGTTTGAAATATGAAATTAGATGTGACATTACATAAAATGAACCTAAAGAAGTCAGAATATGATTCTTGCATTTACTTCAGAATTGAGAAACAAAATATACTCATTATAGCTGTTTATGTAGACGACTTGATCATTTTCTCTAATAGAAATAATAAGTGGAAGAAAGAATTGAAGAAAGGATTAATGAATCAGCTTAAGATGAGAGATCTTGGTGAACTTAGTTGGTGTCTTGGCATGAAAATAAAACGAAACAGGAAACAAGGGGCGATTAGTATTGATCAAAGCAAATGTGCAGCAGACATACTCAAGAAATTTGGTATGGAACATTGTAATCCGGTTGCATATCCATTTAAACCTGGTTCAAAGCTGCAAAAATGTGAAAATAAATTGACAGATGAGGAAAACCTTGTGTTACATCGCATTCCTTATCAGCAAGCCGTAGGATCACTTTTGTATTTAGCTCAAAGCACAAAACCGGACATTGCATATACTGTGGGGGTTCTAAGCAGATTCAATTCTAATTATCGGAAAATCCACTGGGAAGCGGTCAAACGAATTATGGAATACATTAAAGGCACAGTCAATGTAGGACTAACTTTCCGAAAAAGTGGAACAATTGAAATTGAAGGTTTCTGTGGTGCTGATTATGCATCAGACCTCCATCAGCGGCTATCAACGACCAGCTATATCGTCAAGTTAGCTGGGACAGCAGTTTCCTGAACTTCAAAACGACAACAAACCGTCGCTCTATCAACTTTTGCTGCCTCGAGAGGACCCCCCTTGTTGTCTCTGTGGTGCAAACATGACGGTGGCACATATATTGTTGGAATGTCATCTTTTAACTGCCCTCAGGCGAACTTTTAATCTCCTGGGTGATTTATCATCTCTTTTCGGTGACAATGTCTGTATGGCAGATCGGGTTTTAAGTTTTATTCGAGCAAGCAGCTTTTATAGGTCCCTAATTTTATTGCATCACCCTCATTTGTGTTGTATATTTTACTTAGTTTTGTGTTGTAATTCGACTCCACCCTAATCTTTTAGGCTGGAGGTTTTAACGTGTTGCAGATAGGCTGGCTCATCCTTTTATTTTCATGATCAGCCAGCCACGGTCCTCTGCTGTACAGTTTTAATTCCTTCTGCCTTTCTTCTATATGTTGTTTTTGTTGTTGTGCTCCGTTTCCCAGGTTGTCTTACCATTGACCTTGAGGCTTTTCTTCCCCGAGAATTTTTATTTTAGTGCTTAGCCTGACTGGTGGATGGTTTAAATATGCTCTGTGTTTTTCTGAAACAAGGGGCCGATGACCTTTGCAGTTTGGTCCCTTTAATCTTTAAACCTACCAACCAATCAAGCTGAGTATATAGCTCTATCAGCAGCAGCGCAAGAAGCGGTATACCTTCAAGGATTGCTTCGTGAATTGTGTGTTACGCATAGTGAAAAACCAGTAGTGTATGCTGTGATAATAGAGGTGCCATTGCACTGAGTCACAATGGTGTGCAT